>NC_041364.1:13989975-14724975 GCF_900634415.1 Cottoperca gobio
TACGAGCACCTGAAAGAAGGTCACTTTATTTTTGAAAGGAGGGGCACCATTACTATCAAGGTTAGGGGTCAAAACCGTCACCACAGCAAATACACTCACCACATTAATTGCATTCACCCAGCCTCTATGACAACATGTCATTAATAAGATTTGGTGTCGAACACACAGCGATGATGTGGTTCACCTACCTGACACTAAACACTGGGGCTGTAATCTGTGTTAACGGAAGATTTGTGTATCAGCAGTCAGACATAATAAAGATTTCTGAATCTTACAAATATATGCAATAATAATAACTCACTGTTATGGCTCTGAGGAGCAAGCACACTTAGTATTCAGAGCTGGTAATTGCTGCTTGTTGATTTGCCAGCTATTTTATCACTGGGTCTGACTTTGAGGCTGTACAGTGATAATGCCGGCAAAGCGACTCCCTAAGGTTTCTAAGGTTACTGATTACAGGTGCCAATCTCAAGTAAGCAAGAGTCATTTATTTTTCATTAGGGAATTCTGATAATTGGAAATAAGCAATTAAACTCCCTTCCATAACATAAATTGTGCCTTTGAGCATATATCTTTGAACATTTGTGCACAAGTCAGGCACCTTTATGCCTAAACCTAACTTTTCCTTCTCTGTCCATCTTTAGGGGAATGTGGAAATTGAGACCTACTGGCTCAAAGGAAAGAGGGACAAAGACGGGAACGCTCAGGCGGCGTGTCCTCAGTTTGAGACCCAGACCATCAGTAATGTCAACATCTCTGGCCCTGAGGCCACAGGAGATAAGAAGGGACTGGTACACATTCATCTAAGACATCCTTGAATGGTTTACACTCTCATTTGCTTTATTGCCACCATCATTATCATCATCTGATTCCCCGAGTCTCCTTCTGTCTTTGCCCCCAGGGTTCCCCGCTGGAGGCAGGGCGCGAAAAGGATGATGCCAAGTCTATTCGCTCCCATTGTATCAAGATGGAGATATCAGGCCATTCTCCGGAGGAGGGCCGGGTGGAGAAGATGTCTGTTGATAAGGTGAGGGGGAATATCTGAGATTTCTAGACTTTTAATGACTTCTAATTATTTTTCTTTTTGTTATTGGTGAGATTAAATGTTCCTCCCCAAGACTCACTATAAGGATGCTTTGCAGGACGGCCTCCAGGATGCCCACCTGGATCTGGACTCTCCTGATTCTGACGGCATCCTGGAGTCCCGTGACAGCTCCAATGACTCCCCCTGCACCAAGAGTGCCACGTGCTCCATGTCGTGAACTTATGTATTGCACGTTTTCTTTTTTTTTACCACTCAGTGAATGTCAATCTTTAATGACGTATTGTTTGTACATGGCCTAGTCTGTAATGCTCGAAATCTCTAGTGGCCTTGCATAGTGTTAGGTTGCAGAGCAAAATCATCAGTGATATTTAGCTCTGACAATACAGAAATAAATCCCAGCCATTATTAATTTCACACTCAGAGCAGACGCTTCTTCAATTAATTCCTCACATTAGTCACCTCAAAGCAATTGCCTCTAAAACTTTGCTGTGTGCCCATAACGTGTCGTATTAGCAAAAAGTGGTCACTGCCACGTGGTTCAGTCGGACACAAGCTCAGTCATTTCCTGTTTGTTCTGCCGCACCTTGTAGATTTGACATCTTATTTCATCCTTGGAAGACATCACTATGTATCTCTCCTCTGTCCCTCTCCCTCCTCTCTCCTTCATCCTGCATGTCTAGATTCATTGTTCTATATCAGTCTCGTCAAACACACAGCCACGGCACAATGTAAATGCTTGTCAGCTCAGGGAAAATAAAGTGAGACGACTGCTGAGCCATGAGTGGATCTGTTTGTTATTGTTTATCTTGTCACTCAAAAGGCATTGACATTCAGACTCACATTTACAATTATTTTACACTTTTTTTATTGAACACATTTCTCCATGGATATGGATGTGTGAAGATGTTCCTATTGTGTCTGTGTGTGCTCACCTGACATGACACGCATGCATGTGTACCTGCACCCAATGCCCTTGTATTTTAGCTTCAAAATGCATCACAACTGTATATTTGGTGATTACTACTAGGTCGTCCTTAGATCTAGTGTTTAAAAACCTTGTTTGTGTTCAATCATCAATATAATGTCGGAACAAATCGATAAGGGAGTTTGGGCATTGTCTCAAATTCCATGCTATGGTTTAATAACACATCCATACATGCCACTAGAACAAGAATAGTGTAATCCTAACGCAAAGACATCGATAGGCAGTCAGATGAGAGTTATTCTGGTCCAGTGTCCCAGTCAGACAACGTTCCCCACTGACTGGTTATCAGAAGAACTGCACTTAAAGGTGGCGTCCTCGCGGTCTATGCTGCATTCGTTGGCTGTGTGCGAGTCTTTAGCCGATGACCCGATGGAGCAATGGAAGCAGAAGGTGTAGAGGAAGGCGAGCAGGAGCAGGAAGCAAACAACACAAAAAATGACGACAATCAGGATGGTGTGCACTTGCATGTGAGCCTCCTCCCATGGGAGCAGTGTGGTGGTGGTTAGCAGGCTGGAGGTCATTGGGGTAGCGTTGAAACTGGGAGCAGGAGGCGTCATGGAGGGCAGGTGGGCAACCTCTGGCATGATGGGAAGCCTTGGCTTGGAGATACTTTGTTGCAACTTCAAGTAGAAAAACATATTTTAGTTTGGTTTGTCAAATGCCCCTGATCACTCACATTAACAAGATAGAGTAGTCATTTTAATTCAAGTGGAGTTAATTATCAAACCAACCTGCCAAAAACAATAGATGAGAACAATGACTTAAAACAACTATGACTTTGAATGATTATCCCAATCTATTTCTGTGCAATAATAAGCCATGTTACAAAAAAACAACATTATTGATTTTATCAACACAACTTCTAAATATGTTGAATTAACCTGCTGCTTTTAAGCAGGTTAATTATCTTTGTCACAGACAACCGAACACAGACGTGTCTTTTGTTCGTACCTGGAATGAGCTGTTGTCCTGTCCCTCTGAGCCGGCTTTCTTTTAATGAGCAGAGCTTGGGAAATACTGAAAAAAAATGGGGGACAAGAGAAGCAGGGCTGGACTGAAGAAGAGAGGTGGCTGGTGGAACATGAATAACAGGGAGGGTTGCCATGGCAACACTTGCTCAGGGGCCACTTGCATGAAAATGACATCATATCACTTCATACAGTATTAAGAACGTGTTAAAGTGTACACGTGGAGATAGCAGGAGGTATTAACGGCGGGATTAGCTTGAAACATGTAAAGAGCTAAAGCTGCAACATGCACATCGAAATCAAGAGTTTATAGAAAAACTAGTTTACGTGATATTCTTCTGAAGCTGTGCAGAAATTAAAGTATCTGCTCGATCAAAGACAATTAACAAAATTGGAGTATGTAAAAGCACTTGTTTGTAAAGAGCAAAGCCTCCTCATCAGCCCTGAGATTACTCTGGCTCTGTAATACTGCCCCCTGTTGGTGAGAGAAGCAGCACTGAACAACAACAACACTGCAGACAGCAAACTCATCTCCCCACTATCACAGCTCCTGGGCCGTCTGCTCTCAGCCATAATGATCCTTTAGTACAAGTTGTAATTGCCCCCCCCCATGCTGTGCTCGCTCAACAGGAGTTGATGCCTAAAAAAAATGTTTTAGGAATGGCACCAAATTATAGTTGCCATGGAGATAACTCAATATTCATCCATTTGTTACTCATAAATACCAGACAAAAGAAAAGAAAAAATATACATTACCATAATTTCATGTAGAGGAGGACACACTACAAAGCCTGCCAGCTGATGTGATTTTAGAGTGCTTTCAGATGGTTAATTAAAGCTCCAGACAATAGAAACAAAAAGATCCATTAAATCCAACTGCAGTGGAGCCAAAATGGCTGAATAGAAGACTTAGCCGACACCAAGGTCAGTCTAAAGGACACATATGTGATGAAAGACCACAGGGCTGTGTGGGACTTCAAGTGTGTGGGGGTTTCTGACCGCTGTCGTCCCAGTGGAGATGAATCGCACGTGGGTGGAGGAAGTCTTCTGAAATCAATGATCTGCACAATCGTTATTGCAGATCTCAGAACATAAGGTGAAGAAGGATTTGACCTCAAATATGCTCACACAAAGCAGACCATTTGTATTTGTGCTGCGAGAAGAGACACAGTGCTCACAGCTGGGCATGAGATGTGTCATATGGCCAACTACCTCTGTGAAGGGAGATCCAGGCAGCTCTAACGTTTCTGCGAGAGAGACTGCATGCTACGTAATAGTCCCAGAATTAACATATAAAACAAACATTTTGAGAACGTCTCTGATGTAAATTAGTCAGCCTCTCTGCGTGTAATTTCCTGCACTGTTTGCTCTGCTGTGCCTTGAAGATTTGATATCTTGTTCTGCCATGCGAGTGTATAATTGTGAACTCTCTTCTCTCTCGCACTCGCTTTTCAATTAGTCTCTCTCTCACTGTACAATGTAAGTGCTTATCATCGTGGTGTGGAAAAGCTAGTTGACAGCTGAGCAGGAGTGGAACAGCTTGTTATTGTTCCTCTTGTCACTCATGGAAGCGTTGACATTTACAGTCACATTTGCATGTTCTCTGTCATTTCCTGACAATTTTTAAGACAATTATTTGACCATTAATGATGTTTGTGCATGCATCTGAGGAGAATTTGATTGCTACATATACGTTTCGGAAACAAGAAAGCAAAATAGCAGAAATACCTAATTATTTTATTGTCAAAAAACTCAAAACACATACTTTACACTCACACAGAACTGGTGTCTATGTACCTGACAAACCCCAACAGTTCTACATGGCTACACACTCAAATTGGTTTTCTCTGTCTTTAAGAAAGCACACACTCACCAGACAAGGATCTTTGGGATAAGGGGCCAAACACATACATTTGTAGGACAGAACAATGATCAATAAGTGACTAATTCACTTATTGTAGCTAAAATATTTATTTTAAGGAGCTACATTTGCAAAATATTCATAAAAATGACACAAATTGTAAAAACAAAATTATCATTCAAATCTGTGAGGGGAGCAGGATCCGTGATCGGTGAAGTGTGTTGATATCAAATGAAGTGACATGTTTTTTTTTATCCCCTATGTGATGCATGTTCTCTGTTTGACTCTCTGGTCAGTGTTGTTTGGGACGCTGGTTCATTTCTTCTTATTCACAATGTTGTTGCAAATCCAGTTCATGCCATCCTGTCGAGGAAATAAAAGTAAAACAATCGAAATCAGTTTCACAGTTTGAAGGTATAAAATAAAGTCTGAAAACCATCACTAAGCAAGTACAATTAGTAATTGGTAGAGTCTATTGTGTTATATGGTTAATTAGGTTCCATCTGAGGAGAAATCCATAAAGTCTGACCTGAACTCCCTCCCCAGACACAGCTGAGCAGGCCTGAATCTGCCACTCCCGGTCCCGGTACGTATGCAGGTTGAGTCCCTCTGCGATCTCACTGGCCGCTGACGCTGTGGCCAGATCCTGCTTATTGGCAAAGATGAGCACTGGAACGCCCTTTAGATTCTCCTCGTCAATCAGCTCCGACAGCTCCTGCACATGAGCATCAATCAATCCCTCTATCCACCTATCTATCCATGTTTATATATTTAACTTTAGGTAGCCTAGTTTTGTTACGGCTCTTGACAGAATGTATGTTCATGCACAAATGGCATCAAGCTTACCAGTCCTGTCTCTTCAAACCGCTTCTTGTCTGCACTGTCAATGACATAAATCTGAAAGTACAAATATATTACAATTGGGAAAGTTTTCTTTGTGGCCTCAGTGCTAACTGAGAACAGAAGATACACTTGTCGACCTTTCAAAGATGTTCCACAACATGAGAGTTTGACTAACAAGTTACTTAAAATACAATTATAAGGCTTAATTTGGACCTGTGTGGAACCCAGGACGACTAGAAACAACTTTGTAAACACTAATTGGGATGCGAATACAGAATAAAGGAAATGTGTCCCGCAGGAAAATGTTATATTGTTTTGAATGAAGTTTAGTCACTCACCAACAGGTCTGTGTTTTCCAAGTACTTCTTCCAGAAGGGCCGGATCTTCCTCTGTCCTCCAATGTCCCAAACATTGAGTTTCATGCCATGAGAGGCAACACTCTTTATGTTAAAGCCCTGAAGTGAAACGCAAAGTCACTCTACTGCACCTGGAAAGCCTTGCAAATGGCTATGATGCAATTCATTGAGCAGCACTAGAACACAAGTGTGTGTCCTAAATGAATCACTGTTTGGTAACTCTGTATTGTAACCTTGTTACACATCAGCAGGAGAGCAACAGGAGCTCTGGTCACTGTGTTAATCCGGCGCTGTTTTTCATAACCACACTCCGTTCTGTTTCAGTCAGCAAGGTTGTATAACAACTTTATCCTTAAGGGTCAGCTGAGGAGCAAATCTAAGTATAAGACTGGAAGCACCAAGTGCAGTGTGGTCTGGCTTTTGTGGTGACTTGTCATGCTGGACTGCATCCTCTCGGCCTGATGAGCTGTCACACTGGCCCAGGATGAGGAGAGTAATGCAAGGGTATTAAATAATCATATTAGAGGTTAGATGATCACACCTCAACAGGGTGATAAATAAGACTTCACGATCACAACGTTAGGATCTTCTCAGACAATATGTTGAGAGCATGCAAATCGGGAAGGTCATTTCCTGCTGAAATGTTATTTAACAAACGATTTAACAGGACGATATTCAAATCATTATTTCACTTGTTGGTGGTTAAAGCGTGTGTACTGTAAGACCAATCATTTTAGAAAAGCAAAGGTCATCTGAATCCCATTACTTTGAGTGACAGCGTGCACTGGTCCAGCTGGTCTCACAAGATTAGATACAACCCCCCTGCCTTTTATAATGCTTCGTTACAGTGCCAGGAAAATAATAAATATATTTAAAAAAGCTTCATTCAAACTCCATCATTAAAAGGATTCAGTGACGGCAGACAAATGAATCTTTAAAGAGTGATAGTTTGTTGGCTAACAAAATATTGAGGGTATTTTTCTGGCAGATGCACCATGTTAATCTAAGATACACTTAATGATGAACATCAGGTAATGATGTTTTAAAGTGGCTCAGCTTTTCATGGTGAGATAAATTAATTAAAATGAAGGACACAAAAACATCATCTGCAAGCGTCACAGTCAGTGGTGCTACTTGTTTAATCCTACCGTACAGTAAGTGACTTTCCCTGAGGTCGTGATGTGTGTGTGTTTGTGTGTGTGTTTGAACATATGACTCCCTCTTACCTGTGTTGGTGTGATGGTGTTCACATCCTCAGAGGCGAGGCTTTTCAGCAGGGTAGTTTTGCCGGCGTTGTCCAACCCCAGAAGCACTATCCTGACCTCCTGCTCTGTGGATCCCTTCAGTCTCTCAATGACAGAGAGTAAGCCCTGCATGTAGGGAGGAGGGTGGGAAGTGGGAAGGAGAGGGCAGACCATAAACTTATTTCACCATTCACACAGCATCCTTTAGTATTTTTAACATTGTTCTTGGAACACCATGAGATTACTATGAGAAAATATCTTTCCTTTTCTCAGGGGTGCAAGGTTTGTTTGTACTCTGGAACATCCAACATAATATCCTTGCATAAAAAATACAACAACAATGACAAACTTTACACGTGAAAACTGATCCCACTGACGTCTTTCTGATTTAAGGTCAAAGCACCTCTTACATACAACACTGTTGACCACACATGCGCACCCATCTTGCTCCACCCACCCACCAATCTAGAGCCCTGCTTCTCTTCCTACTGTATGGAGTAAGAATTAATCTGTTGCTTTATTTAGAAAAGCACAGGTCTTGATTAGTGCTCCATTCACATAATGGCGCACTGTTTAATGTGATTAATCTGAAGCAAGGTTGCGCAATCGCAGTCACACTGCTGACAAAAAAGGCGCTGTAGCTTTAAACATTTCATTCAAAGTGACAGTTACTACAGTGTATGTGAGATAATGTGTACAACAAAGAGCTATTTAGGTTCCATTTAGCCACACTATTTGACCAGATGAGCAATTTAAGAAAGAACTACTCAAAGAAAAGTTATTGTTTCACTTTTAGAAACCATACCTTTTCATAATTCACTTTTATAACCACCTGTTAACAGCTCCTAGTGAACACATAATGAAGGTACAACGTTTGGTTTTATAAATCAGGTCACTTACCCTTTGAGCTTCTCCCATGGTGGCGTGTTTCCTGTGGCTTGGCTGGAGAGCTGCAGCTACATTCTCCAGTGAAGCTCACAGGTGTGTTAGTTATCCAGAAAAAGTACCAGCAGCCCGTCTATTCCCTCTTCCTCCTCTGTAAACTTCAGTGGGTTAAGTGCTATGTGTGTATGTGATAGTAATGTCCACCTGGGCGTCAATTGATTGCTCCTCACTGTCGTCGTGGAGTTAGCGAGCAGGAAGAGGGGGAGGGTGGATGGGACTGGGATTAGGAGGCCAGAATTAGCCCTAGTCATCTATGCAAAGGCCATCCTATTCACCCCCCCCCCCCCCCCACCTTCCCTCCATCTCCACTTTGCATAGGCTTTACCTGGATTATCCCTTAGCCACCTGCTATAGGAGGAAACTGTATAAACAGTTCTGACACACTCACATGGATATTATGAAAAGAAAATAGAAAAGCAAGTTCAGAGATTTTGCCATATGGCTGAATGGGAAAACTTGGTTTTAATGCAGAAAAACAAAGACCCTAAGAGCATCATTAGAAGTGACAGCGTGCATAGAGCTTAACACATACACTTCAAAGGATTATACCATGTTGTTGAACCAGGGAATTTATTATTTCTGTGTTCATAAATCATAAATCAACTCTCAAATCCCACATCCATCCCTCTCTTGGAGAGGAGTGGATAACATTATCATCCCATATATCCATTACATGCCAGCCGCTATAAAACTGCTGTGTATGGGTCGTCTGTAGTGTGCGTTCCTGTGAGTAGAGCCTTCAGAGGGATTAGTTTGAGCGAGCCTGTCCTGTGTCTGGATTAAAACATTTCTAGATTCTTTTCCTCAACTGAACAGGCTTCCTGGTCAGTGGGCGGGGTTAACATAAGTGCTGTGTTAAACAAAAGATCCACCCTGGTCTGGAAACTGCTATACATAAGCTTGTAACCTCAGTTGATCACACAGCCTTAGCCTTAAAGACAGAGATTAAAGAGGTTTTATTAATACATTAAATACGACAACAGCAAATTATGAAACAATACCACTATTCATGACTTTCAAGAGTGGAATACTTCTTATTTATGTCTCTGGTGTTGGGAATGGAGCTGAAGCGGCCCTCTGCTCCGCCAGAGCCTTCTGCTTCAGTCTCTCTTTGTGTTTAACTGCAAAGAGAGAGGGGAGGTGTCATACTTGATAATGTAAACAGACATAAATCAAATCTGTAATTCAAAGATAGGAATTAGTTTAGCATTAAGGCTATAAACAGGGGGAGGCAGCCAACCTGGGTATGAGGTAACAAACTCCACCTACCAGCACTCCTAAAGCTCACTCATTAAAATGTTTTAATGTTTGTTCAATCCGTACAAAAAAAGCACAATTCTCTGTTTTACAGGGATTACGTGTACTATCACTGCGTCCGAAATCGCTTCATTGCTGATTCACTACTCCCTTCATAACACTCAATAGTGAGACGTAAATTGAGATATTGGACACTTAATGGGAATATTAGCAGACAAAGTGTCAGGCTACATGCCATGGAGACTGCTTTTTTTTCTTTCCATTGTGAGGGCACTATGGAGTAAATATGGAGTGATTTCGGACAAAGCCAATTTCTTGTCCAGAGGAAGTTACGTCATGGAGTCTCCGCCGGCTGTCTGGCAACTGCTCCTGATGCAAACCCCCGTGTAAAACTGCAACCTGCCATCATTAGTCTTGAGTTTTGTACATATTTAACAAACCAGATATAACGTGGTAATCAGTAAGCTTTAAGGGTTCTGGTTGGAGGATTATGTTAGCTTTGTACAGCCAGGCTTTCTAGCCTTTATGCTAAGATAAGCTAATAATCCGTATTATTTACGGACATACACGAGTGTTATCAATCTTCTCCTGTAAGCCTTTTCAAGAAAGAAATTTTTCCATTCAAGACAATATATTTGAGAAAGAAGAGGTGCTGCAGGCTCTTGTGTTGTCTAATGCCAGAGATAACCTGAACTGAGCTCTTACTGTTGTCTCTTCTCAGCTTGAACTTCATGGACATCCCCAAAACCAAGACCAGGACTAAAGCGGACACACCACAGATCACAACGGTCACCACAAACTTGTCTGGTTGAAGATAAAGTTTTAAACAGACACATGTTATCATCAGTCATTGAGAAATTGTACGATGCATTATTTTCAGGCTGGTTAACTTAAAATCTACATTACACATGTAATCTGTGTCTGTGTGAAATAAACAGGGACATGTGTACTTACTCTCTACAGTGACATCGTGTGGCGCAGACTCGTAATCGCCACACAGGCTCTTCACAAAGCAGATGTACTGGCCGTTGCAATGCGTCAACACTTTTTCGAGAAACAGCACGCTTTTGTTTTGGCCTCTCAGAATTTCCATTCCTTCCCTCTTCCACACAAATGTCAAAATCAAATCGGGAAGATTATGGACACATGTTAGATTGACGGCATCGCCCTCCTGAAGCTTGGATCCAGTGCTGTTGACAGAAACCTGAAAGTCTGAAGGGCAAGGTAAATATTTAAGGGGAGGGAAGCAACAGGGTTATTGTTAGGTAATCAGATGGTCATTTTATGTGTTCAGGTTCACTGCTACAGATTAGGATGTGGTAATAGGTTACCTTTTTTGCAGTCTGATGGAATATCTGAAGGTCATAGAGAGAATAGCAAGCATAGAAATCAACACAGTTACAGTTAGCATTTCATTTACAACAGAGGAGATATCAAATAATGTCTTTTTGTTTTTGAATAAAAGTGCAACGACACTAACTTATTCTACTCTCAGCACTCTATTTAAGAAGAACATTTAAATGTATGAGCATTTACATTGTTTTTAAAAGTCTCCTATGTTTGCCATGTTCGATTAACCTCATTGTACTGCCTCCATTTCTCCGCCAATTTCTGTATCTAATGTCCTTCATAGGATTTATCTTCAAGTAAACAAATGAAAACAAAGATGGCACTCACCACTGATGCACTGTGTTAGATTGTTTGAGCAGTGTGTACAAGGCTCTATAGGGAAAACAGAGACGGAAGGAAAAGCATTAAGAACATTTTTCCTTTGCATCTCACCTCACGGTTTTTAATGGCAGACAATGTTCAGGCACATTAGTTGGTACATAACATTTCAAAATGTAGTCTATAATTAGAGTGAGGGGTTCCTCTTTTTTTTTTTTTTTTTTTTACCTGACTGAGTTTTTTCTGTGGTGTTACATCTCAGACAATTGACAGGAACACAAGTAGCCCCAGCACCAGCTAAAATAAAGAATGAATACAATAAAAGACACATGTGTAGAGGCATATATTCATGGTGAATAAGAAAAATATATTCAGAACTGTTAAATTCAGAAGTGG
The DNA here is from genome assembly GCF_900634415.1 of Cottoperca gobio. Lineage (NCBI taxonomy): Eukaryota > Metazoa > Chordata > Actinopteri > Perciformes > Bovichtidae > Cottoperca > Cottoperca gobio. The sequence continues at coordinate 14,001,544 of NC_041364.1, forward strand.
CTCCTTACCTTTGAGGAGATAACCAAGCAAAAGACATAGGGAAACCCCTCTCACAACCATTGTCTGTTGGAAAACATCAGGACATTGGTTTAGCCTAAATATTAAGTTTAACAGGCGAAAGAGATCTGAATCCCTAAGAATGAATTCCTCAACATTTAAACTAATTAGAAATAGAAAATCCCATAGCACACACAATTGTAACATATTGTACATGATCTAATAAATGTTGTTATAAAGGTAGAACATAATACTTAAATGTGTTTCTTATTACCTGTGGTGGTGTTGTCTCCTCACACACAAGAGTTGAATGATCACCTGTTCTGTTTTGCCTAACCTTATGGTCTTTGCTTCAGAAAAGGAACGGCAGAGCTGATCACAAACACTGATACCAATGCAAATAAATTATTTCCTGGACCTGACAAGAACACTATCGCTGTTTGTATGTTTTATGGATGAGAGATGGATTGCTGGATGATCAACATATATATAAAAGACAGAGGCAGAGGTACACTGAAGTATAACCTGTTATAAGCAAAACAGTGGTTTACATATGCAAACTATCAACTCTTTGCAGACACCATAAAATGTGACACATACTAGGGATACCTTTGCTCACAATGTTTGACTGAAGAACTGAAGCTTGGAAATTAAATATTATCTTTCATTAAAGTCACCCATGGCATTTATACACAGTATATATATATACATGCAGTGGCCAGTAGAGAGTGCTGCTGATCATCCAGCTTCTTTCTTAACACTAATCCCTTCAGGGTCATGGGGGGCCTATCCCAGCATGCACTGGGGAAGAGGCAGGGTGCACATTGGAGAGATTGGAAAACACAAAACACGATCACACTCCTTTACCTAACAGCCAAACGGCAATTTAGAGTTTTAATTAATCAAACCTGCATGTGTTTGGACAGTGGGAAGAAAAACAGAGCATCAGACAAATAAACCCCACACAGACGCAAGGTGAACCTGTTAACTCCATATGTAAATAACAAACTGGTTTGGAGATTCAGTCACTTGGGCTCTTTTGTCAAAAGCTAATGTACTGTAATGAAGCTCAGGTTGAATACATAAAATAGGCCGGTGTTGTTCCCGCATTATTATATTATCATATATCATATATATCAAGGTCTGAACTCGTCTGGCTGCAACCCTTTGTCAATAATTATTACATTAATTTAAACTGCAATTGTAAGTAATATTTTGGATTGTGTGCTCATCCTAGCATTGAAGCAGTTCTAGTTAAAGCTATAACTAACCTGTTATGAAAAGAAACTCCCAATTTTAACAGTTGCTTTTACCACTTGACCATGATTATATCATGTTATTCCAGAGTGTTGGGAAATGTTAGCAACCAACCTTTTCAGATTAGTATTTTTATTGTGAGCCATGGGATCAACTTTAAGCTGTTTTTACACTTTACGTTAAACTAGTTTCTGTAATCTATTTAATTACTAGTTTGTTGGCCAGTCCATTTATTGGTTGAACTATTTGATATGATTCTGTTAAATATGCTTTAACATTGCCTTTAATTAAGTGCTAGCAGGTCAATATTCCTACACATATTCAGTTTATGACAGGATATAGTAGAATCTCTGACCACAATTCTGCAGCCTCGGCTATACTCTGATGCCTACACATATTTGTATAGTATGTATGTAATACTTTTGTAATATTTACATTGTTCTATATTTATGTTCTTGACCTTTGAAGTACTTTACCTGTATTTGCATTTCCTCTTAATATGTGTATTGTATGCACCAAACACCAAGGCACATTACTTGTTGAAAGTAAATAATATTCATTTGCAATAAACCTTATTTACAATAACATGCTACTGTAATTAGTATAAGCATAATGACATGATAAGTTTAGCATGTTGCTACTTACTACATATGAACAGGTCAATAGTTATCATGTTGAAGCCACTATAAGATGCTACTGTTAGCGTGATGATATTCTACAGAGCTACAAAACTGTAGCATGTTGATCTAACAGCTCATGCAAATGAGAAAGTTGTTTGCATGTCAGCAAGATAACATTGATATTGCCTAGAGTTGGAGCTGAAGCTGAGGTGACCACTCCTTTTCCTGACAGAACATTTGATTGTTATCCACAAAATGTCCCTCTTAATTGTACAAACTCTCCAGCGCCAGGTAACGTTAGCCACAATGCTGCTACTCTTTACTAAGGTAAGTTAACACCATGACATTTTATTCTCATGCAACAATTGTGTTTCTCTTTGCTATTTGTTTGTAGGCTAAACTGCGTTGCCATTACATACAACTAGCCTAACTATGCTGAATAACGTATGCGCTGTAACTTTATTCTTCAAGAACCGCACATGGCCACACACAACGCTTCGATATCCTCGCAAACGTAGACAGAAGAGTTGTTGACAGTGCACACTAGTTAACAATATTTTCAAATGCCAAAAAGGTGCACTGCTAATTAAAACTCCCTGCTTCACCTGGGTCCCCAGCTTGTGCTAATTAACTCTGACCTGCACACTGCCAGCGCTATCTTCTCTGTCGCGTTTAGGTGTTGACTCGCAGTGTGTTTGTTTCCCTGAAGATGGTCTCTTTCAGAGGATTGTGTCACAGGTTCTCCCGCCTGGCAAACGTTGCTGCAAAAAAGCAATTAAGGAAATATGAAAAATATTGCACCACTGGCATCATGGCAGACAAGAAGGTATGCGTGGCAGTACAGAAAGTGTAGTGTAACATGTGCTATTGCTATAGCTGCAGAATAATACTCGTATAATGACGAACTCCTGTTGCTCTGAAACATCATGAAACCCCCCCCCCACTATTCTGAACAGTGTAACGTTAACGTCAAATATTTATAGCCTATAATTGTTTGAGAGATGTGAAGTTGTAAAGTTTCTCCTACATCTTGTAGAAGTTTAGTGATGTCATGAATTTGATTTTAACTACTGTATGGCAGGATTACCATCTTAAAATAACAGAAGAAGGTGTTGTGTTTTCTACTTAAATCTAAGTCTAAATCTAAATGACTTCCAAGTAAAAGGAAATAACACTATTTACTTAAAAAAAGACAAGAAAAGTGAAGCATGCTAAAAAAACATTCTTAGATGCAGTTATGTAGTGGGCAACATTGCTTTCTGTATTGTATAGTGGCTGGTGGTCTAGTGGTTTGGCTTCCAAATACAGTGAGTACAATACCATTGTGCCCCTGAGCAAGGCACTTCACCCTGAGTTCTTAGTTCACTGTAAGTTGCTCTGGACAAGAGCGTCTGCTAAATCAAGGGTCCCCAACCAACGGGCTGCGGACCAGTACCGGGCCGTGGATCATTTGGTACCGGACCGCACAGAAAGAATAAAATATAATATTTATTAGTCTGCAGGGTATTTCATTTAGAAAAATAAAGTGCATAATATAAAATGGTATAACTACATTTACATTATATATGTAATAAGTAAATTATATGTTTTGCACTTTATTGTGTGTTTTGTTATGCCTGCCCCCCCCCCCGGTCCGTAGCAAAATTGTCTTGCGTGAAACCGGTCAGTGGTACCTGTGCTAAATGACAAATGTAATACTAGTTGTAAGGTGTGAAAATGAATACGCACAGTGACAAAAGCAGAACGGTTGCGTTCGTCTTGTGTTCCCACATCAGTAGTGTTTATCAAGACGTAGGCTGAGAACAGTTTGATCATAATAACCTTACTTCCTCTTTTGTGGCTTGTTGCTATGGCAAGACTTCCCTTCCAGGCAGGAAGTGACAGGAAGACCCAAGTGATGAGTTTGTGTGTGTGTGTGTATGAAGAGTGTGCATCATGTTTGGGTGGAGCACTTTACTGTGTTCCCTGACGGTGTGAACATCGCATAAAGACTTCAGCTTGTAGTCTGGTGTCTGAGCCACCATGGCGAAGAACTGCAACGCTCTAGTGATTCCTGCTGGCCACATGGTGAGTTGGCAACACTTGTTCGGTTTGGTTTTGCATCTGTTCTTCAGATCCGGTGGTTTATTTATGCAGTATAAAGGAGGAGGCTTTATCAGCTCTTACATGTTGGAATTTCACAACTCTGAGTGTACTGCGAGGAATAAATTGGAGTTAAGAGTGTTAAATAATCATGCGTTGTAGCCCTGTAATGATTTGGTAAACAGAACTTTCTTTTAAACATTTTGCTTTAAAGTTTTGGACTACTTTTTCAGTCTGCTTTTTTAACCGTGCTCATATTGTTGAGTTGACATCCAGGTCAGAATACCTAGATGTCTAGTACGGTACAGCAGTTTCTTGTGTTTGCTTGTATTGTCTCTCTTAACTCCTCAGAAGGGACCGGACAAATCGGGCTTTGTGGCTAACAGCTGGTTGCTACTTAAAACAGACCAGGCATGCTCGAGTCAGAAGCAAAACCAAGCCAATCTGTCATGTGTTGGCTTGTCAACTCCGTGTGAGACCATCACATTTCTTGAATTGGTTCATTTCTGCAAAAGGTGTGAACGTGTGTATATAAAGATGTATTTCACAGGAGCAAAGAAGACCAGGATGTTGCTAAAACGTGTCTCTCAGTGCTTTGCATTTTGTGTGATTTGAAAAATGTTTCTATTATTGGTTCTGCATCAGACTCTTTCCTTCACAAAGCATGGTTGCATATCTTGTCTCTCCTTCAAAGGATTCACAGAGAATCCTAATCCTTAGATATTGTTCTCTGTTGCAGTGTATGAGAAAATGAAAGGTGCGCAAGCAAGACTATAATGAATTATTTGTGTTCATTACAGTCTGTGGAGGACTGTGTTTGAATTGTGTATTGGCTTCTCCTGTGAAGTGTATTTGTAGGCAGCTACATGTCGTGTTTTTGGAGCCAGAGTTTGAGCAATAGAGCAAAGAAGTGAAGAGGTGGAGCCACAGTGGAGCTCACTGCCAGCCCATGTCAACCTTATTTGGGCAAAGCTTATAAATTGCCAAGAGCTGTTGCCTTTGAGCTGTTGACGAGCAAAGAATTACAAGGACGCTTTCTCTCCGCATGCACTAAAATTCCCACAGATACTATTTCTACGTCGGAGATGGGCCTTGGTCTCATGGTTAATACTAACTTAACGGAGTGGACTCAGCCCCATGGTTTTACCTGGAACTCTGAGTCACATCAGTGGATGCTGAGTAAAAAGTTCTCTCCATCACATTAGGGCATGTATCTTTTTGAGTCAACAGTTTGATGTGGATTCATTGTGGGCTATTCCAGAAATGAGGTACAAAAGAATATGGACTTTCTTTGAAAACCCTTGACTTCAGCTAACCCAAAGAGTTGATTCACAAAACCAACCCCAAGAGAATGAATAGGACACTGAAGTCTGGTTTCTACAATCAAAATAAGCTGCGTGTGTATGAATGATGAAGCTAAGATGTCAAGCACAGATTAAACAACTTGTGAAGCAAGATATTTGTAATTTTGTGGAATGTAAAAACTTTTTCTATAAACAATGAATGTATCTCCTGACTGTGACTGTTAATGGTGACGGTGCTTCTTTCAAGATTGTTTTTTCAACTCTACAGGACCAACCCACATAAACAAACACATTGACACATCTGGGCAATTTTAAAGCTGTAAACAGTGGGAGGAAACTAGAGGAAACCCAGAAAGACAAAATAACAATTAAACTCCACACAGAAAGACATTTTGGATTAAAACCCAGGACCGTTTCTTGCCATTCTTGAAACTTAACATCCAGGATTTCAGTTAAACAGATGCAGTTTTCTTTTAAACCTCCCTGGGGGGGGGGGGGGGTTTGCTCAATATCTTGGTACTTTGATGCTTGAGTAACATGCAAACATGGTTATCAGCACAGGTTTGTGTGCAAAGAGTTTACAGAACTTATTTTCAGTATTTAACTTTGAAAGGGTTTCAAATTGGATCTTTCAAAAGATGTAAATTGTGTGATCTCTAAAAGCTGAATGAGAGCCTTGTCATCAGTGTCACAACCACTTCCTGTGAAAACAACCCTGAGTGATTGCACTACATTGCTACCTCGGAGAAAGAAAGCAAAAAAACCATGCAGTTGGTGTTCACATTTCACTTCCTAAATGTTTGCCTCTGTACTTTTATGACTGTGTCTAGTTTTTGGTAATAATACTATTTTGAGTACGTTGCATTATGTGCATAGTAAAGCTGTTGCTGTAATATTTACATGTACTGAGAATTCCTACATTTCTGGTCATCAGAGTAAATTTTAGTTCTATCATTTAGTTTTGATTGCAACATCTTAGAGATTCGTTATGAATTTAAATACAATTCCTCTTTTGATTCTCTGTGATGCCTCCGCAAGGTGTTTTCCATCTTATCAGACGTTTTGTTTTAGCGTTGTTCCCTATCTTATCTCTCCGTCTCTCCTATTCACAGAGCCAGGCAGTGTCAGACGGAGGTAAGCATGAACAACCAACTGGCAATCCTGTACATCTCATAGTTCCCCGAACAGAAACATGTCTGTGCACGAACAAAGAAAACATCTGATTCGAGTCTCATTCTTGGTCATGCTTCTCTGTGCCGATCGTTGGGTGTGTTTGTTTCTGGATGTGTCGTAGAGTTGAACATGTCTGCACGGGGCTGTGGAGGCAGCAGCTCCAGCCTTCCAGGGACTCCGGGCGGAGAGGTCGGCCCAGCCAACAATGTGCTGGGCTGGGCCGTCTCATTTGAGAAGCTGCTGGAGGACCCCTTTGGAGTTCGCCAGTTTACGGTGAGACATGCTCAACACGCATGTTATGTTGTACTTTTAAGTTCAGGAATAACTCAAGTGATTGACTTTTTTCTCATGACCTCTCACAAGGTGTGCCTTTCACCAGTGTATGCTTCTTTCTCCACAGTCCTTCTTGATGTCTGAGGTGAGTGCGGAAAACATTTTATTCTGGCAAGCTTGTGAAAAATTCAGGAAGATCCGAGCCAGCTCCTTGGAAGAGGTATGATGGCACTTAGTACCTCTTTACACGATGACTCGTCTTACCTAACATTGTGATTCCTTATGCTGTTGTGTTTACTCTGCATAAACTTCTTTATAAATACTCTTCCATAGAATTTTCCTGAAACTTAAATGTGTAGTTGTAGACCAGACGGTGAATGTTTCCAGTGAGGGCAGTTTGTTTGCTATACTTGTGTCTGGGTTTTGGAGTAGGAGTTGATTTTGTTCCAATAGTTTAACAAACCTTATGTAGCATTAATCAACAATTCAGTAAAAACGTGTTGACCTCAATGACAGATGAAGCTGTTTTTCAACCATCTTTTCTTTTTGATATTTTCCTTCTTTTATTCTATTTTTAGCTTTCTATTTTAGACACATTAGACACATCAGCCGAGTTTCTGTGGTGGCTCAGCTCTCTGGGAAATGAATGGACTTTTAGCAACGTATTGATCGTGTGACTTGCAGTGTCCAACACCAGTCACAGCCTACATACAGAGTGACTTCTTAGATGGATATAGAAAGCTACACACTCATTCTGTCATTCCTGGTTAAACAGTTTTCTCATCAGCTTAGACACAATGATTAGCAAACAAAGTTTAGTTCATATGTAATCTTCAGGAGCTTTCAGTCTGATGGAGCCGTTGTGTTCCCAGCTGAAAGCAGCAGCTCGCTCCATCTACAATACCTACCTGTCTGACAGCGCTCCCTACTCGGTCAACATTGATGACACCGTAAAGATAGAGGAGAAGGACCTGGAACATCCCACACCTGACATGTTCAACAAGGCTCAAGCTCAGGTCTGTTTGGAGTCCACGTTCCCATTTTAGCTCAGTAATACAGTGATTCATTGTTTGCCTCTGCTGACTGTGTGTACAACTATCCCTGCTTTGTGTCAGATATTTAAACTGATGAAGATGGACAGCTACAGGCGCTTTGTGCGCTCTCCTCTCTACCAGAGCTGCACCTTGACAGGTGTAGAAGGTAAACTTGCACCTCAGCTCTCTAAAGAGACGGTCAGCATGGGATCCTGGGAGGACGTGGCCACCAGAAGCCCTTTAAGTAACAAGAAGGTAGAGTGACAGGAAGGAAATGGACTGAGTGAAAAACATGGTCTTGTTTTAATTTAGCTTCTAATGGCATTTCTTTCATCACGGTCTCAAACAGAACAAAAATTCAGACTCCAACAGCTTACCAGTTGGCAGGAGTGTCTCGGAGAATCAACACCAGAAAAGTGGATCCTGGGGAGGTAGTGGTAGATCTAGTGTTTCTAAATTATGCCTTTTATGTACATCGTGTGACTTTATATCACAATCTCTCCCTGGATCTCTTGTGGTTCTTTTCCTCCATCAATAACAATAGATGCATCCAACATCCATGGTTTAGTCTCCCGGAAAGAGTCCAATATTTCGGTGAGGTCGAGCAGCGGTGTGGAGCTCGGCTCCTTCTACAAGCAGATAGAGGTATTTGTGACGATAAGGGCACACGCGACTAACAATGTATTCTCATAGTTCAGAGATAAATATGCCATCAAGTGCCTAGTTATTGTTTTTAAGTATATTTTTCACTCTTAAGTTCTTCCCTCTCCACCTGTGATGTAGAATGGCAGATCGAGTCCCCAGTCTCCAGAGCAGGGAGGAGGGAGTCGGATAGGGTTGGAGGGAGGGTACTGCTGTGTCTACCTACCCGATGGCAGTGCCTCCCTGGCCCCCACACGTAATGGCCAACCTATTAAAGAAATGCTGGCAAGCCTGTGTGAGAAGAGAGGCTTCCCGCTGAAAGATGTCATCATCTACCTTCAAGGCAAGGAAAAGGTTAGCACTTGGCTGCTCCGTCTACAGCACTAGTCACAGCCTGAAAATCAAGAAGCTGTTCAAAAATATCACACTGAAAAGTTGTTTCGCAACAGGCGGTATGAGAAAGATGACTCTTCCTGTTTCCGACATCCTCCCAACCTCTCACGCCCTCTTTTAATTTCTGAAACTTTGTGAAACTTATTTGAAAGTATCCCCAGTTGATGCTGAACGTTCCCTCTCTGCAGCAGCCCTTATCGCTGGACCAGGACTGCTCCGTGCTGCGGGATCAGCAGGTCTCTCTGGAGCTCCGGGTGATGTTTGCGTGAGTCAACTGTGTCACTTCCTTCATTTTTCTGTCTTCGTCACCCTATCAGGCTTTCACACCCCCATCCCCACTACTACAGCAGGCCACTTCTCATTATATTAGAGGGAAGTCCTTGTGTTAACACCAGTCCGCTTGGTAATCATCTTGTGCATTGAATACATTTTCAAACGGCCAAATAAAATCAAATTTGGATTTCCTGCTAAAATATTGAGTGGCAGATTTTTCTGTGACTCTTGGCTTGGTAAGACTATTATAGTGTTGCTGCATCACTGCATTGTTTGATTACTGTGTGATGGAGGTTATTGAAATGCATCCGTGTTTCAGGCTGGAGATTGCCTTCACTGGTAAGACTGTGGGGATCATGGTGAAGTCCAGTAAGACGCTGCAGGAAGCCCTCTCTGCAGTGCTGCAGAAACACCACGTCAAGCAGCAAGAGGCCCTGGTCACCATGGTGAGTGTCTGTGTGTATGAGACCGTAATATGTAGCCAGTGCTTGAATACTTTCTCAGATAAGTAATTGAATAATAGTTTTCTCTCGGTTGTAAAGGAATACCTTAACTGACTACTCGTCTCACTGCACTAATGTTGTAGTTCCACTAAATTTCACATTGAGTCTCCTCTAATTTCCAAAGCAGCAGATTTGTCCGACATTTTCAAATGTACTACTTTTTCTAACTTCTCTCCGTCTGTCCTGTCGGCACTCCCGTTCCACTCCTGCATAAAGCAGCCGTTGCTAGGCAACCGTTTACACACCACTGTGCATGCTAATATTTATATACACTCTGTAATTTTAATGTGAAATTAACATTTTGTTGGTATAAGCGACGAGGATTACACATTTGTGTGTGTGTGTGTGTGTGTGTGTGTGTGTGTGTGTGTGTGTGTGTGTGAGAGTGTGTGTGTGTGTGATTAACTGCGTGTCAGCATCTGACGTGTCTTATTTCCTTGTTAATTTTAGGTTGGAAGCGACGAGGCTGTGAACATGACCGGCACTGTGTTCAGACTGGCCAATAAGACGCTACGGCTTGACAAAACCAAAGGTTAATACACTTGACCTTTTTTTTAAAAATCCAATGTTTTACTTAAATGGAAACCAGAGAGAATGATGTTTTAGATCATTTAATAATAAATGCACTGCCCGCCTCAGAAAGCACAAGCAGCCACAGGAGGAAAAGGAACCTACATGACGAATGAGTAAATGAAATGAGTTCAATCAAATCAGATAAAGGCACATTTTCCTCCAGCCACAGTTGGTTGTCTACGATGTGGGTGATCCATCAGTGATGCTTTGTGTGTTCTCTTCTGCTGCCTGAACCCTGGCTGTGCCTATTCACCTAATTGTTTCTTAATGGGTCCGAGAAAGTGTTTCTGCATTAATTGGCTCTTAGCTGGGGTCGAGGAGAAAGTCTTTTTCCTGTCCACTTTAGTACTTTGCCTCCATCTCTTCATATTTTCCTACTTTTCTCTTTGTGCGTCTCTCTTTGTGTCTTCATTCTTTTCTGTGGGGTTGAAACGTCCAACTCCATTTGGTTTGTTGAGTGCTGTGTCACTTTCAGTTCACCCACTTCATTTCCCAGCTGCTAAGAGACCAGAACCAACTTCACTTTGGATCAGGGTTCCCAACCTCAGTTATGTTGGGTTCTGTAGCGTTATTATCAGTGCACTGACCACTTTTCTACTGTTTAGAAACTGAATGGTATCTTTTGTGTGGTTTGAACAGGAAACCAGACCAATAATTCAAGAGGCAGTAGTTCTGCTGCAGCCTCACAGGTGAGGCAATGTTATGTAATAGACTGCGAAACATCAAACACAAATCTCGTTCTCATCATTCTGTACGCCACTGACACAATCCTGCATAAAAGGCAAGCTGCTAAGATGCTCTTGGTTATTATCTAAATAAGAATATAATGAAGGTTATCCTTTGAAGGCCACGGCTATGTGTGAACAAGGGAGTGATTGTGGACAATCGTTTTGACAAGCTTCCTTATATTTTATATAATAATAATTACCAAGAACATGTCTCCATCTTGCTGTTTTTGTTTGATCTCTTGTATAGATGGTATATATTTGTCTGTTTGTTTTATGTAGGGAATAGAGTATGACATATTTTCGCATCTATGAAATGTGATGAATGTGAGAAAGTGATAATATAATATTTTTTTGATTGTGGAAACACTTAGAGTGCACTATAGAGTAAATAGGGAGCGTCTTGGGAAACAGCACAAGGCTTCTGGACACCAACATCGTTATTCTTGTGATATAAAACGTGTGAATATCTTGTGTGATATCTAGTATTTGTAGTCTACAACTTCTATTTTGGTCCCAGGCAGGAGCAGTGAGTGCCGGTGGGGTGGATGCCCGATCATTGCTGCATAAAGACGGGGCCAAGACTCTGCTCAAGCCCAGTAAAAACCGTGAAATGGATGGTAGGGCATCTCAGCAGTATCTAGTAGGGTTTGGACAACATGGCAGTATTTACTGTAAGACGATGGATATGATGATACAACATTTTCTAACAAGGAATCTATAGCAATATTAAATGTAATCAACGTGGTCAAATACCTTGATTTTCATCTATAAACAGTTTCTCAAGTTGAGCCTGGAGGTTTATTCTTGAGCAACAACAGCAGCTGTAAAGCAAAAAATAAATGTAACAACAAGGTCCAACACGTCACGGTTCTCAGTTGTTGACAGCCATCTCACCACAGGGTGCCTTTTAGAAGCTGTCGAGGAGCTTTGAATCATATCACAATATTTCTCAGCAGATGGAAGTACAAACTATTTAAATTACAACTGAGGGAAATCGTGTGACATAATCAAAAGCTACCAAATGTGCTTTCAATCTAAAGCTTCTCAGTAAAATATTTCCATAAAATATACTGTATTATGTTATACATTACTATTGCATAAACTTGTAAATACCATAATGGCACATTTTATCCATATAGCCCAGTTCTAGTATCCTGGTCAGGGGTTTGAAGACTATTTATTGACGTTGTTCTAGTTCTATATTTCTTAAATGATAAGTTGTTCTTGCCTAGCTATACTCCCAAATATAACATGTAAATGTATTAAGCAGATGGCACGGTGTTAATTATTTATTTGAGACAAATATCAGAATTGGCATGATTTATTTATTTATATTTTGTGCGTCAGGGTTTCTGGACATGCTGACGAGGGCTCAGTGCTGCAGGGTTGATGACCAGCGAGGCCTTTTGACCAAAGACCAGCTGGAGGTCCCTCTGTTCCTGAAGCTGGCCTCAGACCAGGGACAGGAAACCAAACCGGACCAACCCAGTACAACCAGCTCCTCCACTGCAGACTCCAAAGAGACATCAAGTTCAGCCGGAGCAGCGAAGGAAACCCCGGACTCTGCTAAATCTGAAGCCAAAGACTTAAAGGAAACATCAGTTTGAACCACTTTTGTGTTTGTGTGGGATGGACAAGGAAGCAATTGGAAATTACAACAAACATCTCACAACATCATGAGACCAATCATGTCAAAAGACAGTGAAAATGGGTCAAGCACTTTTTAAATAATTGTTTACAAATAAGCTCTGAGACAGCAGTGTGCTACCTTCTCTGCTACTGATAATTGGCCTCTTGAAGCAATATGTAAAGAAGAAGAAGAAGAAAAAAAGATCATGGCAAGAACACTACACATGTTAATGGGAAGAATGGTTGCTATGAAGTGTTTAATGTATTCAAAAATGTTTTGGAAGAGAAGTTTTGGCTCAACATTTCACCCTGAAGCCGATATGTTTGTTTTAGTGATTCCTGGAGTCGCATGCTTTACAGTTTGCAGTTCACGTTGCTTTAATTTCTCACAATGTCACATCGCAGTCATGCTTTTCTATGAACGCTAAGCAAAAACATGTTTCTATTCAGGACCGTCCACAAGGGTTTTTTGAAGTGTATTGCACAATTGTTTTTTTTGTCTTTATTTGAAATTAGATTATTGAATATTTTTAACAGATGAGTTTTTAATATTTTAAATGACTAATTTTCTATTTGCATGCTTGCTTGCTATTTTCAAATGTGTGTTGTGTTGTGATGGCACTTTAAGAAAACCCGGTCAGGTCCTGTTTTCCTGTCACCTCAGACGACATGTCAGGGTCCAGATCATGAATTAGTAATGTGATATTACAGGAAAGGATTCAGATGATGTGATCAAAAATTATCCCACAAGGTGTATCTAAGGAATAAAAGTGTTTTTATGACGAAATGTGCGTTTCTGTTTGAATTTGTTGAGGAAAGACGTCAGGTTTCTGCGTTTAGCCCTCTGTGAGGATTTATTTTTTGGGATGAATCCCTGAGGTCAGTTTCAGGCTTGACAAATGCTACGTGGTTTGATTTTATATTTGTGGTGCAACCAGATCCCACTGCCCCAGTGGCCTGGCTGTGTGACTCATGCAATGTGGAACAAGTCTGACGTGTATCTGTCTGTGTAGGTGTCCATTGTAAATAGCTTTGATTAAATTATCATGTGCCTTTGGTGTATCCTGCTAGAGAAACATCCCTTTAAAATGTCATGTCATGTAATGTCATTTTTGCACAGTGACGGTGGCTCATTGCAGTGCTGTCATTGGCTCTTCATGAAGAGTTTGTAGCCAATGATTTGCTTCATCTGTCTACAGACTTGTTGCTGGAAGGTGTTTTATCATTGGGGAGCCCAGGAGGAATAATATGTTCATTTGGCTATTGTATGGGTTTTAAAACAAATTTGATGAGTCATAGATGCATTCATCCACATAGACAGCAGCGTGCATATTTCAGAGTGTGTGACAGTATGGGTTTTGGGAAGCATCTAATTTTCCCACTTTGTAGATGTGGTTGTCTCTGAAGTAATTAACCTGAAACAATGAATATTGCAGTATTTAATACCTGTTTGTCAAACCCACAGCTTCAGTCTGTGAGGCTGGATACATTAGCATGCAGAGCTACGATTAGCACACCTGGTGTTTTTTTCTCTGTGTGTGTGTGTGTGTGTGTGTGTGTGTGTGTCCATGCATGAGTGGTGCGTCGGCAGTGCTATGAATGGGCAGAGGGGTGTGCTCTCAGAGACACCATAGCAGCAGTGAGATGAGGAGTACCATTTACTCCACTGCACGTCTATTGAGAGAAGCAAGAAAAGGAGGTGAGTGTCTGAATTTCCCCCAGGCATTTGACTTATCTCATTTTTTGGGGTGATCGCTGTGTCTGCCTGCCCTTTCTCTCTCTGTCACTCCCATCATTCATTCTCTCCTCGTGTCTGTCACTCAGTGCATTTCTGTGCTTGATTAAATGTCTTATGCAGTCTTGAGAAACCTCTTTATCTCCTCATTCATAGAAAGCTCACATTTTGCGCCAATGCTTTCTCCTATCTCTGTATTTGCTTGCTTTCAGTAATCTACATTGGGATGGATAAACAGGTTTTGAATATCTGGGAAGTGTTTATTTTGTGAACTCAATCCTCTGCTGATGGGAGCTCTGAATGGTGCTCACTGTGCCTTTGAGTGTCCTGCAGAGGAATACATAAGTAGTGTAAAACAAAGCCCATCCATCAGATCAATGCTTGCACATTATAATGCACTAAAAGATTCTGCTCAGTCGATGAAGGACAAAATCTGTGCTCAGTGTGTTAAAAAGGAAAACCATAGTGGGATTCATTACTGACTCGTTATCAGGTGAGATGCACATGGTCGAGCTGTTACCCAGGCTGGGAGCAGCTGTGTTGGTCGACTACTGACTAAATTCATCCAGCTGGGTGTGTGTGTGTGTGTGTGTGTGTGTGTGTCACACCTGAGCGTGGCTGAACAGACAGCCCATTATCATCAATTACAGGACATTATGTCCTTGCCACTGAGAGTCGTCTTAATGTTGTCTCCACTCCCAGTGCAGCTACTGTCCACATGCTCACCTTGATGCTCTAACCACCGCTGTGTGCGTGCATGTGCTATAAGGGCCTCTATAATTATACAGATACTGTCCATGCGATCTCCTGCGATTAGCGTGTTTAACAGCACAGATGTGGCCAGGCTTCAATTTTACCTCCTGGACTCCAAAGGAGTGGAAATCTCCAAGGTCTTTGTCACTCAACTCACAGCTGAAGGGAAATGTGTCTTCAGCAGGTCATTAGGACCTTTCAAGAAGACAACAGGAGTGATGATGTAGATGCAACTTTACCGTTGGTTTGCTTTGATATCTTTTCTGCTCTTGTGAAACTCTTTCACACACTCTCTAATTAAGCTAAACAAGTCCATGTAGTGCTTCTCAGTTGGGAAGTTAATTAGTGTTGACCCGATGTTCAAATAATTGAACTCGGACAATCAAGTGTTTTGGATTAAAATCTTGAGAACATATTTTCTTCTTCTGATATCAGCATTTTATTACGCACTGTGAAGGCTAATTACTGTTATTAAAATGTTCTACCTCATCTTCCTCTTGCAGTGTCTCAGTCAAAGTGATGATAGAAGTAAGAAAGGGTGATAAAAGACTGCAAGGTATTTTATTTGCCCATCCTTGCAGAAAGACTTCTTGAGTAGCTTTCCAGGCGAATGGCAGGCATTGCTTTTGTGTGTGTATATACCCCATGTCCACGTAATAATGCATGAGCATTTTGGGAATTTGTGCGTGTACATACCACAAAGAAGCATAGTGTTTTTGGATGTGTCACCTTGGCTGTTGTAAGATTGCTCATGTGGATTAATCGATGGAGAAGTGTTTCTCAAAGCCACAGGGCTTTTCTACCTCGGCTACAAAGGAGATGCACTTCCACCCGCTTCAGTCTAGCCTAAGAGATCATTCATCCCTTTGCCTCATATACAAAAGAAAGATTTCTCGTCTTACCAAAGATGGGCAGACAGTGACAGAGGAAAGCATGGGGAGAGACGGGGTTAGGCAAATCATTCTCATTTAGGTCATTTTCCCTCAGTGAGCTGGTCAGGAAGTGCACTCAGGACTCGCTGAATGCGTGACCTACCATCAAGGCTGAGATTATCCTCCTCTATCCCTCAAAAAGCTGTAATGCACTTAGTGCATGGAGTACAACAGTCATGTATCCCCCAGGGTGTGCCAACTGAACCGACTTGTATGTGCACAATAGGCCTGATGTATGAATGAAGCTGGGAACTGTCCACTGGGTCAGCCCCTCTGCTACAGATCATTCAGTTCTAGCAGGTAGGCCTTGTTGAACATTACATGATTTCCAGTTCAAGTGGGACTTTCTAATCGAGTTCCCCGCAGCATCAAATGTGGTGCTGACGTCAGCCTTCACAGTGAGTGAGTGAGCTCCTGTCGATCAGCTCCCATTCATTCTTCATGAGCACTGGGCTGAGATCTTCCTGTAGAGCAGCAGGTTCAACTGGAGATCAGGGTGACAAGTCTGTCAGTTCAGTCAGATCAGGAAGGGACTTTTTACATTTTATTTTATCTTTGCTCAGTGGAAGTTCTTGTCTTACCAGGCCAGACTCAAACTTTTACTTTCCAATAAGAAATAATTTCATCCTCAGAAGTATTTTGACCAAATTACTCAAAGTCAATGATAACTTGATTTGAATGGATGATGGGGTCCTATATGAACACACTTTAGTTTTTTGCCAAAGTGGGAACAGTTTGGGTTAATTTACCTGAAAGATTTCCACATTTCTGTGCTCTTCTCTTGAAAGTGGGCGGGGCTCAGTAAAAAAAAGGGCGATGTCACAAATTTCTGTGCACCAATCAGAATTGAGCAACATTCAAATCAAAATTCAAATGTTGTCACATCTGATCAAACCATACAAATACAGTCCTGATTAAGTGTTTTTTTGTTAAACTCATTAAATGATTCCTAAAGATTATAATTTTTAGATTTTGGCTTATTTAGTCATGAATACTTTGTGCTATAGATAAATATTTAAGATTATAAACCATGTTTTCAGTAGCTTTCACTGTCTTTCTGGTTACTTTGCCAGATTAGGCAACTCAATGTAATGTTTCAATGGAAAAAAATATTTAAGAAAAAGGTCTGCACAAGGACAAGTTCTGCTTACTTGGTGTTTCCAAAGCTTTCCTCAACATCTTTTGGATCTCAGCTGTCATGGCTTTCCGCTGAGAAAGGCAACAAGATACAGCTTTGGAAACACCAAATAAATTGATTTTGTTTAAGATTTTGTCTCCAAAACTCTTCGATATCTTAAGGCCTGGTCACACATATCCGTATGGCGGAAACATATACGAAAAATAGCTCACAATTTGTCCAAATACGTCCAACTTTTCATCGGATCGGATCGGAAAAGTGAACGTATACAGATACATATGTCTAACCTATTGATAGAGTATCACTTACTTATACAAAATGTATCAGACGAATACCCAACAAATGCATAACGTATACAAAAATATGGCGTATACAAAATATCGGCAACATGCTGGTTTACGTTGATATAAGGTAAGATATAAGTAGTATTCGTTAAGAGCAGGCGGTGTTACGCTGGGGTGCGTTGATGAACGCTAAGTCTGTGAAAATATTTTGAGCATGTTCAAAATTACCGGACGTACCCAACGTGTGCTTCATAAGTTATGCAGACGTTACGTTAGACATACGTGAATACGGAATACGTACTTGAATACTTACCTACGTAAATACAGTATGTGAATACTTACCTACGTGAATACGTTAGGTACGTTACATATAGGCTACGTCGGCTGACGGTGAACCCTACAGCCAATTTATTGATAACGAGTGGATAACCTATTCGTAACCTATGTTAACATTATGCCTGACGACGGAGTAACTTATTAAACGTGTTTCTACAGTACAGCTAGCGTTTTGGGAGCTTATTGGGGTTTGAATATAGTATATAGAGTCCCTGTGAGTAGCTGATCCTCACTTCTTCCCAGCACGTCTTGATGAATACATCATCCCATCATCAGAGAGCATGGAGGATGCTGAGAGGCTGCGACAAGAGTGCATTCTAGCCGTTCTCCAGCATCAGCATGACGTGAACCAGATGGCACTTTTCCAGCTCTGTTGGCCAGACGCTCTGATACGTTTTAAATAAGTAATGATACGCTATCAATAGGTTAGACATACGTATACTAATACGTTATGTATTTGTTATGTATACGTCAGCTACAACACCGCTGTGGAAAAGTTGGACGTATTTGGACAAATTTTGAGCTACTTTTCATATACGCCGGCATGTTTCTGCAATACAGAACTGTGTGACAGCGCTGTATGTCTGGCTTGTTCGGCGTATCGTCTGCATCCTTCGAACGATCACAACTTACCCTTAATTTATATCAACGTATAGGAAATCAGTAAACCACCAATTCACTCTGGCATGCCAGGAAGTATTTTTATTGATCTGATCGAACTGGTCAGATGTCAGACAGACACTTGACAGGCAGGACTTGAATCATTGGAATATAAAGATCTGTCTCATGCAAATAGACTGAGACCCAGAGGTGTATTGTCTCCAGACACCAGCTGTGGATCTGGCTGTGACTGTCGGTTGGTAATCATTGTGGCCTTTTAAATGTGCATACATTGTTTTTTGTCCTGCATGACTGTGTGTGAGGGTATGGATATATTTCTGACTCTATCCCCTTTTCAATTGGGATTCTTCTTCTTCCCTTTGTTTATACACATGACGTTTCTTAAAAGCTTTTAATCTGCATCTCTGGTTACTGGAGACAGAAGTATTGATTTTGTTTATCTCAGTTTTAATTTAATTTGTTGATTATTTGAGGTTATTAATTTAGTCTACAAACACTTTATGGCTAGTAGACAGTAGTCAGGTGAAACAGGTGTGTCTTTATTAATGTCTTTGCAAATCAAAATTAGAAGCAATAATTGGAGCAGCCCCTGAGAAAAATCACCCAGCAAAATATTCATGTTTATGAAGTGAGAGCAGCAGTGGGTCCCTGAGTCAGAGCCGCCATCTAGTGAACAGAGGATGTAACTGCAGATGTGTCAGTTTGCATGTGATCTCTCATCTGGCCCCCTCGAGACAGCAAGATCAGGGATCAGTTTAGCTTTTTGTTCATATTTAAATGGCAATAAAACCGAAGTAAACAACATAATTATTGTAAAATGTCTTGCATTTAACCTTTGTTGTTGCATACAACCACATGGCTTTTTTCTTTCTCTAGTCTTTACAGTTGCACAACCACAGTACTCCAAAAGACATCATCAAATCCTAAACCTAATCAGCACTGAACCTTTCCTGAAAAAATCTTCAAGTCAGCCATGGAACAGAAGGCAAATGAGGTTTGTGAAAGCCTGATAGATAAAATAATTAAGAAACTTTGGCCCTGTCTAATATGATGCTCTTGCTCTGTCTGTCTGTCTGTCTGTCTGTCTGTCTGTCTGTCTGTCTGTCTGTCTCTCTCTCTCTCTCTCTCTCTCTCTCTCTCTCTAGTGCCCCACCACCACCACCTCTCCTCAGAAACACATGAAGAACAGGTCCAAATCCACAGAGGAGGTGCAACAGACGAGGAAGGTGAGCAGCAATCTGACATTCATATCTCTTTCATCTTCATACTCATTTTATGTAGTTGCTTACTTGTATACTCGTCGGATTTAATGTGACTTCCTTGTCTCATCTTGCAGGCCTTTTCATCACAAAAATCCCTCCCGGGCCGACCAGAGCTGGAGAAGGTGAAGGTGAGCTGTGCACACATATTCCCGTATTTCAATATGTAGGACAATGATGATGTTGTGCATTTCTTTCCACGTCACTGTTTAAAACACAAGATTTCAAACAGGAAGTGCAACTTGAGTTGGTGCTGTATTTGTCCATGTGTTTTTCAGGAGTGTCCTGACGGCTCTGACACGCCGTCATCCTCCACGGAGGAGCTGAAGTGATAAATGGAAGGACATTACCATCAAGTTACAAGATCATCATCAACATAAATAAAATGTACATATGTACACAGGGAAACATACACAATATTATTCAGAATAATAATAAATAATGAAACACACAAAAAATGGATTTATGATTGGTTGAAGAAAACTCTTTCAAAAATGGTAAATTGAACACACGCAGACTCACGCACACTGAAACAATCACTTTTAAACACCTGTGATGATGCTGTCTCATTGTACCGTGAGTGTCGTATAGGCCTACATACCACACTGAATGTGTATTGACAATAAAGTAATGCTGTTGAGTGTAGCTGTCTTTACTCTGCTCTCATTCCCATCAAACATCTGGCAATTTATGCTTTTTATAGGTTCAAAACATAGCTTTGACTAATGAATATCATGATGCAAGGACAGAGAGGGGTGAAAGCTGTGAGGGCTGCAAACATGTTTTGTGAAAGTGCTGATGCACATCTGCTAAGTGTGTTAACATGAGTTTGTACTTTATTCAGGAAAGACAAAGTCAGATCTTTGTAAGGGTAAAACCACAACACCTATTTGGAGATATTCATCTTTGGAAACACAGAATGAGCAGTGACTGGTTGCAGAGGCTTAGACTGCAACAATGCAATGACAGAGAGATGAAACAGGAATGTTCCCTGCTAGATTATACTGTAATGTTCACTGGAGTTAAACCCGAAAGTATGACAATGAGACAGTCAGAGTTGCAAGGAAAGTTCAGTTTACTTAGGCAGTTTATAGGCAACGTCAAAACTGGCAAGCAAGGTCAGCTCAGTCAAAAACAGAACAGGAAACACTGGAGAGCTTGGGTAGAAAACACACACAAGACAATTTGGCATGGATCAAGTAAAAGTGAAAGTATGCATTAGAATTGGTTTTACCTCAAAGGGATTAAGCATTATCATGCACATTAATGATATACAATTTAATTAGTAAGTAATAAGTTGATTGCAACATTCACATTTCAAAAGTCAGAAGAACCAGGGAATTTCTGGCGTTAATACTTTTAATGATTAATTAATTATCATAGCAAAACAGTTTCCAATACATTCTCTGTGGATTGACTAATAGATTAATAAACTAAATGTTTCAGTTGTACTCCAATCTGCTACTTTTGAGCATGGCGAGCTTGGAGAGCTTCAGTTAATTAGATTGAAAATTAGATTTGAAAAATAAAACCTAAAACAACTTTTGTCTACGTGACAGCAGCGTGCCAGCAACCAAGGTGAAAGAGAGCTTTTAGTTCTTAATGAAGGGCATGAATTATTGCTCCAGGTACAGTTACAGTTACTTGCCACAACATTGATGATCATAAAAATGATCATGTATAGTATGATGTCCATGTATCACCTGCCATATGTGCAGAGATAATTAGCGGACATGTTTCAAAAGACAGATTGCCAGCTAACTGAAAGCATAATATGTATCCCTCAGTGTAAGATGAACACATGGTAACACCTCAGCCTACTGGGGAGCAGAGGAGGACTGACATGGAGGCTCCAGCTCATTGATTGGCATGTGTTTTGAAGTGGCAGGATGGTGTATGTGACCCGGTGGCCCCTATTTGCTTTATCCCCAGGATGAGCAGCAACCTCCCAGGGATGTTCACATCTGGAGAGGGAATTAACAGCATCATGGGAGGGGGGTTTACCAAAGAGCTCTGGGGCCGCGCCAGAGATTTAGCCGTGTGTGTAAAAGTGATTACATGTTCCATATGTGCATGAAGGTCTCTGTGTCTCTTTTCCACTGCTTATTGCTGCACCACATCTCAAGGATTTATCCCCTTGACCACCATTGACAGCAGCGGCAGCAGCAGCCTCGGCTCCAGTCCAGCTGCCTGCACAACAACAGAGCTGTTATCTCTCTGTCTGGCTCCCAGCTCTCATAACAGTTTAGAAAGTAACAACTCTATGTCTAGTCTAGTGGGTTATTAATTTCTTCTCCTCTGCGTTCATGGATGCAAGTGTGAGGTCAGCAGGTTTCGCAGATTTGGTTGAGAGCACTGCTGACATGACAAAACCGACTAATTGTTAACACGGTTAACCGTTATTCAGGCCATCACGGCCTTCTCCCATGGTGAGGACATCGCCTGTGGGTAGTGGGGTGTGTAAGTAAATGTGTTTTGCATGATCTTGAGTCCTGGCAAAGTACCTAAGCACCTGGACATTCTGCACAAATCATGCACATTACACTGTACGTGTTTGAAATACTTCCACTGACTTATGTCATGCGAGAAATTATGATTTAATACCCTGGCTTTAATCCGTGCCAAACTACAGTATGAGATGAAGACAGCTGCATGAGAATTTGAGCGGATTGTAGAAGCCAGTGCAGAAATGCTACTTTTCTTCCAACATTCACCACTAGGTGTCAGATGTCTCCTGCTCTTTCACGTGAAACTAGAAGAACCTCTTACAACAAGGATCATTAATCCCATCAAACGGTCCTCTTCATCTTGGATTCTTCATCTGCTCCCAAATCAAGTGAAAAATAGATGGTTGAACAAACCAATAACTCATCACCTAATACACAATGTGTTTTCTCAGCTCATGCATCATTAAGTTAAGGTTTGTGTTATTGATTAACAATGATGGAGCAAGTTAATCGACAAGAGCTTATTTAAAGATGATTTACACTTCAGGTTGATACTTTCCTTTCCAGGTGATACACCTAAGACTGTTTCAGACAAGGTAAGATACTTTACTGCATATATCAATATAAAATATTGATAAGTAAGTTTTCGCCAATACTAACACCAAAGCTTTCTGTTATTATTTGAAATGAATAATTTATTTGAAATGGAAATCTCTAGCCTTTTATCTACAGCTGCGGGACCAACATCCTTTAGAAATGTAGGCAAGTCAGCCATCACTGACTGACAACTGTTACTAAATGTTTCATTAATCCCTTTTATTTTTCCGCTTCAAGTAAAACTCAAGTAGAAAGATTTTGGCTGACAATAAACAGCATAGATATATAAATGTCATAGTGACTTAAAGGCAAACTCACAAATAGTACAGTAACAGAAGGAAATAGTGAGAGTGGAAGACTGGCAAACAGATGAGTGTGGCGCAGATAGATTAAAGCATTGAGTACACATAATATGCACAAGTTAATTCAGAGTATAAACAGCTGCAATCTATGGAACATGTCTCACATACTCCCACATACATATGCTAACCTCTCTGCACATCAGAACCTGCAGGAGGATGCCGCACAGAATGAGAAAGATGCAGCGACTTTGATTACTATAATTTCAACTGCTGTAATTACTGAACTCACTTTCATCCTCTTTTCTTTACAGAGACATATTAGATTCAGATTCAGATAACTTTAGTACTCCCTCCTCCACTGGAGTCCCCAAAATATGGCAAAGTGGCTGATATGAAAAGGGGAAAAATAGTTCTCTTTAAACAGAGTGGGAAAATCATTGAGTTGCTGCTCTATAGGCAGTGGAGAGTCCCTTAAGAGCTGACTTGCAGCTGCAGGAAACGGGGGGAAAGATAAGTTACATGGATACTGATGTTTCTTCATTGATTCTGATTCTGATTCCGTTAATTTGTTGAGAGGCGAGACGATGCCTGTCGGCGTATGTAGTTTGAGGGTGTGATTTGACCTCAAAACCAAGGACAGCTGCCAATTATAAACAATGTAATGATATCAGGTCAGCAGAAAGTCTTCACACCTTCTGTCGCATAATGAAAATCCACCTGTTTCAACAGCAATAATAAAATAATAATAAAACAAATGATTATTTCTGTATACAACACTTAAATTGGTTGGCTTATTTGAAGCTAATGGTTGGGGTTGTTATTCTATTGTTTCTGTTTGTTGCTCTTACAATGATTTTTCTGTACTTGCAAGATTCTTACTGTTCGGAGTTGTGTCCTCATGATTGTTTGCACTTATTGTAAGTCACTTTGGACAAAAGCGTCAGCTAAATGCTCTGTTATGTAAAGTAATGTGGGCTACCTTTGTTCTCTTCTAGCTGCTTATCTGTTGATCTCAGGAGTGTCGTGAAAGATAGGCTCATTTGCAGACTTGTTGGTCTCCTTTGGCTCATTTTTACTGCTGTGTGTGATAAATACATTCAGGCTCACATGTGTTCCCTTGTCGGTGTCTTTCTATGATTTTAATTACTTCCATGTCTCCCCACAGCATTCCAAGCACCATGTCCTCTATAACTATAGTGTCCTATGGATGGACACAAGGGGTCAACCACAATGGTAACTTATTAGTTTAAATTCCCATCATTCTGTTCAGTCTTTGGAATGCAAAGCTGGTCTTCGCCTCCTGAGTGTATACTCTTATTATTCGTTATTAGAATTGAGGATGCACGGCACTCGGCTATCCTCACATCCAAAACTCCCGCAGGAAGAGGACAGGGAGTCTGGCATCGGGTCCACCCTTGACCTCAGCAACAGTAACCAACACACCAATCACCACTCCAACAAGCTTTCACTCAGGGAGGGAGACAGACTCCCTAAAGAGAAAGGTACAAGGGTAGCATGAAAAGAAGAATCTTTTCCTGAGTTGGGAGCAGGTCTGATCTCTTTATCTCTTTGAAAAGGCAAATAACAACAGCAGAATCCAAACCGCATGCTCATTAGGCAAGGACATGCTCAAAATACACAGAGGGCCAGTGAGATCACGCAGTCTAGGCAACAAAGGAAAGGTCCTGTTGTCACTCAGCAGCATTTGGCTTCATATGGGTAATGTAGTATTTCAGATGGCTTTGCTCTCAATATGTGAGAATGCTTTCTGAGGTTATCTCTCTTATCCAAAACACTTATCCAGTACATTATCCTATACACCATTTAAAGGACAGGCTGGTATTATTCTATAGTCATGTTATTGTTAACAAATTCCATGAAAAGGCCTAAACCAAGACCAACAAATGTGTCGATTTCTCAATTCTTTGCAACTTCCTGACTGTGGTTCACAACACCAGTATTCTGTTCTAAATACATATTTTCACTTTTAAAATGGCAAAACAAATTTCCTGAAACAGCTGGGCGCTGTAGTTTTAATCAAACAGGATTAAATAGAGCATTTATTGAGAACTACTTTCTGCTGCGGATGAATACACATTTGGTGCTTTTGTGAGCTTTCTGGTAACTGGATGGTGTTTGTATGTGGGATTGACAGTGCCCATGTCCATCCTAATGAACGTTCATTGCAACGTTTTCATCTCAGAAATGTGTTTGTAATCTCCCAACATTTCACTCTAAAACTGTTTTAGATTCTAGTTTAACATGCCTCATAAGACCATGACAGGTTATGTACGACCTGTCTGTTTCTAACGAGTGCAGGATCCGAGGTCTTGTTTCAGAGAAGTGTTTTAAGTGAATGTTGTCAGCATGCAGGAGCTGCCTCTGTGCTTTTAAATCCTTTCTGTAACAAAGCTAGGATGAAGATTATAGGTAATTATCAAAGAGAAATAAGAAATGCAAAGGCATGGATGTGTGTGTTTCATCCTCAACAATGAGCCTCCCATCCAGAACACATAAATTACAAGAAGGAGAACAATTGTGTGACGTAATGGCCGGAGATAAACCACATTGTTGTGTTAATTTATCTGTGATATATATTTTGATAACTTTACTGTGATGCTCAACCATCTCCCTGTTTGTTGTTGTTGTTGTTGTTGTTTTGAACAGACAGCTCTCCACAGACCACAGCAGTGAGTCTGAACAAGATCAAGCCGCTTCTTATCAATCTATCCAAGATCCCTCTCCTCCTCATCCTCCTCTTCCTCTTTGTTTGCTCCTTGGACACTCTGAGCTCTGCCTTCCAGTTAGCAGGGGGTAAGTACTATAACCCTCACTACCCCCTCACCGGCTTTATAGTGACTCAGTGAGCTAATGTCTGACAAATAAGTGAGTCACTGCAGAGCAGTTCACGCTGTCCTACCGGGGGCTTGCTGTGTAATTTAACGCAAAGCTTCATCTGGTGACCTTTTTGGATTTGGGGAAACAAGCAGTTGAAATTGTATTTAACATTGCTCTTGGCAACCATGTCATGTCTGAGACCAGCACTTTCTTTTGTGTCTCTGTGTGTGTATGTGTGTGTGTGTGTGTATGTGGGCGGCATATTTAACCAGGTAAAGTAGCAGGGAGCATTTTCCAGGACAATGTGGTGCTGTCTAACCCTGTGGCAGGGCTTGTGGTGGGGATCTTGGTTACGGTGCTAGTCCAGAGCTCATCCACCTCCACCTCCATTGTCGTCAGTCTGGTGGCCTCTGGATGTGAGTAGGAGCATAAAATTGTGTGAAAATGTGTGAACATCAAGTGGTGGAAGAAGTATTCAGATAAGAAAGTACTAATTCCACACTGTGAAAATACTTTACTACAAGTAAAAGTACTGCATTCAAAACCTTACTTAAATAAAAGTATTATCAGCTGAATGTACTTAAAGTACTTCTATTGTATATGATGTTTTTCGATTAGTATTACTGCTGCATTAATGTGTTTGTTGCATTTTACTGCTGTAGATGTTTAAGGTAGTGCTGTGTTTGTAGCTTTGTCACCGTCTTGTGTGAGAACTACGTTTCTCTAAAAAGTTACCTTTTCATGAGCGCAGAGAAACTGTACTCTGTAAAGTACTGTAACTAAACTATCAGACAAATGCAGTGGAGTAAAAAGTAAAACAATCTGTCTCTGAGATGTAGTGGAGTAGAAGTATAAAGGTGCATACAATGGAAATGCTCAAGTACCTCAAATGTGTACATAAGTACAATACTTTAATATATATACTTATTCCACCATTGTACTGTAGCACAAGTTATTTTAGGTTTTAAATAAGACTGTGTGTGTGTGTGTGTGTGTGTGTGTGTGTGTGTGTGTGTGTGTGTGTGTGTGTGTGTGTGTGTGTGTGTGTGTGTGTGCACTATATGTCTGCATGTCTCTCCAGGCTATTTTGCATGCAAACGTGTTACAGTAAACGGAAAAAACAGTACATAGCAATAAATGCAGAAGAGAAAACTCCCATGGTGCAAGTGTGTCAATAACAAACAGATCTAATTCATTTGCATTTTATGGTTCCAATCTCATTTTTTCTCACATGCTGTGTTCACTTTTGGAGGATACAGGGAGGTATGCTACTTGAGTTGTTGTATCACATTAAAGAATATATTATAATTTAGCTTGAATACATGCTGTGAATGTAGGCGGATGAATGTTTGTTAGGACGCTCTGTTTATATACATTAGTGCTTAGTCAAATATATTCTCCTATCTTGTAACATCATTTAAAAGATGAGGCTCATGTTATTTTATATTGATGTTACAAATGCTACAAAATGGGCAACACCAATCAATTTTTGAAAAAACTAAACTAAACTAAAAGTTCTCAATACTTTGCAACTTCCTGTCCGTGGTTCACAACCCTAATCCCGTTCATTCTTACCAATGACACAATCTTGTGTTCCAAAAACACGTTTTAATTTTTAAGAAGGAAAACATAATTTTCTTGTTTTGCTTAATCTTTAATCCACGGCACATAAGGCTTTAGCTGCACAGAAAATACTTGTAAGTGGCATACATTTATTATTGTTTTCCATATGATTGTTTTTCTTTTTTTACATTAGGAAAAATAAGAAAAGTCATCATCATTGGCCTTTACATAGAATGAAAATGACTAAATGATTAATTTTCACTAAGAAAACATAATCTTTATTTTCTGGGATTATTACCACACACTGACTAACTCACCTGGAATTGTCATTTTGAGATTGTTGTGCTGTGGTGGCCATTTGCAAAAAACATCTGATAATTATTGTAATCTATCAGATTGGACTGGGATCAGAGAGATAATGAAATAAATACATTTCACACCATCTAATCTCCCACCATTTCAGCCTAGTTTATTTTACATAATAAAACCATAACACGGTGAGGTTATGACCTATTTGTTTCTAATAGGTGCAGACTCCGAGGTCTTGTTTCGGTAAAGTGTTTTAAGTGAATTATATCAGTATGCAGGAGCTGCCTCTGAGCTTTTAAATCCTTTCTTTAAGAGAGCCAGGAGAAACATTATAGGTAATTATCGAAGCGAAAAGGGAATACAAAAGTATGGATTTGTGTATGACTGTGTGTGTGTGTGTGTGTGTGTGTGTGTGTGTGTGTGTGTGTGTGTGTGTGTGTTTGTGCAGGAGTGCATGTGTCGTGTAGGTCATCATCATTAAAGGCATCCTCAACAATGAACCTCCCGGCAGAGTGCGAAGGCTAAGCTGCCTCCACTCTCCTGCAAATTACAATCACCTTTCATCCCCATTATAACTCATGTACCATTTTGAAAAGCAGAAAATCATGTCTTATTATTATGTGATGCATTACCATTCATAATGATGGAAGACATTTATCCCTTTACAGTGTTTTGTGTTTAACTATAAATGCATATAGTTTTAAGAATGATGAGTTTTAAAATGT
This sequence comes from Cottoperca gobio, assembly GCF_900634415.1. Classification (NCBI taxonomy): domain Eukaryota; kingdom Metazoa; phylum Chordata; class Actinopteri; order Perciformes; family Bovichtidae; genus Cottoperca; species Cottoperca gobio. The sequence continues at coordinate 14,029,864 of NC_041364.1, forward strand.
GCTGTTCTGTGTGGTCTCACCTCACAGTGCTAGAAGTGAGGTCGGCTGTTTCAATCATTATGGGGTCCAATATTGGGACTTCAGTCACGAACACCATAGTGGCCATGATGCAAGCAGCAGAGAAGACTGAGTTTCAACGGTGAGTGAAGAAAGGTGGCAAGGTAAAGGGTGAGTGGAGGGGAGGCTGAAGAGCAGGGAAGAAGAAATTGAAATGGAAAAGTGAAGAGGATAAGTGAGAAGATGGAGGAAGATTGATACATGCGTTGAAAGTGCACAGGAGAAAGCAGAGGAGGGTGAAGAGAAAGCATTAGCAGCTGCTCGCTGCCTCTTTGCTTCAGCCTTTCAACAATAGTGACAATAATGGCACCAATCCACATTGATCCCACACCAGCAACCATTTGGCATGAAAATACAAGGCACCTCACAGATGGCATGTTACTTAATCTGTGATTATTAAACTTTCATAATATACCAACACACTGAGTCCAAAACTAAAATTCTCATTACATCACGCACATCCAAAAAAGTTGACCCATGAAAAGCAGATTAACAAGCAATCATTTTGAGTAGTTGATCATGCTGATGGCTGACCTTAGTTAACCCAGAAAATGATTGTGACCCACTGCAGTGCCTTCGCTGGGGCAACGATCCACGACTGCTTCAACTGGCTGTCGGTGCTGGTTCTGCTGCCGCTGGAGGTGGCGAGTGGCTTCATGGCCCGGCTCTCACACCTGCTGGTAACCAGCTTCAAGCTTCATCCTGGGAAGGAAGCCCCTGAGATGCTCAAGGTCATCACAGAGCCAGTCACCAAGCTCATCATACAGGTAACACTGTCAGCCAATCAGCATTCTTTTAATTCACCATTTGCTAAAGAGCAAGTGTCCAATCTTAGTTTAGCAACTAGTCATGGCAGGCACGTCAGTCTTTGGATTTCTGTAGTAAGAGCGATATTTGAAGAGTTTGGAGGGTGGTGTCTTTTTTTTTTTGCTTTTTCAAAACCAAAAACACAAAAGCACAAGCGTAAGGAATGGACTTAACACATTGTTTGCTCTGATGTATGGTGTATTAACATGTCTGGCTAAGTAGCTTACTGCCTACAGCAGTAACTTAGAGGCTTTACAGGCCAATGAGCACATGAACATTACATTAGTTTGGTGGTTAGGCCTACAGGTTACGTTATAAAAATACCTGTTCACAACTAGCACATATGCTGTGTAGTATTCCAGAGTTTAGGCTAAAATTAACCTGCTCTTTATTAAATTTGGGGAAGTTTACACTCCAGCAACCCCAGCCATCTTACCCGAGATAGTGTCTATTTAGCAGTGGTGGGCCGTGCATTTCACACCTAGGCCTTCAGTGATGTCCTACACAGTCCTACCTGAATTATTCCACCTCTTAATACCATCATTGTGACACCATGGCTCTAGAAACTATACATTTAGACAGAAACGCAGTATAACCGGGCGTTGCATCACCCTAACAACAGAGTTATATTAATATTTCCGAAACATTTAGTTGTAAATAGCATTCCCAGCAGTACAATGTGCCGTGCCTCTCGGAGGCTGTGAGCCGGGGGTACCGCTCGTAGTTAGTGATTTGAAAGTGGCGGACAAACCCTTTTCCCAGCTGTGATAGTCTCGCTAGCGTCGGGGTTGGCCGTTCTCTTCTCACGATGTCTAGCTTTACTTGAAAACTTCATCTTGAAAATGGCGTTGTAATTATTTCTGCGACTAAATCGATCTCTTCTCCTCCTTCAGCCATTGTGGGTTGAAAAAAAAACAGCTTGTAGAAATCTACACAAATTAGCTCGTTCAAAGGTTGCTAGCTCAGCATAGCTCTGCCTCTCAATAGTGCGTATCAGATCAAAAGACGTGGACGTGCTGACGTTATCGTACACCTGCTAGCTGGCCCTGGCGTCGCCAACTCGAAATCTGATTGGTTAACACCACAGTTTTGTCTCCGTTCACTTTAAGCTACAGGCGCCCGCACTGTTGATTCTGAAGGCCTCAGGGCAGATCTCTTGGACCCTGGCAACACATCATGGCTGAAATATGATTGGATAAAAGCTCTAACATAAAGGCCAGACCTCCACATCTCGATCTGAGGCTGGAAGCAGCGCAACCAAGAGGAAAGCTATGAAATGAAGAGAATAGACTATGGGGAATAATTTAATACATATTTGTGGAAAAAATATATCAAAATTAAATTTATATTCTGATGATGTTTATGCCAGCAGAGAAGGCCTTGCTGGCCCTGACATTAAAAGTGAAAAGTTGCTAAACAGTTTGATCTTAGGCTACATCTGTAATCATTATAGCTACAATGCTAGGGCTAACTAGCTATACAGTGCAATACTAGAACAACTCTGCTTCTATATGTCCTCTACACAGATCATGAATTGGTGACTTTTTGTCTTGTACATGCAGCTTTAGCATCAAGTCCATATTCAAGACCTCTTTAACAAGATTTTCATTTTAAAACAAGTCAGCTGGAAACATAAAAAAAGCCAGCTAGAAACAGCATTTTCTACCAACTCATGTAGAAAAAAAGCTAGCTACATCTGATAAAATCTGCAACATTTGCCATATCGGCAGGCAGATACAGTATAGGCCTATTGATCGCAAATGAGAGGCCTGCTTTATGTACCTCAAGAACCCATTGTTTGTTCTGAGCGGTAAATCTGCCTACTGATATTATTGTAAATATGTACCGCGTGAGGCTGGAAAGCTTAACAGGCATAGCAAAAGCAAGCTGGGCAAAGTTGAGCAAACAGTTAGCTTTTTTCATCTACGACAGCTGTGATGGGAATCGAACGTAGGCTTTCTGGTTGAAGGACTGAAGGACGGGAGGATTAATAATTTTATCTTGCTGTCCTTTGACTCGCTGAATTTAAGAGATATATAATGTTATTATAACATAACACTTCTCCTTTAACCCTCAGCTAGACAAGTGTGTGATCACGGGGATCGCCATGGGAAATGAGGACATGAGGAACAGGAGCCTGGTTAAAGAATGGTGCCAGACTGACCTTGTTATGGTAATGGCCACTGCTCTACTGCTGTCTCCTGCACATGCAGACAGATTGTGTCACACATTGGCGCCAAATAGAGCCTGACACTGCTGCCAGTAAAAACTGCGTTATTAATTTGTTTTCATCACAGATGCTTCTTTATTTTTTGCTTTCTGCAGTCCACTGACAATGTAAGCACTGCAAACTGTAGCTCCAGTCATGACTCATCGTCACTGAAGTGTGAGTTCTCCTGTGAAATACATTTTTTAGTAAACATTGTTAAGAATGTAATGAAACTGTGTTTGTGGGATCATTTCCTGATGTTTGTTGGTGCTGTCAATCTGCAGGTAGGCATTTGTTTGTGTCTACCGGGCTGTCAGACCTGACAGTTGGCCTGGTTCTCCTGGCGGGCTCTCTGGCCGTCCTCTGTACCTGTCTGCTGCTTCTGGTGAAACTGCTCAACTCTCTCCTTAAAGGCCAGGTTGCAATGGTCATCCATAAAGTCATCAACACAGGTGAGCATGCTTTTGAGCGTCTGAAGGTTTTAGACACCACATCAACATGTAGCAGCTGAATGCAGTATGCCGGTCTGCACGTGAGCCAAAAAAACAAGAAAACCTTTCCTGCTTTGGATGCAAATTGCACGAAGAGGCTGTGAAGAAGATGCACATATTGTTTATTGTATATACAAGTGGGTCATTTCCATCTCTCCTGTCTTTATCTCAACAGACCTGCCATATCCGTGTGGGTGGCTGTCAGGATACATAGCCATGTTTGTGGGTGCAGGGGTAACGTTTGTGGTCCAGAGTAGCTCTGTCTTTACTTCAACCATGACTCCTCTTATAGGTGGGTGAAATATGCTTTTGCTTTTGCAATGAGAGCCTATGGAGATTATATACTACATTCTGTGAAAATTAAGTTACATTTACACGATGAAATGTTAACGTGAGAAATGTGTAGGTAAGTAGGACACTGAAAAGACAATAAAGTGTAAGTAGAAGTGAAAAATCATTAGCACCTCATGTGAAACAGGATCAAATGAGTCAAAGCATGAAATTGTATGTCAAAAATAAATATGGCATACATCAAAACATTTGAGGAATATGCCACGAAAATAAGTAAAATGACAAAGAAATATGTTCATAACCCCACAAAGAGCCATATTTACAGACACATATTTAAAACAATTCTGTTATTAAAATCTCATAAATGTGTTATTTTCCTGTATTAGACCTGCTCTTGTCCACCACCCACCTCAGTCACATTGAGCTAATACAATGCTGAATAATATAAATGTAATCTTGTACAGTTACCACCTCTGTGTACGTGTGAAACCTGCAGCAGCGTCGCTTGGTTGTTACAGTATAAGAGATATGTGAGTAACGCTAAACAATATTTGATCCCTGGCAGTATATGCTCTCTACAGATATACTTTCAGACAAATTGGACTGTTAATCGTAGCAGTCTGGTAGCAAGCGGTACCTTTGTTGGATCTACGTCAGTTTAGCATTATGCAAAAATACAACTGTAATTCTCAAATCAGTCTTTCATTGTCATGTTTCTTTATGAGTAGTATACAGTAAAACAATGTTTGTGTGACTAATGCCAGCGTGACACATTATGCATATGTGCTTTCTGTGCGTAGGATTAAAGGAAATGGTGCTGTAGATGATGGATCACACAACACATCACACACAACATCCACAAAGTACTGAAACAAAGCAAATTCTGATTTAATTCACAGTGCTGGAAAGCAGTGAGCAGTGATATCCATAACTTTGCTTTACTTTTCTGAGAGGCCGATTCAGTTTACCATTCAGGTGCTCGCCGCCCACCCAAGTATCACATCCAGTCCTCACTGTCCAATTTGACTTTGCTCCTCAGTTTTCTGCTGTTTGTGTTGGGTGGTCTTGGAGACAGTGGTGTTTATAGTCCCGGGGTGATCCCAGCGTCTGTCCAGTCTGAAGGTTGGAGTTTTATTCCCATCCTGACTCCGCAGTTATGTTTTATTTGGCGCAGGCCTTCAGGGAGTCTCTTGTAATGTCTTATTAAACTGGACTTTAACAGTGCGAGTTCCAGATCTTATTTTTGATGCAGCTAGCACTGTGCAGAGGTGGCCATGTGCAGAGGTGGCCATGTGCAGAGGTGGCCATGTGCAGAGGTGGTCATGTGCTGAGGTGGCCATGTGCAGAGGTGGCCATGTGCAGAGGTGGCCATCATTATCATGTTATTTGCCTGGACTCTGCTTCTGAGGTTTGCCACTGCATTTGTGAGCTTAGATGATCGCGTTTCATGAATATCAGTTCACTAGAAGACTTTGTTTTAAATGTGTTGTGGCAGAGAGAGAACGACTGAAAACAAAAGTCAGACCTTTTAAATCTCAGGGAATTGCCCTGGTTTTGCATATAGTTATACATTCAAACTCCACAACCTCCGAACAGACATTTACCTCTACAGTAATACATTGTTAACTGTATATTGAGCAACGATTTACCCATTTGCTCTTGTCATGTGTTTAGTGGCTGATTCAAATGAGTGTGTTCTCATATGGGTGAGAGAATAACTCAAGTTTCCTTTTCGGGAAATTGCTCCTAACCCCATTTCGCTCATTGCTAGATGGGGATAAATAAGGACATAGATCAGCTTATTTCCACTGATTTAGTTCTGTGAAGTTTGAACATGTTGCATAACTGGCACTGTTTGCCACTGGCTAAATGAAGAAGCATAGTAAAATCAAGTGATGACTGAGTCATCAACCTGCTACTCGGTGATAAATGTGAGATGGGATCATGTCTCATTTTAAACAGGAGAAATTAAGCAGCTTAAAAGAAAAACTAAAAGGCAAGAGACTATACACATGGATGTTTTCCAATCCTCAGATATATTTTTATTTTACTATAGATTCAAGCTTTTCCTCCTTTTCAACCCTCCCTGTTACTATGTCGTAGTCTCATGTACTAACTAGAGGATGACAGATAGAGAGTAAACATTTTCACACAATTTCAGTGCTTTTAGCTACATAGATACTATCGCTGCGTCAAGCAGCCACTAATTTGTCATAAGTCGTCTCATCTGGTGATCAAGTTATATTTCAGCCTCTGTGATTTTAATGCAGTCAACACAGAAGTGTGCATCAACTAGTTATTGAGAAAGTAGTAGCAACCACCATCTTCAGAGCACCTCTGGCCAAGGTCAAAAAGACTGCCATTACATTTTAATGCAGCTTTGCACAGCTGCTCTTATTTATTTATGGAATTATTTTGTTTTAATGTAGGTCTAATAGTAAGTGAGTCTTTCATGGGTGTATGTCTTTATGTTGTTTTGTGAGCCCCACATCTAAGATATGTTTCTATCATCAGGTGATTAGGTGAATCTTGATTCTTTAGAAGCTAAAGCTTTTCCTGATTATCATCTTTACTGTCCTTGTTTCCTGTTACGCAGCATGTTTCTGTCGTCTCCCTCAGGTGTTGGTGTGATTAGCCTGGAGCGGGCCTATCCCCTCACCCTCGGATCCAACATCGGCACCACTGCCACAGCCCTGCTTGCAGCTCTGGCCAGTCCTGGGAACAAGCTCGCAGCCGCCATACAGGTAGGCCGGTGTTTGATCAGATACAACCAAGCGGCAACCTGCGGTGCTGAAAGATGAAGCCAGCGCAGAAGTTCCTCGAATGGCCTCTTGAGGCTGGCTCCAAAAGCGAGTCAATTTCCATAGACCCCCATGTTAAAATGCCCAACTTTACCACCATGAGTATAAATAAAACAACCATTTTAAAACTACGGGAAAATGAGATAAAAGAAAGTGAAAGTGATTTTTCACAAATATGTATTCCACTGATCTCAGAGAGCAGAATGGACACAGACGGTGAGACAACCCAAATATATTTCCCCCCTACACGGACACAAACTTTGCAGTTACACATAATTATCTACAGATGGTAGATTATAATATTGTTCGTATGTATATTTATGAACATGGATATCTACATAAATAAACTAGGAGGCAACGAAGTGGGCGCTTCAGGAAAAACAATTATTGCTAAATCTTGTCTTCGACACTGAACTGCCAAAACTAAAACAATCTTGTGGAATGAATGTTGTCGTTCACATACTGTATCTCTTTATATTCTCTTTGTATGTAGATTGCTCTGTGTCACCTCTTCTTCAACGTCTTTGGCATTCTGCTGTGGTATCCTCTTCCTTTCACACGCCTGCCAATAAGGATGGCTCGTGTCCTGGGTGAGCGCACTGCCAAGTATCGCTGGTTTGCAGTCTTGTACCTTCTCCTGTGCTTCGTGCTCCTGCCATCGCTGGTGCTGGGCCTCTCGCTGGCAGGCTGGCGGGTGATGGCTGCCGTCGGGGCTCCTTTCCTGTGTTTGACCACCTTCATCACCATGGTAAATGTGATGCAGGCCCGTAGTCCCCGCCACCTGCCTACTAAGCTCCAGAGCTGGGACTTCCTGCCCCAGTGGATGCGCTCTCTCAAACCTCTCGACCGACTCATCACCAAGGCAACTGTCTGCTGCGGCGGCTCTGCTGCGGAGGGGCAGGGAGATGAAGAAGAGGAGCACATATCGACACAGACAACCTCTGTCAACAGGCAGGAAGAGTCCGCCCATAGGAAGGCACAGCTGGCTTATGATAACCCAGTCCTGGACTACCTGGATGAGAGCAGACCAGGTGTAAGGGTGCTGAAATTAAAAGGGTTAGAGAGGTGCAACAGCACTCCACTGTAGTCCAACTGACAACTTGTATTCTGCATTTTGTCAATATCGTGAGAGAGTTGGAATAAGAAAAAAACATTTGTTATGCTTTGGAAACAAACTTAGTTCTGATTAATAATTGAATGATGATTAGAAGACAGCCTCCGAAAGCCAGGCTAAATATCATGAGCTATTAGTATGAAATGTTCATCCATGTTCGATTTTCGTCCAACTGAGAAAGCTCCATCTGCTGATGAAGACCATTTGATTTGATCAAAAGCTCCACAACAGCTACCTAATGCACCTTGAGGGTTTTGTGTCACCTGTCGTCAAGACGCAATTACTGATGAACTACATAAACAGAGCATAACATTAAGCATGAATCTGTAACTACAGTTACCCTGAGGACTAGAGGTGCGATGGAGCAATGTTTTTTATGAATATGTCCCCATTTTGGTTATGCACATGCACATGCACATGCACATGCACATCGCCAAAACCATAGCAATGCATCAACAAAGGAAGGAAGGAAGAAGAAGATGAAAATGGTTGTAATATCCCAAAAGAAATTGGCCAGAATATGTATTGATACCTATTTAAGGACAACACAAGCATAAAAGAAAGAGAATGAGAAAGGAGGTTGTATCAACAGAAATAAACGCTTGGAGACAAAATTAATTATTTTGTGATATTTGTGAGAGTAAATTAAGGTCTGTCAATCGTACTGAGAATTTTGTTTTTTCAGGTTTAACCACTTACAAAAAAGGTATAATATAACACCTGAGGGGGGAATGTGTTTGTGTCGTGCTTGTTCTGCTTTGTGATGGCGATTTCAATGTTCTCTGTTAGATCAAAACTTACACAATATAATATATATTGAAATATATAAAAAGCGATATTAGACCACAACGTTGAACTTGATGTGTTTGCGTGAGACACAAAATGTCCAAAGGGCAGCTTTAACTAGAACGTTGACAACATTTCCAGAACGGCCATGTTCTCCATCCTTTCGTAAAGGCCAGCGATCAGACAATAACCCCGCTTAATGAATGTCCAGTCATGTCTACACATGCTTTATGTCAGTACAAAGATTCAACAACAATCATTGTTATAGTTCCCAGGTATCAGCAGTCCGAGGTGTAAAGTTTATCCTGTCGAGACAGAGAGAAAAGGATAAAACAATCTTATTACAGAGTGGATAAACGTTTGAGTATTATGTTAAAATACCATGTACTCATTTGTTATATAAGTGTAGGTGGGCGACATAATACACGCACACTACAAAGAATAAAAAAATCTTCACGTTAGCTCCTTGATGTTATCTACAAAGCGGTGTACGAATGTGTGTGTGTGTGTGTGTGTGTGTGTGTGTGTGTGTGTGCGATGCAGTGTTTGCTGTGGATGCTTGTTTAAGTGGGTGAGAATGCACACTCAGAAGGTGTTGTTGAATGTGTGAATATGTGCTGTTACACTAACAATTTATCATGCGTTTAAGAAATGTCGACTCCCTGAAGTCGATTGATTTAATCAGAGAACAAAGTCTGACTCTTTCACTTTTGAGGAATTTGAAGAGCGCTTTGCAAGCATGATGAAAGTGCACATTAAATAAATAACTGCTCTGCGTGCATTGCAGCTTTGTGTTCAGAACTTCAAAAAGAGCGACTTCATTGGTTCTTGTGTGTCTTACTTGAAAGAACTTTCAGTTGGAGCATGTCTCCTTTCTCTTTTGACCATTCAAGGACCTTACTAATCTGCAGCAATCCAGAAACTTTTTGTTTCAACAAAAGCAGCTTCATCTCATCACACTCCTCTCATCCTGCCATGCTCTTTAATGTTTTCTGTTTTTAAATGACAGTCTGGGTGGAGTTTGCGTCATCCTGCCGAGTTGAATGTGAACCCCGGAGGCAGTCAAGAGCAGCCTGAGAAGGAAGGGGGGCCAAAAACAAGAATCTATGACACTCACTCCTGCACACACTGACAAAAACAGCCTTGTATCGCACCTCTCTCTTCTCTGAGTGCTGATTATCTGCAGTGTGGCATTGAGCAGAGGGAACTGCAGTTTGGATCAGTGTCGGGTCACGGTCCTGCCAGGACCTGAAGCTGCCACGGTGTTTTTCAGCCTCTACATTATTATCAGATGAAAAGTAACACATATTATTCACACTGATTCACACATACACACTCCTGACCTATTTTCTTCATGTATCTAGAATCTGCAAAGAATTGTAAATCGGTGACTGTTTCCATTTTTAAAAGTGAGTAATTAAGTCCCAATAGGTGCAATCTGTTCCCCACATACACCCAAACACACACTCAGGAAGTTATATATGTGTGTGTGTGTGTTTGTGTTTTTAAAGTACAAGGAAGTACATATGTTCAGAAACTATTTCACAACTTGCTTCATGTAGGGCTGTGGTTACACTCCATAGTTCACTAGTTAATTTCATAAACCTGTTCGACCCTCAAGCCATCAGATTTAGCTGCCGACGCATTTTGCTTCACCACCCTGGTGATGCAGCAATAATCTATCAACATCTTTTTCTTGCTGAGTTAAATGTTGGAGGAATATTTCTCAAAGGGATTAGATCACACTTATTCAAAATTATGATCCAGAGACATCATTACTGCTGAAACAACAGAAGTCAAATGTTGTAGCCTGAAACCAAACATACTCGCTGTGTGTGGAGGTTTTATATTTGCATAACAAAGTTTTTACTGTGCTATACTTCCAGCTATAATAGCTTTAATTAGAAAGCTAAATAGTGTTAGTCATCAGATTGTTGTATGTCTAATAGCACTTTAATTTATAAAGTATCAATACAAAGCAAATGAAGTCAAATTGCTTCCTAAACCAACAATTGCTAAGAAAATAATTAAAGTTTTTGCTTTCACATCTCCTCCTTTTCTCAAAGATTACTCAGATTAGATTAAACATAACTGAATGAACTAAAGATTATGTGCTAACAAAAAGATGCAACTACATTACAAACTACAAGGTGTTCATTATGTGCATACAACACTGACTGGGATTTTACATTCGCATTAGCTACCTGATCCACTCATTGAGATTCATGCAGGTTCCACAAATGCAGGCAGTGTTTGACAGGGCTTGCTACCTATTATAAAATATTAACCACAGTAACAGAACAAAAAAAAAGATCCATTATTATTTAGCCTCTCGTGTGAAAGAAATACATAGCTGGTGGCTGTTGTGAAGTCAGCACTGTGTGGGCCTTTTGGGACAACATGTTTACCTGAAAGTGCTGCACTCATTTCAGTCTCTATGGGGCCAAATGTACTCTTAGTGTACGTTTACTTCTTTGCCACAAATCTATTTGGCTCCTGATGACATGCACTGTACATGTATTAAAGGCAAGTTTTGTTTTATGTGTTTGCATTTGTTCTTCTAATAACTAAGGTATGGTCGTGCTTAATGGAGTTGTGAGGATGCATTTGAATGAGAACCTTTGTTTTGACACAATGACAGGTCTGCATGCCTGCACATACTACCACAGGATCAGACCTCGATGGCCACGGCAGAGTGAGGCAAATGTATTAAAGTATGATGAAGTGTAATATCTAAAACCCCTTTGTGCTTTAAGAGGGAGCATTAGGAGAGATGCCTCAGCCACAGCTGGTAAGGTAGCTTGTTAAACAGTAATAGAGGTGAAGACTTAAGCTTCCTCAGTGCAGTACATGTCACCTCTCACGGCAACTAGGAATCGTGTTAAATGTTAGAGTATTTTCAGAATTTAAATTAAACTCACTTACTTCCTTTGCCGATTAATTTAAAGTGTTAAATAACTATATTATTATAAAAACACAATTTGCATGCAGATAGAAAAGTGGGGAAAGTTAACTTGAGACAATATAGAAGGTTCCAGTATTCAACACAAAAAGTGATATCACAAAAACTATTCATGAAGTGTAAAAAAAGGTCCCTTTACTTAAATGATTTCAAAAAGTATTTAGAAGTGCTCATGAATAAAAAATGATTGGTTGCAGAATGTATGCAAACTCTTTTCAGAAAAACTAATCTAAATCAACCAGCGTGCTTTGCTCACATAATTACCTCTTTAGCAGCACACGCACATTTGTATTGAATGCAATTGAAATAGAGAGAGAGAAAGACAGAGGGAGGGAGAGAGAGAGACAGAGGGGGAGGGAAGAGCGAGAGAGACAGAGAGAGAGAGAGAGAGAGAGAAACAGAGGGGAGGGAGAGAGAGAGAGACGAGAGAGAGAGAGGCAGAGAGAGAGAGAGAGAGAGAGAGAGAGAGAGAGAAAGAGAGAGAGCAGAGAGAGGGAGGAGATAAGAATATCTAGCTAGAGCGGTCGTAGTTGACGCGATATGGATCCCCTTATATGATCTAGCTTTTCTCTTTATTCGCTCTTTCGCTCTTTCTCATTCTCTCGCTCTTTTCTCTTCTCTCCTTTCTCCTCCCTCTTTCGCTCTCCCCGAGAGATCTCTTTCTTCTTCTCCTCTCTTTTCTCTCTTCTCTCTCCTCTCCTTCTTTCTCTCTTCTCCGTCTCCTCTTCTCTCCTTTTTGCGAGGAGAGAGAGGTCATTGGGGCAAAACAAGCTTTCTCCCTGCTGGGCAAGGTGGGTGGTTGATTTGAAATATATTAATGTTGTCCGTGTTGCTGCTGTTATAAGGTCGTATTTACATGCGTTGTATTACTGAACACCAGCTGATGCAGTCATGCTTCACTTCAGTTACTTAGAATAAACAGAATGTGTCATTTACTCTTGTTTAAACAGGATGTTGAACAGCATTATTATTCTTATTAAGAGCCATTTTTGACCATTATTTATAGGTAACATTATATTAATGCCTACAATTTCTCAAAATGTTTTGATAAATAGGTTTGTTGCTATGATGAAATAGAGCATTTCACCAAGTGAAGAATACAATAACAACTGGAATTCTGCTAACCTCTGGGTCATGTGCAATTTGGGTTGTGTTGGGAAATAATTCCAGCTTCGGGTTGACAATAAGTCTTGCATTTTGTGTTGACGCAATCCTTTAATTCCAATATGTGTTTTGTCCGTCTCTCCATGACCAGTGTTAGCACATTGCGTATAACCTTTTTGCAAAAATGATATTACAATATAACAGAGCACATATTTTTCTATTTACATATAATGGGACAAAAAGGACAAACATAAAAGTAAAAAACTGAATTTAAAAAGCAGAGGAAGTTAGTGATAAAAGAAACTTTGATATATCTATGACGTGTAGAAAACAGATTGGCTTCTACTTTTAAAACTGTGCCATGTGTTGCTTGGTCATCATAACACAGAGAACGGAAAACAAACAGAACATAAATAGCAGGACTGGAGGGAAAAGTATAAAACAACACCAGACCAGCAGACAGATTTCCAGACAACAGGGCAAGAAGAAAAAAAGCCCAGAGGTGATTTAGATGTTCAGCATGTAACCTTACGTCTGGATTTAGTTTCTATTTCTTTTTCATGTACGTTTGACACATCCTGAACATTATAACTTTATCTTTATCCTTTATTTATTAGCACTATATGGCATTTCTCATTAGCATTCCTATGCAGGAAACCGGTGGATTGCCTAATCCGGGTAGGGAATGAGCCATTACCCCAAGTGAAGGAGTTCAAGTACCTCGGGGTCTTGTTCGCGAGTGAGGGGACGATGGAGCGAGAGATTGGCCGGAGAATCGGCGCAGCGGGGGCGGTATTACAGTCACTTTACCGCACCGTTGTGACGAAAAGAGAGCTGAGCCAGAAGGCAAAGCTCTCAATATACCAGGTCGATCTTCGTTGCCTACCCTCACCTATGGTCATGAAGGCTGGGTCATGACCGAAAGAACGAGATCACGGGTACAAGCGGCCAAAATGGGTTTTCTCAGACGGGTGGCTGGCGTCTCCCTTAGAGAGATGAGCTTCTCACCCATCCGTGAGAGACTCGGAGTAGAGCCGCTGCTCCTTTACGTTGAAAGGAGCCAGTTGAGGTGGTTCGGGCATCTAGTAAGGATGCCACCTGGGCGCCTCCCTAGGGAGGTGTTCCAGGCACGTCCAGCTGGGAGGAGACCCCGGGGAAGACCTAGGACTCGGTGGAGAGATTATATCTCCTCACTGGCCTGGGAACGCCTCAGGATCCCCCAGTCGGAGCTGGAGGATGTGGCCTGGAGAAGGGAAGATTGGGGTTCCTTACTGGAGCTGCTGCCCCCTGCGACCCGATCCCGGATAAGCGGTAGACGATGGATGGATGGATGGATGATGTTTACATTTACATACATCAAGCTTCTCACTTCACACTTAGGTTTTATACCGTCAGTTATGTTTTATCAGTCAAAAACTTTGATTAAATAAAAAGAATATCAATATACTTGAGAAGATAATCAATATATCAATGCCATTTTATTTATTATTATTATTATTATTACAATTATTATTGTATTGTGTATATTATATGCCCAAATTCACTATCATTTGGATCATTTGTATTCAAATGTTTGCTTGATTTCTAAATGAATGATGTGCACAAAACAGCCATATAAAATATATACTAGACAAAACAACTTTGTCAAATTATAACCATCTCATCTAAGATGAGGTGCTGGTTTCAGTTTTATAAGTCCAAGATGTGCCATGAACTCCACGACCCGACTCATGAGGTGGTTGAGTGGTGTCTCGCCAGCTGACAATGATTAACCCTGTAATAAAGTGAGGAGAACTCAGTTAATATCAAATCTGTCTCTCCTGCCCCAAATACTCCTTGTAATTATGTTAGTGTTGAAGATGATTGAGCTTTCTGGGACTTGATAAACCAAACCAAACCAAACCTGGCTGATATTGCTCCTTGGAAAAGCAATAATACAGATATATAATTCAGATATACAGAAGGTGGTTATGTACTGTATATGAGCCAGAACATTTTAGCAAAAGAAACATAATCAAGCAATCAGTTCAGACCACAAAAGGTGGAGTGAACATAAACCGCTTTATTGTTTTGTCTTTGGAGCGACAGCAGAGTGTGGCTCAAAGACTTTATTGATGGGATCCAGCTCATGCTAACCAAACAGAACTGATCCGACAGACCTGTGCGACTCTGACCTCAACTGTGGGATGTTTATTATTGTTGGCTGTTTCTAACCACGACTGGCTGGAAAGTGTTTTTAAAGATCAACAGAGAGAATCCACCTCTGCCAACAGTCTCCTCCAAATGTATCAATATCAGTGCCAAACGATGTCACACAATAACCATCTTTCATATGTGTTTTCAATGTAACATGAGGCAGCAGAATTACAATAAGGATTTAACACAACACGTATATCACACATGAAATGTGGGACATTTTCTCGAAACATTGGAATGCTGAAATGTCTGCATTCTTTAGAAAGCTGTTATAAAAACATACATATAGAGCAGAGTGTTCTGGAGTATTGCTCCATAATAGGCATTGTTAAAGCCGTGACCTTTTCAACCAGACTTGCAGCTGCTCTCCTCCCTCTTCTTTGCCTCTAGAGATGCCTTTCTACTTTTGTCTGAATGTATATTTGTTCAGAAACAACTCTTAAAAATGCCTGTGATAAAATAACAGACGTTTTTGACAAACGTGATCATGAATCTTGCCAAAAGTCTAACTTTCACACTATATATTGCCAGCATGTGATAACAAAAGTATTAAGTACCAGCTCTTTTTGAGCTTTTTACGGGACCACTGCAAAACAACTCATTGTTATCTTGAAGCTAAAGTAATGTTGTGTGTTATTTTTCAGCAGTGAGTCAGAATACAGACTCAGCTGTGTGAACTGCACTTTTTCACTCGTACGTTGTCGTGACCAGGAGTCATGAATGAGTTTGCCTCAGCTCATTTGTCTTTGTGGATAGCCTCTCTAATCACATGCACATGCGCACAATCAAGCACAATCTGGAAACACGCAAACACTCACATACATACACAACACAGACCAAATGATAACTCAAATGACTGAAAGGGAAGCAGGTGCTTGTTTATCCTCAGGATCTGAAACAGAAATAAATGGCCACTTAATCAAAGTTGTCCTTAATGCACACAACTGAACAACATGCAACACACATAGGTACGAAAGTTTTCAGGAACCGTGATAAATTATTAGTGCTAGATTTTTTATCACCAGAGTATAAAGAATCTTTAGAGCAAAACAACGTTTCTTGCCCATGAGGCAAAGTCAATGATTGATACGAGTGAAACTATGCATGTATCAGTGCTCTCTGTACCTGCAAAGTAATACCTTCAAGCTAAGGTTGAGTTATTGGGTACTGAAATGATAAATGTATCATTTTTATTCAGTGGGTTCAGAGAAACTGACTTTTACAAAATCGGGTTTAGGATAATTATTATTTGCTGATGACTTCAAGACAAACTCTTTTCTAACAGTACTGATCATGTGATTCCACTTGACACATTAAGACAGAGCCTTTTTATTTCTGAATCTGCCTTGCACTAGTTCTTCTCCAACATTCAAAAATGATTATTTTATCTGGCTCACTTCAAAGAGCTGTTCTCACTGTACAGTATATGCTTCCCTTAGGACATCATATTTATCAATGTAACATACTTTTTCATTGAGCTGATGATGTGCTGATACACGTAAATATAAAACCAGTAACTTCAAAAGCTGGTCACAATCACCACACAGATGATTATCATGAAGACAGAATGTTCTACAGCTATTTGCAGGCCTTATGGCCCTGAAGCAGCAAGCGATTATCGGCTGTTGGTCAATTTGGGGCCGTCTGTGAGCGTCTGTCGGCGTAGTTTTTGCAGTGTGTCCCACAAAGTCAGCACTTTTCGGATCGCTTCAAATTGACTAATAGGACACAGTCTTGCAAAACACACACACTCTTGTCATATAATTCTTTTTGACAATTGAATTGCTCGTTGTCCTCAACGCTCATGAATTTGTATTGCCTCTAGTGTTGTTTTTTGTCCAGCAGTGTTTTAAGTTCTATCATATCATTCAGTCTCTGTCAGCAGCTCAAGGAGAATGCTCTTTATTCAAATGGTTCAGAGGTTAGACCTTCTTAGCTGTAAAAGTCAAGTGGCAAGTCTGCTCATCTCACTCACTTCATCTAGATTGAATGAAA
Organism: Cottoperca gobio; assembly: GCF_900634415.1. Lineage (NCBI taxonomy): Eukaryota > Metazoa > Chordata > Actinopteri > Perciformes > Bovichtidae > Cottoperca > Cottoperca gobio. Next base: position 14,046,677 of record NC_041364.1, read on the forward strand.
ACTCTGGCGAGGTTTCCAAGTGGTGCAGAAGTATATGTTGGTTTCCTCGTCACAGATAGCCTTGATACAAATGCCAGATACTTAAATAAAGAATGCAAAAATTCAATTATGTTCAGGCATCATTTATTTAGTGTGTCTTAAAACAATGACACACTGAGAGAATATGTGTCAATCAAGTCTATTTTCTGATGCCACCTCTGCTTAATAACAAATGAAGACAGACTGCAGACACGTCGCTCCTGTCTTTGCGATTACCATGCAGATATACAAGCAGACAGATGGAGAGAGAGATGCGACTTCTCTTCAGTCTGAGCATGTTGCTTTTTTTGGGTCCCACTCTTCCTGTTGTTGACAGTTTGTTGGCGGCTCTGGTTAGATGAGGAATCTGATTAACTTTGCAAAAAAAAGACGTTTTCCACTGCGATCCTGGTTGTGGTGTGATATGCCGAAATTGAAATCATCCTCTATTAATGGGATTACTGTTTATACTCAACTAAATACAATATTTTATACAAGACAGTTTCATGTATATTTTTAAAAACATTTTCCCACACTTGGTGACAATTTAAACATTTAATTTGTAAAATAATATTCTAGTGAATTTGAATGAGTTTCAATGATTTGTGCATGACTGTGAGTACAGTATTATTGACCCCTGATTTATGGCTATATTAAAGACATTTATTTTATATTTCACAATATAAAATGAACTAAACTTTGCGATTATGCGTTTTACTAAATATATTTGAGGAACAGGGCTCCTCATACCATATTTATATCCTTATTTACTGCACCAGCACAAACTATTAGTGCTATCAGTCTGCACCTGTCGTCCCCCCCCCCCCCCCCCCCCCCAGCTCAACCTGGAGAAGTGCTCAGCATGGTCTCCAGCTGGTTAAAACTTTTGGTCACACGGACCAATCTTCAGCTGGACTTGTTATAATTGGCTGAGCAAGAAGGCTATATGCACATTTCAGGGCACTGCACCACAGAGAAGAGTGTCGAAGCCTTCAGACTCCATTAGAGGGCTCCTGCTGTGATCATAGAACTGGGGTTACGTAATGTGTATCCTTACTTTAGGCAGATTGGGATAACCAAGGGATTCAGTATTTCTCCAATAGCTTTTCCCTGCCAGTTTAAAGAAGGCAGCATTTAGACCTTTATTTTGTATATATTACTATAACAGGTAACCGAATAAGGAAAGAAAAGACACTTTTTTGGTGGGCAAGGAATGAATTTCGGAAATTTTGACTTTTCTGAAAAGCTAACACTAACTGAAAGTAGATGTGGAAAGTTGAGCAAAAAATTGAACAAATTTAAAAGTTAATTAAATCAGAACAGAATGAGCATCACAGATCGGTAAGCATTTTTCATTCTTTTCAGGTACAAGGGTGATTACTGGGGATAGACAAAGGCACACTCATTAAACCTTAATCACATCACACACGGACACGCACACGCACACGCACACGCACACACACACGCACACGCACACGCATACCTACACTACCAGCATGAACAACTTCCTAGGGATATGAGTGGGAGTAGAACAGGAAAAAAAGAAGTGTGTGTGTGTGTGTGTGTGTGTGTGTACCAAGCCCTCAGAAACAAAGTTGGGCATTAGAAATGTGGTGAATTTCCACATTTTTAACCATCATGTCCAATTATATTCAAAAGCCACCAATACTCGTATGAAGATATTACTTTTTGTTTGTTGAAGCTCACGATGTAAGGCCCAACAATAAAGAAGCCTGAAAATGTCAGTGAAAGTAGTGGGTGAGATACTTTCATTAAAATGAATGGGCCGGTGCTCAAAATATATTCATGAAGAAAAATGTTGAGGTCAGAGGTTGCCATGACGATCCCATCATGAGTCATTTCCAGTTTGCGGTCAGCACTAAACAGACACTGTGAATATGTGTGAAACTCCACAACAGACAGTGAGTAAGAGCAGCCTCACAACACTTGTGCGCCTGAGTGTTGATGAATAACTGATCGTTTTCACACATACTCATGATGATACTCTATGAAAATGCTCCTGGCCTCTTATGCTCTCCGCACTCTCTTCTCCTAACCCCCGCTCCTCTCTCCTCCTTCCTGAGTTGAAGTAGGTACACAATGAGCACAATGCATCTATTTTAATTGACAGGTTCCTGTTGCACTGTGGCCTAGCTGTGTGCAGTGGGTAATGCATGAGGGACCTACCTGGTTTGGTTTCCAATGAGGAATGACACTGTCAGTGTCTAATGGAGTGTGTGTGTGTGTGTGTGTGTGTGTGTGTGTGTGTGTGTGTGTGTGTGTGTGTGTGTGTGTGTGTGTGTGTGTGAGTGTGTGTAGGTGTGTGTGTGTTTGTGTGCGTGTGTGTGTGTTTGTGTGCGTGCGTGCGTGTGCGTGTGTGTGTGTATGTAGGTGTGTGTGTGTGTGTGTGTGTTGTGTGTGTGTGTGTGTGTGTGCGTGTGTGTGTGTTTGTGTATGTGTATGTGTGTACGTGTGTGTGTGTGTGTGTGTGTGTGTGTGTATGTGTACACACATGTTAGGCTTACCTAACTTGGCTTCAAATGAGCACTGGCCAAATGTCCATCAGACAACAGCTTGCATGTCAGAGTCTGTTTATGGACTCATTTGGCTTTGATTGTGCGCTTCAGCGGGATTGAGTCATTGAGTCAGTTTCCAAATCATGATCTTAATCACTGGAAAACAAAGCGCACATAACAGAAAAGCTCACGTTGAAGTGAGGCATTCATGTGATGTCAAACAGCAAATGGATCACAGAATAAAGTCCTTTTTGCCTGTTTAAATTAAATAGGGGATAACAAAAGGATATTAAGATAAGAAGGAGAAGTAGAATGAAGACAATGACAACTTTTTAAAGATTAAAGCTGATAATCAGACAGAGCTGTAGAAGCAGCTGATTATCATGGGACATTTTGTTGTTTTCTGTGAGATAAACAGGCTTCAGGTTTCACGGATCACTGTTGAAACAGGCGAGGATGGGGCTCTGCTTCACCCCTGTTGGCACTCAGCACCTCAGAGTGATTGCACCAACGTGTCGTCTAAAACCAAAAGGCGCCCTGCAGGCTGACATTAGAACAACAGAGACTGTGTTTCTCACACATCATAAACAGCATCTTTGTTTAAATATAAGCTGAGGTTTATTGGGCAGTGTGCTTTGAGATTGCAGCGGGCTGCTGATAGAGACATGAGATAATGTGGGACCGCATCAGGAAGAGGGCAGAAGTGCACTACTGGGAACGAGCAAAGCTTTACAGAAGAGAGGTGTTTGGTGCTTTTCACCCAAAATGAGTTTTTTTCAGAGGTGAAAACACCGATTATAATGGGGATCTTTGTTTTATTGTCAAAGTAGAGCAATTAATTAATTTTATTTGTCACTTGAGACTCATTAAAAAGCAAGCAGAAATACAAGTGTGGGAAATTACATCTTCTTTTTTATTATCCCAGAGTCCTATGTTTTTATCACCTGACTTTTTCAAACAGTGTGAGTTGCACATGTTTTGAGCTGCTATGTTAACGTGCACATGGTCAGTTTGGATCTATAATCAAACAGTAGAGTATATCTCTCCCACATATGACTTATCAAATCATAGAGTATTTACATCAAGTTTGGTTTATTCTAGCGTATTTAGAATCAGTCAAAATGTTATAATAATGTCAAATACCTCCACTGAGATTTTCAGAGTTTGAGCATTCACACAACTCTCAGAATGTTGCACGTCATGTTTATGTAAAGCTTTCCTGTGTTGGAGGCGCTGGAGGCCACAGTGACATGAATGTGAGATGTGCTTTAAAGGCTCGGCATACATTTAGAATTCTTTTTTTTCTTGTGCTGTGGCATTTTGTGCCTCTTAGCTGATGTATCTCTGCTTGTTTATGTTTATGGCAGTTGGAATATTGTATATATTATTCCTAGTGGGTGACTTTGGTTTTCTCTTAGAAGAATGATATACAAACAGAGAACTATTAAACCATTTGTATCCAAGCTGGTGCATATTGTATCATAATATATGTATATTTGTTATATGGGGTGGGGGAAATATTGGTGGGAGGTTTGTGAGACTTTTTTCAGACCTGGGATGAAGTTAGCGAACATAGCTGGTGAACATAATGAAGCATTTAGATGCTAAAGATTCAGATATTTTTCTTGGATTCATCTGGCTTCAAATGAATGCTAATATCACTAGTGTCTTCTGGGTGTTTAGATATGCAACTGTTAACCTGATTGCCTTTAACCATATCAGCATGTGTCGATGTTGTGTTTACAGTTTATTGTGTTTTCCCAAGTGGCCAAAACTCAATTAATACAGGCATAACCACCACCCTCATCCTCACTGTATTTCATCATTAGCATATAAAGATGCCAAATCCTGAACTTCAGTTCTCTTGGATTGCCTACTAAAAAGCAAGTCCTGACAAGAAGCCTGTTCACATATGTATGTGGTTATCTAATTTAAAAAGTAACTTAATATCATTCTGAAAAGCATTTTTTCACTGACCTCTTTTGGGTGAAAGCTTCAAGTCTGTCATTCTGACATCACTCGGAGGTGCGGTTACAGCTGAACTCAACATTACCCAACTGGGTCTTAACTGACCACACTCTGAATACATTTATACACATCTGGTTTGGTTACTCTTGTCACATATGAGTTATTGTGCGGTTTCGGACAGCCTCCGTCTAGCGTCGTCCAAATGAGCGTAGAGGACAAACTGACATCTTCAGCAGCAAATCACATTTTGAAAGGCGAATACGTCAGCGAGGCGACATGGCTTTTGTTGCCGTGGCTTCATCTTACTGAAGAAGTCAGTGGAGAAAATTGGAAACTGACACACACCTGAAACAGGATGTGTTGATTCCATGTTCATGCAAAATCATTTCTTTGTTTGTTACTTTTGTATTACAGATGTAAAATATTTGCATCAAATCGTGTGACATTTGCCAAGAAAGACATAAGATGACTAACATCTGACTGAGAACTAAATGTCATCTTATCAGCCTCAGTAATTACTAATGAGTACACTGATGTGTGATCCTGCTATGAGAATGAACCCAGTAGTATGTTTTACAGTACAGCAAAAGATAAGGTGTTTATCACCAAAACACAGTTTCACAGTGACTAAGCACTGTCATGGTTAAGTGTTTGCCGATTTTACCTTGATGTAAGAACTGACTCCCGTGATGAGGTATTTATGCAGAGCTGCGGGATGGACTCAACTTTCATGGCATACCAGTTGCATAAGAAATGACGCCTGTGAGTTAAAATGACACCAAAGATCAATAAACCCTAGACAGTTGTATGCTGTCAACCGAGAAAATGATCTTATTCTCCTTTCATTGTCAGTGTCATATGGGACTTAAAGAATTGATATCCCATTAGGAAAAAAGAACAGGAGAGGCCTAACATCTAACTCCCAACCTGTCACTGAATATGACAGGTACACACACACTTATCTTGTTTGTTTTGTTCTCATCCCCATTCCTACCTCCTCCTCTCTGACAACCAGCTCCACTGGGAGCAGCAGTCATCAGTGTTTCAGCTCATCTGCCTCTGCAGGACATGCACCGTGACCTTTTCTGCTTCATGGGACCAGGCTCTTTGGTAGCCCTGCCTCCTCCCTGAAAATTATAAGGACGTGACCATATTACACTTTGCTCTCTCTCTCTCTCATACACACACAATGCACACCGAAGGGGAAGACACATGTACAACAACAACAAAAAGTATTATCCCTTTTCATTTAGCATGCAGACAGCTATGGTGGAGGATGTACATTTCGATTAATGAGCTTCAGGTTGAAATGTAATTGGGTTTTTCTGTGCGCTTATAAAAGAAAAAAAAAAGAAAGAGAAATGTTAACACCAGACTAACAAGTATTAAATCCTAAACAGTGGAGGAGGTATATGCCTCTACTTTTAAAAGTGTTACTTGATCTTGTACATCCAGCAATAAGGCAAGGCTTACAGTAACTTACATTCATATCTTCAAACAGGCATGTTGACTCAGTGGTTTGCACCACTTAAAGCAGAACTTTCCTTCAACTTCCTCAGAATACTAGCATTGCCTTTGACTATAGACTCTCCTTAAAGCTACTCTGATCAGTATTTTTATAATAACAACCTATTGTACTCTACTTACCCAGCACCAAACAAAAGCTACAGATTCAGATACTTTAATTTATTTTTATCGGAGTTGGTGGAGAACAAACTTAGCTAACATGTCCCAATGAAACTAATGTGTCTCTGTTTCTGCTGGTTGTATACAAAGGTTATGTACAGGTGTACTTTAGGACTCCATGACATGACTGCTGGGTATGGTTACAGGTGAAACAGAGCACAATTGTGACCACACCAAGTGTTTTTGGGTGCAACTGATTTGATAAGTTCAACCGAAGAGGGCAGTGAGGCATTGCTTTTCAGTCTGCTCTTCAAACCAGCGTGATCCCTGGATCTCTATCACACTTCCACTACTTCCACTCTCTATGTAATGTGCACAGTTTTATATGCTGTAACACTAGCCGGCCCCAAACAAATAAACATTATTCAGATGTTAGCATGAACATGAAGGTCTTACAACTCGATTTTGACACATGGTCCCTCAACAGGGCATCAACAGTAGATAATATAGGACTGTTATCATGTCGGTTGTTATTTTGTTTTAATGGTACAAGTTACCAAACACAATTCAGCCTGGAGCTCTGGTGCCTTGGAGCAGTTGTCCTCTTTACCCTATAGGTGATCTAGCCTCCCCTTTAACCTGAGGGGACACGAAGAAATTAATTTATATATTTTCTCCCATGACACACATACCCAGCAGACATTCATCCCCTCTGAACTGCACACACCAGACACTGGACAGTAGTCCAGAGGCAGCTGCAGCATTAGCATGTCCGTATGGGATTGCTGTCAGGATGAAGAGGAGGTCTGCGCCCTCTCGGCTCCACCAGCTGCTTTGTGTCTCTGCTCACTTCCACTTCTGACACCAGCAAGCATAGTGAGAGCTGATGTTTACGTCTCACTGTGAGATGTATTTGTTTATGCACAGTAGCCTGCACGGTTGATTGTAACTGTGCATGTTTCTGTGAACCCATGACTTTTATAAACTACATGTACTCAGATTATGTGGTGTTTTTTTTGCTTTTGCATTGATTGGTTTTACATATACGCTATAGCTTCATCCTTCCATAACACTATTGTCTCTGCAGATTGCCTCGTATCAATTTCATCCGGCGGTATAATTTGTACATTTTGCTCTGAAGAAGCTTTTTATCCAATGACTGTGGTTAAATCCAAAGGCCAACGACACATTTTTGTCTTTTCAGTTAAGAGGACCTGTTACAAGGCATCACATGAAAAGAACACAGTTAACACAACAAGAAAAAGTAATAAAGATGTTTACTTGTAGTGCCTAAAGTTTGAATTAGGATGCAGGTGCAGGCTCAGATGGAGAGCTGAGAAAAAACAGGAAGCCTGGCCAACATCACCAATAGCTACGTGCCAAAAGGCTTGAGGATTGTGACACTTATATCATACACTCATATACATATATAGCATCGGACGGGATACTTGATATACAGGAACATCTGGAGATGCTTTAGATCTGATGAGGATTCCTGTTTGAGGGCCAGAAAAGCATCCATCAATGAGTGCATGAGAGGCCGAAGGCGAGACTTCCCATATTCAGAGAGCTAAAGGATGTTCTCGTTGAAGGAGAGCAACATGTTGTATTATGTTTCATTCACTTTAACACTCCCTTTATCTGTGACACAACTGCACGTAGTCTCATCCACCACGAAAGAGACGGAGCATGTTGTATCTTTTAGATTAAAAAGAGATGCGCTGCAGATGTTCAGCCGTTGTTAAACTTTGGAGTCTGATTCCACTGTGTTACCACTGTAAGCATCCTGATAACTGAACGCAGATGTCTGTGTGTGTGTGTGTGTGTGTGTGTGTGTGTGTGTGTGTGTGTGTGTGTGTGTGTGTGTGTGTCTAACACTAATGTGAAAATATTAGTTTTAAAGTGAGGCTTTTTCTAAGGACACACTTACTTTTTTGTAGCACTCTTCTCCATCACAATTACATACATTCACATTTACACTGTAGTCTTACAGTTTGAGCAGCTTTTAATTTTAATTGTGGGCTGAGTGCTTTACTCTTTCAGAATTCATGGTTTCCTTCCAACCAAATGCTACAGCAGCTGACCGCATTAATTATACTCCATCCGCACACTGGTCATCATGGTCATCAGTTTATTTAGTGTTCGGTTGGAATGAAAGCTACAGGGTACCTTGACTTGTCTCTCTCTCTGTCTCTCTGTCTCTCTCTCTGTCTCTCTCTCTGTCTCTCTCACTCTCTCTCTCTCTCTCTCTCTCTGTCTCTCTGTCTCTCTCACTCTCTCTCTCTCTCTCTCTCTCTCTCTCTCTCTGTCTCTCTCTCTGTCTCTCTCACTCTCTCTCTCTCTCTCTCTCTCTCTCTCTCTCTCTCTCTCTCTCTCTCTCTCTGTCTCTGTCTCTGTCTCTGTCTCTCTGTCTCTCTCTCTCTCTCTCTCTCTCTCTCTCTCTCTCTCTCTCTCTCTCTCTCTCTCTCTCTCTCTCTCTGTATACATCACAGACCGTCAATTTAGAAATGCTTTTTGATGTGTGAGAAGTTTTCCAATCATTTTCATCAGCTACATCTGCGTGAGCTCCTCAAGATGTAACAGCAACCCCCAATTTGACGTGGATTTCTAATTGAATGCAGGCACCGGGGCATAATTCAGAGGTAGAGCACATCACTGGGATAAGGCAGTGTGACACAAATCCACACCTCCGCCAGCAAAGAACAGGATGATCTGTTCAACAACATGAACTCACTGAAGAGTACAGTGTCGACGGTGTCATGGTGAGTATAACAACTGAAGCATATCCTAATAAACTCAGGAGGCATACTTCAAATCATTCAGACAAACATTTCTTCAGCTTTGTAATATGGAGACCGTCAACATGTTTCAACACCCATTCTTTTTTAATAATAATAATAATAATAATAACAATAATAATTTGTATAGCACCTTTCATACAAGAATTGCAGCCCAAAGTGCTTCACAGCAAAAACATAACAATTAGTACAAGATTAGACAGAATAAGAGCATTTACAGTACAATAATCACAGTGTTGATGTAAATGAGTCCCAGGCATGAGTAGAAGTACAGAGCAGAATTAAAATAGTATAAAATAACATCATTAAAATAGTATAAAATAACATTGGAAATCATGCCTAGTTTGACTATCTGTGCCGTACTTAACGACCCTATTGCCGGGAAACCACATTCAATACACCATTCTTATAAATGTTTTAAATTATCAGAGCCATATCTTGAAAGCATGAGATCAACAAAGGTCCCTGTGGCCTTTCAACTGGTTTACTGGTTTTCTCCAATACGCATTTTTCAGAGAAGCTTCCTCTTTTTCCCGTGGTAAAACTATTCTATTTGATCTCAGGACTTTCAAAAATACACACTCTGAAATGTATCTTAGTTACCTTTACACATTCAATGTTAAACTAGTTATAACAAAAACCTATGAAATCATTTAAATTAGTTTAAAGCAGCATTAAAATAATAATAATAATAATAATAATAATAATAATAATAAGTAAATAAATAATTAGAGATATGTTTTTAGCTTACTTTTGAAGATATTGAGCGAGCTTGCCTCCCAAATATCTGCAGGTAAAGTGTTCCATAGCTTTGGTGCATACTTGCAAAAGGCTGCAATTTGGTTACCATCGTCAATCATCGTCCTGTGAGGAGCTGCTGGCAGCTACAGACGTGGTTTACAGAAGCTGCGTGTGACGATCGACAGGGGGAGGCGACTGTTCTTTCAAAACGACAGTTTCGACTACTAAAGAGGTCTCAATGGAAAAGATGCTTACACTCTTCTCCCGACTGGCTTCGGCAAAGGTTTGATTGACGGATGGTTCTTCCAACCATCTACCAAGTATTTCTTTGAAAGTGCCTGCCCTTAGCCAAACAGTTTCCAATGACGGCTTCTCTGGCGTGTCAGGTTACTAATTTAGTCAGGACTGAAATATATTAACAACATAGACTGCCATGGACAAATTATAAACATTATATGGCTGCATAATCTTAAATAAATCCAAAAATGTGATTTCTGAAGTGTGTACCTCCATCCATTACCTGACTGTTAGGTGTCAGTTAATTTACAACTCCATCCTTCCCACATCTTCTCTTCCCCTCTTTGATTCTTTCATGTTCACCTGTATGAGTGTATTGGCAGATCTGCTGGGAACGGTTGGTAAAGAGGATGTATGAATCATGTGACTGGATAAATGACATAATTACTTTTTACGTTTTTTTGCTCTTTTCTTATCACAGACAGTTTTTACTCTATGCGTAGTTTTAAAGAGTTTCAGGCACGTTCAAAGCTGTGGCGTCCACCTTTTAGCATCTGACTCATCAGAGCAGAGATCCTTGGGTTTTACACCCATGGATATTACAGAGATTCCCTGTTGGTAACTTGCCTCCATACTGTGATCAGCCCTTACCATATTCCCTTTGTGCATGCTTATGTGTTTTCTATAGGTTCACTATAATGATATATGGCTTTGTCCTAAGGCTGATGTTTACAAGTAGTTTGTCTCAATTAACCTGAAAAGGACTGCTTATGTTAGGAGGCAATACGAATGCTATTGGTAATAACCAAAGTTCCCTAAGTGTTCTAAAAACAAGCATGAACTCCCCAGAATACAGATGAGAGACCACATAGGGATGCAAGCACACACACATTTAATGACTCCAACACGTGTGAGTCATGGGACGATGCTTTAAGTTTATCTAACTTTTACAAAAACAAATGATGTGTCACTCTGCACCTTTATTCCCACTCTACTCACACATAATAAGGGGGGACTGAAACTTGCCCATGGACCAATCGGAGACATTGGGGAGTTCAATTGTCTCACTTATGCAACACGCACACATCTTAAGCAAGAACATTACGTCGCATTTAGCTTTTGTCCAAAGTGACTGACAATAAATGCAAACAATCATAAGGCTACAACTCCGAACAGTAAGAATCTTGCAAGTACATTCTTCATAGCTTCAAATAGGTGAACTTATTTTAAGTGTAGCACAATAGCTTCAAATAAGCTAAACCAATGTAAGTGCTACATACAGAAACAATAGATTGTATTATTGGCCAAGGTGCAGTCGAAACAGGTGACTTTTTAGTCTTCGACGGAAGGTGTGAAGATTTTCTGCTCACCTGACAATCAATGGGGAGCTCGTTCCATCATTTTGGAGCCAGGATAGCAAACGGGCGGGATTTATTTGAGGGGAATCTGGGTCCCACTCACAGTGAGGGAGTCATGAGCCGATAGGTTAATGCAGAGCGAAGTGAGCGAGCTGGGGTGTATGGTTTGACCTCGTCCTGCATGTAGGAAGGGGCTGATCCATTCAACGCACGGTAGGCCAGCACCAGAGACTTGAAGCAGATTGGGCAGCTACTTTACAGTGACATGTGACACATTTGAACTCACATACACAACACACATACAGTAGCCACATGTGGTCAGGGACAAACATGATCACAAGAGAACATCTAAGTGTTCCTGTGTTTCAAATCGTAATGTAGCCATTATTGGAGTGTGTGTGCGTGTGTGTGTGTGTGTGTGTGTGTGTGTGTGTGAAATATCGGTGTAGGAATTGGCGGACATGGGCCGTTAAGAGACTCCCACTCACTCTTTTAATGATAATCTTTAACACCCCATGAGCTTAATTGGCCAGTGGGTTGTTCATCACTCGTGCCTTCTGATGTTTGTTACCAATGAACCAGAACATCCAATAGGCACTCCTCGGCTCATTAGCAACTCGGTTAGCAGCTCAAGCCCTGTGGAACTTTTGTTGGGTGCTGGACATCCTTCATATGTTCACTAATTTCAGATTGAAAAGGAAACGGAAAGAGAAAGGATCCTATGCAGTTTTGATATCCTAGCAGATGAAACATTGTGAGATTCAATACAATCTTACGTGTTCAACAAAAACCACGACCCTGGCAAAACATTGAATTTGTAACAAGTTAGGACCCAAATGCAGGTTCCTCAGGCATGACAAGGGTGGTTAAAAGGCACTTTACTCAAAGATTAGGCTGGTTTACAGTCTGTGACATGTCTGACACATGTTTCCTATGCCTTATTCTTGCTTGTTCAGGTAATTGTTGACAACTAAATACAATACTTTTCAGTGTGTACATTTACTCGTTTTTATATTTTTTATCAGTTTTTACTATTAATATACAAGATATCAATGTACCATCAGCATACAACACTTGGACTGATAAACAATAGGCCTTTTTCACTAAGGACAATTTAACAGGAAAGGTACAGGCGTGCATGATAGAAATGAATGATGGCTGAATTCATTTAGCTGCTTCAGTATCAGGGTCCTGATTTTGTTCATGCTGGCTCATAGGTCTTTCTTACAGCAGACATTTTTGACTTGTTATAGTAGGAAAAGCACAGGTGTTACTAATAACACTACCGATGGCTCTGTTTTTCAAGTGTTCCAGTGAGAGTAAAGCCAGTGTGCACCTCATCCCTAATCCCCCAGACTCTCTAAATACCTCCCTTTATTTCATGAATTGAACTACTGAGCTGCTGCTCAACTGGGAATTCCCTGCATAACACCCAAATACATATAAATAAAATCAACTAAAAGTTACCACTTGAAGTGAAGCAGTGGTTATTTCAGCTTAATCTGAATTCCTTCTCAGAGACCTTGCCAAGTACAAGGTGATACATGCTCTAGTCTACACCCTGATAAATGCACAGTCTGGCTCAGAGTTTACATTTGATTAATGGCTGCTTATTCAGTATTACAGTATTATATTACTTCTTATGAACTTGGTATGGACCGGCTCTTTTTTCAATATTTTGATTGAGTTTCTCTTTTGATGATGAAAGTTGGATCCGATCTTATACTTTAAATGTTGGTATGTTGATGTGAAATACTTTCCTTAATAAAGAGGTAAAGCTTGAGGGGACAGTTTTATGAAGTATAAAGTGCAGAAATGTTTAACTGCTCTCACAATAATCAAATATGACCCCTGAAAACAGTACTTTACTTTGCAAAGAGAATAGTTGAACAAAGGGATAAGCAAAGAGAGATGGAGGCGCATAGATGCAGTATAAAGTGCTCAAAGGTTATGAAAATAAACATTCTCCTTTTTTGGATTAGCTTGCGTTGTTCTCCCTGCAGGACATTTGTCAATTCCCTTTGGGTGTCGTCAGCTAATGTTTCACTACTCCTGTATTTTTCCTCTTGCTTTCTTTTGATGCCGCAGAGGGATCGTGATCTCCATTATGTATGAGGGGCCACTATCTCGCACAGCTGTTCTCTCCTCAGCGATCGCTTTCAATCAGCCTCTGTCTTTGATTTATTACTTCCTGTTGTCCTTGGAATTGCTAACTTCCACTACATTCTCTGTGTAGCGACAATTTCAAACTCCAGCTTCTCTGGTGCTTGGGAGCGCTGACCGCAAGGCAGGCTGTTGGGTCTAAAATAGTTTAGAGTCAGGGGATGAGATAAAAGGGTTGAATGGAAAACAAAATTACTCTCCTTCCTGAACTTGGCTAGTTGTAGGCAGGTTGGAGGCCTGTGAGAATCTACCATTTTAGGATGATAGTTGCGTATGGGTGACCTCCCTGAGGGGCCAGAAGTACCCTCAGGAGTGGTGGTTGGTGGGTGGGGACAGCACTTGAGTGATTGTTCCACAATCTTGCATCATTAGCACAGTTGAAATAGCAAATAACCTGCGTATCAGACTTGTGTGTGTCCACACACACGATGATAAATGAGAGTATGACGCAGATTCATAACAGCCAAATCTCTGCTGGGTGATCTTGTGGAGTGAGCGCCAGTGGTCATTAAGCCGCGTCAGCTTAGGGTCGCTGAGACTGAGGTCAGGGTCAGGGGAACCCTCCTCCACACTTCCCACATCTTCCTCCACTTCCTGTCTCAACAGCTGGCTCTTCCCCAAAAGTGATTATTTAACAGTTCAGTCTTCAATTTCGATAAAGAATTTGTACTTAATATAGAAGACACTCAAATATGCGCATACATCTTTTTAATAAGCAAGCTTTTGGTCAGAGACCTTGTTCAAGGCAAGAACAAGTAGCAACGAGTGAATGCAACAGCACAAAAGGTTAAGGGACATCACTTGATTAGCCTCAATGCACAACACATGTGTGGAACTGTATACAACTGTGTGCAACATTAGCATCCATTTGGATTTGTGTGTTTGGCCACATGGCAAATGTAATTCACTCTGCTTTACTCTCTGTTTTGGTCTCCACCAACTCCTGAGGGATGTATCTGGCTCTTTAGCCGCTAAATGCTCCATTATGTTCACCAGCTAATAACTAAATAACTGTGTATGTTTGGTGCTGGGCTAGTTGTGCTTATCAGAGTTTTCTTTTTTACTCTCTCACATACCTTTTAGAGTTTTACACTTAAGCCCCTAAACATGTGCAGGGTACAAAATGTGTCCAAAAACTCCACAAATATTCTGTAATGCGAACTTGATCCTACTTTTGGAGACTGGAGTAAAAGCATGTAATCCGCTTTTTACTGTAGCTTAAAAAAACAACATTCCATCTCTTCTAGGATTAGGAGTCAGAGAGTGTTATGAATGTTTCAACAGTGCCACGCTGATGCTAAAGAGGAAGCTACATGCCTTTTGGAAAGGATTTATATATTAAAAAATGCTTGACAACAAGAGGAACCTCTTATATTAAGATCTTATCACTTTTGTCCAGGTACATTGCTCGACCCACAACCTGCCATTTTCTTGTTGAATGTCTGCATTTATTACAATACATTAGGCTTAGGTAGTCTATATTGCTTGAACTGGTCTTAGTTCTATAGTTAACTCCTGGTTCAACATCATATTTAATACAGCAAACTAAAGATTCTTGAAGATAAATATTAGAGTTGATGTGTTCGAGTTTGCAGTGTTGTAAAACAATGATGAGACACTTTAAGAGAAGTCGACACTGCATTAAATGCAGGTTGAAAGCTGTGTTACCTATCATCATCTTATCCAGCTCATTGCAGGAATATTCAGTGTAGATTCATATCTTTGTGATTAAAACACTTCCTGCTGTGAAGTGCCTGTGTCCCACGAACGGGTGCACTCAGTTGCTTGGAGGCCCAAGGCAAAGACAAGCACAGGGACCCTTTAATTGCACCCTCAACATTTACACTCACCCTTCCAACTCTTTGAAACTGGGTCATAGCAGAGTATGCATTGAAGGGCTGCTGTTGTAACACTAGAGCGGAGAAACATACACACACTGGGATTGGATGATGATGGAACTCCTTATAGTTACTCATTATCGTTATTTCTAGTATCTACTCTCCCTTAGTTCCTAAACTTGGTTTAATGGCTGCAATTACTGCTCTTTTGGCTCCATGAAGTAACAAGTAGTTGATTCTTTAACATGAAAAGTTTATGTTTCCCTGTACCAGCTTTGCTTTTGTGAATGTACTATTTTTAATTGGGAAAACAAAGGCTGGTTGGGTGTTTGACTTATTGATTTTTTAGTAAGTAGGCATGTAATAAGCGGGATAATGTACATCGAGCGGGTCATTATTTTTAAATGAACCCCTGCAGGAAGCGGTCTTGAATCTAAAGAGGTTCATTTCACATTGATGACCCGCTCGATGTACATTATCCTGCTTACTACATGTCTACTTACTAAAGAAATCAATAATTTGAAAAGACATAACTGACCGTAGAATGCTGTAATTGACCAATCAGAATCCAGTATTCAACAACGCTGTGTAATAATATGAAATGACTGTACATTATGCCTTACATATTGTATTTTTTGTGCCCCTTTTGAGCAGTGTTGATCTACCTTCACATAATGATAAGACCAGTCCATATTCTGTTTTTAGATATCTGATTTTCCATAGTATCACAGGTCATAGGTGTCCCTTTATCGGTGTGGTAACTGAGCCACACAGTGTACAAATGGACAAATGCATGGCACAGTGCAGGAGGTCTATGTATGTGTGTGTTTTTCCACATGATGACAGGAATAGAAAACAAAAGGACAAGAGAGATGCACTATGGTCCAGCAGCACATCATCCCAGTAATCTGCCTCAGTACAGGAAAGAGGAAAGCGTTAGAACGTACCAAGATCAGCACCTTCCATCATCGATAGTGAGAGAAATGCAGTGCACAAGATTTTCCTAGAAAATGAATCAGTTTATTTTGGATTTAAATATTGCCTGTGAATTGCCGGTAGAAACAAAAAAATGTTTTATATCACTGAGGAAACACATTCAATTTATAAACTACAGTGTGTAGGGATGAATACAATATATCCACTGATGTGTAAAGACGAACAACAGCAATACAATGTTCAGGAAAAACAGAACCCAAATTGTCCACCTTACATATGTTCTTCTGTACGGTACAATCTGTTTTGTGTGGTCTTTGAGGCTTTCATCAAGCTGCAAAAAAGTCTTGAATGTTCATTTCTGTTTGTAGTAGAGGAATGGTGAATCCTTTGAAACTGCAAAGATTTGAATATAAAGTGGAATGAGTTTGGAGGGAAACTTCTCTGCATACAAATTATTTTTTTCAAACAAACATACAACACTCATTGAGGAATGAAAATAAATGGTAAACATACATAGCCACATCTCTCTTTGAATAACTACCCTTTACTTTCATAACTATGTTTGAATCTAATGTATTACAAGCAACCGAACAACAGAGGAAATCAATCTGTAGATTAAATATTCTAGTTGCGCTTCGAGGGTCTAAAAGTTTTCCAACACAACTGAAATCATCGGTTACGCCCCAAAATAGTTTTCTTCAGTTACAAGAACAGACGATGGTTAAATATACTTTTGTTTGAAAGTGACAGCCACGAAGCATAATCAAATGTTTCAACCCAAACAAGAGTTTTTTGTTCAGTCAGCTTGTTGGTCTACTTTCATACAGATTTCTTCACTTTTAAAGGACAAGGGCAAAATTATATATCTCAATTTTTGACAACATATTCAATAAAAGAAAATAAGAGTAAAACCAACAATGCAGTCGTCCATCTCTTAATCATTTCTGCATTCCCCAGTCTGTCTGTGGCTCCCAATCCCAAGACCATTTGTTCCTACTAAAGCCATGAATCCTAAAACAAACAGGTCACAGGTCAGTTTAAAAGAAATACTTAAACAGATGTAGCTTTTAGCAAATGTTACTCGCGCAGGAGTAAATTATGTTTAGTCAGCTGTGGATTTGATATGTTGCTGAGTATTTACTGCAGCATGATGACGTGTGTGGCATTGAAACTACGGTGGACCACAATGATGAAGAACAATGTCACCCAATGCAACAGTGTGGCTCACAGGTGTGTTTTTAATATCTTTTGGACAACAGTGGAGCTCTATGGTACAGAGGAATAAGACAAATCTGGATACACAGAAAGTTAAATCATGATTGATTTTGATCTGCTCATTGTATAAATATCTCCCAACGTTTCCTTTAAAGCTGCAGTTTTATATATATATTTTTTAGAAATAGAAATAAAGAAATAAAAATGTCATGGTAAATCTACTATTATATCTACTTGTATGATCTTTTAAGAGGCATGGAGGATACACACGTGTGCATGCAGAGATACACAGAGTTCTCTATTTCCCTTTACACCTCAAAGTGTTTTACACCTGGTTGTTTTGTGCTAAAAACGGTACAGAGTCAGTAAACTCAATCCCACCCTTGCTACGACACCAGCTCTTCTTCTCCAGATGCACGGCCAACCGGGATTGACGGCACTTATGGCATTGCTCGCCTCCAACCCTTATCTTGTTAGAGACAATTGAAAAAAGCAATTACCTACAGATGCAGCATTGTGCCTGACAAACAATGTAGCGTAGCAGATGGACAACAAGCTGCTGCATCGTTCTGTCTATTTCGTGCTAAGATGCTTCACCCATTTGAAACATAAAGCATTTCTCGTTTGGACTATTCGGACTGCAAAAAGCCTTTTCCTCACTTCTGACCCTAAGCAGCCCTGACAGCCGGCTCTGACTGTCCACTCTGTCTCCGCTTTAAAAAAAAGCCCAAATAAAACTTTCCCTTCAGCATATATATAGCATATATAAGGAAATGTGTTGACTGTCCAGTTGGTCTGATGCTCTCATTAAGCCTTTAGAGGAAGATGTGAGAGGTTGAGGGTCGTCCCAGCTCTGCTTCTATTCCTGAAGTAGTCTCCAAGTACAGTGTGGGATAAACGAAAGGCTCGGTAGGGGAGGCCTCCAAATCAACAAACAACACTCATTTTGTCTTGAATACAAATGCAATTAGCCGAGCATTTATCTCATGAATAATGAGGCATTGTTAGGGACACGTGTTTAATCTTGTGTGAAAGTTTATGAAAATAAACATAATATAACAGGCCTAGCTGCTCTACATGTTAAGTCTCTCAATTTGGATTCAATAGATTTAACAAATCAAACCGTGTGAGGAGACATGTCTGCAGAGTGTTCACATGACTGAAAGTAACAGAAAGCACTAACAGCTGATCAAAAGCATTGGGCTCCATTATTTCTGCAACAGAGCAGATGATTAGAAAGATAATTTAATTAGGAAGTGAGATTCAACAAGGGAGTTGTACGTCTTGTCGGATAGTAATCAGGAAGAATTCTACGGAGTGCTCATGGAAATATTTCCTCCTCGGATAATGCAACAGGCTTTAAGAGCGATGGTTGTGCTGTCTAGAGAATCTAAATTATACAACATGTACACAACAACATTCAGTTACACATGTCCCAATTAACATCACTTTCAACCCAGTAATTCTTCAAGATGAAGACACAGAGTTAATTCCACCGCCTCCTGTGAGTGTGATTCGACCCAGACATTTCATTTGTTTCAAGAGTTTGTCAATCCCTATGAGATAAAGGTTATTTCCTCTCACCAGCCGCACTTCTCTCAGACTGTCTAATTATGTTCATGAATAAAATGGTGCGGCACGTCAGGAGGAAAAAGAAATGCGCAACCATCTTCGCTTTTCTTTCCCTTTATGATAACAACTCCCTCATGAATATGTCCACACCTCCCAAAAAACCATTTCATTAAACTTAAAAAGAAAATTCCTTTTAAGTAAAACACCCCTCAAACAGGGTGATTATCTTTGGCAAGGCGCCAGTGAGCCTTAGGATTGCTTTGAAGACATTCCTAAGAGTATATAAATAGTGTCTCTATCCCCAGTATCCCCCTGCAGACAATAGGCTGATCAGCATTCTTCTCACTCACCAGAGTATTTGCAGAAAAGCGCAGGAACTTCTCATGCAAGTTTCATCAAATATACATTTTCACATACACTTTAAATCCTGCATGCATCATGAAGCAACCACAGTTTGAGCCCATATGGGAAACATTGCTGTGCTGTACAAATATACCCTAACCACAACATGTATTACTTTAAACTTTTGGTTGAAGTCATCATTTGTAGGACTTTTCACAGGATAATACAGCTTAGAGCAAAGGATGACAGACTGAGGAATGTCACAGCCAGTCAAATCTATTGGAATTCATTTTTTCCAACCTTGCCAGTAGCATTTTATTTGTAAGACAATTTTAGTTTTTATGCACAATGAAATTGGACTATATAACCCATGCTTATTGACACATTACTGAGGTACTGTGAGGTGTTCCAGTGTGAGGTGGTGTGATGGTGCGGTGGGGGGGATATTTGACTCTTATCTAGGTTTGGGGGTTCATTAATAAGATATGGTCTTGCTGTAGCTTTGACAGCAGCAAGCATAAACAAATGTGTCCAAAATACCGAACATTTCTTCCACATTCTACACATGATAATACACTTAAATCAGTTTATCTATAGCCACACTCACAGCATGCTGCTTGCCTGCTTATCCCCATGCTCATAATTTATAGATGGTGGAGATTAATCTTCTTTTTATCTTACACAAAACACCTACTGTGAATCAGCCGCCAGCACTGGAATCATACATCATAATCTACAAATTCACTTAAATGTTACCCTGAAGTAGTTCTTTCCCCCTGCTTGCTACAAAGGTGAATGTTGGCAGGACTTATTACCTATATATTATAATTGTGTGGCATAAATGCATCTAATGATTGAACAACTGACCATGTTTGATGCTTGCATCAATTCTGCAACACTGAAAAATATTATAATAATGTTTTGCTGAAATTGACATTTTATTTAGACTTTTAAAACAACACTGGGTATTTATTTTTCAATATTAGTTACATTAAAATGAATTTGGGGAGGGAAAACAGACAGTCAAGAAGAATGAGCTCTAATAATATAATCCCTTCCCAGCATTGAGTTAGAACAGATTCCTTTTGTTTACGTGCGTTTAGAAGTTCTACATATGATTTTCTTGAAGGATTTCCTGAAATCTCTGTTGAAAATAGTGTATATTATGGGGTTCACAGAACTGTTGCAGTAGCCAATCCAAAAGAAAAGGTTGAAAAGTGCACCAGGGATGTAACAGCTTTCTCTGCAGATAGCATGCAGGCTGTACGTAAAGAAAAAGGGGAACCAACAAAGCACAAACACCCCCATCACTACTGCCAAAACGAAGGTGAAACGTTTCTCCCGCATCTGAGCCACTTTGGTCTTGTTGGCAGCGGCCAGCTGTTGTCGCCCAGCTGGGTTCTTCTGCTCCGGGTAGGGCTGCGACGCCCGGGCTGAAGCCCAGGAGAGACGACAGTTCTGAGGAGGGCAGCACTCTGACCCCTCCACCTTTCTCCGCTTGTTGAAGCGATGATTGCGGGGTTTAGTATCCGACGGACTGCAGCTCTCCTCCAGGTCGATGTCATCCAGCTCCCCCTGCCTCTGCTGGTGGCTGCCGGAGCTCTGGCTGCTGGGGCTCTCCGTCTCCAACCGGTCCTTCCTGACGAAACACGTCTCGGACTGAGAGGGCTGCCTCTCCAGACCGTTCTTGGCCACGAACACGGTGGAGGAGCGCTGCTTGGCAACCTTATAGATCTTACAGTAAACTAGAATCATGATGAGACCCGGAGCGAAGAAGGACACCATGCAGGAGGAGAGGATGTACCAGGTCTCATCGTTCAGCAGACACTCCCGTTCATCATGTTTGGTCATGAGAAGAGGAGGAAAGGAGATGACAGCAGATATTACCCAGACTATAACGATCATGGACTTGATGCGCTTAGGTGTCCGCTTCAGGTTGTAGCTGACCGCCTTTGTTACTGACCAGTAGCGGTCCAGGCTGATGGCGCACAGGTGCACGATGGATGAGGTGCAGAACAACACGTCAAGAGCAAGATAAAAGGCGCACCAAGTACTTCCAAAGTACCAGTAGCCCATGACCTCATTGGCGAGGGAGAAGGGGATGACCAAGGTGGCCACCAGGATGTCCGCTGATGCTAGAGAGACCAGGAAAAGGTTCTGGGGCGCACGGAGAGCCCGGCTGGTCAGCACTGCTACAATCACCAAGACGTTACCGACAATGGTCACCGAAATGATGACAGTAACCACCAGGATGATGAGCGCAGTGGCTGCCTCCGTGTGTGGTAAGCCAAGCGGTGCGTCCGTGGTGTTCTCATCCTTGGAAACGTTTCCCACCGACAGATTTAACTGGGTTAAATCCATCTTTGACCCAATTTGTCCTTTCGTATCATGTTTATTTCCTTTCCAAAACAGCTAAATCTGCGTTCGCTGAGCTGCCTTAACGCATGGCGATGTGTTGCACGTAACGCTCCTGGTCAGTACAAACCGAGTGTAGCCCACAAAAGACGCAGTACCTGCACAAATACATAGCAAACAGCAAACCCTTCTTACAGGTCCTCCAAATTTTCCTGACAGGCACACGGGATTCCGAAAATATCACAGAGTTAACAATCCAACACTCCACGAGTAGAGTCGCTCCTCTTCCGTCACTTCGTCGTGCGTAATGCTGCTTCATTTGCGTTTTGGTGAACAGCATTGCTTTGGAGACACATTGCTGAAGGAATGAATACCCACACAGTAGTGAGGTGACATCACTCCAATCCACCTCTAAACTTAAAGGGGGAGAGAGAGAGAGAGAGAGAGAGAGAGAGAGAGAGAGAGAGAGAGAGAGAGAGAGAGAGAGAGAGGATGTGCCCTAGGGCTTGTTGTGTTTGATTTTGTACACTCAGGCATTGTTGTTCTCATCTGTTTCATATGTAACTTTTCTCAGCATTACATATAGCCTAGGACCTATAGCATGTTGAAAAACACCAACAGTCTACACAATGTACCACTGAGCTTTCCATTGTAATCCATTTAAAAGATTGTAACATGTCAATGTTACTAGCAGCGCTATGACAGAGATGTTTAGGGTGACATGGCCATTAAGAGTCACTGATGGATGTAGAAGTTAAACAGCACAGCATCAGGCTTCTCTGAACTTTATCAGCCCTGCATGGCTGCCAATTAGGAGGTCATGGTTTTCAAAGGAAAGTGCAACAGTGATTGACTGATCTACACTTACAATTTGTCTGTGAAATGTAATGGTCCATTTTTCATGGTCCATTTCTCTGACAGAGGCCTAGACTTATGCACCCTCACTCTTTTTCATTATTCATACACTGTTATCTATGCTGGTACATGGGGGTACCATATACAGTCCCCTCCAAAACTATTGGAACAGCGGGGCCAATTCCATTATTTTTGCTGTACACTGAAAACAATTGAGTTTGACATCAGAAGATGAATATGAGGAAAAACAAGATCAGTCTTTCAGCTTCTATTTCCAGGTATTTACATCTAGATCTGATAAACAACTTAGAAGATAGCATCGTTTTTAACGGAACACCCAATTTTTAGGTGAGCAAAAGTATAGGAACAGAGGCTTAACATAGTGTGAAAAGTGAATAATACCTAATATTTAGTTGCAAATCCTTTGCTTAACGGCATCAAGCCTGCGACCCATTGACATCACCAAACTTTTGCATTCTTTTTTTGTGATGCCTTTCCAGGCTTATACCGCAGCCTCTTTCAGTTGTTGTTTGTTTCTCCCTTCAGTCTCCTCTTTAGCAGGTACAATGCTCAATAGGGTTTCAGTCTGGAAATTGACTTGTAAAACCTTCCACTTCTTTCCTCTGATGAACTCCGTGGTTGTTTTGACAGTGTGTTTTGGGTCGTTGTCTTGCTGCATGATGAAGGATCTCCCGATCAGTTTGGTTGCATCTCTCTTTAAATTGGCAGTCAAAATGTTTCTGTAGACTTCTGAGTTCATGTTGCTGCTGCCATCGTGTGTTGCATCATCGAAGAAGATCAATGAGCCCGTCCCAGAAGAAGCCATGCGAGCCCCAGCCATGACATTACCTCCACCGTGTTTCACAGATGAGCTTGTGTGTTTGGGTTCATGAGCAGATCCCTTCTTTCTCCACGTGTTAGCCTTTCCATCACCTTGGCAAAGGTTCATTTTTGTCTCATCAGTCCACAAAACTTTGTCCCAGAACCTTTGAGCCTCGTCTCTGTACTTTTTGGCAAATTCAAATCTGGCCTTCATGTTCTTATTGCCAATGAGTGGTTTGTATCTTCCGGTGTAGCCTCTGTACTTTTGTTCCCAAAGTCTTCTGTGAACAGTGGATTGTGAAACCTTCACCCCTGCCCTCTGGAGGTTGTTGGTGATGTCACTGACAGTTGTTTTAGAGTTTTTCTTTACAGTTCTCACAATGTTTCTGTCATCAACTGCTGATGTTTTCCTTGGTCTACTAGTTCGACGTCTGTTGCTCAGTACACCAGTGGTTTCTTTCTTCTTCAGGACATTCCAAATGGTTGTATTGGCTATGGCCATTGTTTGTGCAATGGCTCTGATTGATTTCCATCTTCAACATTGCTTGCTTTTCTCCCATAGACAGCTCTCTGGTCTTCATGTTGGTTACACCTTTAAAAATATAAATGCAGTCTGCATAGGCAAAACCCAAAGCTGAAACTGAGAGTAGACATTAAGTGCTATTTATTGTTTGAATAATCAATGCACAGGACACACCTGGGCAACAAAAAACACCTGTCAGTCACATGTTCCTATATTTTTGCTCACTTGAAAAAAGGGTGGGTTCAAATAAAAGGTGCTATCTTCTAAGGTGTTTATCAGATCTAGATGTAAATACCTGGAAATAGAAGCTGAAAGACTGATCTTTTTTTCTCATATTCATCTTTTGATGTCAAACTCAATTGTTTTCAGTGTACAGCAAAAATAAAGGAATTGGCCTCGCTGTTCCAATAGTTTTGGAGGGCACTGTACCTGCTGCTGAAAAGCTTGCATAAGGTCTAGTCGTACAACATGTACGCAGCCAGTTGTAGAGCCTGGGGATATTTATCAGTCAGGAGTGAAACAAAAAGACACACACAAGCGCACCCAGGGGTCATTGTGAAATAAAACTATGAAATATAAATAATGCTGAGCGGGTGAGTCCTGCAGCTATGCTCACCAGATGCACTTTGCTAATTTTGGATTTGAAAAATAATCTATTTTGTAAAGTAAATAGCATCTGCCGGAAGTCTGTTAGTATGGGATTTAGAGTCAGGCTTAAATCTGTTCGATGGATGCCAACATTAACGTTAGTGTTTGCGTGTGCGTCTGTGTTCATCTTTGAAAGTGAGTTGTCTGGAGGCTGAGCATCCTTTAGTGGCTGCAGTGAGACGAAACACTGATGTAGATTTGGAGGAGGAGGAGCAGGAGGAGGAGGAGGAGGAGGAGGAGGAGGAGGATTCCTCGCAACATAAAAAAACAGTGAAGATCATCTAAAGGGTGAATGTCACCATATATCAGTGGTCTGCAGACATACCCTTAAGGGTCTACCTGCTGCATAAAAACATACAAAACACTGACCTTAGTAACCAACGTCCTCCAACACAAACATGCTCTTTACAAGCAGCAAAACAGAGTTATTTTGTGTCTGACTTTATAACCTGCGGGGATTCAAGAATTTACATACAAATATAATTATAACAAATGACCTCGTCTTGTTATGCAATCATTTGATGGAAGATGTAATTACACACATTTCCTGTATTTTATCAGTTTTAATTTTAACCTTAAAGGGATGTTAAGAAATGTATGGATTTGTTCCAAAGCAGAGGACACACAAAGACAAAAAG
The DNA here is from genome assembly GCF_900634415.1 of Cottoperca gobio. NCBI lineage: Eukaryota > Metazoa > Chordata > Actinopteri > Perciformes > Bovichtidae > Cottoperca > Cottoperca gobio. The sequence goes on from NC_041364.1 coordinate 14,071,846, forward strand.
TGATACTTAAGACTTATACTACTTACGTAATTATACTTAAGATAACTTGATATAATATCTATATATATGTATATGTATGTATGTATGTATGTGTATATATACTGTATATATATATATATATATATACATATATATATATACAGTATATACTAAGACCAATACTTTACTTTCTGCACCTGTAACATTTCTCATGGCAAACAGAAATATTCTAACAGTTCTGAATCTTCCTGCTTGCAGGTGTTGACAGCATCCAGTCAAAACAACAACAAAGTGTTTTGTCTTGTTGGTGCACAGGTCTTACTTTTGTTCAAGACAAATGTTCAGGACAGAAAGAACCAAACTGTCTCTACAATACTGTTTCTAATTCAAAACTTGATAAGTGCAGAATATTTCATTTACATAATGCATATCACTTAATATCTCTTGAAGCAGAAAGTCACTGCAATGTCCTTTGTGTTATGAAGTAATGCAGAACTCACTGGCACCGACACACACACCTTCCTATGTTTCATACATAAAACATTGCATATGTGCTGAACATGTACTGTATATTTTAAAAAAGAAAGAAAGAAAAGGAGAAAAAAGGCAAAGGCATGAAAACATGCAATTATCCACAGTGTGTAATAGACACTTACATATACTCATATACTTAGCATACACTGCATATCACAGAAAAATAATCACTCAGTCTTCCGTACTTTCTATTTCGAGCAATACAACAATACCCAGCATCCTGTCAGTTTAGATCCAGCTTCCTGTTATGATGCAGTCACCACACCTAATGAGGGGTGTACATGCCTGAGGTTCCCTTCTCTGTGTGGCTAAAGATTTTCACACAAATTAAGAAATTACACAACCAATCATTCAAACAATTACAGTTTCCATTTGAAAGTAAAAAGCATCATCGAATGGGAAAACGTATTATGTTTTTAGCATGTTACGTTTGACATCTTTGTGACAAGCATGTGCCCTCTGTGACGCACATGCCAGATTCCTTTACTGTCACAATTTAAAATATTAGAAGGATTAGCAGTCACAGATGTAGGGAGCGGGATTTTTTTTTTAGAGTCACTCGAATAGCTTTAATTGTTTCAACTCATCAATCATTAGATATGGACCGTGATTTGACAACTTGTCCCCCTGCCAGCAGGTAATGTGTTAAGTGACACATCTAAAAGTGTGTTGTATATGCCGAGGCTTGAAGGAGACTACCAAGAGAGGTTGCCACTTCTGATTAGCCTTCGTGGGTAGTACAAATATGGTATGCTGACACATGATGATGCTGATAACACTGTTTACAGGCCATACACCACTGTGTGGATAAAAAGATCCCTGAGATGGCAGTCATATTCAGAAGTGACTGACGGCTGTTTCTCTCGGTGCCTCAATCCTCTTACCTTCCTGTTTTCTTCCGAGGAGACTGTTAAGGCTGGTTGTGAGCCGAACCCACTACTGCGTTATATAACGTTCCAGGAATAAATGGCCTGAGGTGGTGTGTGAAAAATCTCAGATGGCAGGTGATTTATTATAGTAAACATTTTCTTCAGGGAATTCAGCCTGCCGAAATTCAGCTAGGACCCCATATGATTACTGTATATGCATAATCGTGTGTGTGTGTGTGTGTGTGTGTGTGTGTGTGTGTGTGTGTGTGTGTGTGTGTGTGTGTGTTACAGGATCCTTGGCTCTTGTTGATGTATATACTTGTGGGAGATGGCATACAAGGAAGTGGGAGAGGACTTTGTGTGTGTGTCTCAGCCTCGCTGTGATTCACATGTTCTTTTTTCAGAAATCTCACATCGTTCCACATCTCCCACCTTCTTCAAGTGTTGCTATTGCTGTCAGTAGGCCTGGCAGGTCTGGATAAATACATGACTGCTGACCTTTATTGTGTCCCAAACAAACAAGATTTGCAGTTTTTTACACAGCTTTAGACATAGCTGCACTTGAATTTAAAAGCATGAACGCGTTAGTGAAGCATGAAGGTCACACATTTCACAGATGGAAATCTTTATCTCAAATTTCAGCTGAAGTTTGGCATAGCTTTTTATCAGGGAAGTCATTGAGGCTCAAAGGGCAATAAACATATTAGCAATTATTTAAATTGCCTTTTTTTGTTTAAATGTTGGCTCTTTTATAGTACTTTTAAACACTTACGCAGGCATGCTGTTAGTTTTGTAGATCATTAAAATGTCCCTGAAACTGGAACTGATCAACTTGTTTCATCAGCTGCTCTCTGAATTGAAATGTAGTATAAAGGGCTTCATTTTTGCTAAAGAGCTGTAATGGTTGTGCACACATTCAGCAGAGGAAGGAGCTTTTAAAACTTACTTCCAAGTCCCTGAAGAATAAGCTTCCTGCAAAAACACTTCAGTGAATGAGATGCTCCATCTCACTTTTAAGAGAAAAAACACTGGTTAAAAGTGGCACATGTTTGGTGTGGTTATCTTTCTTGTTGACTGGTAGCTGGAGCTGAAAATGAAGAAAAATGGATGAGGAAGAAGAGGCAACATGTGCGTATGAGGGCAAATCAAGCCTTATGGTGGAATCAATTCACTATGCTGTAAGTTTTGGAAAGATTTTCCAAATTCACCTCATTAACAGCGAGTCAGAACTCACTGATGACGCACAAGACATTATGATTTGATCACTGTAACAAACTATGAAATATGAGTTATCAGATGACATACACACATTTCACATGATAAAGCACAATTGTTCAAGGAATGAATGAAATGAATGAACTAAACGTACAGCAAGGCCTGAGGACTTGACACAGAAACAATATCAACTCTGTACTTTAGAACTGCTGGTGGCTCTAGCAGATACATCAAGGGATCACTGGGGACACTAGTGACATAGAAAATGACATAAGAAAAACAAAATCTGTTTGATATGAAATCTCCTAAAGGCTACACATTAAAGCCGCAAGTCACACTGTTTTTACATACATAACACACAGTGCATAGAGTGCATAATGGCCATTGTTGGCTTTTTATTTCATACAATAAGATCCAGAGTTTTATGTCAAGTTTATTCCAATACAATCATAAGAGGCATCTAAGATCAGATTTATAATGTAACCATAGCTTTCCTTTGAACAGAAATTGTAACTCACAAGCTTCAAACATGCATGAAATAAATCCTGTGCTATAAAAATAATCTATGATTTGAAGGTTTTTTTGTAATATTGGACTGTGCTAGAGCGACTTGGTCCCCGAGAGAACAAGTCAAAGTCCGAAGGAAGGAACCGTGCTGGGCTTTGAAGCAAATCTTCATAGTGTACAAACCGTGGAATTACAACTGACAGGTCTGTCATGTATCATGTGTCATTGGGCCTAAAAATACTTTTTCCTGTAGACCTATTGGAAAAGAAACATCTGTAAATCAGCGAATAGGTTAAAAAGAAATGTTATAGCTAAATCCACTTTCCAGTACAAACACCTCCAGCCTTTGTACGCCCTTTTCTCAATCTCTTTTTTTTTTTAAGTCTTCTTCAATATAGCATGATGTTAATTTTGTAATTTGTGGTCCCATTCAAGGTATGCTTTAGGGTGTGGTTACCTTGTGATGGCAGGTCGCTACCAAGGGCGTTGTAGGAGCCAATTAGCGCTCCTGCTATAAGTAGTAACCAATGTTTGGTGACGGTGGTGTTCCGCCGGAAGGTAAACTGTTTTTGACCACATACATACACGGACACACATACACAAGTTGGCTGAGGTAGCGTTTGCTCCACCAGGCTAACTTATTGTGTGTCTAAATGTCATGTTATGTTTGCTGATGGAACAAGAAATAAACGGACTGAGTGTTCAATCGAGAGTTTGAATCGGAATCGTTATTCAGCAGACACGACCATAAGTGCGTCAATTAGTGCAACAAAGTGGAACCCCAGTGGGTTAAAGCGTTGACTTACCTCCACAGGCGTTGTCCGGTCTGGTTGTTGTCCCTGTTTTTGTCTCACAACTTTAACCCTTTCACAGAGGGCTTTCAGTTTGTGAAAATGAATGGTAACCTTTTGGTTGCCTAAAAATGCCTTATTCTGTGTTTGGTTGTACTTAGCTCTACCTCTCGTGTCACTTCTGGTTGCAAAAAAACAAGATGGTGACGTCCACAATGCTGAACTTTAAGTGTCAAAACGGCAGTCCACAAACGAATGGGTGACGTCACGGTGACCCCATCCACTTCTTATATACAGTCTATGTTCATGCCCCACTGAGCAACTTCAGGTAGGAATGATAGAAATGAACAGGGCCCTGCCTCGAAAGCTGTGTCCAGTTCTCTATATACGTCCATGCTCAGTCCTCTGAGATAGCGTCCAGTAGTTCCTGGCAACAGTTTATATCCAGTGAAGGTTCTGTTGTGACATCCATCAGCCTCTGAGGTCACATATTGCAGAGTGAGTCATTGGGCTCTGGTCCACCATCAGCCTTCTCTGTCTCTGGACCTGGCACACTCTGCCAGTCAAATGAACCTTGTTAGGGCTACTGTGCTGAACCACAAGCAGAGAAAAAGCCAGGGACTAAATTTGAATTTGATGGCAGGATGTGTGGCAGGCATGGCCTAAACAACCAAGCATGATATGGATGTGGACAGCAACACAGAATAATAAAGAGGTTGTTGTTGGATACTTTTCAGACAGCATCCCTGTGTTACTCATGCCTGTCTAACTTTGTCAGACGTCTTTCTCTTGTTGTCTCTTTCATGTTCTCATGCCTCTCTCTCCCTCTGTCTCTCCTGTTGTCACTCTCATGGAAATGAGATGTGACTCTCTGCCCTGGACCATCTGCTGTTTTTTTCTCTCACTGAAATTGACCTGATCACAAGTGATCTGACTGAGTCATTTGAAAAGGGGATTATGGTTTAAACACCATTGGTGTAAAGTATCCAAGTACATTTACTAAGGTGCAGTACTTTAGTGCAATTTGAGATACTTGAACTCAACATTACATGCTACTTAGTACTGAGCCTATACCCCACTACAACTCAGAGGGAACTATTTACTTTTTTACTCTCCTACTTTATTGGACATACTGTATATGGTTACTACTTTTTACTACTGATTACGTATTAGGCTACATTTAAAAAACATATAAGCATATCATATCATAATACATTCTTTTTAAATAAACCAGTGGTTCCAAACCTTTTATTGGCTTGTGACCATTCACAAACAATTATTTCCACCTATCAGTGATTTCCCCTTTTAAATGTCTCAGATGGTTTCATTTAAATGTTTGTGGTGCAAAAAGATCAAACTATCCAAAGTAAAGATTAGAAAAAACTCAAAATACATCATTTTTAAATCATATAATGTTTAGTAGAATGTAAGACTCACCTCGCAGCTGCACAGATTAACCTTGTGACCTTTGAAAGGGGCTAGGTTAAACATTATTCCTCTATTAAAAACTGTCGCTCTGTAGCAAGTGTACAAGTTGTTGGTATTCATTTTTAATTCTTTGATCAGTCATGCAAATACTAGATTTGTCTCGAGGTATTAATGACGTTGATTCCACGCTCAAAACTGTTAAGACATTGATTTTTTTAAGAGACTGGATTTTCCACAGAAGATATTTGATGTCCGATTCTTAAGTTATTAATTCTCTGCTAATTGTGATAAGACAGCAGATATGACCCCTGACAGTGGAGGTGTCACAGAGGCTGGACTGTCTGGCTGGGACAGGATACAGTTATTATCTTCTCAGTACACACACAACGCTGTGTTACTAGATCCCCCTTTCTGCTGGCGTTATCTCATATCTGAGGCTGAAACTACTTGTCCTCAAACTGACTAATGATTCTATCACTGTTAGCAACCGTTTTATGCTCAGGCATGTTGTTGAACAATATAATGTTTTATACCCTGCTATGTCCCAGGAGAACCTTTAAACTTAAAGTATACAAGCTCCTCCATGTGCAAAGTAAGTCTTACGCCTTGACGCAAATGCTCATTCACTAATTCTGTTCTTTAAAAACTGTCTGGAGCTTTAAGATAAGACTTCTTTTCAAAATTCTTGAAAATAAACTTGGTGGAGTGGTGATGTTTTCCTGATGGATAATAACTGCTCCCAAATTTCTTTGCTGCCTGGTCCTTGTGGGCCTCCATATGCTGTGAGAATCTGATACAGCCCAAAGCAAAAAAGGAAAATTGTATTAATTTTCTTTGCTGTAAAAAATACTTTTATTTTCATGGTGGATTTAATTTGAGGAACACATGTTGTATTAGACAGCCGATAAATACTGAAACTTTACCAGCACAAGATTGTTTTTTATTTTGCAATATATGTGCAGTGCACTCAACAAACAGACAACAAGCCGCAGTCAGTGGACCAAACCATACTCAGAGTAAGTCTCATATCTGCCCTTCACTTTTGACTAAGCATGAAAATCCAGTTGATGTACAGAAAACTAAAGCGACCTGAGAATGTCTCTCTTGAAAAAAGTTTTATTAGAAATGACAATACCACTCTCATATCTATCCGTTAAATATAAGGATACAGCCAGGAGTTCATCTTAGCCTCGCACACAGACTGGAAACAGAGACAGGTAAAGTTAACACAATATATCTTAAGGGGAGACAGCAGGTGAATAGGATAAACATTCCACCTGATAGATATCACCATACAACTCCCCCCAGTTGATTAATTACATTAAGACAGTTGTTTTTTGTATTATTAAGTTTTCTAAAATTGTATGTTTAAATATTCAAAATAGGCATTACCTGATGTGTTCATTTGAAAACATTTCCAGAACAGAAATCTGAACATTGGGTAAAGCTAGGTTCCAAACTCTTGTTACATTTAGTTGACATTGAGTCAAAGGTTTTTAGATATTTATTTTTGTCACTCCAAAAATCAAAAAATATTGTCAATAAAAAAAATGGAATACAATGTTATAAAAATCAGGCTATGAATGATGAAGGAAAACCGCTCTTTACGAACCTCATGAATATAGATAGAAATTAAACTTGGGAGATATCTCGCTCAGATTATGAGAAAAAATTAATTAGGAGAAAACGGCCTATAGAGAAATGTATTGTAAAGTCTTATACATTTTGAAAGACGCTTCAGGTGAATAGAACATTTAACCCTATCTATCACCATGAAACTTTTCTGAAATGTTTCCTTTCTTTTATAACACATAAATTGTAGCACCAGTCCAACAGTAGGCACTTATCACAATATTTAGTTGGTTGAATTCCAGATTACGAATTTTGATTTCACAGCCTGCTTTGAAAAGAAAGACTTGTGCAGTTTTCTGTTTTTTTCAGTCCAATGCTATTCGCAGATCCCCTTAAACAAGTCTATCTGAAGCCAGCTGGCCTCATATCTGACATCACTGGTTCCCAATGCAAGCAACTACTAATGAGTATAGACATGCTTTTGTTCACCTTTTAAAACAGGAAACTGCATGCTCTGCTGTTGATAAAGTATTTCATCCTTAATCTGTGTCCATGTACGAGCAGCAGAGTGTTTGGGGGTTCATCTGGGATTTCAAATATCATCCAGAGCTCTCCCTCTCTGTCTAATTGAACTTGGACCATCTTTTCCAGCTGAATAGGTTTGACGTTGTGGCAATAGTTGTGTTCCCAGAACTAATAAACTGAACACAATTATACAGACTGACTGACAAATATGATTTGTACTTTGTCAGAAAAGTATAGCGTAGTCTGTTTTCAAACTGAAGCGAAATGTGTGCTCCAGAATTGATAGCATTTTGACAGCACAATAGGATGATTTGCAAGGCACAAAATTAACATCTACCACTTATATACACACACTTTATTTTATTTCTCTGCATAACCTTCCTTATAAAGTCTTCACGTTGCTCAATAGGTGTCAGAAGGCTGTCTATGTCTGATTACAATGACTCATTCTGTATGATATTCCTCACAACGCTTACTGGTTGAAGGCATCTGAGGTTAAATACATGAGAATGTGGTAAACATCAAGCACAAGTTACAGAATACTATTTTCTCTTTTCCTGGAATATCTGCTGTCCACAACACATGCATTTAAAAACAAAAACAAACAGAACATAGAAGTAACTGTGCTTTAAAATATGTACTGAAATGATAAGCAAGGTTGTGAGCTGAGAACAGTTAAGGGTGCAAATTGTTTAATATGTTTACAGTGTTCTTATCAACTCAACACGCCTGTATGTGTGCATGAGTGGCAGCTCCCCATCAAAAGGAAGCAGCTTTAAGTGAAGCCATGCCCAACTAAACACTTAAAGCTCTCGACCATGCTTATAACAGGAAAGTATGCTGGTAAAATAACATGTAATGTGTCATCTGTGGATGGCTTACACATAACGAAATGTATTATCTGTTCTCTTCAGCCTACACAACACTGATACTATGTTTGTATCATTATAACACAAGGATGTGTCAGACACTGTGAGTCCAGTGGGTCCACAGAGTATCAGAAATGCATCCCCAGGGATCAGAGAAGTATGAGGAATACAGAGTAAGCAGACGTGTCTCACTTCATGTCGTAACAGAGCCTCAACAAAGAGCCTCTTTGCAAACACATTTGCCTGGCTGTGGACAGCCAAGCTTAAAATAAAATTAAAAAGGAATCTGATCTTGATTCAGGTATTTTTCTGAGCTTTGTTTAAGTAGTTCTGTTTACAGTTACATTTGAAAGAATCTTCTATGAGGAATGCAGATGTTTGATTTCTAGAAACCATCCTGTGTAGGTTATATGGACATGTTTGACACATTTCAAAATCATTTGCACAGCATGAGTGCACTCCAGTGGTGAAGTGTGAGAATACATATTGTCACACAACTCAACGTAGATAGAGGAGATTTGATGTTTATTTATGTGTGGATTTATTACAGCAAACTAGTTCTATGGCATATTATGAAACACATCATTTCAGTAACTTAATCTGGTTAGTAAGACACTTCACTTCACTCCAATAACTACAGCGACTGGGACGAAACTACACTAACTTTTTCTTTGTTTCTTTGTTCTCTTCAGTAAGAATTGTAATAGTTATTGTAACTAATATGTCAAATAACAGCAAATAAACAAGAGACAGATGTTTTAAGGAGAGCCTTTAAGTTTTTCATGTTAGTCATCATGACTGCATTTTGGTTGACTGTTTTAAAAAGAAAAATAATACAAATATCTAGGCCTACTTTTACTATAATATTGACCCAATATATCAATTTGTCAGAATTTCTAAATGTTGCACGTTTATCAGTAAAGAGCTTCAATAGACCTTGTTCACAGCATACATTATGACTTGTCATAGTAGGGAAAACACAGATATTACTGCAAATACATTATTGGATCTACAGAATAAATCCAACAGCCTTTAGAGTGGAGGCGTGTCAAATACTGATGTATTGTAATACACCATAGGACATATATTATATTGTGTTTTCTTTTAATACATTTAAAAAAAGATTATCTAGTCTACTTCCATGGTGCTTTGTTTTGTGTACAGGATTTACAAAATGATTACATGTTTAGGCACACCTATTTCTGTTTACCCTCTGATGCCTAATGAGGGTGAAATTAAATGATTAGTCCAACAGAAACACAATGAAACAGGCAAAGAAAATACCCTGGTACAATATACATTAATATAGTAGCAAGGAAGGCAAATGTGCAGGGGTTAATACATCTGCAAAGGGGTGATGGACGTAACAAGCATATTTCAACCGATTTAAATGGAGTTAGGTTTAAAGTCACTGTGATGGGCATATGTGATTTGGAAAAATACAATTAGTAAATTAAGTTTGCGTAGGACTCTTATTTTAATTATAGGACAGGTTTCATTGGTGTTAATGATGGCAGGCTGAGCCCTCACACTCCAGAACAGTAGGTGGAGATATAGCTGGTTGTGATCCGCCATACTACAGAAGAAACATTTCTAGAAAAAACAGGAAGCGTAAATGTTCAGATGTGCGAGTCGAATCAACTGGACGTTGTGTCATTGGATTTGTTGTTCGGATGTAGCTTGGTTCTAAACTAGACAACGTTAGCCCCGTGAAATATGAAGATCTGGCCAGATTTAAAACCACCGAGAAGAAATAAAGAAACAAAGAAATGCCACGAGTCCTAAGGTTAACTTTACATGCCTCATTAGCTTGTTTTATACAAAACATGATGGGGAGTTGCACATCAACGTTAGCTCTTCCTTCTTCAGGACTGTGGCCACTACCATGGGTCTGCTTAAGGTAATGCTTTAGTGAGCTTGCTAACATTACTCAACATTAGCTACTGAAGTTTCTGTCTCGTATGAAGTTGAAAGAGTGAGGAGAAATGGATGATGTGGTCACTCTCAGTTCTGACAGTGATAAAGACTCTGATGTGGAAATTATCGGCTCCTTTTGTAACGTTATGACCAAAGCGGATCCACTGCCTCTGTCGGCTGTGCGAGTTGACGTTGATTCCGTCAACGTCCCAACGGTAAGCTAACACACTAGCTACTCGACGGTTTGTGTAGAAACTGTTGCGAACTAACTTTTAATATCCTCAAAATGTCGTTGCAGCTATGGCTAGTTGACTTAACGTACCTTAAACCGAGAAAACGACCCTATATTTCAGGTACAGGATGTCCAGAAGTCCTCAGTCAAATAGATAAACTTCAAATAGCCTTTCTCTTCTATCTTTTGTCCAGGTTAGGCTATCAGATTAAAGCTAACGAGCCATTACAATATAGCAAAAGCCCAATATGTTATTGCATCTTCGTGTTATTATAATGCACAAAAACAACTTTAATTGAGCAAAAATACTTATTGTTTTGATACTATACTGTGTTCGATTATGATTTCAATGCTAGCTATGTGGCTTTAAACTGCTAGCATAATCTTCCCAAACCTGGCTATCATAAGTCAATGTGTTAGTTATTATGTATTACGTTATCCATATGCTTTATGGCGTGTGCTCCTGAATGTAACATTTTAAAATACTTTAATTGTATTAGCTAACATTGCTTTACTTTAAAGATATTTCAACATGTAGCCTACTATATTATAACAAATAATTTGTAACTGTATACCTTCTTAAAATTGTGGGTTTTCTATTTACAACAAAAGTGTAAAAGTGTCAGGGACTTATAAACCTTAGTCAGTTAAGTTGCATCCAACACATAGCTTCCATGTGTGCCATGGGCCATTTAAAGACCATGCTAAAACACACTTTTTATTCACCAGCTGACCAGAGGCCTGAACTACAAAGCGAGTTCAACATACCCAGAATACCTTTGTGTTATGTGGCTTAACTAACCCCATCAACCTGAGATCCCGCTTGACTCGTTATCAACTGTGTAAATAAATCCAGGGTTTCTCAATCTGGCTATGACCACGGTCACATATAAGGAGGAGGGTTTGCAGCATATGGCCAATCACAAGTGTAGACTATTGTCCTGTCAGCAGTGTCATATTTTACAAATGAAGCGTAAACTACACTATTTGACAAATATGAAGAAGTTAAGCATATAATCCTGGCTAAAAGTAACACAGATAAATGTAGGAACAACAGATGGCAAAACATCTCCAACCAGTGTGAAAGTGTAAGTAATAATAAGATGTATTCTTATAGAATACAATATACTTTATTCATCCTCTTGGGGAAATTATGATAAAGTATCTTGTATTATATAATAATACATCCAAGCAACACCTTCATTTAATGGAAAACACAAATGTAATTATAGCGAGATCTACTTCGTGCCCTAGATGGGCAGACAGTGATATCATATATTTATTATTTCCTGCATTTAGCAGTTTAAATGCTGTTGCTTTTTGCCTAGATTATCACTATATATAGCCTATAACGTATTTGTGTAATATTATTTTACAATCCACAGCTGTGATTGGTCAGCAGGCAGTGCTGTTACACAAGTTGATCTCTTATCACGAACAAAACCTGCTCCGGAGCAGTTTAGGTGTGCAGCATACTGTAAATCACCCTGATGATCTAACCCGGTTAGAAGTGAACCACTGTCGTAGGACTGAAAACCCCAGCAGGGTTAACCCTGAAGTTACCTCGCAAACCCCAAATCCTTCTTCGTAGTACAGGCCTCTGGTGTCATAATCAATAGTGGAATGGTCATAACAAACAAATGTACGTTTGTGTAAGATTCAGTATTGGAAATTGTGACTTTGCCTGTAAAACCTCTGTGTCAACCTCTTGAGACATTGCAATATTCAAAATGTAGATCCAGAGAAATTATGGAAACAGTGCTTCTACATTTATCATATCATTTTACACACATACTATGTTTACTTGGTCTTAAAGCAATACTACAGTAGCACTTGCACTTATTTTGACTAATAGTCGGACCAAATAATCATAGTCTTTTGAATAGGTGAGGAGAAATGTGTTTATACTGACAGATTCAGAAGCCATAATGGTCTTCTCTGTATTTATTTAAGCAACCACAACATGTATTGACATTTTTTTCCTTTTATTTGTCCTTTTCCAGCTTTATATTGACCTCACAAATCCTAGATGGACTCTTCCAGAGCTGAAGTTGCGCAAAAGACAAAATTCCACTTCCTTGAAAGTGGTAGACTTGACTGAGACCAATGTAGCAAATGCGACAAAACAGAAGATAGGGTATTTGCCACCAGATGTCTCTCAAATGAAAAAAGAAAGTACAAATAAAGATGAAACTTCAAACTTACAAGAAAGCTCTTCAAGAGACCCAACTGTATTTGAACTACAGCTGCAATGTGGTAACTTCAAGCCAAAGATGAGAATTTTGGATTCTCAAACACGACACCAAAAGCAGACAGATAAAGCACATCGTCGCACAGCATTTGTAAAATTAAGACGATTGCCTTTTCTTGAAACTCTTGTCACAGAACAGAAAACATCGAGGAGTTCTGTCGATTTAAACAAAGATTGTACAAACATGTCACTCCACCACAGTCAACAAGACTATGCTATTGAAACACCAGAATGCAATAGTAATTTAAGCAGAACTACCACACCAAATGGTCCTCACATGGATCCCTCACTGGATGAGTCTCCTCCTAGTGTGGTTGAATCTCTTATCAAACAGGACGGACAAGACAACAGTAATGAAGATACCAGCACACAGTTAAATACTAAAATATCTCAGCATCTACGGAGCCCAGCTGACTCTCCCTGCTCAGATAAATGGGTCTCTGTTGCATTCTCAAAGGAGCACGGCACTCGTGAAGACAAAAGGGATGACTTTACCTCATCCCTGTTCATCCCCTCTCCAACATCCCCCTCTTCATCTCAAGATAAAGCAAAAGGTTCCTTACAAAGAGAAGTCTCCTGCTCCAAACTAGAACAACTGGAATTAGAAAAAGCTAATTCTAAGCAAAGCTATCTCACTGATCTCTCATTCCCCCACTCTCCTTCCACTGGACCTAACCCTTCTGAGCCTTTTGACCGTGACTCTCCGTCCCACACAAGTCTCATATCTCATAACCTTATGAGCCAAGTCAACCCAACACCCACCTCTGAGCACACACTAGCTGGAAATACGTCTGAATGGCAACCGGAGGATGCTAAGGCTGATGAGGCCTCAAACAGCTCTGACTTCTTGCACTATAGCATCCCTAGTGGACCTTTTTTGTCATTGTCAAATGAGGACATGGATGACAGATCTGGGGGTGGGACATACAGAGGTGATCTGGGCATTGACAGTCCAGTGTCTTTTCTTTGGCAAGAGGGGAGTGATGGAGACGAAGTGAACAAAGAAGGCAGATTTGACATGGACTTCAGGGCAGCCAGTAGAGACGACCGGCAGTTGGTGTGCCCAATTACACTCAGGAAAATAATGTCTGGACCAGCTCAAGCCCTGGTAAGAGACATTTCTCCAAATCTGTATATTTGTATTTTATTTTTAATTTTCTGTTGCTCTCTTTACACATATGCTATGCTGTAGCTTTTATTTTCCTTTATTTTCCGTCTTTTTTAGCTTGATGAGGAAGATGAAGGTTTTGGAACTCCAGAGGTGCTGTGCCGTCAGAGCCTGAGCCTGGTTTACAGTACCATTGATGAAAACTACACAGAAGGCACCTTGCAGCTCTTGTCTGACCTGCTACAGCCTGGTTACTATCCCCCCAGAGATATCACCAACCACCTGCTGCGTGGCGTTCTGCTCGACCCACAGTGTCCTTATCACCTCTGCGTGCAGGCCTTTAATCTGCTGATGAGGACACAGAGGTGAGGGAACCATAGGAATAAGACTTATTATAAATGTATTATTTGTAGCCTTTCCTATTCAAATTCTTGATCTGTCCTTTACCTCCTTTCTTCTACCTTGTCTCTCCCCTTTCCATTTTTAAATTCAGAGATTAAAGCTGCTTTCTGATTGCAGACACCACACAGCTGATAAAACTACAGTTCCATGGGACTGGGAGTTGTTGACCTCTGTCACGGCCAATCAGGTACTAAGATAGCAAACTGTGAATATACAGAAAAGCTGGGTGTTGTATTAATACACAGAAGCACCAGTGTTGTTGACCAAGAACACGTCGAATAAGCTTTTAGTTGCAAATTGTGAAATGGGCTTTTTAAGAACTTTTCTCGTGTGTCAATATCTTCTAAAAGCACCAGAAAAATATTGTTTCATTGTTGATATTGCCATCGGTGAAAAGACATTAAATACTTTGTTTCACTCTGCCGTAGTATGCGGCCATGTTTACAGCCGAACGTCTTTTTTGTGATTTCAGTAAACTGATATTGTCCCTATCTGTGCCCCTCTCGCTTCCTAAGGACGATATAAAGAGGCGACGGAGTGAGGTTGTGCGTATGCTCCTGGACTATGTAGTGCAGACTTTGGAGGATGACTTCCAGGCCAAACGCACCATCTCTGACCTCCACCAGTCCATCGCCAAGGCAACATTGTCATGTGATCAGCAGTTCCCTCACGTCAGGTTTGGAAGCTGTAGTTTTCTGATGCTCTTGACTTGTATTGTACTGATAGTTGTTTCTCATTAGTCTACTCTCATTTATATAACTGTGATGGACACACTATTAGAATCACCTCTCAGTATGCTTTATACTGCACAGCTAACCTACTGCAGAGTGGGCTGTGTTCACGGACTCAGAACACAAATGATCATTCCTAAACACTCGCATATTAAATACACTGCTAAATACACTCCATGTTATTGGATGTTTGCCAAAAACCCCACCTCTTTAGTTGTAAATGATAATACTGTTGATGTTGTTTTGTTTTCAGGGAGATCATCAAGTGGCTCTTTTCTGCCATTATGAAATCAACAGAGCATGGAGAGAGTAAAGAAGCAGCCAGAGAGAGGGATGAACAAATCAGGTAAATTACAAATGTGGAAATATATATTTTTATAGTGAGTTCTCATATGCATTGATGTATCATTATGGCTGCTACTATGCCTGTCTTTCATTTTTTGTTATTCACGTTTTTGTTGCGCTGTCCCGTGCAGAATGGTGTCCATCTTTCAGAGGATGCTATCCTTGGCTCTGGAGGTGGATCGTTCTCCAGCTCTAAACTCTGCCAAGCTGTCCCAGGAGCTCTTCCATATGCTCATCAGCAATACACCTCTACGAGCACACAGGTGAGGAGGAGAGATGAGACGAGCGAGGGAGGCTAGATGAACCGGTTTTGTATCACGATTAAGGGAAAGCTGAAGTGTTTCTTTTAATATACAAAGCCTACCTTTCCTTGCGGATTGTGCCACTGGAATAATCATAGACTTTTTCAAATGGTACATTCAGTATGTGATTTATAATGTAATAGATATTGCCTTTTAAATAATAGAATATAAAACCTTTAAAATTAAAAAATCCAAAATTGTGGCAATCAATATAAAAAAGTATTAATACATTTAAATGGATTCGCAAAATGATCATAAAGGCTTTTAAAAATAACTTTTTTGTTTCCCTTCATATTGCATTGGTAACGAGATGTTTTTTCTTTTAATATAAGTGTGAATAAAACAGAAACTGATCGCATGTATATTATAATAGGACACATATTTAAATGAAGTAACAAAAAGGGATACTAAAATAGATTTCCATTCATGAAATAATAATTTCAATATAGTTCACACATTTTAATTGCATTGTTTAAAGTATTTCAGCATTGTATGAATAGTCTTTAAATGCATCAATTAAGTAATTCATGATTAAACACAGAAAATAAATATAATTCTTCTAATGTCACAATGTGGCCCTTTTCCCCAGTTTTCCAAGCTATCACTGACTAATCTGTTTGTGACACCCAGGATGTTGTTGCTGGAGAGCTTGCAGAGCAAACTGCTGAGATGTAAGCTGTTGGAACATCTGCTGGACTATGCATGCCCACAGAAAATCTCTCTGCCCATGTCGCTCAGTCTTCTGCTTCACTTTTTGAAGCACTGCACTCTGACACCAGACCCTTCGGTGAATATCACTCTTGCATCTTGTTTTCATCTGTACCTTATCGCACAGCCGTTGCTCATATCTGATTTACAATGTATTGATACATTTATCAGAAAAAGATTGTTGAATTAAAGTTTAAAGAGCCTTTTTTTTTTTTACATTAATACATTTGGCGGTATCTTTGATTTATCTTTTGAGAATCTAACACTTAAAAGTTTTTCATAACAAGTGGCCATTCAATGCGATCCATGACTGTATTCACCAGGATGGTACTGCAGGGTGGCAGAGGTGGGAAGAGTTGGTCCATCTTCTCTGGATGTTGCTGCTCAGCTACAACAAGGCGATGAAAGGTGAGATGTTGGTAATTTCCACTACATTGCTACGTGAAATGTCTCCCTATAAATTCTGTAAAATTGAAGAGAACATCATTTTTGGTTGTGACTGTGAGTTTGTCAGAGGTCAGCTTTCCAGCGTTCCGCTGCCACGAAGCAGACGGTGCTTGGAGCCTGTGGGAAACCTCAGACTACAGTGAATGTGCAATATGTGATGCGATACCATATGGGATTGCACTCAGCTGTTTTTGTGGAATGTTTTTTTGTACAGCAGAGAAAGAAAAGAGGGCTAAGTTCTTACATTGATTAAAAAGATCAAACAAGAGCTGGACTATCCTGATCACCTAGTCAAATGTCTTTCCCTTTTCTCTACTAAACATTTCTTCATCATTGTATATTTCTCTGTAACTATTGGGGATGTATTCTACTGAATACATGAAATAATTTGCATCATGCTATGCCAAATTAAACAAAAATATGATAGGGGTGAATTTTATACATATTCTTAACATTAAACTGTGCTTGGTCCTTCTTCTTTGTTTACTCCTGTATTAAGATGTATGTATTATCTGTAAATTCAAAGTATATTTGTGAAAGTCTTTTAACCACTGATTTCAAGAGATGTGATCTCTCCTGGAGAATGCCTCTAATACTTGGGTTGTATTTGTTATCTAAAATAACAACGGAGAGTAAATTGAATTTCCACTCGAGGGATTAATAAAGAAAAGAGAAGTAAAAAGTAAAATGACTTTATTTGATTTTCCTTAGCCCACTTGGGTTTACTCCTAACTTTCATCTGTTATACCCAGGCTATCTGTGCAACTCAGTCTCAGAACAAAGAGGAAAAGTTGGCAACTTGGTCTACAGGCCGGATGATATGGTATCCCAGCTCGCCATTCGTGAAGCCGTGGAGGCCTTTCTTTCCAGATCCCAGGCGGACCTCGGCCAAGCCTTACCTCTCCACGTGGAAGAGTCACTCACTTATCTACAGGATCACCTGCTAGATGTCTGTCAGTGTTGAATTAAAAACGTGTTCTGCTCAGTTTCTTGGATACATTATAAAGCATTGGACTAATTTATTATTTATTTTTTTGTATAAATTGACTTGTTCAATATTTTTAATCTAAATAAAGGCCGTGCCTTGGTGGGTCTATTGAATTAAAACATATATTGAACTCTGTCTTTTCTTAATAAATGACCATATATTAACTTTTAGCCAGCAAAGATTTATATCCGTTTCTCATGAAGCACTATCGTCCTTGTATCTTGCCATACAAATGCAATCATTACATTATTACTTTGACTACATTCACTTTACTTCTGCTATTTATGCATACTCTTAATAAACCACGGTAAATTAAACTGGTATGCTATCCATCCATGTCATGGTCCATCACTTAAAGATTGTATTTACTCCGGTTCAACAGCTGGTTGGACTGTCTACGCGCTGACCAATAGAATCAAGCGCTGTTATCGGCAGAGAGAAAAAAATCCTTTCAGTCGCCATGATACAGCAGCGGAAACGGGTGCGAAGTAGCTAGAAAACAAAAGAGAACACGCAGTGGTCCTCGCGATTTGGTATGATCTTACAGGTATAAAAATATTCCTTCCTATTGGACCTGAACGGTTTCCACTAATTTCCCGGCAATCTTATTTAGATGTTAAAAGCGATGTGGTCGTTTTCCGAAGTAGGACTTATTTGAATGGGAAGTCTGTCAGCTTCGAATTATTGGGATCTGTTAGCTTTTAGCTAGCAAGCTGACTCAAGCTAGGCTAAATAGCTCGTAATTGCTTGTAAACCCAGCATTGTGCGGCGTTGTGAGGTCGTTTGCTCTGTTTATCTCAACCTCATCAGTGATTCTTGCTACCGGAGGCTAGCTAGTGGCAGCTAACTAATGCGCTGTTTCGTGGCCTAGTGTCAATGCGCAAGTCAGTGCTTTGCTATTATGTAAACAACAATTGTGCAGTATCTTTTAATATAATATTGCTTCTTTTTAGCTAACCCACTCTAACAGGGCGTAAAAGTCAGCCAACCAATTGCTCAATTTAACTAACTTCGCGTGTCCCTTTTCAATCTGGCTAGTTAGCAAGAGCTAGCTTTAGCTGTTTTAACGTTAGCGTCTGCTATGTATAGTTTGATAGCTAACGTTACCTATTTAGGTTAAGCTAGGCTAATCAGTTAGCGTCAACGAGAGGAAAATCGGCTAATCTTAGCTAGTGTTAACGTTAGCTATTTTTACTCATTTTGCTAATGTAGTTTATTTTCCGTTTTTTTAACAAATTAAAGCTTGAACATTACACAATAAACATCCTGGTTTGCTTTTGCACTACGTTTCTGATTTTAATGGTGATTGTTATGTAACGTTAACTTAACTCCAATGAAAGCAGTGTTAATTGTATAGTACTATAAACGATTAAAAGCAATGTATAACTTTAATCGTTTCTTGATTTAAAACGTATTTGGTAAAGCTTATATTTAATATATTGTGACAACATGTGTACATGGGGTATCTTGTTAAAATTATCATAGCAAATACGGTTAACGTTATCCTGTGAGCTAAATACGTACACAATGTCAACCGTTAACCTGATTCAGATTATTCAAGCTTTAGTGTCAGGACACAATTACTTAATCGATTTACAATTGATGGCACATTGGGAGAAGTTGGACTCTGTCCATGAATTATATTTTAAAAGCAAAATGATCTCTGCAGTGTTATAGGAATGCCCAAGGAAAAATATGACCCGCCGGATCCCAGGCGGATGTACACAATTATGTCCACCGAAGAGGCAACAAACGGGAAGAAGTCATACTGGGCTGAGCTGGAAATCAGCGGTGAGTATTGTGAGGGAGTTCCTAAACTTAGTCATAGTATAATCATGGTCTTTATGCATCTACCTTTCCTGTCATATAGTTAGGCTCAGGTAATGGGCCTATTTCACAGCAGACATTTGGAGCTGACACTTTAGGGAAAGCACAGGTGTTACTCACAGCACTAAAGATGGCTCTGTTCTATTAAAGTGTTCAAGTGACAGTGAGCCAGAAATCAATGGAGCTAAATGGAATTCAGCCATTAGTTTGATTTACTGTGCTTTTCCTACTCTGACAAGTAAAATGTTTTTTTTGTGAAAAAGGCCTATTTCTTGATTTTCACTGAACAAATGGGTTGTGGGTCCACCAACGTAGCTCTGCCGCTAATGATTATTTTCATCATCAATTAATCTGCCGGTTGCTCTATTGATTTACCGCTTGGGCCATAAACATGTCAGAAAATAGTGTTCAACGTTCATCAGAGCCCAAGGGGAAATCTTCAGATTTCTTGTTTCAGCCCATGGACATTTTCCCTCAAATATTAATTCAATGATTTATACATTATCACAATTGTTGCTAGTTAAATGTCTATTGATTTTTACTATTTCCCTTTACTAATTAATTGACTAATCATTACAGCTCTAATCCCAAACTGTGTTTTTATAGGTTTAAAAAGGGTCAATGTACATTTATTTTGCCTTGGAGATGCAACATAGTGGGTGTAATCAACAATCTTTACATGATTTTCTTTGTCTATTTGGTCTTTGGGAAATAATGCAGCTCTTTAATTGTACTCAAGCATCATTGTGAAATTAGTCAACCCTATCCACACCAATGGGGAAACAAGTTATTCTATGTGTTTTCATTAGCTGGGAGGGTATGGTTGAATTCTTGGACTTAATTCTTGTGTGCATGTCCGTGTGTATGTGTCCTTCTCCCACTGTCACTGCAGGCCGAGTAAGGAGTCTCAGCACAACCCTGTGGACTCTCACCCACCTCACTGCCCTGCACATCAGTGACAACTCATTGTCACGCATCCCGCCAGACATTGCCAAACTACAGAACTTGGTCTACCTGGATCTCTCATCCAATAAGATCAGGAGCCTGCCGTCAGAGCTCGGCAACATGGTGTCTCTCAGGTGAGTGGTTTCCGGCTATACATTTACCCCTTAATTCGGGCACAATGAAAAGGTGTAGCTGTCACAGGGTTGATCTTGAATCTGGTTTTGGCACCATTCTTCACTCTGGTTTTACCCAATATGGCGATGCAATTTTTTTCTTTTCTTTTTTTATATAATAAAAAAAGATATAGATATATTATTATTATTATTATTATTATTAATTGTAGATCCTTTGGATATCTGCCAATTTTGTTCCACATTAAGTTCACAGTCAATCTGAAGTTGTAAAGTATGCCTTAGGCAAATGTTTTTGAAAGGTAATAAAGATGGTTGTTTCTCAGGAGGGCTGGTTTCTAATAATCAAATTCCCCTATGTCCTCCACAGGGAACTGCTTTTAAATAACAACCAGTTGCGGGTTCTGCCATTTGAATTGGGGAAACTGTTTCAGTTACAAACACTGGGGTTGAAAGGTGAGTGGCTTATCAATGTTTTTTGTGGCCATTCTAGCCTTGAAATCCCATTGTCCTCTTAGCTTTGATTCAGCCGGCTTTGCTTTTCCTTCACCAGGAAACCCACTTGCACAAGAAATTATGAGCCTCTACCAGGAACCTGATGGCACGCGGAGACTTCTCAACTACTTGTTAGACAATCTGGCAGGGGCTATCAAGCGCAGTGAGTTCCCCCTCTGGCAGTTTTGACATCGAAACAGGAATTTTATTTTGCCAGTTGTTTTTTTTATTAACCCAAAAGATGGGTTCATCAGTAGATATAGATGGGGACATCATGAACCCGACAACTTATGGGCCCTAACCTTTTTGAGTTCATTGTTCATGTTGTCGCACATATTAAACCATTTCTCCCCTCTGCTCAGTACCAACAGAGCAGCCTCCAGCTCGGTCATGGATCTCACTCCAGGAACCAGACCGAACCCGGGCCTCAGGTAAGGACAACATACATGAAATTAGGGATGTCACTAGAACAAATGCAACTTACATCAATGTACAATTCAAGAGTAGTAAGGATTCAATGCAGTTTTGTGTAAAAGTAATGCTGGGCTTAACCCAAAACCAATACTTTTACAATTAGTATATGCACACCTGTGTTTGAACTGGAGCAAAACTAACTGTTCAAACAGCAATAGACCTCACGTGAACACACACACACACACACACACACACACACACACACACACACACACACACACACACACAGTGTTTCCCATGAGTTGGACATTTACTTATGTTGGGTGCATCTGTAGCTGTTGTTTTGACTGACTGCACCACAATGTTGCAATCATCTGTTAAAAAGCACTTAACTTCCAGTCTGTATGTCAAATTGTACTTCTATACACATTTTGGTAGAACTAGTAAAACATATTAAATTTGATTTGTTGCCCAAATTCTGGGAAAAACAGTGGCACAAAAATACTGCATAAAATGAATGTTTTTCATGTATAGACAGGAAAAGAATACAGCACACGGCTGGATTTAATTTTGATCATCTAAGTTCAAGGCTTGTAGTTAAACAAGTGTGGAAATGTCCCTACCCCTGCTTATTATTTATTATTTATTTATTTAATATCTGAGGCAACCTAAAATCATCGGCTGTTCTAAGTTATGCCATTTTGTGTGTTTCTCCCCTCAGCACTGTTCTCTGTGATGTGCTACAATGTGCTGTGTGATAAATATGCCACGCGACAGCTATATGGCTACTGCCCCTCTTGGGCTCTAAACTGGGAGTACAGGAAGAAATCCATCATGCAGGAGATAATGGGCTGCAGTGCAGATATCATCAGTTTGCAGGTGAGAGATGGATGTTGAAGCCTAAACGCATGTTTAAGTTTTCACAGAATAACTATTAACTTTTTGTTTTGCAACTTGTATGAGGAAGTAATTATTGTTTTGTTTTTTTTATATGGAGAGTTGTTTTTAGTCAGTTTACAAGGAAGGGTTCATAAAACCACGAACTACCTATTTGGATTATACTAATATATAAAGGGGTCTATTTTATTGTATGTGTTTATCACAAGGAGCAGGCTTAACATCTAGCACACAGATTCTTCTAACATTTGCCGTATTTGCTGGTATTATAGCCACCCCTCCTTCCTGCACTATTTTCCAGCCGTTAATGGCTGTTTTTATTGCTTCAACTTGAGCAAATAGTACGTGTCATTTCAATGTTTCAATGACAATCTCTTACAGTATCTTGCTTTTGCCAGTCTTGTATTAAAATGTTTAGGATTACAGTTTGGTCTTTTTGGAAGAATGTTTTTGTTATACTTGCATGACTGTCGGTCTTTGTTGTTGTCCATCCTGACACGTTTCTTGTTGATTTACAGGAAGTTGAGACGGAGCAGTACTATAATTTCTTCTTGCCTGAGCTGAAGGAGCAGGGATACGAAGGCTTCTTCAGTCCAAAGTCACGAGCCCGGACTATGTCAGAGTCGGACCGTAAACACGTGGACGGTTGTGCAGTTTTCTTCAAGACAGAAAAGTATGTACCTACAATACAATTATTTTATGGCCAGTATCTGTTATTGACTAGCTTAATAGGGCATATAATCATTTATTTGAACATGCATAAAAAACATTTGTATACATAAAATAATCACTGGCTTGCAGCTCACAGTCCAAATCCAGTTAATAATTTAATGTCTAATAATAGTTTTTTGAGGATGAGTTTAGGATGGATCCTAATATTATTGTCTGTGTGATCAACGCAGCATAATTGGTGCAATGATAATAATGCAAGTAGTAAGCTTGTTAGATTTTCCTCCCATTTAGGTATAACATTGTAAGTCTTTCACTCAATGTCCAATCTGTAATGCTGGGAAACTGAAACCGTTGCTATTTATTTTTAATTATTGCTGCGTCTTGTTTTTGTTGAGGGGTGTATCCGCTGGGTTGAGCTTCCACTACTGGCCTACCTAACCAGTTCGATTATTCTGCAAATGAGAAACTCTGCTTGACGTAGCCTTCAGACAGTACAGTTGATTGTATTCGCCTTGGTAAAGATTTTCAGAAACTGTAAAACCACAAGCCGTCTGTATTCATGCAAACGCTAGATGTTTTTAGAATCCATACTAAAGCTTGACATTTACCGCTATCTTCAAAATGGGATATGTTTATTCCATAGCACGTAGATTTGATTACTGAATATGTTATCCACATTTTGAGAAACAATGTTCAGAAAACATTGCATATGTTTATTGTAGAAAGCTGTAAGGGCCCCCCTACGAGCTGAGCAAGAACTCTGAGGTGTGACTGATGAAAGGTGCTGATCCACCTTTAGGTCAGCCCACCTTAAGCACACCTTGGGTCTCGAGGTATGCCAAAAAAAAACAGGAGGTCCTACTGCATCCGGTTTCATTTTCAGTATGCTAGCCAGCATGCTTTTCTGGCTTTTCTGACCCACAATCCTTTGCACTCCTGATATGAGCAAAAGGGTCATAGTATGTCTCAATTGTATGCTTACTGCGTGCAACAGTATGTACTTTGTAAGGGAAACTGCATTACATACTAAAATAAAAAGTATGTGCTTTTTTAAAAAATTCTAAATCTTTCCAGCATTAGTCTGACAATGTTATAGGAATGCGACGCTAAATCGGTGGAGTGCTAATGCCAAGATCTTGTCAGCTTGCTAGTAATCAAGCTCAATGGACAACGATTTGTGTCGAACTGTAAGCTGTCACTGTTCCACTGTCTGTGGAAACACGACAAACATTTCAATTACTACGGCCCCACAGCGCTCAGGCAGTCTCCCGCTGCGGATTTGGACCGTGCCAAAGTAATAACTATTGCTATCGAGTGTTTATCACTGTGTATATGACACCACTCTCGATCGTAGAAGATACAGAATTAAAGCCGGGTCATTTGTTTTTTTTAAGCCCCGCAATAATGGGCCTTCATGTGTGCATTACAATACATTTATTTTTTATTGACTGTCAGTATTTGACTGCTTAACTGTTAAAGTAAGAATTATGGCCATTGAGCACTGTCAAATGTTTCTAATCCAAAAATCTTTTTTAAATGTACCGAACCTAAGATGTTAATGTCGTTAATGTCGTGCCACTGAAGCAATTTGGATTCAAAGCGGTTAGTGTCATAACATGAAAAACTTTTATTCAGAGATTAAAATAACATCACATTCACGTTGCATGGTTAGCTGGTTAGCTGGTTAGCTGGAAGTACAGTTCAGTGTTCATTGTCATTACCTTTTTAAAGACTCGGAACACTTTGAGAGTTTTTTTCTTTTCAAATTTCTAACATTGTTTTTTATCAATTGTAGAGTTTTGATTAGTGGATAACATTATTAGTCTGATGCTGAAGCTTTATGTTGCTGAAGTAAAAGCAATGAAACCTTGATGGCTTTTTTTGTGACTATTATAAGCCTGTGTTAAATATAAGAGCATGTTTTTAACTTGAATTAAAAAGTTACAGACAGCTGAAGCATCGTCCAAACAGCAGCTGGCAGGACTGATTTCTGTATTAAGTCACCATTAAGTTGGGTGGACAATATTGGCCTTTATAAATGTCCGCTCCCTCATAAAAACAGTAAAAGAAGAAACTATAAAAATGTATTTCACTGCATGTTATTAATGTTATAGTGATGAATAGTGATAGGATTTCTTTTTAAAAAAATTTTTATTGGACTAAATCCTAAGTGGAAAAAACGACCCACACCTTCGGCACGACCAGGAGGCCACCCCACCGGGAGAGGAGAGCGGTCAGCACTCTGCAGCTCTGGGAGACTGAGCTTCAGTTAGCGGCCACAGCAACTCTAATTCAGCCAGCACAAACATCAGCGACATCAGTCACAGCGGCAGCTGGTGGAGCACTTGATATAGAATTAAACAAAAGATCCACACACTGCCATCAGACATCATTTTGAAACGTGTCAATCTTGCAGAGATCTTCGTCAGGCAGACAAATCACCATCTCAAAGCAGAACAAGCTCTGTAATGTATAGATATAGATAGATGGATACAAACAAATTGATTACTCTGTAACTGCAGCAA
Source organism: Cottoperca gobio (assembly GCF_900634415.1). Classification (NCBI taxonomy): domain Eukaryota; kingdom Metazoa; phylum Chordata; class Actinopteri; order Perciformes; family Bovichtidae; genus Cottoperca; species Cottoperca gobio. The sequence continues at coordinate 14,097,472 of NC_041364.1, forward strand.
CTTTGCTGAACCGGCTGGGAGTCGGGTTTCCCATATGATCAGACCCTCTGTGCTGGGGTTTGCTCTGGCTGAGCTACGAACTGGGGGTCTGTTTTATTAATGTTTTAAAACTTTATAAAATGTGAAAAGAACATTCGGGCCATATCCTACAAATTGTACTTTTAAAAAAAATGTATAATTAAAGTTTGATCATGCATGAGCCATTTGAAACACAGCTGCAATCACTTTGAAGCCTGAAGATTGAACCACCTGGTGAATGTTTTTGATTTGCCATGCAGAGGAATCTGATCTGGAGTGAAACCGTCAGAACCCAGGATCTATTTGCAGCGCATCATAAATTGATGTGCTTGTATTCAATTAGTTATTCCCACACCTGCTTAACGTATTAAGTCCCCTCTTCTCTGTTCTTGTCTCCTTTTGTTCATGTCCAGGTTCAGTGCAGTGCAGAAGCACACAGTGGAGTTCAACCAGCTGGCCATGGCTAACTCCGAGGGCTCAGAGGCTATGCTGAACAGAGTGATGACCAAGGACAACATTGGGGTAGCTGTACTGCTTGAGGTCCGCAAAGAGATGATGGAGGCCTCCTGTGAGTAGACTCTATTCTGACCCAGGGGACTTCTTATTGGACAGTTATTATTCTATAAAATCGGCTAATCGAGAATTGACTTTAGTCTGAAACTGAATGAGAAGCTGGAGTTACAGTACAAAGGATTGTAGGTGGTGTTACAGATTTCTATGATGTACATTGGACCGATTTTTATGAGGTGTATTTCAATAGTCATAATGACACTCCCCCTCCTCCTTTTCAGCTGGAAAGTCACTCCATGGCATGGAGAAGCAGCTGCTCCTGATAGCCAATGCCCACATGCACTGGGACCCAGAGTACTCTGACGTCAAGCTGGTCCAAACCATGATGTTCCTGTCAGAGGTGAAGAACATAGTGGACAAGGCCACACGCAGCCTCAAGTTGTCCTCTGTCTCTGGTGAGACCAATGCCATTCCACTGGTGCTGTGCGCTGACCTCAATTCCTTGCCTGACTCTGGTAAGTAAGCAGAGCCAATAGAGCAGTGCTTTATCTGACCGCAGAGAGTTTGTATATAAAAACTAGTGACAGGATGTTTCCCAGTATCTTCTAACAACGTGTTGCCTTTGAGCAAAACTGTATCTTAAGGTTAGTCCACACGGATATCTTTGAAAGCTTTTTTAATTTTTTTTTATATTTATTTAAGTTTAAGGGCTTAGAACATTATGATGGAAGTATATGAAGGCTCTTATCCCATGCAATATCTTGGCATGGGATGAAGCCCCCCCCCGAAATACGCTGCACCAAGACCTTGTAAATCTTGTAAACATCTATTCAACAGTAACCACATATTATTTTGTATTGAAAAACTGTCAATGGACAAAAAGATGTACCTACCTCACTTGCATGCATCTAATTTATCAATTCATTATCTTGAGAGATTTGCACCTTTTTTTTTCTCTCCATGGTCACGACGTTCCCTTTACATATCAGTCTCTATGTTGAAGGTTAAGTTGTCCTGATAAGGTTATTCGAGCTTTCCTGCTTCAATTTCGCTGGACTTGATATCACACAGCTTTATTTTGGTGTTTGTGTATAGAGCAGTTTATCTGGTTCACCTCGCATTGCTTGCAATGTAGGGTGGGTTGAATTATTGTTTTCATGTTACAGCTAATACTGCTAGATGTAGCGGTGCCTATAGTGACAGGAGGAAGGGATGTGGCTTGGTCTGTTGGGACCTTGTGACTTGTCACTGTTGTGACTTTTCATTGATTCTGATGAAAAGGACTTCTCATCTCTCCCCTCTGTTCAGGCGTGGTGGAGTACCTGAGTACTGGTGGGGTGGACTGCACCCACAAGGACTTCAAGGAGCTTCGTTATAGCGACAGCCTGACCAAATTCAACTGCAATGGAAAGAACAGCACGTCCAACGGCAGGATCACCCACGGCTTCAAGCTGAAGAGCGCTTACGAGAACGGCCTGATGCCTTACACCAACTACACCTTCGACTTTAAGGTGACTGTACTGACGGCACAGATATTTGCATTTTCTGTCTGTATAAATTGCTTGTTTATAACATCATATAAAGGAAGTATTAATCTGAGGTGACTCCCCTCTTCTTCTCCTCTCAGGGTGTCATCGACTATATTTTCTACTCCAAGCCTCACCTGAACGTGCTGGGTATCTTGGGCCCCCTGGACACCCACTGGCTCGTAGAGAACAATGTCAGCGGCTGCCCACATCCCCACATCCCCTCCGACCACTTCTCCCTCTTCGGCCAGCTGGAGCTGCTCCTGCCCAACGTGCCCCCCCAGGTCAATGGTCTCCATCTGCCTGCACGCAGGTAGTGAGTCCCTGCCACACAACCAGGGGGAGCTGCAACCACAGCCTCTCCCTTTCAAACCCTCCTCCCTCCCACTACCAGCTCTTCCCTCCACCATACCGGAGGAGGAAGACAAATACACAACCTGTAAAATATTCGTACAGTGAGGTCTGGCCGACAGGGATTTCGTATAATGTTATAGATATTCTATATTTTTCTTTTCTCTTTCTCCGTTTTTTTTTCTTCTTCTTTTTAACTGCTCAATTCAGTCCTGTTCGTGTATCATATTTTGTGTTTTGGACTCCCTTTCCTCCTCAAATCCACCCACCCACTTTGCTTCTGTCTTTCAAACTAGAGGGGATGGTAGCTCATTCAGATTTGTCACATGGAGAACTGTTTGGTTTAGGTCAAGGGGAAACTGAGTAGTGGCTGAAGGGAGGACATTCACCTGAAAAGCTCCATAGCTGATGGTCGGCCTGTCTGTCTGTCCTGTATAAATCTGAAACCAGCAAAGACAGCAGACTTGTCAGTCTCAGACTTCCATCATTGGCTTGTGCTTGTTTCCCCCTGTACTCTGGGCAGTCGGTGTACTTTCTCAGTCTTTCTAGAAGACACATGTTGTTGGGTTAGAGCAGCTTTAGCTGGTGGTTAAGCGTCCCCCGCAGCTACTATGAGGTAAGATTTCCTGCTGTCATTCTGTGGTGCTGAGGCCTTTTGTGTGGTCACGGCCTCCCGTGGTGCTACAAGATAGTCTACACCTTTGACCCCGGCCCTGATGCATTAGCTACCAGAAGCTAGAGAACTACATTTACCCAGTTTCACATGGGCTGTATGTAGTGTTAATTTGTGAAGGAAGGATATGGTGAGAAACTGACAGCAGCTACCATCCTGTTTGCAGACTGTTTCACCCCAGCTTGTGTAGTTGTTAGGCTAGTCTTGTGCTTAGGAGCTCATGTGGCCCACCTACCCCCATTTTTGGGCAAGGGATTTAGGCTGATGGGCAAAGTGATGAGGGGCTTTCACAAATCTTTTCTTTTGTCTCTATTGATTTTAGGCAGAGAGCGAGTAATGGCTGATACATAGGAGTAAAACCAGCATTCCTCTCACTGTGTGGAGTTGCCATGCAACTCCACACATGCAAGCCACACACACGTAACAGGTAATTTGCAGGCAGATCTGTAGCACTGTCGCCGAGGCCAGTAGTGACTTTCCCCAGCCATATATTCCATACACAAAAGCAGTGGTTTTTTTCACAAGTGTTTGTACAGAATAGAAATCTAGACTCAGTCTTTACATGATTGTATATGAACCACAAAAGACCTGTTTTCTGGCGTTTTTTGTACTAAGAGTAAATTATGATCAGATTTGAAAAAAAGATTGTATTGTAAACTAAGGCTAAATTTTTATCCAGTTAATGTTAAGATGAATTGATATTACCAGCTTGTACAAAAGACGTAGGAAGAGGTTGTTCAAGGCGTTCACTGTCACTTCTTTGCACTCCCTAGAGATTAACTGTAATTAATGTATCAGTATTGTTTTATTTTTCCCTCTTCCCCCTCTGCTGTTGATTTGATTTGCCGGCATATTGCTGCGATTGTAAATAGACACTGAGTAAACTCTGCCTGTTGCTTCTTGCCCATTAACAAAGCCATTGATCCACACTGCTGCCATCAGTTCCGACAAAAGGACACGCACGGATAAGTCGCAGCCCACCAGTGACGCCACATCTGTTCATCTATATATCTCACACACACTCCCACTAGTGACGTGTGACCAATACACCCTATATTAATCCCACATGTAAGAAAACATCGTGCCTCACTGTAGCAGTTGTCGTTGTCTTGCACTATTTACATTTGACGAACGCCTGAACAACCTTTTCTCCTTTTATTTTTAAATACTGTTGAGACATTTGTGAAGATTTTATGTCCTTTTATTGGTTTTTGTTAATGTTGATTTCTTTTTTTATGAGCTGTGACAATGTTATGATGATGTGTATATCCTTCCTATTCATTGAGCTCTCTAGTATCAGGTATGCTTTCTCCACCGCCCCTATGTCCCCTCCTTAAGGAACATTAGTGGGATGTCTAATCTTTATTAAATCCTCGGATGTTTTAGCTTCCTATTTGAACCTTAACACAGCTCCATGCCCAGACCCCCAGAATATCTAGCCCGTAGCTCCTTCCCTGGCCATGAATTTTAAATCTCCTGAAGCCTTCCCATCACCCTATACGCCCCAATCTCAACTGCCCACTATATTAATCAAGCTGTGTCTTTTTTAACCCCTTTTGCGCAAACCACTTTGTAAAGTTCTCTTACGCTTGTCACTGCAGCTATAGTGCCATCTGTGGACCCCCCCCCCCCCCCCCCCTCCCCCCCTCTACCTAAGATGGATGGCCCACTTTGCTCTGCTTTAGGATGAGCAAGAGATGAGGGGCAGCTCAGCAATTTCTCTCTGAAAGCCAGGCAAAGAAGTTGCTATGTGTTACAGTTCACGAGTCAGTAACGAGACAGTTTAATTTCACAGGCATGCTTTTACACGAATACACCGGAGGAAGAGCACTTAGTAGATTCAGATGCAGCGCCCCTCACCTGGCCCATCATATTGGCAAATAAAGATTGGATTTACTTTAATGTATATGTTGAAATTAAATTTTAAAAGCAAGAGGGAAGCAAGTAAATGGGAAGTATAAGCTTCGTCCTCAGATCAAGGTTTCTGGTCCCATTTGTTTCCCCCCCGACATGTCTTGTCTTTTTAACCTTTTTTGTTTTCCAATGGAAACCAATGTGTCCGGTTTGATTAAATTGTTTTCCTGAATGGCATTAGTATTGTAGTAGATTTAAAGACTAGCTTTTTTTTGTAAAGTGTGAATAAAAGATGTATCTCATGTTTCCTTTCTAAAAAGATATTGAATTGTGTTGTTGGTGTGTAAATCATGAATTCTATGACGGTGTTATGTTTGCTACATTGTTTTTACTTTTACTCCAATATAATTTCCCCCCCCCCCATATACTCTTATTCCTTTCACAAACCAAATCCTCTGTAGTAATCTTGAGACGTTGACGGGTTGATGAGAGGAGTTGAATGTTCCTGATGATGCCTCGTAGAATGAAGGATTGAGAATTTATGGACGGAAAAGTATCTGCGTCATTGCTATTAGGAAACACTTTCAGAACAGGGATATTCAATTATTATTATTTACTTTTCAGCTTTATTTTAGATGTTGCATGGCACTAGCTGGAGAGTGCTAGTGCCTGTAGGTTAGGGCAGCAGCGCTGTCTTACTAGTGGCTGCAGTTCAGTACTAGAGAGCACTGTTCTCACTGTAAAACGTGTTTTTTAAGACTAAGCTGGACGCTAGACAGGTCCTGTGATTATTTTGAGTACTACTAGTCCATTTCACTCTGTTCTTGTGCATCACAGTGGTTAAAGCTGTTACACTAGCTAGCTAGTAGCTACTATTGATATTGATAGTTACTGATTCGACGCTTAAGTCTTTTTGGTTGTTTACTTCTCATTACCCCCCCCCCCTTTGTTAAACCAGACTATGGCGGGAAATCTGGCAAATCAGAGCTGAGTTATGTCACCCTGTAAGCTTTGGCGAGTGATCACATTGTTGGCTTTGTACTTTCCACTGTTGCGTTGTGTTTCATAGTTGGCTTGTTTAGACGTAGAGTAATTTCCCAGGCTGCATCTCCTTCTAATGGTGCACACCAAAGCTGCTTGTAGTTCAGTTCTCTGTTGTAGAGCAAGTTCTTTCACCAACCAGTCACATTTTATTTGTCCCCCCCCCCCAATCTGAATCAGTCTTCATGAAAAGTAGGGCTGTAAAGAAAGCACGATACTTTGATCCTTGATCACAAGAACAAGTTGCATCCATATTCATACTCTTGTTATGGTTGAGTTTCTCAATCCATCGGCTCATTTTAAATGCATCCTTTTCCAAAAAGAAACTTGGCAATAATACCAGAAACATTCAGACACATTTAGAATGGGTTTTTAAATATTTTATCTGGAAAATGTAGCTATTTCATCTTTCAAACTGGTCGCTTTGCACTCCCCTTCTTCTACCTTCTTTCCCCTTTTCTCATCCATCTTGTATATTTGCTCATCGTCTCTCTGCCGATCTAGTAGTAGTTGTTCAATGATCAGGATTGTCTATCTGTAGTCAGCCGAGTACATATATTGATCTGTGTCACTGTGTTTATGCACTGGACCAACTATTGTTTACCATTCATGTAATACCAGCAAAAAAAAAAAAAAAAAGAAGAATAAAGACAAAACAATTGCACAATGTTGTAGAATGTCCATTAATCCAGATGAGAAATCAAGGCAGCTGTTTTCAAATCAACACATACTGTTTTAAAAAGAAACTGAATGGTAAACAATGCTTTCTGTTGTACCCCTTAGCCGTCCTCTCGATTCTCTTTGGACTAGTTTTATTTAATTTCTTTCCGTTTGACTACAGGTTCTGCTTGTTTCCTTTACACCTACCTATGTATTTTCCTACTTATGGTTGAAAAATAAATTCTATATTATCTGTTTCAAGCTGTGTCACCTCTTATTCTTTGCAATGGATATTGAGAAATACTCACTACTTCTGCATTGCCTTCTTTTGCTTCCTTGTTTTTTTTTTTATTTAAAATCAAAGTTTTTTTCAGACTTGATGTAACTTTAGACGCAGCATAAGGACACTGTAGTGTTAATTTTCTCTTCTCCCTCATCGCACATTTCAAATTTAGAAAACATACTGTAACTTCCTGTCCCCGTCTCACATTTTACACAGTCCAAACTATAATTCTGAGCGTTGTGTGTCGCTTGATGTTGAAGATGCAAGTGTGTCTAACAGCTGGTGGAGGCTGGATTATAAGGCCCAACAAAATGCTGGTTTTTATTCCAACTAAATTCTGCAGCAGTTTATTTAAATGATGTAAATATCAGCGGCTTTTGAATTTGAAGCCTGCAAACTCTCAACTCACTGTGACACATTTGTACAGACAAGTGTTTTACAGAGACCATCTTGGTTGAAGGCTCCGTGTCAGCAAGTCCACTCGTCCCCCTGAAGTGTCCTTTAGTAAGACACTGAACCATTATTGGCACCGCGGGTGCTGTCTTGTAGCCGAGCCTGACCTTTTGATTTTCCTGCAGGAGGGCAAATGAAAAGAGAATTTCCCATTGGGGATCAATGAAGTTTAACATTCACATTTAATTCTTAAAATAGCCTGGGGATGATAGTTTGTGTATTATCATTTGTAGACACACGATGGAGCCAAAGGGCCAGGCGCTGAAAACTGATCATCATCATCTACGGACGGAGGTAAGATGCCAGGTCTGAAGACTCACTGGTGGCTCAGAGCATCAGCTGGAGACATTTTGGAGACAGCAGGAACAGTGTGAGACAGGAAGTTGTGTTCGAACACAGCGGAGCCACAATAATAATACTCCAAGGTTTTATCAAATGCCAATAGGACAGAAAATTGGGTGGTGTAAATAAATAATTGTTTTTATTGATTTATTGATTATTAATCACAGGGGGGGGTGTGTGCACATACAGTATGTTATTTACAACACCTGTCGACACTTCTCTAGAGCTTCTCCTGACTAACGCTGTCACGAGTAGTCTATTAATCACTTCGTGGACCAACAGGAAATTAATAGACAATGCTTATGATAATGGCTTAAACCATTTATTAAAATAATTGAAGTAATCTATCAAGCAAACATGCCAAATATTTATCGATTGTTAATCAGACAAAGCTAGCAATTTCTTTTTCTGTTAATATTTCTTAGCGTTTATAGACAAAAGGATTTAAAGATTAATCAAAAACATAATTGGCAGATTAACACTCACGATGTCTTTATATTCTGTATATTGACCCGCCTTTACCACTCCCCTCTTATCAAGCCTCTTATTTTAAATAAGAAATCAATTTTGCATGAAGAAACAACACCTGCCATTCAACAAGTTTGGGAATACTTTATTCCTTTTCTTGCCTTTTTATTTAACAGATATAACAGCCGGAGAGAAACAGGAAAGGGGGAGAGAGGGGATGACATGCAGCCCTTTGCTGCATGTCATCCCCTCTCTCCCCCTTTATTCAATGTACACCACTGGTTGTTACTACAAAGCACACTAATGGACAGTAATTGCTGTGTAATGTTAGTATTATTATTATTACTAAGACATATATGACCAGGTGTGGGGCGGTGAATAAGCACGCACATTCTCTTTTTCTCACGGTGGATGTGCTTTATGTTTTTATAGCTGCTATATATATATAAATGCCGACTCAAAAAAGACCCAATAAACAGTCTTTGTACTCTGCTGGTGTACTTTCATAGAAATGTAAAATAGAGTAGTGATCTACTTATCCTAATGATCATTACAGTAAAAGTCCTCAAATTATTTTACTGAGAGAAAAAACATATTTGTTTTGGATGGAGAAAAATATCTGAAAAAAGTGGGGGCTTTAACTTTAAAACAGGAATATGTCAATTTGACATTTAAAATAATGTGAGGGTTAATCAATAATGAAAATGATCTTTACTTGCAGCCTTAGATGTGAGTTGAAGCAGAACGTTTGCCTTAACTGACAGTTCAACAGTCTGTTAACTTGTTTCTTTTCATCATACTCGACTTGCCATGCAACAACAGGGTTTTAATCAATGTGGTATTCACTGAAGTCTATTGGTTGTGTTTGTTTTTCTTCAAACTGTCGAGCTGGCACATTTTCCAGAACATAGTGGACTTCCACACTAAAGTGCTGCAGCTGTGTGCGTGACATTATTAGCAGATAACAGACCATGTGAGCCACCATCTCGCTGTCACAAAGGAGCGAGACATGATGTAGTAATTGAAACCTGGGAGACTCACGCACAAGTGGATGCGAACTTGGGCGGCAACAAATAATAATAAAAATTATGTAAAGTTCTGCAGAACAAAATAATTATCAATAGATCCACAATCCGTTTTTAGCAAGCGCACACACCTCTATATAGAGCCAATAACGCAGCAGAAGTTGTGTGCAAAGAGCCACAAGGCTTCCTGTTATTACCCTGAAATGGACTGTAACCGTAAATATGATTCTCACGTGATTGTGCTCATATGGAAACCCCTGGCTTTTTAAACATGCTGCCTTAATACAGTCGAGTTAATCTGTTCAAAATGAGTTGGAAGAGAATATCAAAGGCTGCCCAAGAGACACATTTTCCCTCTTAAGGTCATGAACTATTTCTTGTTTTAAATGGAATTTTCTTACAGGAACAACTGTCAAAATGTGTGTTTGTGCGACATTAGAGGGAATGAGAGAGTGTGTTGTTCGCATGGAGAGAAATAAGGGGGAAGAGAAGAGAAAGATTCCTCTTTACTTCACCCCAGTGTTTGCGAACTATCTGTCTTGTGTTGACGTGGCAGCATGATTGCAAAGCCTGTAAAGTCCTTTGCAGATGTAGACTCCCTCTATCTCTCCTCTCTTGTTCCTGCTTGTTTTCTTCCTTCTCTATATCCTCCTTTCTTCCTCCTCCTCCACTCAATCATCCTTTTTTATATCCTTTTCCTCTGAAATTCCCAGTAGTGTGTATATGTGTGTGTGCGCACGACTACTAGGCCAGTTGCCTGTGTGATGTTCAGCCAACTTCTCCTTACATGCCCTCAGAATACTTCTTTGGGTTCCACGGTTGTGGATTCAAGTTGTTAAGCTCCAGAAATGAGCACATGAAATATAGCAGTGTGTGTCTGAGAGACCAGACCAGACACACAGCCAGCACAGCAGGCCGGGCCTGCGCTCAAACATGAAATATCCTGAGAATTTTCTTTCACCTCAGAACAGTGACCCTGAACAGTGAAACCATTTGGAGTAAATTAGACCAAAATGATGATTACTTGTGTGCAACAGTGGAGGGAATGACACCTGAGCATTTGCTGGTCTGTAAAACAGCACATGCTTGTGTTAATGCATGTGTGTGTGTGTTTTATTGCTCTTGTTAAACCAAGGGGTGTGGTTCTGTCCTATTAGAGAGGAAGGTGCAGACCTGAGAGTTATGTGTATTGGCCAGCAGCAGTTTTGGACAGAGGATGTGCACTGTAAAACATTGTGAGTTAATTCTACTGATACTGCCTTAAATGTCAACTTAAAGAATCAGTTAAAAGTCTTCTCACATGTTATTATAGTGTAAAAAAAAACTGGTTTAAGTTCACTGCACCGGAGCACCGGACAGCAACCTCCGGGTCTAAAAGGTGAAGCCGATGTGGAAGTGCCATTCTCTCTAATATCCAGCAGGGGGTGATTCCAATGCTTGCAAAAAGAAGTCCGATTATATAGAAGTCTATGAGAAAATGACCCAACTTCTCACTTGATTTATTATCTTAATAAACATTTTCCTGACCAGTTAATGGTCTCAATAGCTAGTTTCAAGTCTTATTTAATACAGCATGATGTTTATCTAGGAAATAATGGTCCCATTTACAGTAACATAGACAATATGTGAAGTATGCTTTAGGGCGTGGCTACCTTTTGATTAAAAAGGTCGCTGACACGGCGTTGTCTTCATGTTATCGTCTTAAAACTTTAACCCTATCACTGTGTGGTTTTTAGCCCATTAAAGTTAATCGTAACATATTTGTCTCCTAAAAGGTATTTTTTAGCGTTCGGTTGCAATTTGCTCCACCTCTCGTGTCACTTCTGGATGCAAAGACCAAGATGGCGACGACCTAAACGGCAGCTGTATGCACTCGCTGCTGAGGTTCAGACCTGGGTATATCAAGGAAACATAACACTTGAACTTTTACTTTAATGTTAGACTGCTATTTCATATAAGAGGTGGTAGAAACACAACACATCAATGATAGTGGTTACAAATCAGAAAAGGATGGGATTCGCTAAACAAGAGTTAGACCAAAGGTGTTGCAAAATGAGTTAGTGCAGTAAAAAGGAAACTGCTTTCACAAAAGTGAACATTGCGCTTCACACCAGGAAGAAATCATATCATCAGTGAAAGGTCAACATTAAGTTCTCAGGAAGTGCATCACAGTAATTAATCTGCTTGCATTTAAGTTAATAATAAATGATTAGTAGGTTCCACAAAAATGTTCACTCGATTCCTGTCTGACGTTTTACAGTGTGTGTGTGTGTGTGGGTGTGTGTGTGTGTGAGTGTGTGTGTGTGTGTGTGTGTGTGTGTGTGTTTGAGTGTGTGTTTTAGTGCTTTTTCCTGTATGAGGGTGGCCAGGTGGCCAGATGTAATGCATTAACTGAAGTCACCTGTTGTCAGGGTGCAGTGAGGTTAAACTCATCCAGACCAGAACTGAAATGCAGCTTCAGCTATTATCTAACTGCTTTCTTCTTGAACAGCGTTGTGTTCACATCTGAAAAGAATTTAACGCTAAATGGAAAATAATATGAAATCTTTAAAAAGATAAAAGCTTAATGTTCCCTTTGGAAATTCTCTTATTTTGACTCGTCCACAAGCTGTTTCCCATTGCAGTGTTTGCAATGTTTTATTGTTAGCATGATCGCCCTTGATATTTTAAGATGTCATGTGCTGTTTATGTTATAGTCATAAAGCAACAACTATAAAATGGCTGCAAAAGGTAGACAGACTTTAAACTTAAGTATGTTTCCTGCAGACTTGCTTTGATGCACAGTATGTCTGAAATGAATGTTTTCAGCAGCATTTATCTCCAACAAAAATCACACTATTCTGCTGAACAAGGTAGCTCCTTTATGAAATGCTACACAAACAATGAACAAACAAATTAAACAATGCAAAACGGGTTCCAAATGAATGAGGATTTAAAGATTAGTAGGCTCATATAAGCAGGGGGAAGTAATGCAACATTGATTTGTATATTATACTTATTATAGGTAGGAGAAATGTTAATGTAAATAACAATTTAAAAAGCATTTTCTTTCAGGAATGAATACCATGAGGTCTTCTGGTTTTCTCACTAAACACATTGGACAGATGACAGGGGAGGTACAACAGACACACAGACCTAATTGAGATGGAGGATGCACCAACCAACGAGCAACACCTGCTTGCATATGCACACATGAACAATCCCTTCACCAGCAGCACCCCTGCCACCACCGACATATATTATCCTCAAAGTGCAGAGGAAAAAACGAGGCCGCATGCCTGTGAACTTATGCCAGGAATTCACAGCACGTATTTTGTGGTGGAAATAAAACACATGCCCTTATTTTTCTCAAAACAATGCAATGTGCCGTGTTTCCTGAGTTTATTTGTAGTCAAAGTCTGAGAGGTCAAACTTGCAACGATCTGCTTGCTTGTCTGTGTTTGGATGAATTGTGTGGTAAAGTTGTAATGGTCAATTTTTATTTTTATTTTTTGTGGCAAGTGCTAGAAGCAGTTATGACTTTGCACTACTCTAAGGGTGTTTTTGCAACTATACAATGTGAGACTAGGGACGGGCTCGGTGTGTGTCGAATGATCCAAAGTGATCAGAGACAGTGCTGTGAGGCAGAGACAGACTGAGTGTGCCATGGCCTCTGTGGGATTAGACTACCTGTTGTAGAAGATGAGGGGACGCCCAAATCTTCTCCACGGATACCCTGAAATTAGAGGTGAGAATTGGACTCAGCTTTTGTCACTGTCTCTGTTTCTCTCTGTCTTTGTCAATAAGCCTCGTAGCGTGGAGCATCTGGAGACTGAACACGGTGCGTTGGAGCAGGGTCGCAACCCCTCGTCTCTCTCCAGTGAGCTGCTTCCATGTGACAGTCTCCCTCTCTCTCTGTCTCTCTCTGTCTCTCTCTCTCTGTCTCCAGTGCTGGCTGTGCTAATTGTTCTTAAGGCTGGGGAGCATTCGTCTGTCACTCGAGGCCTGTACACTCGTGTCTGTGGGTCACAGGCTCCAGCAAAGACTGGAGTAGAGTATGACAGCTCCTGTGTGTGTGTGTGTGTGTGTTTGTGTGTGTGCTTCCAAAGCCTAATGAGTGTGAGAGGAGACGGTAATGCATCGGTTCAGTCAAACATGATGGTTTGCTGCAAGAAAGAAAGAAAACAAAATGCAAATTAGTTAGGTGTATAAGCAATGGGTGGTTGTCAGAAGCAGCATCATTATGTCTGCGAAGGTGTGCTTTCACCTGAATGGCAGAACAGTGACCTCTGCCAACCAATGATGCATTGTGCTGTAGTTCTGCAAAGGATGGTTTGACATTTTGGAAAATTTTCTTGTTTGCTTTCATGCTGAGAGTTTGTTAAGAAGATTGATACCGCTCTCATTTGTAAATAGTAAATATTTAGCTCAGTTTAGCATAAAGAGTAGAAACAGGGGGAAACAGCTAGCCAGGCTCGGCATTTTTAAACCATACAAATGAAATAGCCTGATGCTTCTTATAGAATAAACAGCTGAATAAAAAATAGCGAAGCAGACAACACAGTGAAGTATAAACTCCTGCAGGCTGCAGACACAAACTCACAGAACAAAAAGAGAGCTGCGTGTGTTTGCACGTGTAAAAACAGAGTAAAATCACATGAAGAAATCCTGATAAACTGTGTGAGGATGGAACAAAAGAAAGGAGCCAAATCATCAGCTCCAGCTGCTGCCGGTGTGTCCACAGGAGGGCAGAGTTCTGGAGGGTGGCAGGGAGCAGCTTGTGAACAGGAGGCCTATAACAAAGCAACATGATCAATTATTATATCATTGTGGGTTATAGTTAGTGTAACTGTACCTCGGAAAAGTGAAACATTTTAAAATAATACCTTTATTAAGCAGTGATTTAATGCATCACCTGACCTGCACCTGTCCAGCAAGCTAAGTGACCAAAATCAAACACACCCACCACAGGTGCATTCTGGGTCTAGCCAACATGCTATCTGCTAAATTTCTAATTGTGGATCCGAGTGGATCCTCCAGCAGAGACATGTTCACCATCAAACTTTTACTTTCTTTGAGGTCTGTGAGGCCTTCCTGCTGGTTGTGACAATAATCCGTGATGCCAGTTTAACATGAAAACGTTTGAGGAGAGCAGTGGGACAGAGAGACTGAGTGGACTGCTTTTGTGCTTTGAGAATGAATGAACCTGGAGCAGATTGAAGAGGACTTTGCAGCGGAATGACGTTCAGACACGTGAATACAACAAACTAGGCTACAGAGGACGTCAACATTGCTCTGCAACACAACATAGTGTGCATGTGTGCACTACAGTTAGTGCAAAAACTACACAGCTCTCTTTCGGCTTTAAAGAGCCTTTGCTGCTGTAGAGTTTTACTCTCTATACAGTTCTGTATTGTCTGCTTTGGTGATTCTTTTTCTGCTGTTGGTTTATTAAGAAGTGTCAGGCTATTTCATTTCTATAGCTTAACAAGAAATCTACGTGTTGTTGATAATTAGCTGTATGCCAGTCAAAGATGGACAAGGTTTTAATAATGTAAAAAAATATAATAAATGTAAAAACATTCATTTAAAAGCTTATTACCGTTGCATATTTAAGTGTGGTCCTAAAGAATACATAGTAACTTTTTGTAGATAATTTTACCCCATTTAAAATGTAATTCAGTAGAACAATGAATGAATAATGAATCTAATGCAAATGTTAAACAATCAAAAGAAATATTCAAAGTTAGACTAGCATAAATACACACAAGGTTTAGGCTAATCTATTTATATGACTAAACTTATCTGATACTTCACAGCAAGATGCTGCACATTCAGATGATTAAGCAGTGAGAGAAGGTATCACAGCCACACACATTTAGGAAAATTACTTTTACTGTGCGTCTGAGCACAACGTTTGAAATATAATTAAACGTGCCCCACTTCCTGTCTTCGTTGATAGCTAAAAAACAGAATTACAATTATCTTAACATTGTTTCACTTTAATTATTATGTTATGTTGTTTAGTTTTTATTAATAGTGTATTCAGTAGTGTGATACTGTTATTAATTAATTAAATGTCAATTTAATTGAATAATTGTGTTATTTGCCTAAACATTTTTTTAAATGATCATAACACATAATAACATTAATTCTTTCGTTCAGCATAAGCATGTGTTTGTACTGAATGACAGATTGTACCTGGCCACCTAAATCAAGTATCAATTATTGTATTACTGTATCAACATAAGGGCAAAACTACATGAATGTGATAACATTTAAAAAATATATATATTTATTGGCTTTGTTTAACAAAAGCTAAATTACCTGACAGCTAAAAGAGGAACACGTCTCGTCTTTGACCCACGCACAGACTGCAGAGTGGGAGCAGTGAATATAGAAAGGGAGTCTGAAGCACTGGTGGGTCTCATGTTATTGGTGATGCTCCGGCTTCCTCTGACCCAGGACAGGAGTAAAAAGAGGCAGAGGGGAAAGGAGAAGAAGCTTGGGGTAGTTATGTTGTAAAGAACGATGACCTCAACAAAGCGACCGTTTCTCTGTAGCTACTTCCGTAATAAATAACTTAAGTGAGATTTTATTGTGTGAGCATCCGATTGCTGCTGTCGCTGCTGCAACAGTTATTGTTGATGCTGCTGCTGCTGCTGCTGTCAGAGCTTGTGGGAAAGAACTGAAGTCTAATGTGAGAGGTTGCTGGCTGCGGTTGTCCCTTTGTTTACTGTTGTTTAGTCTCTGGTATTTATAGATACATTGCTGCCTGTTTCAGCTAATTATATTGTGGACGCCATTGGAATGATTGTAGTAATGACTGGTTGGCTTTCTAAAGCATTTAGAGCTGTTTTCCTCTCTGTTCATTTTCCTATGGGACACAAGCAGGGAATTCTTCTTTTCGTGTGTATGTTTTTGTGTACATACAGTATGTCTCCCTGCGTGCGTGCACATGTGTATTTCCCTGTTTGTCTTCACTTTGGTGTGGCTGCTTATGGCGTTTTTCATGAAGAATGAACATATTTCATTCTCAGCTATGAAATTGCTCATTCGATGGGGGGCCCAGGTCTCCTGCAACCTCAGCAACTCACTTAACATGCAGACACAGACCCCAGGAATGTTCTTTAATCAACCTTAATTATAGTTTCCCAGATTCTGCTGCTCCCAGGTCAGTTTTTAATCCAGGCTTCTGGTTCAAAAGTTCAGAGTGTCGTTTGCTCAGACAGCGAGGGCCTCTGGCTCTGAACATCTCTTACTTAGATTCATCACAAGGTCCTCATCTGCGCACCATAATATCAATGCCTTTCTGTCTTTTTGTGTATGTCTGAGTGATTCAATTCAACCAATAAAAGTCTGAGTTTTCTCTGCATTTACCGTAGTTGAATGTTTTTGTGGTGTTGCTGGTTTGCAGACACATCAGGAGAACGCAGACACAGACAGGTAAGTGTCATGAATTTATAGATCTCTAAGAGCAACTGGTGTCCGCGTCCTGTCTCTCTCACACTTGCATGTAAGCAACAAAGATATGTGATCCAGTCCCACAAAGAGGAATATGGAAAGCTCATTCAGTAAAATGTGACAGATAATTCAGCCCAGATCTAGTCAAACAAACATGTGGAGTGCCGATGTTATAGGCGTAGTTTGTAAGTACAGCTGACACGTTTTCAAAACACTGCGTGCTGGGTTGAGTGTGCTGGAAGGGTCAGTGAGGTTTGACAGGAGAAAAACAGTCTGGTTTGAGCTGAAGAAACACATCTCATCGTGTCTGTCTGTCCACAAACTCATGACCTTAAGAGGCTTCATGTTTATACATGAACACTTCGCTCTGAAAAGGGAGTGAAGAACTGTAGAATTTGTAAAATCAGACATAAGCTGCCAATATATCCATTCTAGCTGTGAAAGGTTTTAGCAAAATAATTTTGTGGTCTGAACAAAAAGTTTTAAATGTTGACATGTGGTGGCGTGAATCTGTACGTACAGAGAGCTCAAGTTCTGATACTGGATTTGTTTAAGCAACACATACATTTTTTAACAAACGGTGTTTCCCAACCAGGGAGTTGCCCCCTCCCCTATTTTGAATTTTGATATAAAATGATTTATTTTAATTTATTTGGTATTATATGGTTAGGTAAGTGCACAATAGCACCAGTAATGTGATCTAAAAGGGTTGAAAAGGGATTTTTCAATTGATCTCGACTTTAAAATAGTGCCATTATAATAAACATTAATAGAGTTACTGTGAGGTGTAGGGAAACCTGTATTATGAACATTGCATTCATTTTTAATAGTTAAGATAGCCTTTCATTATTTTGATGTATTATGAATCATTTATCCATAATTAAGACCAAATGATTTAGTTTCTGTCTATGTGATGCATATTTTTGGGATTTCTGTACTGCGATATTTGTTACTTATTAGCCAAGGTATACACTGACACCAATGTATCTGTAATACATTGGTTGATACTGTCAGTCCTATCAGTCGGGCTCTAGTGAGTAACTCAATGTGCATATGAAACTAAGAAAGACAAGGGACTGTGATTTGATGACAGCTTTGACAAGGAATTAGGAGTAGAGAGACAAATGAGTTGGGTGGATTTCATCGAGACTCCAGCCAGCGTATGTGTGTATGTGTAGTTGGACGGCATTTGTCTCTGAATATTGATCACTATTGACCAGAGCAACATCTGAGAGCGGAGGTACTGACAGCTGCCACTATTGCCGGTCGCTGCTTTCGTTTCTTCATTTCATTATGCAGCCTTTGTTGCTTTATCGTGTACTTCTCCTTATCTCGCTCATTATGTCCCGCAGCGATCCTCAAGGCGAGTGCGTGAATGAGTGCATGTCTGCCTGCCTGTATGTGTACGAGAAGAACGCTGTTGCTTGTATTCACCATGCTAACACGGTCACACAGCCTGCACCATCAGTTTAAACTTGATATAATATTTGCCCCACCTTCTGCTCAAAAACAGGACCAGATCATCAACAAATTAGATCCCTGCTTCACTTATTATTCTGTCCATCACGCTTGTTCAAATAACACAACATTGGGTGTTTGGCAAGGCATCAGCTTCTGCTTCAGTGCTAGTTGACAAGCCCAGAGCATCCAGCCTGGATACCACTGCCGCTGTCATGACTGATGAGACATGTATGGTATGCTAGCAAAAGATGCTGCCAAGTGAGGTTCTCACGTTCCCCTCTGGGCGCTGCCAATCACTCTGATGCTGTGGTAAATTTAAGCACAACCAAGCCCGACTCTGGAGATCCAGCATTAAAGCGATGAGTACACAAGATCCAGACAAGGCTTGATCTCCGCAGTGAGACAGGCTACGTTTGGCCTCCCTCCACTGCAGATCTATTGTAGAGAGAAAGGTTAGCAACATATTGTTGTTATTGTGCTGTATTCTTCACCACTCAGGGTGAAGGGAAGGGCATTATCAATGTGTTAAACCAACTTTGTCAAAGAGGGATTGACAAATCGTTTGCTGAGAAGGAGCTATTGTGAGAGACGGAATGAGGGGAAGAACCGGGGTGAGAAAAGATAATGATGCAGCTGGCTGTTAGCCCCTGAGAATTCTTGGAAAAGCGCTTTTGTGTCCTGTGGCAGAGATGACATGACGGCTCTGTTGTGATGAGACCAGGTAAAGGGCTTCGACTGTATCGACGAGTGATTCCATCCTACTTTGTTTTTCTTTTACGTGGTAGTTGTATTCATGACGAGTGTAACGCAGCTGTGTGAGCGTCTGTGAGTGAGCGTGCACATGTTTGTAATTCTTTGAAACCCAGCAGACTCACAGATGGACACTTTATGGCTGTATTAACTTCCTGGGGGAACTGATGCCAGCCCTCTTAATTTCCCACTACAGTCCCTTGTGTCAGATGTTTCTTCAGCTGGTAATAAGCAGCTTGGAGTAGCAGTGCTTTGCTCTCGTTTGAATACGTTTTAAGCTAAAACATACCTATCAGGTGAACGTTTCACCATTACAGATGGTAAAGGGGAAAGCACACCTGCAAATTAGCTCAGCA
Source organism: Cottoperca gobio (assembly GCF_900634415.1). Taxonomy (NCBI): domain Eukaryota; kingdom Metazoa; phylum Chordata; class Actinopteri; order Perciformes; family Bovichtidae; genus Cottoperca; species Cottoperca gobio. The sequence continues at coordinate 14,116,686 of NC_041364.1, forward strand.
GAGGCTGGTGGAAACTAACAAAGTGTCCAGAAAACCCACATTTCCTCACAGTGCTGCACAGAAGCCTGTGTAACACAGTGACAGACAGCAGGGAGGTGATAAATGTCTGTTGCGTAAGCAGCCGGTGCCTTTGAACTACCTCCTCCTGTTACAAAACCAGTGGGGGCACCTGTACTCGCTGCCCCGCCATCTCTTTAACCTGCGCCTGGTGACACCTGAGTGTTTGTTGTCAGAAACCAGTCTATTAGTTTGACCCCATGCCTGTTCTCGCTGAAATGGCAGCCTTTTCCTTCCTGTCGGCGCTCAGGCCCGCGGCTCCCCGCCGTAGGTAGAAATGAACACTGAGATGGCTCGTTCTGTTCCTCTGACCTCCAAAAAGTTGAAAGAGAGATGCCACCGTGCGCGGAGTCAGAGCGGAGGATGATGGATGGCTCTAAGCAGTCTAAAAGTGTTGCCCTCCTCTAAGGAAAGAGAACAAATATCTGCCAGAGCTGAATGATGTGCGTGGCCTCTGCTCCCATCACACGGTGTTCCAGGTTCCCTCATGTGGCTTTCCTTCGGATGTACTGTAGATGCAGAGAAAGAGAGAGCTGTGAGAAGGAGATGACACAAAAAGCAAAAGAAAATGCACCAGGGACGGAGGAGGGTTAGTGTGACATTGAGAGGCAGAGAAGAGATCTCAGCTCTGTCAGGCTGCTTGTCTTCACACAGTGCAGATAGATGTGGCTCTTCTCTGCTCTAATGATTACCCTGCAGGCTTGACGTCTTCTTTACGCTGACATGTGAATGCAGGTTACGTCTCCTAAATGTCATATTATCATGTCATCACTGTTCAGTCACTAACAGGTGTTTTTTATAGCACAAAAACATTCCTGCAAAGATTTGCTTCCTGCACAAACACTAAACTGAACTATAGTTATTATCATATTTTCTTTGCTACATTGTCTTAATCTATACCCAGACCACAATCTTTGATCTATATTTTAGAGATTCAGAGTCTGTGTCCAGAATATATAAAGGCATCACAAACTTGGCACTCCTGTCTCGTAAAGCCTGGCAACTTCTTTCATAAATTATTGCACGCCGGGGCGAGCTGTGGCCCTGAGGGTTTTGGAGGAGACCTTTAGCTGAGCTGAGACTGCTTTACACCTGTAATATAAATTAAGTGTGGGCGGGGGAGGGGAAGGGATGGACACCTGAACCTCTTCCATGAAGCATTAGCTGCAACCTGACTTTCCTGTCTCATGATCTATTACCTCTGGATGAAGCAAGCAAAGTTTTGAATCCTGAAGTTCTTTATGGACACATTTTTAAACAAGCAAATCATCAGTTTACAAGGCAAAGTAGCACTATGAAATCCTACCGGGCTGCACAGCTGATTATCTGGTTTTGACTGTTGGAGATTATCTTACATCGTTGTTTGAGATGGACTATTTACAGAGACGTTCAAATATTTAAATAAGGTGATGAGGTCGCCAGAGGAGGATCTTTATGGATTATATTTAAATGTTCTTTTCTGTTGGATATGTCTCTATCATCCTTTGTTGACACAAACCAAGAGTAGGCTTAAAGTTTTGCTGGTAATAATAATTGTGGCCCTTTGACTCATAGCTGTTGATTTCCATTCCAGAACGATTGAATGTGAAATGTTCAACAACATAAGCAGAGCACTTGGAGAACAGCAGGAATGATCCTTTATGGGACACAAACCAGAAGTGCTTCTTGTGAAAGTTACCATCTGCTCGCAAGAATGCTCGTCCTGGACACACAGACTGTTGTACCGGCTTACTGGCAAGAAGAAGTTTACCCTCCCTGCTTTAAAACACATGAAGGACGTGTAGCATTGGTCACTGTAACATGTTTGGTGTAAATTGATATTTTACAGTGTGTGTTACCTACATGACTGGAGGCAGTTAGCTTAGCTTAGCTTAGCTTAGTATAAAAACTGGAGGCTGACTGAGCTCTCTCCAAACTGTGGCTGTTACTTAAAAACATTTTATTTTAACTAACTCAAGTGCAATGTACGTAGCCTATCCTAAAGAACATTCTAGGATTACTTTCTGTTAATTCTTCTTGAGCTGTGATGACAAGCTAAAGATTAGCAGCAGCGTTTTACAAACAGTAAATGAACATTTGGAATTGAAAGCACTACCCTTGAGTTATAAACAATAGGCCTACCATAACTTCTAAACCTATATGTTGTATCTCGTGTGTTTGTTTGAGTTAAGTGAAGCTTGATCTAAAAATTAATTAGCCCAGTTGAGCGTAAACACTTGAAGTGGAGGTAAACAGCTAGCCTGGCTCTCCCCAAAGTTAAGAAATACACCTCTGAAGCTCACCAACTAATATGTTGTATCTCGATTCATTTAACCAAACTCAAACAGAAATGTGCAAATGACGATGTCTCAAACTATAGCACGGGGTTGACAGACACATTCAGTGAGCACGGGCTTTAGTAGAGGTTTATGTACAGGCATGATGGCACCAAACCTGGCGATTTGCTGTGCCGACAAGTCGCTGTGTGAGAGATAACGTGCCAATATTTTTCCCATCGACCAAAAGAGTAGGTAGAATTACAGTTGATCAAGATTGTCTTCAGTTGACGACTGCCCTTCATTGAGATACGATCTCATGACATCACTGTGACTGTATGGACCCAAGGGATCAACAGCAGTGTTTGGACCTCAAATCTGTTTGAATTACATTTCAGTTTGACTTTATGTGGATGTTATCACCATTTGGTAGTTTGTTTCCACTTGGCCTTTAAGTCCAAAGTCAAGTTCAGGCATGTTGAAGCTGGTGAAACAGTTTTAATTGAGTGGCGAGAAGCTCATCAGAAAAAAATGTCTACAACGTGTTCGACTCTGTGTCATCAAGTTACATACAATAACATCAGGACTGACTGGACAGGATATTGGCTTCTTAAAATTTATGTTAAGAGTGCGTGGGGGACAAAATGGAAGAAATTTGTCTGAGTCATGCCCCCCCCCCCCCCCCCCCCCCGCTGTGGATGTTTGCTCATCGTGGGAGAAACAATCAGCAATTCTGGAAGCTTCCACAGGCCCCATTAAAAAATCATGAATCAATTTGAGCTTGTTCAAAATTTCAAACAGAGCTTTCATTAAAAATTCACTGGGACCTCTCTGTCTGTCGCTTGTAAATACTTCATTGGTATTGCTGTGGCTGATGAGGGCTGCCTCAGAATGAGCCCAGTACTTATGTGCTTGATCTTTGACTTTGGTGTCAAGGGCAAAGTTGTAGACTTGGTTCACATAAGGCCCCCAGGGGTGTTTACTTTTGGCAAGGCAGAAACCTTTCAAAACATAGTCAACCACTGAAAACTGGATGTCTTCGTATTCTACACCGTCATGGTTCCATTCAGCCGAAGCATCCTTTTATCATTGAAAATCACTCAAATTTCTACCGGGAACAGTGTTAAAAAACGAAGTGAGCTTTGTAAGATGCAACACTTTCTTACCTGCAAACTCTCTTACCCTCTCTCTTGCGCATACACGCTCACACACAACCTCCCTGCTTTCCCCGGTTTCCATGGAAACCTGTGGTGAAGGAACAGAGAATTCAAGGACAGGTATGTTTGCAAATGAGAGTTCCTCCGATCATGTGTCCACTGAGCCGCAATCATCAGCCCATCTCACCCTCCAACACTTACTTTTGTTCTCTGACTCTAACAGAGTGTATATTATTATGGAGACATTTGCAGCATTTGAGACTAAACATGTCACATGATGCTATTTGCGTGTTTGCCTGCTGCAAGTTTGGTACATCTGCAGACCATGCTGTGTTTGTATGTTTGCTCGTGTATGTGTGTTTGTGTGTGTGTGTGTGTGTGTGTGTGAGAGAGAGAGAGTGTGTGCACCACGTGTTTGGCTTCGTCATGTACAAGAACAGATACAAACACAGACATACTCCAATATGGTCCATGATTAGGAGAGCAGACTGTCCTGACTTCACTCTCGCCACAAAGCATGGACAGCTGTCTATAAATAACAAGAGTTACATGAACAATATTTTCAACACATGATGTTTTGAGCAAAGATCGTACATGAGAATTGAAAAGGGCACCAAGGACACTGTTTCTACATTATCAAATTTTCACGCAACATCTCACTTTAAGCGCTGTGTGACTGTGCTGTTTTCATCTCGCGGAGCGCAGGGAGGATCACATCTCTCTGTGATCGCTTGTCTACTGTCCCTCACAGATGTGTGGGTGTCAAACTTTGTTAGGTTACATTCAAAATCCCATCAAAGGTTGTTAGTTACTGCATGAAAACAGAAATCAGTACTGTAAGCAAAGGGACTACCCACACTCACTTGTGGGATTCTTTTTAGATGGAAAATTTGGCTGTATTTAAAGTATAGCAGTTCAAATGATTACATGAACATTTAAATCATATCGCATATCTTCATGTCTTCCAAGTTGAATCATTTTACATTAACAATGGCTAAAAGGAATATTCGTAATGTGAAAGTTGTAGCTCGTAGTGACAAACCCACAGAGAATTAACTTAGCTCTAAGTATTTATAAATTAGCATTTGTTTGCTAATGTTCTCCATAACATATGTTGTGTTGTGTGTTCGCATTAAACGACCAAAATGAATGTATAATACAGCTTTACAATACCAATAAATGATGTTCAAAAATGTGTAGTATCAGGATATATTCAAGAAACACAACACTATCTGCTTCTATTTTATGTTTTTTTTACAATACAGAAAACCAAGATATACTGTAACTACTTAACCAGGATTAGTAATTCATTTTGCATATATGTACTTGCTCAGTGTGCAATCACATACAACCAGCCTGCATTGGTTTTTGTGCACATAAGTCTAAATATTGCATGTGTATACCTTGTGTATGTCCTGTGTGTTACAGGCTGCACTGAAGGACATGACTCCGGGAACACACACGTATACGAACAGCCTGTTCTGCCCCTTATAGCACTCCATACCATATGTTACCCCTGGAGGAAAAGCTCCGGCTGTTGCCACATACAGTGGGTTTGCTCTGCTTAATGCTCGGAACATCACATTTACCCATAAATAGCTTTCACACTCGCACTTCTTATTTACCTGTCACTATGTGTGAATCTGCATGTGCTCACGTGTATACCCTCCTCACACAGGGATCTGCATCAGTACTTCTGTCATCACTTAAAACATGTGAAACTTGTTAATGTATTTGTGTTTATTGCATGCATATCGCATTTTTTTGTTTGCCTTCCAGCAGGAGATCTCTTGGCCCCTCAATCGTCTGTGTAAGTTGTAATGTTAACAGGCTTGATGTTGTCTGGGTGATGGGCTGATTAGTGGCCGAGTGGCGTTCTCACAACCTCCACACACATCTGCATGGCAACCAACTTGTTTGTCTCCTTCCGTCCTTCCTTCATTTGTCTTTAACTCACGGTCATAGCAAGCGATTAAGGCTTTGTTAGCGGGAGAGTGTGTATACGCTTGTGTAATTTATCAACAGGTATTTTAGGAAATAATGCATGTTGTTATTAATTAAATTATTAACTAAAATATACTAAAGGAGAGGTTTACATGTTTTCAATTCAGGTTATTAAAAGAAACAGGCCTGTGCGGCAAAACAATAGTGATAAGTACTGCAATAGACATCAATACCAATATGAATATTCGATACTTTCACTTTCACTTTGGTCTATAGATTACTTGTCTGTGCCACTACCGGGGGGCTGTATGGTCCCTGAAGGTTTCCATAGTTTGTTGGAATAAATCCAAAGTGACAGAAACGTGAAAAAGACCCGCACCTCTGTCTTGTCGTCTCTGCATCGAGGTGACCACCCTGCCAGGAGGAGAGCGGTTGGCAATTGGCCTCTTCGGGAGATGGACACCTAGTCAGCGGCCACAGAAACTCAAAGTCAGTCAGTAAAAAGCCTACTAACAGAAAGTTTGCTGATCCAGCGGAGAGTCTGGGTGCTCCACCGTGATTAGACTCCCTGAGCCGCCGCCAATCTCCTCCCGGCGAAGAATCCCCCCAGCTGCAGGGAGGCTAGGGTGCAAGTTTCTGACACTTTTTATATTTAATCCAATAAAAAAAACATCAAACCGTTCACGGGCCATGGATGTTGGTGCTCTACTTCTACATCTGCCTATCTGTTGTACCAATTTTAAAGATGGTTACATTTGGGTGATTTTATCATTTGCGCAAGTTTTTATGTGTTTCTTTGCACCAATGTGGAAGAAATGGATTCAATACAATCTCATAGAGAGCATGGTTTATAAACAATATACAACAGACATGTCTGACTATGTTATTGGCTTTCTATCTTAAAAAGGTAGTTTTATCATGAGTTTAATGATGTATCTAGTGGTTTCTATGCATGATGCTCCCCTTTTGCTGCATGTAAGCCCAACGAGAAGCTGCAACAGAGTGATATCTTTTTCTTTTTAAGTGAGGGTTGAACTAATTATTTAAATAATATATCAACAAGGCTTGGACTGAAAAAAAATGAAAAACAAAGAAACAAACTATTCTGAAAAGATTGGAGGGGGGCCAGAAACATCCAGTAGCAGCGTGGTGCTTCATCATTTTGGCCTTTCCTGTTTATGACTGTTTCTGTCTGCCTAAGTCAACAGCCAGACAGGGAAAAAGTAGAACTGGTATGCGTTCTTTTTCCATCATACTCGCACTCTCCCGGTTTTGGTTTTAATTGGCTGCTTCTCTTTCTCTCTCTCTCTCTCTCTCTCTGTCTCTCTCTATCTCTCTCTCTCTCTCTCTCTCTCTCTCTCTCTCTCTCTCTCTCTCTCTCTCTCTCTCTCTCTATCTCTCTCTCTCTCTCTCTCTCTCTCTCTCTCTCTATCTCTCTCTCTCTCTCTCTCTCTCTCTCTCTCTCTCTCTCTCTCTCTGTGTCTGTCTCTCTGTACTCTTTGTCTTTCCTTTTTTCTCATTCCTCTCTTTTTGTCCTACTGTTGACTCTGCCATCTTTTACCCAACTATTTCTGTCAGTCTATCCATCTTAGTTTCTCTTTTCCTCTTCCTGCAGAAGCACTGTGTATGTGTCAGGTCTTGGCATGGGTGGCATGCTTCCATATGGAAGTCTTCAGGAGATGATATAGAACATATGTGACCCCAACTCGCTGGCTGGGGACTCTGTGGAGATCACACCGTGTCATTAGTGGCAGTGAGAACGCCAGCACTGCAGTGCAAGGGAGGAGAAAGAAGGAAAGGACAGATATAATTAGGTTAAGGAAGAGGGAAAGGGTGAAAAAGGAGAAAAGAACAAGAGATGATGCTGAGTACATTGTGTTCTTTTGTGGAGCTCAGTGTGCATGCACGCGTGCATTTGTTGCTTGTGCGTGTGCGTGTGTGTTTTCTGGCCCTTAGCTGGTTAGATCTCGGTGCTGATGTAAGCCGAACTTGGCAGAAATGCCAGGTACACTCACGCTTCAGTGTACATTCTATGTTTGCTTTGAAACTGACTGTTGGGACCAACTTTAACAAATTGATTTTGTCTGAACCTTTTGCGTAGCAAGATCTGTCGGGATCCATTAGCCTTCTATTCTAAAGAAAATGAGTGCTTAGTTTAATAAGACACTTTCATAACATTTACCGAAATGATAGCGTGCGAAACAGCGATCCCAGCGTTTCACAGAGTCGTGAAGACATGCGCTGATGTCATGCAGCTTCCACAGACCTCAAAATGAAAACCAAGACTCGATCTCAACATTTTCCACATAATGCTTCACAGTGTATGAATCTGTTTTGATTGTTGCTGTCATTCCTTGGTCTGTGGAATGATTTGGTCAAGCCACAATTATTTTGGTTCATCTTGTGAAAGTCAGTAGAGCCTAATTTTATTTCTCACATTGCACATTGTGTGAGACATATTGCTCATATAAAGCAACTTCATTGCATTTCCCTGTGCTTTGGTATGACAGAGAGCCATACAGGGAGGTCTGACTTTGAAAGATGTCCGCTGGTCTGTATACACAGTAAAGAGTCAATATCCTTTTATGCAGCCTTGATGTAGATCTGACCAAGACTATAGAGAATATAAAAAGTGTTCTTCTTTTACACAACCATCATCATTATCTTTTGTCTGTTTCTGGTATGCTTTCATGCCTTCTAATGTGTTACCGACCCTGATTCAAAATTGGGATTTAATTTACTAAATGCAAGCGTGTCTGAAATATCTTTACTTTCTCCCAAAATATCAAATTACACTGCAGGTCATTTAGCAGACGCTCTTATCCAGAGTGACTTACATTGAACTAACAGTCTCCCTGGAGCAACTCAGGGTTAAGTGCCTTGCTCAGGGGCACAATGGTGTTGAAATCACAACCTTCTGCTGTTCCACCACAACGAGGAAATTATAATATAGTGAACTCGTCGCACTAGTGTCTAGCTAGCTTACATCACCATGTTACCATCCAGAAATGATCATTTATCTGTATTTCTTTCCAGATTGTACTACTTTACAACATCCTAATTAATGAACTACTTTTTGTGGGTAGCCTGATCTTGCTGTGCCTCCCACCACCAGGCTACTTCACTGCCCCCGGTAGGTACGTTTCACATTGATCATCTACTCACTCTGTAGACTTGATCCTTACGGTCCTTTTCTGCTATTTGAGTAAACCAACCAATTTTAAGCATTTAGTGCTCGTAAATATCCTGAAAGGAGGACTGTCATAAATATTAAGCCCCTGGAGGCAACCTGTCAGGAGGGGGAAATGTTATCAGGTGCATGTGAAGTAACGACTTATTCTAACAGGGTGTGCGTGGTTTCTGTGAAACTTTCTGGCAACTTTGGGGCAGACAAATCTCCACAATCAGTACACAGCTTTTACTAGCGTACAAGTGGATCTATAGTCTTACTAAACAGAGTTTCAGTGAGATTGAACCATACAATAAACTTGTAAAACAGATTAGATTTTGTATAGATCGTATGTCTGACATCAAGAGGTGGGTTCCTCACATGTCAACACTTGTAAAACAGAAATTCTTAACATTTTGTTCTTCCACATTTCTCATCCTACACTGACTCTTCTCAAGTCTTTGTGATATCCTTGTCAGCAACATTTCCATAAATCCATTCATGGATCCAGTCACATGCCCCTCCTGCTCTACAAACTGACCCACAAGTACTAATTCAGACCCTTGCAACCTCCTGAATGGACAACTGCTGGTCTGTTTGTTACTCGTAGGGCATCACACAGGTGCTTCATGACTGTCACTGCCGTCTAATTGCATTAACTTCAGGATGCATCCACTCCTTTTCTGCAAGCCAAGTCAGTGGTTACAATTACATACACATCAACACTTAAATGGCACTTAACACATATTTGTTATTTCATCACGAGAACACCTTCAATATTCTGTTACTTCTGTCAACGTAACACTCATGTTAATGATACTGCAATAATATTATACTGTTACTATTAAAGAGTAAATCTTGTTAAGTATTTCCTTGAGACATATTGTATTGTATGTTGGCTGATTGACTCACTCAAACATCAACATGAACCTAGATGAATGAATGCACGATTTGCTGCCTTTTGGTTTTTAGCATTTATGTATGTAAACTATCGTAACCATTCGAACTGAGCCAGCTTGTAAAATACTAGAATTTTACAAGCTGGCTCAGTCTTTTCTCCCATGTGACGACTGCTACTAAATATGAAAAAGGAGAAATAGTTATTGTCATCAATCACATTTAAGGAGCAAATCCTATAGCTAGTATCAAGGTATTATTATCACTGTATAAAGTAGTCGTTTCATGAGGAATGGCAGCTTATAGCAGAAGGTCTCCTTCAGGGGCCTGGAGTCTCTGAACTCTTTAGGCTGTGGATGCAAGATTATAGCTTATTCAGTTGATATAGAGAGGTATAGAGGATACATTAGATCTTAGATTATGTTGAGAGACAACCTTTGATAATTGTACAGAAACAGAAAAGTGTGAATAGAAATGAGGAAGAAGAGAGAAAATGAATCGGAAAGACAATAGCCTGTGGGGTGAGACTGAAAGCTGAATAATTTAGAGGAAATAAAGAACATTTTAAAGTAAAAATTTGGACTTAATTAGTTGACAGAGTGCATGTAAAATAGTACAAATGGAACTAAAGGACTATATGAAAGAAAGCGGGTCAGAGAGAGCGAGACAAGACGGCGAAGCAGAAGTATAATCCAACACAGAGGAAGATGGCGGCTGAGAGAAACAGACAGAGCTTGTTTGTTCAGGCATTGATTCAGGGCCCCTCGAGGCTGCGTCTTCCATTTACCAATTTGTGTCTTTCCTTCTCTCATCCTCACCTCCGCCCATCTTTCCTCTCACTGGCGGATCATTCGTAAGGAACAAACAGCACCGCTTGGGAACACCGGACCCTCGGTTGCTGGGCAACCACACACTGACTTGATGGAGTGGAGGCAACTTCAGAGGCCTCTGTGAGAACAGTATCAAGGTTGTTATTAGACCTGAGTCCCGATAACCTCCACAACACACACACATGCAACACAAAAACATGTGGAAACAGGCTAGAAATATGCAACCATAGTTTAAAAGATGTATAATCTGTGCTACTGTTACCATAAAGCAACTGCAAACAGATGCATGCACCCCCTCATCAAATGTATTAGTGACAGAAAAAGCTAAACTTGTTTTCTGACGTCTATTACAGATCATATGTCCTGTATTTTACTCTTCTGTGGTGGACGTCAAACTTCTCTTTCGCCACCATCTCTGTTTCTTTTATGAGCTACAGAGGGAGGACTTCCTCTCTCCTCCCTGCTAAAGATGAGTGTGGCTTTGATAATAACAGAGACAGTTATTAATTAAAGGGGAAATGGTCTCCCAGCTCCCCTCTTTAATTCACCGCCATACCACATGAGGTTGAGATGTGAAGGGGTAAAATTTAGGTGCATATGTGTATGTTCAACGTTTTTAAATTCAGCATTTGTGTGCGTGTGTGTGTGTGTGTGTGTGTGTGTGTGTGTGTGTGTGTGTGTGTGTGTGTGTGTGTGTATGCGTGTGTGTGTGTGTATGCATGTGTGTGTGTGTGCGTGCGTGTGCGTGTGTGTGTGTGTGTGTGTATGCGTGTGTGTGTGTATGCGTGTGTGTGTGTGTGTGTGTGTGCGTGCGTGCGTGCGCTTTGTGATAAGGATCGGGTTTCACCAACTATTCGTGCTCTGTGCTTGAAGTCCTTTGTAAGTTTTAACAAGCCACTTTCAAACTAATGATTTATTAAATGGGGTTGCACCTTTACAACTTCATACATGTCTAAGCTTGTTTAGGCATGACGCATACATCTGTTTCTAATAGGATGTCAGTTTCAGTTAATATTGCTTTCGGTATGCGGACACACATTTATTATTAAAAAGATCCCAAAATTATTTCTCCGGTGCTCTGTTGACTTAATAGGCATATTGACGTGCTATCCATTTAGAGCTGCTGTCATTTTAATGTTTTGCGTTGTAAATTAAATGTCTTGCCTTTTATTTTATTTTATGTTTGCTTTGCTGAAGTTTATTGCCACATTTTGATCGGGTCAACGATTGTTATCAGCTGATATTTGTTCAAAATAGTTGATCGGTGGTCTCTATAAAGGCCGTTTATAAGAGACGATCAGATCACACATCGATTCTCAATTGAAACCGGACAAAAATATTCTCTGTGGTAAACCATTTACATAGTTGCTAGGAAACATTTTTAGCACATCCAGTCAAAAGCAATCAACTGCAATCAAACAGAAAGTCACTCTAGCATGATGAGCATAACAGTATAGCCTATTAAACGTATCTGTCATTTGTAGATGTAGATATAATTGTGTTATTCATATCTTCGTACATGCAGAAATATGTATGCTTTAGAGTTAGAAGTTCAGAATGAGTATTAGAAGTTCGATTATGCTAAACTAGCTGGCATGTTGTGTGTTTTGAGGAATGTTGCGTTATTTGTGTGGAATATAATTTAAACTATTCTCAGTTTCCCACATTCCCACATAATTTAACAACATTTTACTATGTGATGTGCCAACCCTGTTCCATATTTATTTTACTCTTTACTCTAAATGGGTCCGATGTTAACAAGCTCCACGTAGTAAATGTTATAACTACGCTAGATTTCAATTCAAAGAAAGGCATACAGAAGCGACAAGTTAGACGCCTGTCAGCATTGTTGGGGATCCTTTAAAAGCTTGTTCAGACGACAGATGCAAATAGAGATGAAGAAAGAGAGACGGGCATCCTTTAACAATTGGTCACCACTGAGTCCCTCTGTACCACTGGGAAAAACAGTTTCTAAATACTCGTGCTGGGAAACAAAGATCCATTAGTTACTAGGCAGAGGATATACTCCAGACATAGGGAGGAGTACTAGGAATCTTGACAATAAAATAGTTTAAGGCGGGGATCTTTTAAGTTTGGGAATGAGTATTAAAGGAATGTGGGCCCATAGCTCGTTCATCTGTAAAACGAGAGGTGTGGTGACATGTGATGTCTGCTATAGGAGCTGTGATACAGTGAGACTTGTAGTGATCCTAAATTGGCTATTGAAACACATTCTGCTGTAATACACGTCATTGTTTTTCTTCTGTTTTCTGGTTCTGGGTATTTATTATTTTCTTTACATGCGTGTCATGAGTAACTCATTTATTTCCAAGTATAGTGAATCTATACTTTTTTCTGTATTAATTTATTCCTTATATGGCTAAACATATGTGGACAAACAAACTTGACTTGAATAATTGAACATCTCATTTCAAAAGCATGGACATTGATATGCTGTTACGACACCCTCCACACTTCTGAGAAGGCTTCCCACAAGATTTTGATTTTGCACCCATTAAGCCAAAAGAGCATTAGTGAGGCAATGATGTTGAGCAATAAGGCCTGGAATTCCAGTCAAATTCTTCCAAACTAAGACAAATTGTTTTTGGACCTCGTTTTGTCCACCAGGACATATTTTTGAAAGATCTCTCTTCATTAGAACGAAGAGGCCCAGCCCAAACAATGAAAAATAGCCCCAGACCAAAAGTTCACGAAAACATGGGCATACTTTATATATAGCACACACTCACTCTTTTTAAGTACATGTTGGTAACATATTTTTTCGATCACAATTTCATGCCAATAAATATTAATTACATCAACTGAGTTCAGAAACAGAAAGAGACAGAGAATCAAATGGAAGGAACACACCTGCAGTCAATCTGCCATGAATGAGACACATAGCAAAAGGGTTAACCCTCACTGTAATCCTTGAAGGGTACTGTCATTATAAACACAGAGACACATGTGCATTAGGGGTATCGCATGTGCCTCTTTTTGAATGCATGCATGAGTAGGTGCGTTGATTGTATCTGTGCACAAATGCACCACTGTGTGTGACCCCTGTCCCCTCACACAGAGGCAGCTTGGCTTAAACAAGTCCATCCTAATTCATGTGGGTGAGGTATTACCTCTTCCAATATGATTGGTGTTGTTCCAGTGACCTGGTCCACCCAGGTCTACACTCCCCTCTAATACCTCCCATCATCCTCTTAGTGGGCCATAGGTCGATTAACCACAATAAAATGTTCCACAGAGAGGCGTGCGTGTGTGTGTGTGTGTGTGTGTGTGTGTGTGTGTGTGTCTGTGTGTGTGTGTGTGTGTGTGTGTGTGTGTGTGTGTGTGTTTTGTGTGAGGGGTGGCGGCGTTGATCCGCAGTATGTGATTGTGTGTTTGTGTCAGTTCGCGTCAACCAGTAGATGCGATTAGATAAATATTTTTCAGTTTCAGAATTCTCTAAGTCCATCCATCCATCGTCTACCGCTTATCCGGGATCGGGTCGCGGGGGCAGCAGCTCTAGTAAGGAACCCCAATCTTCCCTTCTCCGGGCCACATCCTCCAGCTCCGACTGGGGGATCCTGAGGCGTTCCCAGGCCGGTGAGGAGATATAATCTCTCCACCGAGTCCTGGGTCTTCCCCGGGGTCTCCTCCCAACTGGACGTGCCTGGAACACCTCCCTAGGGAGGCGCCCAGGTGACATCCTTACTAGATGCCCGAACCACCTCAACTGGCTCCTTTCAACACAAAGGAGCAGCGGCTCTACTCCGAGTCTCTCACGGATGGCTGAGCTTCTCACCCTATCTCTAAGGGAGATGCCAGCCACTCGTCTGAGAAAACCCATTTTGGCCGCTTGTACCCGTGATCTCGTTCTTTCGGTCATGACCCAGCCTTCATGACCATAGGTGAGGGTAGGAACGAAGATCGACCGGTAGATCGAGAGCTTTGCCTTCTGGCTCAGCTCTCTTTTCGTCACAACGGTGCGGTAAAGTCACTGTAATACCGCCCCCGCTGCTCCGATTCTCCGGCCAATCTCTCGCTCCACTTCGCGAGTGAGGGGACGACTTCTCTAAGTATTATGTAGAATAGACTTTAGGTTTCATTGCCCTGAAGACATGAGACTGTTCTTTGTACAATAATGATAACAAGCTTTTTTTTATTATACATTATCCTCCTGAAACAAGGATTTTTATGTTATATGAAAACATTGTGGGTTAAAATAAATATTCTAAGAAAAGATAACGATAAACATAGAGGACATCAAAGACAACATGGCATAATTTTGGTTTTGTCTGCATCCCTAAATCTTTGCATAAGAGGCAGTGATGTTGATATGAACGTAATCTTGAGAAGAAAAAAAAATCCGAAAGGACACATTAAACTCGCTATGGATGCGCTGAGCCGACACACCATATTTATTTCCTGATAATCAGAGTTACATTTGATATGTAAACCTTTTTGTAAATAAAGTTTTCAGATTTGGGATTTTACTTCAGATACCCCCAGTGGGTCCGCGGAGGTACTGCAGGGGGGGGGGGGGGTCGTGAAATAGTAGGTAAAGCAATTTTTCATTTTCTTTCTTTCTTTCTTTTTTTTGCTTTGCACATTCACATTCCCTCCTCCGCTGTGTTTTGCAAATGGCGGGACTTCGCTCCCGACACACACACCTACAGTCAGAGACAGAGCGGAGGAAAGGAGAACTAAAATACATTTGTGCCACCCCCCCCCCCCCACCTCTTCAAGCCTCTTCTATACAATATATACAGTAAATTGTCCCTGCTCCACGCTACACCAGTTTGGGGGTCCTTGGCCTGAAAAACATTGAAGACCCCTGATATAGACCATGGGTCTTCAACAAGAGTCCTTGACGTATAAGGGGACCTCAGTTACAAAGAGTTATTGTAGGGGGGCTGCCAAATGTTTGTTTGATCATGTTTTGACATTTAATTATTATATTTTTTGTATTAATATGTCTGAAAATACACATAAATCTTTTGTTTATAATTTATACAACATTAATAAAAACTAACTGTTGAACCCTTGAATCCTCATGCAATCACAGTAGCTAGCAAATCTATGCTAAATCATTGTGTGGCACCTATCCATAACGTCAAACTGGTGGTTACGTATTATTTTAAATCAAATCAAATGTAATTATATAGCCCAATATCACAAATTACACATTTGTCTCAGTGTGCTTTACAGACTGTACAGGATACGACACCCTCTGTCCTTAGACCCTCGCATCGCACAAGGAAAAACTTCCTAAAAGAAACCCCAAAATTAAAGGGGGAAAAATGGAAGAAACCTCAGGGAGAGCAACTGAGGAGGGATCCCTCTCCCAGGACGGACAGACGTGCAATAGATGTCGTGTGTGTGACTTAGTATTGTATTCCCCATATGGCTCTAGGCTGCTCTACACGTTATTGTAGGCTCAGTTTAATATGCAACTACATTTTATACATATGTGTTAGACCTCCAACATAGAGAGTCCTGGGTTTCATCAGCATAACAACCCTCAAAGTAATAATGTGTGTGTGCAATAGAAGGCCCAAAGATAATATAAATATATAGAACAAATATTGTTGCAAGAACTGACCCCAAGATCATCCCACAACGCATCCTGTTGGAAAGGACCTGTAGACTCATCTTAAAAGTACTATTCAATTCAGAATTATGTTTTATGTCATCCACTACCTCTGTGTGTGCATCCATCCCTCATCCATCCTTCATCCATCCTTCATCCATCCTTCATCCATCCCTGTCTCTCTCTCTCTCTCTCTCTCTCTCTCTCTCTCTCTCTCTCTCTCTCTCTCTCTCTCTCTCTCAGGGACACACCCATTCAGGGACATTGACAGTGTAGACCAGGGGTGGAGAACCTCTGGGCCCGCGAGACCATTTGATCCGGCCCTCGAGGTACTTCATAAACACACACAAAAAATAAACTATAAAAAAAAAATTAAATAAACTAACTGTTTTTCCTGGCCATGACCGTGGTCAGGGTCCTTGAACACAACACGAGCGGAACATGTCATCAAGTGGTCACGTCATGTAAAAAACTTCAATATCAAACGAGACGGTCGTTGACATCAGTGAACGCAGCGTGGCGAGTGTAAACAAGAGAAAGCTGGATGTGGAATGTCGCACTTTCCAGGAGAAATGGGCGAACCATGATTTATTTGTGTAAGTAGTGTGCCTAGTTTGTGCGGACGCGCTTGCGGTGATGAAATAATAATAATAATAATAAAAATTATGTCGAGCATCATGACAGCACGAAACATGCCGAACTGCACGAGCTGAAAGGACGAGTGCGTTTGGATAAAGTTAACGCTCTTCGGTGGAGTTTGGCCCAACAAGCCGCTCTCTGCAGAGCGTAACATACAAACATGGAGAGATAGAGAGGTAGACCACCACACCAAGAACAGACTGTTCCACCACTGCTGTGGTGCCATGTGCAATATTCACTTTATTTTCTATCAACCACTTGGTACTTATATTATTTTTTATTCTATTTAATTATTGTTTATTGCCTTTTTACTTCATATGTTCTTTTGCTGTGACAAGATACATTTCCCCGTTGTGGGACTAATAAAGGATTGTTGATTTCTGATTAAACAGAAAGATACATGGAACATTTTGCAGAGGTTATGAGTTGAATAATAATAATAATAATAATAATAATAATAATAATAATAATAATAATAATAATAATAATAATAATAATAATAATAATAATAATAATAATAATAATAATAATAATAATTAGTACGGCCCTCGAAGGATGTTGTAAAAAAAATTGTCCTTGATAGGAAAAAGATTCCCCACCCCTGGTGTAAACTAAACAATGTCTCAGGTGAGGTAAAGGTATGATTATCAGATTGAACGAGGGTTCCTGAGTGGGACATATCAGACTTGTATCTGAGGCCTCATAGAGAGCAATGTCTGCAGATTGCTCCTGACACCCTCTATTACAGGGTTATGTGGTTGTCAACAGTAGTTTGAAAAAGGGGTCAATGTGTGAATGGAGGTGCTATGAGAGGGTGCTAAAAAACTGAGACTGTTTAACACAAAACATGAAGGCGAGAGACTCTCGCCTTCACATTTATCAAAAACTAATCTCTCACTTTCTCTCACCCAAACCTCAAATGAAGCAACATCGCTCTCCAGCTGTTGCTGAAGATCTTCCAACATGTGACAAAATGTTCTTTATCCTCACTGTTATTTGATGGTGACAGACATAAAAACTAATCATGGTATGATGTGCTGTTTATTGCATTTTTGGCTCCACATAGATCGGATCGACTCTGCCGCAAGCTTGCCTGCGGCAGATCGGCCGTTTGGCGGGGCCTGTTTTACCATGGCGACCCTGTTCATTTGCTGTGGAGCCCTGGGGGAGGCAGAGAGGAGTGAAGTCAAGAGGAATTGGAAATCTGATCCCCCTCCAAAAACAGTGAAATGACATTCCAATAACCCTGAGATCCTCGCTTGGACCTGGCTCAGATAATGGCCTGGGGCCACGGTGTATGTGTTTGTGTGTGTTCGCATTTTATTTCTACCAAGAGTCTGTGTGTATACAAAGCATGTACAGGCTACTGATCACCATTCCCCCTTAAAGTATGCACAGTGGTGGAAGAAATATTTAGATATTTGAATTAGGTAAATCCTATCAGAATCATACTTATTATATAATTGGATTATAATTAGTGATGCATTAATGTTTAAATCCCTAGTA
Organism: Cottoperca gobio; assembly: GCF_900634415.1. NCBI lineage: Eukaryota > Metazoa > Chordata > Actinopteri > Perciformes > Bovichtidae > Cottoperca > Cottoperca gobio. Next base: position 14,134,724 of record NC_041364.1, read on the forward strand.
ATGTTGTAGCTGGTAAAGGTGGTGCTAAGGAATGATAATACATACAAACATAATTTAATACTAGATTTATAGTCACCAAAATGCAGTGGAGTAGAAGTATAAGGTAGCATAAAACGGAAATGCTCAAGTCAAGGACAATTATCTCAAAAATGGACTTAGGTACAGTAAATTTCCTCTGTTACATTCCACCTCTGAGAACACAGCCTCAAAGCTGGAAACAACTGTTGGCCTTCTGTGAGACACAGTTAAATGCACAGGCTCAGAATACTTTATGGGTTCCACTTGTAAAACCAGAGATAGACAAGCAAGACAAAGCAGTATTTTCTTTGGTTGCGGTTTCAGCATAAAGTATAAACGGCAAGTTGTAAAATGGCTTAAAGATCAAGAGTCAGAAAGTGTTTTGTGGACAGAACAATAATGAACAGTTCAGTGTATCATCTCTGTACCACTGTTACACTAATAACTGTTAACACAGCTGCTGGGGATGTTTGACGTCACCAGGACATGCAGTATGTGTGTTTATGCTGTGTCGGCTGGACATTTTCAGGAATGTACATTGCCTCAAAAGCTTACAAAAACAATGTCATTACATTGTTAGCCTGTGTTTGTGTGTGTGTGTGTGTGTGTGTGTGTGTGTGTGTGTGTGTGTGTGTGTGTGTGTGTGTGTGTGTGTGTATGTGTGTGTGAAATGACATCTGATTTTATGTGTGCAGTAAGCATCTATGATCCAGCATACTCTGTTTTTCCATCTTATTGTGTGTGTGTGTGTGTGTGTGTTTGTGTGTGTGTGTGTGTGTGTGCGTGTGTGTGTGTGTGCTCAGCATGTTCAGCTTGCAGAGGACTCTGGAGATTGCTAGAAGTTATAGGTCGAGTATAGGTGTCCATTTTATGCTTGAAGGTCGATTTGATTAATATGTGTGCACGTGTCTTTGTTTGTTTTTAGCCCGGGGGTGGATTCCCCATCATCTCAGAAGCAGCATCTAGTGAGTTATGGAAGAAGAAAATAAGCTGTTTGTATGTTTACTCCCACAAACATTGTGTTTAAACACTTCTTCTCCGCCAACAGTATGAACACTAAAGAAGAAGGAAGGACCAAAAAAAGAGAAACAACTCAAAAACAATTAGTCAGAATATGCATATAATGTAAAACATCTTCATAATTTACCCGGTGACTTAAAATTGCGTAATCATGTTCTGTTGGGATGTAGGCATCATTTTTCCCAGACTAGGTCAGGTTTCTGGTTGTCAGTCGCGCCTGTGGATCGCTCCAATTTTCCAGTGCGGTAAAGCCAGCAACACTTTTCCCTTAATGTTTTCTGTGCTTCTTGGATGAAAAACATTTTAATGCTCCTTTAAGTGTCAGCTCAGTGTTTCTAAATGCCTTTCAGATCTGATATAAATAATTAGTAACATCTTAGAGTAAATCACCCCACAATCCACTGAATGGAAGACCAACCACAGTTGGCCGACAGCAGACTTGATGCTGTCTAGAGTATCTCACCCCATCTGACAACAAGGCTCCTTTCAAGTTGAGTTAGTGCAGAACGGTCACATTATGAAATGGGACCGTCTGGAAAACAATCTAGAGAAGGTTTTAACATTTCAAGTGAATTTAGTGAGGTCGCTGATGGAAGTGATGGTAGCTTTCCTGTATCCATTGTGCAGCAGATGCATCCGGCTGGAGCCAAGCGCTTCTGTGTAAATCCACTGCATCTTGGATCATTTACTCTCTAAATCATTAGGGGTGTCTGGAGAGGAGACAGGGTTCCCCAGACGGGGACAGCAGGCCGACTGAACACAAACTTCAGGCAGGGTAAGTGGCTTCTGCTGTATGTTTACACTCCTCAATCGATGAGTGTTGCATAACTTTTGGTCGGGCACTTACCTAACCGCTTGTCCCCTTTTCCCCTCTCTCCTCCTAGGTGCTGCCTCTTCCTCTGCGAGGAAAGGCGACCAATCACGTGGCCCAGAGAGCTCTGACCACGCCACCCTGTTCCCTCATTAATGCATGAGCACCTTCCTAATTGGCAGCTGAGACATTTAATACACATCTAATTAACAGTTTAAATGTTTGAACCTGTTATTCTACGTTAATATATTTTCTTATACATTTTGGTGAGATCTGTCGTTTATGTAAACCTGCGATATGCACTGCACTATATATATCATACAGTATTAGTAGAGTAAGCCCCTCTTACCTGCCTGCCTGAACCTTTCCCTGCCCCATTCCTGCCATCCTGTGGACTACTTCTGTTTGGACATGCCAGTAAACATATGTTTGTTCACCTTTGCAATAAACCCCAGAACTGTTGCTGTCAGCCTGCGTTGTCTGCATTTAGGTCCCTTGCCTGTTGCCTCTCACTCACCCATGTCACAATTAAAAGTCATTTTAAACACAACTATAGTCTCTTTAGTGTATTAAAAAGTTCCCTATCAATGTTTTTATCAGGCATCAGTCCACTGCCAGTGCTGCAAGAGCTTCAGCAACCAGCTTCACTTTCTTTCTGTTTTCCTTTTGTTTTTGCTTTCCTTGTTTTGACTTTGATACATTGACATTCTTATTGATGGTGTGCTGAAGGCTACCCACTTGTACCTTAGGAGTCTATAGTCTAGCCATAATGGTTTCACTGGGTCCAGCTGGTCTTCTCCAGGGACTTTCTGAGGCATTTTCACCGTTTTAAGGAGATGCCAGACACAGTGAGCTCGGTAAATACTGGAGGTGTGCAGCCGAATACATTACTGGGCAGCCAACACAGACAGACAAGCAGGGATTGTATTTGGGGTGTGTGTGTGTGTGTGTGTGAGAGAGAGAAGGAGAGTCTAAAAGACAGAGAGGAAGAGAACATGCACACATGTACTTTATGAGTGTTTGTGTACACCGGGCATTTGAGTAGATAATTCATCCTTGGTACACATTTGTATAATGATCAATACAGAACATGTTTTTTGTGTAGCCCTGAGTGTTAGTGGAAATCAGCTCTCTGGTAGAATGTAAGCTGGAGGTTTGAATTGGGTTTATTGATGTCAGACTCTGGAGCTGTCTCTCTAAATCCCCTCCCAATGTGCATATGTGCGTGTGTGTACGTGTGTGTAATTGTCACCTATCCCCTGTCTGCAGAAAGAGCTTTAAGGATTTTAATTGAGCGCCGCCTGTAGATGCAAAATGTATTTCTCCAGAGAGAGTCACAACCCCTTTAATGTTTCCTGTATTCTATTTAAAGGTACTGGATCTCAAAACAGAAGACTAGAAACCTCTATGGCTCCCAGCTTGATGTTAGGTGTTTTAATACACAGACTAACACTAGAAAAAATACTAAATCCATGATATTATTTTCTTCTGAATCTGTTAAGGGCTTGTTTACTTCAATAATGTTTGTAGACACGGCACTAAAACTGGGTTTTGTCTTTCATATGTGCATCCTTTGATTGCTAATTTGACAGTTATCCTATCCAACATAACTTAATCCCGAATGATCAAATAAATCACTCACTGAAAGAACTGAATTAGCTGTAAGAGATCATTTGAGCTGGCGGCTAACATCATATTAGACTGGATAAGCTGAGCCAACCATTAAGAACGAGGCACAGGTCTATAATCTTACATTTATTAGACTTCCTAAATGAGATAAAGAACAGCTACCTTTTTGCATTTTATAGAAGCCAAATTTGTCTGGAAGTTCTGTGAAACACCTAGGCCTGCTGTTTAGCTAGTGCATATTCACAAGTGCATACAGCCATGGGAATGCTGCTGCCTATTGAACCTATGTGTTCATGTACAGCAAGTGTTCCAGGCTCTATTCTGTGTATCTTGGCAGCAGTTGGGATCATGATGAATGAGCATCAGGATGGTCGAGTGTTTTTACAGCTGGAGACTATTGCATGTAGGAATGAGGAGTGTTTACAAAAACACCCAACCCTAGTTTGTCTTCATTATACAAATAGATACCGCTGATTCCATAGACAATAAGTCGGTGTCAATTTACACATGCACGTGCATGTTTGTATACACACACCCACACTGCTAACAACTGGTAACCAAACTATTAAGACCACCCCTGGGTGCAGCTCTTTTAGATGTTGTCTAAGGATTTGTGTATTTCTGAATTTCCTCCTTTTCCTTCTGCAATTTCTGTGTGTGTGTGTGTGTGTGTGTGTGTGTGTGTGTGTGTGTGTGTGTGTGTGTGTGTGTGTGTGTGTGCATGCGTGTGCGTGCTCTGCAGAAAGCAGTAGAAAGGGCCACAGGTCATTTGGCAGTAGTGGCAGGTGTGTCTGGCAGACAGCCTGCTCTTCACTGGGACAAACCCTGTCTCTAATTCAGCCCCAGTCTGTTATTGGCATTTGGATAAGAGCCAATAACTATAATGTAATACTTGCTGCCTCACACCGTGGATGTTACAGCAACTGACACAACATTATCAGTTCTGATCTAGTAGCTTTTATTACCCATTTTAATGATATTTGGGAATGAAAGCTCACACTTGTGATTAAATCACACAACTGTGTGGTTTATTATCTGCTGTGCTGTGTGCCTGGAAAATCTCTTTTAATGTACATGTGCTACAATCTATTATCTTTGGTCAGCAAATTCCTGAGCAAAAGGAGCTTACATAAACTCCAATATTGTTTACACATGTTTTCTTTGCATCCCGCTGTTTGAACCAAATAGATGGGCTGTGTGATGCATACTTTACTAGAAAATCCAACTCCCTTGCTCTGTGAAGACCGACCTTGTTTGAATGAAGTACATTTATTAAATTAAAACTAATATTAAGTGTCATTTTGACAGTTTTAGTTTAAGCTCATTATCAGAAGCAGGCCTGTGACATCATCTCAATTAATGCACCTGAGCAATCAACTGGCACACCTGGTACTTATTAGCTTTAATGAGTTTTAATGTAAAAGCGAAAGCTTGGAACAATAAATGTGCCTCAGTGGAGTAACTCTTGCATGTTCCAAAAACCTATAGATGTATAGTATCTAAGAAGAGGTGTCTTATTCCTCTTCAGTAACACATATTCACGGGCACATTAAGATTAAGAAACTGCTAAGGTAAAAAGATATGTTTTAAGATTTTGCCAGAAGATGCCCCCAGCTCTTCTGCCTTTTCCAGAGGCGAGGACAATATACACTAAATGCTGCTTCCCTGTATGTCTTCGTCCTTACCCTGGGAATCATTAAAAGGCCGGTATCAATGGACCTAAGGGTTCTAGGTGGAGCATTCATTGAGAGCCTGTCTGACAAGTATTCAGGTGCTAGTCCATGGTGTTATTTGACCACTAATAAAAGGATCTTAAAATCTAATTAGAGTTACTATTTAGATTAAAGGACTTTAGGACAGCTTGGCACCAATCAAATCCTCAGTATCATTTTTGAAAATGAAGTTGCTTTTAAACCAGTGTTGCTGTAGCTCTTCTTCTCTTATTCACCAATGTTACATTGCCTTTGCATAATATGCAATGGTCCAGCTTTTATAGTCACAGCACAACTAAAACGCTGTAGCAGAAAATGAAGGTTACAACAAGTGAAACCAGAGAGGTGTTTGATAATCAGGGATGTTGGCTTGCGTGGCCTGCGTGAAAAAATTGAACTTAGGTTTAGTCGCAATAAAGATCTAAACCCAATTCACGGTAAGAATGGTGTAGGTTGAAAAGATTACTGCGAATAGATCAGATGATAATGAAAAAAGGTCAGTGTGTAATACTTTTCCATTCAAAAGTAAACTGATGTAATCGTCCAAACATAGTATATGAATGGCAGGAGGGTTACGTAGCTGAAGGCTTTGGGACATTTCTTTCTCTTCAGAAAAACATTTAGACAAAGTACTGAAAGCACAGAGAGGCTGCAGCTGTCTACAGTATGTGCTGCTGTATAGCAAGGCAGATGTGTAAGTATACAGTAGGCCATGTGTGTTGTGCTTGTGGATTTTTCTTGTTGCTTCCAGCTGCCAAGTACTTCTGTGCTTTAGTGCCACCAGTGATCTTTATCTATAGACAGTGTGCATGTGTGTGTGAGATATTGTAAGTCTGTGAACTAACATGAACTCTGGATCTGCCCCAACTTTTATGGATATGGAAACTAAATGGCAGAAATACCCCAGAGGACTTTCCAGTGCATCTGTTTATATCTCTGCAGTTCCTCCCTCTGTCTTCGTCTCATTCGCCCCATTTCACTTCCACTATACATGATCTCAAGAAGTCTGGGGTTGCTCAAGGATGCTGGTCTCACATGTCAAGTGTCTCGCCTATGGAGAATGTGTTGTTGATGGTTGCAGTGGTTAAGTGATGATTTAAAGTTACTTCTACAGAAAGAAAGACATATTTGGTTAAGTAGAAGGGAGGGAGGTTTGAGAGTGAAGGTATGATGCAAGCTGGTCTGTTTTTAAGACAGGAGTACTAAATGAACTCTGTCTGAACTCTGTGTGTGTGTGTGTGTGTGTGTGTGTGTGTGTGTGTGTGTGTGTGTGTGTGTGTGTGTGTGTGTGTGTGACCTGTTTTTTTCCCCTTGCCATTTACCTCTTTCCAGCCCCATTCTGCCCAAACTTGTCATACAACAAAACACTGATCCCACACGACGCATTAACCTTTTAATCCAACACTTATTCCAGGACATGCTGGTGCTTATAACTCACCCATAGGCATCACTGACATGGTCCAGTAACAGGAATTTTGGCTCATTTCTTCCCCACTCCGTACCATCACCCACACCTCAGGATGACAAGTTGATGATGGCCAAGATCTCGTCTATTTAATCTCGTCTTGACATCTTTTATACTGAGTTGAACATCGCTGCATATCTTGCATTTACAAGGTTTTGTTGTGGACAAAAGAGGCCCAGACTGCCGCACATGGCTTTGTGGTCCCGATTTCAAAATTGCATGCGTTGTTGAGCCTTGGACATGGTTTTACACATGGCAAGTTTTTGATTGTTCATGAGTGTTGATATTTAAGTGACAGTGATTTCGAGATAAAGTGCTGATTTCAGGGTTGTTAATGGCTCATAAAGCTAAAGTATTCCGTGACTGTAGTGAAATCTGTATTAAACGAACTGAGTGGCGTGAACTGATTGTATATACACATTGACACAGTGGACATTGTAACACTGAGGGGCAGATTAATGCAGACAAAGATGATGTGATATTTTGCAGTCAATAAGGACGTCTCCTTTAGCCCCACTTCCTGTCTATTATCTGGAATCTCTGTCAATGAAGTCTAAATCAGACTACATTTCATTATACAAAACTGCAGATCAGCACAAGGCTACTTCTGTGAATTCATCACAGAGATCTTTAACGGTCTTGCTGTATTTTCATCTTCAATCTTCCACATTATGATCTATGACTTCCTGGAATGAGCTTTGGCTCAGCATCAACTTGGAACGACTTGGTGATGTTCATTTGAAGGATTTATTACAATGTGCTCTTGGTGTATGAAAACACACACACACACACATAGGCACATACGAACACGCATACTAAAACTGTGCAAAATAGACGACACACTCAGGGCTCACAAACACACTTGAATCGCAGCCTTGGCAACTGTTTTTTTTTTTTTTTTTTTTAATTAGAGCAAAAGATCAGAGAAATACCAAGTGTCAATACTGCCGAGAACGAGAATATGGCAACGGCGACCTTTTAGAGCTCCCTGATCTTTTATAATGTCAGGGATGGAGCATCTTGTTCTTTTTTTGCCATAAGTTTATGCCCCCTGTCACGCCCCCACATGGAAATATGGAGAACTGCAGACTAATAAGGACCGTAGCTATTTTTCACAAACTATATTTAGTTTTGCAGACATAAACAGTTGGCTTCAGACGTGTGGCTGATCTCAACAGGTCTTGAACCCTCTCGTTAGACTATGTCAACAGAAATGTTGGTTGTTGTCAACAGTGAGTAGATACAGAGCAGAACGGTTGGATAATAAATAAATATGTTATGCTTGCTATGAAGTGCAGCTGTAAACTGTAAATGTGCCACCATCTTAATTTCTAAGCATGTTAGAATGAAGCTGTTAAAGTTTCAAAATGTTCACTATGAGGAAAAAGACTTATATTCTTGTTTTTCTCTTCTTGAACTGGATCCAGTTTGAGAAGAAGAGAGATGCTATGAGGCACTTTTGCCACACTCAGCCCTGATGGCCACATGCTTCTTTCCCACATTCCCAAAGCAGCAGGCAAAGGATGAGATAAATCACCCAGCCTAGAGGCCCACTGGCTGGGATCATCTCTATCTGTGCAGCCCTCCCCTCTCTTTCCTGTGGATGAAGGTGTTAGTGGTTAGCGCAAAGTATTAGCCTCAGGCTGTCGGACAAGGGAGGATTTCTGTGTGGCGCTGGTGCCCAGGTCAAGTGGAAAGCAGCCTTATCTCCTAATCCTGTTAAATAAATGGCCTGCATTTATGTTGTCAGTAGACTGGAATAAAAAGGACAGCATAAGAAGATATACAATAGCCTGTGAGATAAATGTGCTCTTTGCCCTTCTCTGTAGATAGTGGTGGAAGGGGAGAAATGATAGCCTGGGAGCTCCGTGGCCCTCCTACAGTGTGTTTGTTCTTCTTGTGAGCCACTTATGACTTAAAGCAATACATCCACGCCATAAAAAGGACTTTATCACCGCAGGCTTGGGAGATACTGTATATTTTCTTGCTAACATGACTGGAGAAAAAGCCAGTAGAAGAAATAACAGCAGCAGAAACAGCAAATTTATCAAAGGCTGTATCAGAAAGATTGAGAGTGAAATAGTGAATAGAGTAGATACAGGGAAGTGTGTGTGTGTGTGCGTGTGTGTGTGTGTGTGTGTGTGTGTGTGTGTGTGTGTGTGTGTGTGTTTTCATGTCCATGCATGACTGCCAGCAAAGTGGGTTGGCCTGGCTGTTGTCCTACGTTTGTTTAGCTGTGAATTCTTCCTCCTGATCCAGTGACTCGCAGCCTGTGGCTTAGGCAGAGTTTGTGTGCCCAGAAAACACTAATCTGGAGCACACAGACCCAAGACCACGGCATCACTATTACTATTACATCACTTTCAATGGACACTCAGTTACTGAGAATGCAAAAGTAAACCGAGTGGTTTGAAACTGGTTTGAAATACTAGTTTTAATATTTCAGTCATGGACAAACAGCATCATACAGTATATCAGATCAGATCATAGATCATGTCAGAGCAGTGAACCGCTCTTTATAATGCATTTTTGCTAACTCCCTCCAGAAAGCCAACCACCTGTCTGTGTCTGGATTGAGGAGGCTGTGCTGCCTATTGGAAACAAAGCTATTCTAAGGAGCTGCTCCTACTATTGAGGCTGTACAGCCAGAGCTCTTTCCCTTACTCAGAGTTGTACTGCTCATGTGACTTCTAATTCCTGACTGGAGAAACGGCACAGATGAATATCAAGTATTAGGAATGTATTATTTTGGGAATTGCGTGGATGTCATAGGTGGAGTGAATGTGAGAGGCCAAGAGACGGAGAGAAAGCAAGAAAAACCAAATGTATTAATAGTGTGGTCGCGTGAGAAACAGACTACGTAAGGCCAAAGGGACATTAAGAGGGTGTGAGGAACAGTATTGGCAGTACACTCCGTTATAGTGTGTGTGTGTGTGTGTGTGTGTGTGTGTGTGTGTGTGTGTGTGTGTGTGTGTGTGTGTGTGTGCGTGTGTGTGTGTGTGCGTGTCTCCCATATGAACTGTACTGAGGTTACTTGGAGAGAAGAAAGGAGTTGTGTTACTTGGGAAATGGAGTTGCCTAAAAACCTGTTGAATTAAAAAGTAAAACCTTACCCTAGATCTGTTCTTTGACCACACACACACACACACACACACACACACACACACACACACACACACACACACACACACACACACACACACACACACACACGTAAGGATTGTTATACAAGTGGCCAGCTGGGTGGAAATCAATCAGGTAAACTAGGTCAGGGGAGGAGAGGAGAGGGAGATGCGGGAGGTCTCAGAGGAGCAGGCCTTTGTTCTACATAGGAGGTGGATACAGAGAGATGCATCAACAAAATGCTTCTGACCTTTCCCTAAGGTGCAGAAAACACATCAGGTAACCAGTGCGCGTCTACATATGATGCATGAACACATGTAGACACATCATTTCTCCCATGTGTTTGCCGGTGCCCGTGGTGCAACACGTGCGTTCACGGGTTACACAACATCTGATCTCGGCTCAGTTGATCTCCCTCCGTCTCCGAGGCGATGCCTTCAGACCCCAGTATTGCCGAGGCATTACAGACCTGACCGCTCCTTTTCCATGGAAACTCCAATAAGAATCCACGGAGCTAAGCCCCATCCAGATAGATGGATGACCATGTTATGTCCTCAGTAACCTAATAGAAGCAGCTATGAACAGACAGGAGCAGCTTTGAATACAATATATTCAGAACCAATTACTGTGTATCATTCCTAATAACTGGTGTTATTGCATCCACAGCATTTGCCTGTATACATGGAGACGTAATGAAGCGCAGAATCAAATCAATGAAATCCACATCCCCACATTCATGTAATAGAAAAGATGCATTATACGTTTACATGGTTATTCATGCTGTTCTTTCAATTATGCACTGCCGTGTTCTCAGGATTTATCAATATTTATTTTTAGGTGTTGAATTTTAAATCATAAGTTATATAATAATTTGATTATGCATTAACACAAATTATTGTGTGTGTGTGTGTGTGTGTGTGTGTGTGACAATCTGCTTCTCCGCATGAGCTGCAGGGCAGTTCCATAAAGTTTAATTATATGTTGCATTCCCAGTGGAAAGGCTGAGATTAAACTAAATTAAATTGTGTTGGGGTGCATAAAATGTTTCTGTGCTGTGGAGGATATACACACGCTCATACATAAGTGCGCACACACACACAAAGGAAGCATGCCGTTGTACAAAACGGGTAGAAACCATGGCATCGTTGATCGCAGCGATTCACATGAAGGGAAAACGGTTCTGGTATGATCATCAGTACGTGATATCTGTCCGTGTGGATGCTGTCTGCCTCCTTTGCTAAGGCTGAAAGTGACCACTTGTGTGTGTTAAAAGTTTAGATTAGTTTTCTAAAGAGGCTGTCATACAAAGCTATATCTCAAAACATTCCACCTTGAAATGACATTTCTGCTATTCCAGGATTACATTCAATTATGTTTTTGAATGATCATTCCCTGCATTCAATTTGATTTGTTGGTTTGGTTGTAAGAAGGATTATGGAGAAACTACTCACCCACACATTTACATTTTGCTTCCTTATACGTATAAACCTCATACTACTGTTTCTCCCTCACACACACACAAATGCCAAGAACATATTATGTAACATCGTGTGCCTATAAACACATGTATTAACATCTAGTGAACTCTTTGGACTTAACTTCAATATGTTTAAAATCTCACATGATAACTTTCAGCCCTGTCCTTCCTCCCATCCAGTCTCATCATCTCCACATTTGAACAGGATCAGTGTTTGGTAAGCTCCAGGATCATAACGTGTCGCCCTTGTGAAATGTTCTTTTGTCTGCTGGTACTTCTGGTGTTCAAAATATGGTTTAGTGTGCACTGTAAGTGTGCCACTATTTTGAAAAGGGATCAAAATACACCATGATCCTAATTAGGATTAGGATAGGGATTATATTTTATTATCATAGCAACAATAGTATGACACGTTTTACATTTAGCTATGTTAATCCGAGGATAAGCAGTTATAATACAGAGACAAATGTGGATTTGAACAATGTGTGATTTTCACAACATTGATTGCTTGCTGTCTTTTTGTTTGTTATTAGCGACTGGACTCGTGAACTATTTCTTCCCAGTCCTCCCATATCTTTTGCATTCATAGATTAGCACAATTGAACAGTAAGTAGAGTCAGATGTGGTTTTCATATTGCATGTGGCGAATGTGTGCATGTATGTGTCCATAATGATGGAGATCAAAATCAGTCCTGATGTATTCCATGTAGGTGTCCAGTCATGGTTGAAGTTATTATCCCACTGACAGATTATAAATATCCACTGGCAGAAGAAAGTGGTCATTCCCCTATTTTATGACTCGACTGCATGACATGGCTCCTAAATAGCAACAAGATACAGATGTAGGTTTGAGTTGCACGCCACCTTTAAAATGTGTGATTAATCTCCCAGCAGGCATATTGTCTTGTTGGAATATTAATTGGTTTGTTTTTCGGTATCTGGACTATTTTCATAAAACTGTTTACATGTGAAAATGACGTGCATCCACAATTGCGATTTCAGGTCGGTTTCATTCCAAAACAATGTGGAAATAACCGATTTCTGTTGGAAAAAAACAACACAACCAACATCTGGTGAGCCGTGGAGGGATTCCTCTGTTTAGTCTCAGCTTGTTATGTTCTGCTTTCTGTGATCCCCTCTACTTCAAAACAACTGCACCCACAACTTTGTATTCACATACAACTGGACAAGCATGAGCATTAAGTGATGCTTCATAAATACAATCAACATAAATACAGCTCAATCACAACACCCGTGCCAGGTAACTTTTAAAATGATCACGGAGGAGGATAGAAGCGACGCAAAGTTTGTCAGTTTTCCCACAGAAATGCGTAGCTGATGTTTTAAGATATATTTCAACCGTTTTGAAAAATTGTTGTGTGGAGAAAAGGAAACTGCAGGCTTAGTTAAAACAGATGGCCAAAGCAAAGAAAAGATATGTTTTAAAATTGAGTTGGCTTAGTGTGTGTGGATGTTCTCTTTGTGAATGGTCTTTCTCTTCCCTCCACCTCTCTTGCTCTCTGTCATTAGATATCTTGGTCATGTCCTGGTTTCTCCTCGGTCTAGTTCTCCATTCATCAATCTCTTTCCTTATTTGTAAGCCAGCCACCTCGACGCTCACCGTTTTGCTCTCACTCCTTTACCCTTTGGCCTCGGACCTCTGACCTTACTGAAACTGCTACCCAGGGCGCCAAACCGGAAACACACATCAGTCCTACAGGTGTTACACACAGCCCAGGCTCTCATGCATGAATACATTTGCTTTTGTATGAGAAATTTGAAATCTTAAGAATTCAAATATGTTGTTGTTCTGCCCTCACAACATAGTTTTGCATAACATATTTGCATTTACATTTTTATAAAATGTGCTTTGAGAAATGGGAGGATTACCTTGGATTTTCTAAAGGATGAACATTAAGATTAGTTTTCTTTATTTCATAACATTTCAATGACAAGGAATCAGCAGGAATTAATAAATGTCCTGTGCCTTGGCACATTTTCTTCTGAAACAACATGCAAAATAACTCAAATCATACTTTTAGGTAGTCTCAACAGAGCGCGCACGCCTAACGCGTCACATTACACTTGGCATTACAATCATAACTTCCTCTGTGCCTCATTAGGTGATATCTTCACACACTCCGGCTCCTATATGATGATTAACACTGCCTACATCCCGCATTTTGATATCAACTCTGAATTGTTCATGTGATTAATAGCCAAACAATGAATAGAGTCCACTACCCCAGGGATAACATTCACACCGGATTCATGTCAGTACATTAGTGCAGCATCAGAATAAGCCTGTTTTATCTGCATGCGTGCGTGCTGGTGGGCACGAATGGGTGTGAGTGTGTGCATGCGCGTGTGGGCGGGCGGCGTGTGGCTGTGCCTATGATCATAGCTAGACATGCCACTGAAGGATTATCCCACCTCGTGAGGAACATTGTGACTAAAAGTCCCTTTGTCCACTTTATAGAAATGTTAGCCGCATGTTCAATCCTACCTGCTCTTACACACTGGAACAGGAAATGTGTTAGTGTTACCACAGTAATGCAGAAGGGCACTATGTCAAGTGAGTCTCACGGTATTTGATTACATATCTTAATTTATTTAGATCTTTGCTGCTTCCTTGAAGAAATACCTTCATACTCCACAAACTACTGTAGGAACAGAGCAATATTGCAATATTCAGAACATTTATACTATTTTCAAAAGAGCTGTTTTGCCGAACAATATTTTGCTTTTTTGTGCTTTTGTATAATACATTTCATCATCAAAGTTGTTTATTATTGTTGCTTGAAAACACTTTTGTGACGTACGAAATATATATTTCAAGTTCTTTCTTTTCACATGCATAGCAGTCACAGTAAAGCAGTTGTTGGTTTATCTTAATTGAGTCTTCCTCCAACAATGCTCTTAAAAATATAGAAAACCGCGTAAGTAATCAATCTAAACTTTTACAGAACTGTGTATGTGCCATTAAGTTATGCTTGGCTCTTCTGCACGCCCATTAATGAGAGAGCATGTTTACCACAGAATGAGTTTATGAAACAGCATAACCAAAAATTAATTTGTCATTGAAGTCACTGATCACAGCAGTTTCATTAAATGAATGTCCTAGTTATAAATGCTGTGTGAATGATTATGTCATCACACTATATGAATTCTTGATTGAACACATGTATTTTCTTCCGGTGGGAGTACAAATTGACAACCCGAACTACAGTTCAGTTTTTCTATAACAGATCTAATGCATCACATGAGTAGCGTGGTGGTCTGCACCCAGGTCCAGAGAAAGCGTTACACTTGACGTTACATAATAATTACTTGAAATGCTTCCAGATTTCATAATTGTCGGTATAAAAACACCCTTGAAGTTGTGGTACCTTTTGTGTACTCTCTGATCTGGTCCTGCGAAAGGAGCTTTGAAAAACAAAAACAATCCTGTCTTTGCATACTTCCTTGAATAGATAGACTCTTTCTTTCTTTCTCTCTCACCACCCCGCACACACACACACACACACACACACACACACACACATACACACACACACACACACATACACACACACACACACACACACACACACACACACACACACACACACACACACACACACATAATTTCCCTCCGATAATTACAGTACAACAATAGTACTCATTCCTGGGCAGGACCTTGAGTTTCCTGTGGTCAGGTTAAATTCGGTGGCCACTGAGGTCAGGGAGCAGAATCTGTCTGTGCTGGCATGGCTGCCTTTCTGTTGGACGAGGCCCTGTTGGAATTACAGGCCGGACTGCCCTCGATCATCCAGGCCCGTTTTGACTTTAGACAGCCTGGGAAAATCCACTTGTCTATTGCGCTGGTCATTGGAACAAGCCCAGTCTCTACAAAGATTAAAATCATCCAGAAAAATAACAAATTGAATACTAATCTTCTTAGGAGGGGTGGAGGATTAAGAAATATTCATTTAGTGCTGGACAAGTGAGGAATTTGGAAGAGAAAATGTATTTCCCCAACAGCTGTTTGAAGTTTGAGTTTTTTTCTCGCTTATTTTATGTAATTCTAACAATTAAAACCACATTTGATTACTCTTGTTCAGTAGAGCTGCGTTAGATATTGCTAATGCAAAGACGAGCACATCTCCATGCTCCAGATCCGTGGCGATCACTTATCCAAAAGGGCAACCGGGCCGATCAGATCAGTTAAGGGCATAAAGGGAAATAGGCCACAGGCACCCACTGAGGGCTTAGATAACATATGGTGAATAAACAGTCAATAGCAGAGGTGTGTGTGTGTGTGTGTGTGTGTGTGTGTGTGTGTGTGTGTGTCTAAATAAACACACCTGAAGGTGGTCCTGCAGTGGACGGCAGTGTATTGGCTTTGCCAGTGAATAAGTAAAGGCACTATTGACCTGAGGGTCGCGCTCCATGAGCTTTCACAGTACTCCGACCAATGAAAAGTGAAAAGTATTGACAAAATCAGTCGGTTAACCTTACTGTGAAAGCATAAAATTGCAGGCAAAATCCTAAGTGAAACCAGTGTATGTAGCTGATTGCTCTATCTATTTCATCTCTCTTTCCATCTTTACCACAATAGAATTACAAGAATTGTTCTCAAGATGTATTTTTGCATGGACTCTACGCTGTTAGATGGACAAAATGCCAGTATACCTTCCCACTTGGTTATACAGTAGTCTATGGAATCCATTGTTTGTCTCAAAAATCAATACCACAGTCTTTGTTACTCCTGCTGTTCCTTTTAAATGTGGTTCATGACGATCGATATGCTTGTTGAGGGTGCAGACACACACACACACACTACGATTGTTGGTCTTATTAGAGTTATGATTTGGACATCACCAGTGTTTGGGCCAGTTGGTGTCTGGATGTTATATTAGTTTGTGGTGTTTAAGGAGTTTCAAGCGAATAAAAAACTAAATCATTGTCGGGCGAGAGCCAATGGGTTCCGAGATTGAGATTTGCTCTCCACATGTAATCAAAGCCAACTCAAACATAATTGGTCAATACTACTCGGACTACAAACGGACTACAAATACCAAATCTTGTCCCGTTGCCTACATATTCTGCAATCATAAGCAGATTTCTGTTTATAGAGATGAAATGAGTTGTATCCTTTGTCTTTTGATTCAATGCCTGTTGATCCCATTAAGATGGTTTTGAACATATCTTCTTTTTACAACTAAAGATGAAACTGAAGAAATCCTAGGTTTGAGTTGGAGAATAATAATAATTATTAAACTGGCGAAACACAGCAAGAGAATAGTGCAGTACGCACCTAGATTTGAATCCACCTTACTCCACCTAACCCTAACGCTTCTAGCTTTAGTCCAATTTTATTTTTCACTCTTTCCGAACAACTGCAACACAAGGGATCAAAGCAAATTGTTTGTTAGTTAGTAGTGTTGGTTTTCATTGTCTGGGTTGTGGGTTTCTCTACTTCCACTTTCTACTACACTTTCAGCTTAACAACTCCAATTGCAGTGCACCTGTATGGTGTCTGCTGTATTTAGATATGCATTGTGGTGTGATCACCTGCCTTTTTGCATACACACTCACACAAACACACACACCCACACTCACACACTCCCACACACACACACACACACACACACACACACACACACACACACACACACACACACTCACTCACACACACACTGACACACTCACACACTCACACACACACACACACTCACACGTACACACAAAGATGCCTACACATGTACAGTCCCCTGTGCATTGCTCTCCATGTGGAGTTATGTGAATTGACTTTCAGCAGCCACCTGTGCCGGGGTTCATGGCTTTGGCCTGATGTGCTGTCATGGGGCTTTGATGCTTCATCATGTAACCTTTCAGAGACACTGAGAACACCTGTCCTTGCACTCATAAGGCATGCTAATACATTGGTACACAAGGTGGCCTACTGCCTGACCTTGCTAGGACAGCAGGAGTCATTGGAGAGACACAATACAGCATATGCTCACTCCGTATAGCCCTTAACACATACGGCACAATCAAGTTGCAAGTGAGAAAAGCTGCATAATGCTCAGGTACTTACAAAACGTAGTCAAATAAAACACAAATTTGAGCAAACAAGAATCCGATCATCTTTTGTTTTGAAAACACCTTTTATTAAGAACATCCCTTAGAAAGAAGATGACACCCCTTTGCTGTTGGCAACTGGAGGTAATTATACTAAATGAGAAATACAATAAGTTCACGTGTGGGTTTTATTCTTGTTCTGTGCTGTTGTTGTTGTTGTTGTTGTTGTTGTTGTAGTTGCATTGTACAGTACAGTTTTTCTTTTTTAAGAATTGGCTTGAATACCATCACAGAAGTGGAGGACAAACACTTAAGTTGTCAGCTAACATGGAAACTTGCAATTAGACTCTATATTAACCGCATACATTGAGAACACAACATATTTTCTCTACTGTCTTGTCTGACCATGCAGCTCTATTTCTCCACTCACAATCTGTTTGCACATGCACAGGCAATGGACATCTGAACACCCACCTCCCAGAGAAACACACAAACACGTGCCTGCACATGCACATGCACACACACACACACACACACACACACACACACACACACACACACACACAAACACACACGCCTGCTCTGCCAAATCTAGCTAGAATAACCTCCACAAACACACAAGTTTTTTGTGCGTGTGTGTCTGTTTGTCTGGGAAGAGGGCTATTATTGTCTGTCTCTCCCCTGCTCCTTCCAAGTGCACTTCTCAAGGTGCAGGGCTTGGTATCTCCATGGCAACAGCAAAGCGACCAGGAGCGATGGTGAGGGAGGAGGTGGTGGGTGGGTGGTGGGGATGGAAGAGAGGGCGGGGGAGAGGGGTAACAGGGTTGGTCGTGGGGTTGATGTTGAAGTGTGGAGGGGGGTGGGGGGGGGGGTCATCTGGTCATAGAGAGGCATGCTGGGTACATGGATTGTGTCACGACGATGCGGACTGAAGGCAAACAGGGTGTGGCTTTTTCTCTAGAGGTGTTCATGTTCGTGTGTGTTTCCTCAAACAGCCCTGTGGAGATGTATGTACTGAGAGCCCAGGTGTGATCTCGATGCTTGGTGAAAGGTGACCTCTCACTGTACAACACACACACACACACACACACACACACACATACACACACACACACACACACACACACACACACACACACACACACACACACACACACACACACGCACACACACACACACACGCAAAAATGTCAGTGTCTATGTTAGTATAGCAGAGACCTCCAGGTACTATTGTACTGTGTTTACATGTGCATGGGTCCGTGCTGGCCCAGATATGTCCACCTCTGTCCTAACCCTAACCCTTTATATCCCTCTCTCTTTTGGCCTTTACTCTCCTCTAGTTGCATCTCCCTGTCTCTCCATCTTTGTCGTCTCCTTCTCTTTTCCCCCCCATCCTTTTCAAATTAATTTTTGTCACTTTCCATTTTGCTCCTCTTCTCTCGCTGCCCTTTCCCCTGTCTGCAGCATACAGGGCCTCTGCAGGTGTGTGACATCTCTGCAGGCTGCAAATAAACTTCCACACAACTTTAACAGCTGAGTTAGGGTGAAACATGATTTTTACAGGATTGGTAAAGAAGGACATTTGCCCATTTATTGTCTCTAATTACATGTTGCAGGTTTTAAAAAGTCAACTTGTCCTACTCATGCATATACTGTACAGTATGTTGATATATTGCGGTAAAAAGTAAAGTTGTGGAGCTCAGGGTAGAGGATGAATATGAGTTTGCACATTGTGTCATGTGGCATACTAGTCCTGTCCAATTAATTTTTGCTAAGACTTCATTGAAGTGGTTTTATGTGGCCAGCCTCAACTGTTTTTAAGTTGCCACGCACAGATTTTGCTCGAAGAATTTTGTAAAAACTACTGGCAATCGACATTTTGCAGATGTGGACAAGATAAACATGCTGTCTGGTATGTTAAAGAGAGTCCAAATCACAAACTAAATGTATTTTGCTGTTGCTTAATAGTGCAGGAGATATGGTAAACTGAGTTTACATTCCAAAGTGGTATAAGATACAGCAACAAGATTAAACTGATCTAAGTTGAAAGAAAGTAAAGAACTAAGACGATAGCCTTGAGAATGGCTTCACTCCTACTACGTTGCTGGCATACAGGTCCTTAATGGTGCATAGTGAGATACTGGAGGATTCAAGAGACGGAGGTGGAAATTTATTCAGTCTGCTCTCCAGAGCTTCCTGTAAAAGTTCAATGATGATGTGGCAATTGAGGAATCCCTGGAGTTTTACTGTATCCTGTAGTTCACGAAACTGCTTCTAATTAGGGGGCATGGCCATCAAAGCATATACGAAAATTAGAATCAGTGTTGACGCCACAAGATGAAGCAAAAGATTTTACATGGACACACTGTCTGACATCATAGTGTTCACGATTTCAAATAATTTAGTATGTATTTTGTTTGTATTAGTCTGCATTGTTTACTGAAACCTGAAAACCCACTTTGGTCTATGGCATTATGGCTGAATGGAGGTGAAGGGAATCAACCTGTCAATCAAACAGAACATCGGTTTTGCTTTGAGTTAACTGCTACTGTGAGGAGGCTGACATTGTCACCAAGTTATTGCAATTGTAAAATCTCACACTTTTGTCAGGCAGTACTGACTTTTCTAAACTTTTCAGAACTTTTCAGGAAAAAAAAAAAAGTAGCACTAAGGAATAATGGATAAAGAGGATCGTTCACATAAAACATACATTTTGATTGCACTTCACCCCAAGATCAACGTTGTGTTTAGCATTTTCTTAAATGTCGAGAGTGGATTAGACTGCGGTAAATTAATTTTAGGTCAAAGTCAACATCAAAGGCATTTTCTAAACTCATACATAATATCTGTTATGTCATTATAACCACAGGAAAGACGATACAGTGTATATATAGTGCACAAAACATCAAAGAATACTTACAAATCACCATTGTTGATTCCAATTTTTCTCACTGAAGTTCACACAGTAGATGGTAGGCGTATTATATGCAGATTCAATCAAGAAGACTACCTAAATAATACAAAAATAGCAAGCTCTATTATTGACATGTCAATCACATATCTAAGGTGATGCGCATGGAAGAACATTTCATATTTGTTCCAACAAATTCACAGCAGTTCAGAACAAAGCCTTTAAACCAGGATATAATGATAAAATTAGAGATACAACAGGGAAACATGACATTACTAGCAGCTGATGGCAAGGCCATCAAGACAATTAACAGTTATTTAGTTTAAAAAATCACAATTTTGAGTTGCCTGTAGCTTAACATTAATAATTAGGTGATATTTAGTACAGTCTGCCTTTGGGATGCAAACAAACTACACTATGCTAAACTAACTAAACTGTGTAGAAGCACCCCATCAGAAAGTCTTAGAGACTGACTCTACCTGCAAAGGGACGTCAGCTTAATTAGTTAATTGACTTCTACTGAAGCAATCAGTTGATCATATTGTCAACATTTCATTTGATAATCAAATATATGCTGCTTCAAGCCTCATTTTACTTCAATCGTACATTTTATATTTGAGGTTTTTTTTAACTCTTTATCAGACAAAATGAGCTATTTGACCAGGTTACTCCAACTGGGATATAAACAATATGTCATGTCATTTATACACTTCAGTAGATAAACAGATTAAAACGACCAGTTGTCAGCAAGTTGGCTGATGTAGCACAACCATAATTAAGTGTGGGTGGATCTTAAAGAACTGTCAGTTATGAAACAAAAAAGCGTATTTTTTACCCAGAATCAAACTACTTAAATATGTATAAATGTATCTGTCATTTCTATTTATTCCTTTTTAACCCATAGTTGGGTCAAGACACTCCGGTCCCCCTCACCAATCCGTCTCTGTCAGTGAGCTTCACCTCTGTTCAATGCCCACTCTTTGAGGTGTCAAAAGAGTGGTCTGTAATTAGTCTTTTTTCATTCTAATGCTGTTCTCCTCTATCTTTTATTGCTTTGTGTTGAAAACGGACACCAAAGACTATAAATAGAATCAGAGCTTTTTGAAGTTGATATACTGCTAATTGGGACTCAATTTAATACCTGGTTTTGGAATTAGTTTAAAGATAGTTATTTATGAGTTCTTGTTTTTATATTGTCCCTAAGGCTATTTTCATATTATTTTGACAGAAAAGTTAATTGGGTTTTCTTCATATCTGTTGTTGACCTTATTCTGCTCATTACTGTTTGCAACAATATAAGATTAGTGGTCAAAGGGCGTAAATGAAGTGTTAAATGAGGGCAAGCAGGTTAGGCCTAGTAAGACTTTTTTCTGTATGTAAATTGGACCCTTGGGCTCTGCAAAACTGAATGTTTCCACAAGTTAACCACACGGGGCGCTGCTGCTCACCCAACCCAGGACGCTTCACGGGATATTCAAAGTTTATGCAAGGCTTGCAGCACATCAGGGACCGTCTGAGGGGAGAGTTGAACAGTAGTTTTCATTCCAGAAAGAGCGTCCAAGTTCCAAATAAAATCACTTTTGTGGCGCGCCACACGCTGGAGGTGTGATAAAGCAGCCTGTTAGTTAATTTCACTGCATCTCTTGTCAATGCAAGCTGTCAGCGGGCCAGTCAGTCCGCTGCACGGCCAGCGCTCTCTGAAATATCCTCACATCTCACACAGTGGAGACACACAGGGAGTGTGTGGGCGCCCGGTGCCCGGTTTGTGTGTGTGTGTGTGTGTGTGTGTGTGTTTGGGCGCGTGTGTGTGTGGAGTCGGGGAGTTGTCAGACCACTAAGGCTAAGAGTGGGGGAGCACACACATTGTGAGAGAGGAGTTGAGAGAAAGAGACATAGAGGAGGAAAAGAGAGGAGGAGAGTTGAGTGAGTGAGAGAGAGAGAGAGAGAGAGTGAGAGAGAGAGAGAAAGAGAGAGAGAGAGAGACCTCGGCGGAGAGGAGGAGAGAGAGAGGGGAAGAGAGCTCCGTCTCTCCCGGTGCACTTGGCAGTCTAGTTGCGGGCTGCTGTGCTGTTGCTGTCGTGGCGTGGCTGGTCGCGCCAGGCGGGGAACTTCACCACACTGGAGCCCGGAGTTCCACTCTCTCACCTGCGCAGTTCGGAGCTGCCATGGGTCTCTCGCCTGGATTTACTGTCCTAATTATTTTACCGGCCTTTCTGCTGCACACCAGCGGCCTTTACATCGCCAGTAGCGTCGGTACGTACAGTAGGCTACAGTTAAACGTGGTCAGTGTTTATGTTGTTATACGTATCTGCTGATCTCTTATCAGCTACACGGGCTCTTCATGCGCTCACTGGAAGTCTGGAGCGCAACGTAGCGGCAAAACACTGCCCAGTTTCTCCTGCTTGTGTTTAATTTTTGGCATGCTTTTGCAGTTTTTGCAAACAACATTGTAGGACGGATTTGCAACTTCTGTGCGTCCTGCTGTGGTGTTTGCAGGGTCTTTCCCTATGCGGTGCAAGCAGTGTTGTGATTTGTTTTCTCCCACTAAGGGGATAATGTTATCTGGGGTGTAAAGGGGCATCAGATGCACCGGTTTACTGTCGGATTTTTTTTGCAGGGAAGTAGCCTTACATTATCTGATTCTGCCGCTGTCGCATCTATCGATCTGTCACAGGACGCTGGAGTCGGATGTCAGCCTATTGATCACACTATTATCAAATCATTCATTTGATAGGGGAGCTTAAGAAATATTAACAGTGTGTGTTAGGTTTTACCAGTCAGCAAACTTTATAAATGACATATGACAGATGGATAACCAAATAATAATAATAATAATAATAATAATAATAATAATAATAATAATAATAATAATAATAATAATACAATAATACCAAGTGCATCTGAGGACCACAACCAAAGTGATATCATAACTGTCTCTGACTCTGATAGCATTGACACCTTAAAGTGGCCTTGGCTTAATGTCTGTGAGTGTGTATGTGTTGTGTGTGTGGGTGCGGAGAGCTTTTCTCAGGTCGCCTTAAAAATGCACCTGTGTTGTCACTGTCACATGAACTGTTCCTTAATCCGAGGCAATGTCAGACGCATGAACTGTCTTTAGGTGGCACTACTCAATGTGCATTAATTGACATACAATAATGTTCATAATGATAATTATGAAAGGATGAAATATTGCAAAATGCATTCCGATGTGCATCATATTAATTAAAAGCGGGGTTTTAAGAGGGTTTTGTTTTTGTTTGTTATTCAGTCGGTGTCGAGGTTTAAGAAATCACTTTTCTCGGATTGAGCAGCCTGACGGTGAGAAAACAGCTTGAGAAAGCCGCAATTAGCACCTTGATCTTGTACTGGTTTTCCTGTTGACGGTAGAAGGGCACAGAAGGTGTCAGCAGCGCTGCGCAGCGCGCACTGCTGAGGCTGCCGTTTACAAACGCGCACTGCCGAGCACTGGGGTCGCCTCTGAGTTCATGGGTGGGGCTGTGTGTGTGTGTGTGTGTGTGTGTGTGTGTGTGTGTGTGTGTGTGTGTGTGTGTGTGTGCAAGAGAAAGAGAGAGAGAAAGGTTACTGCTTTTATTTCTTTTATGTATTACTGTGTTCCCTGTGACGCAGAATAAGGAATAAATAATTCCATGGCGTGCTTGACATTTTTGTAATCCCTTATTTTTCCTCCCACCTCTTTCCATCCCCCTATCCACCCTTCACACATGACTCCAAATGTTCTCCATGCTGTTGTTTCCTTTTCCTATCTTCAACCTCTAATTTTCTTCCTTCCCACCCTTTTCCACATTTTCTCCTCTTACTCACCAAAATAATAATCTTTCTCTCTCTCACCTGTCCCTGCCTCGCCTCTCTTCTCTCACCCATTGCCCCCTCTACCTTGTCCTTAACTGTCCTGTTCCCAGACTCCCTGCAGCATGTCCTGGGGGAGTATGGACTGGTGAGGCCGATCAGTGTGGACGCAGAGGGCCGCTTCCTGTCACACGCCGTCTCGGCTGGCCGCATGGCAGGAGGGCAGTCCCGTAGGCGCCGGAGGAGGGAGGTAGGAGTAGGCAATGATGAGTGGGGAGGACCCAAAGGAGAGCCAGTGGCCTTTCGGGAAAGGCTTTACTACAACGTCACCCTCTTCGGCCGGGAGTTCCACCTGCGTCTGCGTCACAATGCCAGGCTGGTGGCCCCCGGAGCCAAGATGGAGTGGCATGATGACAGTGACAGTTCCCGGCACTCTGAACCGCTGCACGATGAATGCTTGTACGTGGGGGACATCACAGACATTCCAGGAGCCACTGTGGCTATCAGCAACTGTGACGGCCTGGTGAGTGGACGACCTCAGTTACTTCTTATCTGTCTGACTGCTGTAGTGTGTACTAAGCTTGCTGTGGACAGAATGACAGGAGGGGACACAAGAACACATGATGCATGTCTGAGTTGCAGGGAGGAACTCTGTGTTTACAATAGCAAGAAATTGTTTGCCCCTTGACCCCATCTCTGTCCCTTGTGAATCTTTCTAGTTGACCCCACAGCTCAGAGGTTGTCATGGGGTTAAACTTACAGGCCTGCCATGAGAAATACCTGAGTCATGTTTTCATCATCTGTCCTCTGCCCCTTTTAGTTTGCCCATGTTAAAGAGTAAAGGGATTATTAAAGGAATACACTGATGCTTCTCAGAAAACCTCAGTATTTAGAACTACTGTATATCTCTGTATGGTTGCTTTCAGAATAACATTTTGCTGGCTTGTCCCTTTCACCACACACAGATGCTGAATGACTGGACAAATAGCACACACTATGAAAGCATTTTAATTGAAGCTGCCACCATGAAATATTTTAGTTGTTCAACAGTTTCTCAAAGAGCCTGAATTGTAAATGCTTCTAAAAGAGCTGACGATGAATAGAGGAAAAGGAAAAGAGATGGCAAACAGTTGGTGAATGGCTGTCGGCAAGGGAGAGAAGTGAGATATAGGCCGTGTGAAGAATGTGCACTGCTGAGATGAGAGGATGCGGGAAAGATGGAGACTAGTGTGCCTGAGGAAGAGGTGAAAGCGACAAGTGCGAGAAATAAGCCTCGTGGAAAGCCAGGGGAAATAAGGCAAGTAAATAGGTGTAAAAAATGGGCAAAAGGATGTGTACAGGGAGTGATGAAATTGGGGGGAGGAGTACCCCTCATTAGGAAAAGTGTTCATTAGTCAGCCAGATCAGCCCGCTACTGGAGCTGAGTAGCAGCGACTGGATCCGTTTAGGGTTGAGGACACAGGGGACAGAGCAAGCAGCTGAGAGAGCAGGCAGGGAGCCAGGACAGCACAGGCCTGACATGCCCACTTAGCCTGACACCAGCCAGCAGCAACTCACTGCTGCCGCTCGCTTCGGCCTGTCATTCCAGGGCCTATTGGCAATTTCTAGGAAAGGTTGCTCAAAGTGTTATAGATAACAGATCACCGGTCAGCGGCTGCCAAGATTTTAAAGGATAGGTTCACATGTTTTCAAGTCTGTCTTACATAAAATATTACTCACATGCCCGTGTGCCCGTGGGAACCAAAATCCTAAATCCTCCTAATCCGCAGAAATGCATTCTTAAAGGTAACCTCTAGAGTTTTAGTCCACTAGTAATGCTATGGAGCAATGTGTTTTACCACCAGGTCACCATTTTGTATCATGCATGAGGATGGACATGTATTCACACGAGCATGCAGGTGACGCGATACACATTGCTGCTGCCAGTTTTACGTTTTGTTTTACTGATCGACAGTTGGTGGTGGTGATGTAGCAATGCGCCAAAAAAAGGACAAGCAAGAAGAAGACTGCAAACTATCAAGTGTTATGATGGAGGAAATGCATTCAACAGAGTTGTCAGGCTTCAAGTATTCACACAATGCATTTTGGTGAAATGTAGTAAATGTTACATAACTGCACAGGGCACCGTTTAAATGCAGTCAAAGCTAATATGAGACGTTAGCAATCAAAGTTAGATGAATCAAGTGGATATCTAACAAGTTATGGTGTTTTTAGTACAAAATGATCTCTTTATTTCACAGTCCTTCCACCGCAGCTCAGCAATAAAACAATTACCAAAGAAACAAATATGAATGTTTCTACTAAAAAGAATATACTATATGAAAATATTCACTTCATTTGTCTAACTCAGACTGCTGAAGTTAAATTTCCATTCTTGCACAGAAGAAGGACAGCATTTGGTCCCCCATCACTTACATTCGAGTTGCATTAGAAAAGGATCTCTCTTGGACAGAATACATTATTAGCATGTGAGTGTTATTTTAAGACGGGCTTGAATTAATGTGAACCTTTGCTTTTAAAATCAAGTTTGTTAAGGCTGTTTTCAAAATGTCATCTTGTAGAATTTACCTTTTTGAAACTGCTGAGGAGTAAAATAATATTGTTACAATGCAAATGTAAAGGCAAATATTACGGCTATCAGTGCTGTCATAGCAACACCAAATAGTCGAAACAAAAAAAGGAAAAACCCTTGTAATTATCACATTAGTGCTGTCCACTTATATTTAATTTGTTTCTCCACGCCCCTGAACAACTCATGTCATAACTAATCAATTCTTACATCCTCCTCAACCATGCCAAGAAATTCAGCCAAGCTCTGTCAGGCTCTGCCTAAGCTCTGCCCGCCTTTACCTTTTTAAAACCAGTAGAGACACGTAGTACATCTCTGCCCTGCTGTGCCCACTTCCTCAGTGACCCAGCCACCTGGTTAAAGCCTTTTCTGCCCTGCGTTGCCATTTACAGCCAAGAACCTCTTGCTGGCTGAGATCCAGGGTGTGTGATGAGGGGAGGGAGGGAGAAAGCCAAGACAGGGGCAAATAGGGTTCAAACCAAAATACAAGAAAATAACAATAAAGAGGCAGAGGAGGGAACATGAAGAGGTCAAAGGGTATAGATTTCAAGAAGTAACAAATGACCAGAATAAATAAGAAAGCATGAGGGAGCACAGGGGAAAAAGGAAAATCTTTGAATGGACAAATGACCTTTAGAGGGAATTGGATTTCTGTGAACAGAAGCTGTGATCAGCTGGTTAGTTCGGTGGATGGTTGAGAGGAGGCAGAGCACTGTACACTATGAGAACTGGGGAGTGTGCTGTGTGTGTGTGTGTGTGTGTGTGTGTGTGTGTGTGTGTGTGTGTGTGTGTGTGTGTGTGTGTGTGTGTGTGTGTGTTTAGTCCTACATCATAGCAGTTCAAAATGAAATTAAACTGCAGCTGAGACTCTGTTTCTGTGTGTGTGTTGGTGTGTGTGTGTTTCTGTGTGCAGAGTGCAGAATTGGGGACTGCATGAATCAAACAAAATAAAAGAACTCATAAGCTTAGGAGATTTCCACTTCATACAGTGTCTGTGAAAACCTATTTGTGCGTATGAATAAGGGTCGAATGTTTCCTTGTCGCTTTGAAATTGTGACTTACTAAGAATGACAAGACATGTCCATGTAGGAAAAGATGACTAAATTCCATTAAGCTGCTTTGGTTTCAGGGTCCTGGTTTTGTGCATGCTGGCTCAATTTAGTGGCTTACCGGGACACTCGAGTAAAAAAAGAGCCGTTGTTTATATTATTGTTATTAACACTTTTCCTGCACAGTCAAAATATCTGCTGTGAAAAAGGCCTACTCATCGGTTTACCTGTTTGACTTTAACTGCTAACAATTAATCGTCCTCATTTTTTAGTCCTTGTTAGATAAACATCATGCATCCAAATGGTGTAGGACAATTTCTGAAATTGCTAGAATGTTTTTGTATAACATCAAAGACTGTCCTCTGCTATATTAATGCAAAGTGATGGGAGCTTGCATGTTGGATACAACCACTTGTTGAACTGCATGTCTATTTCATCTGTAGTCATAATTTAGATTTTTTACTCTGATCTTTTGACCTTTATTTGAACAAAATTCGGTTTTACAGTTCAACTGTAAGCAGCCAATGTATCAAAGGTAATAGGAAGAAACTCCTACAGGTTTGAAAGTTGAACCCATTTTATTTTTCGTAAAGATTCAGGATCTATAAGGTTCTGTTGAAATTTGGTGGTTTTGTTTAAATATGGCTGTCTTTTCAGACACACACTTATAAACATGCTAACAATGCCAGGAAACCTGCAACATTTTGGCTCTGCAAAAGGGAGTGGATTTTGTTAAGAAATCACAGTAAATACCAAGATGTCAATTCCTGTAACTTTAATTCCACGTGAACAAATAAAAGCATGTGTGCATCTATGTGTGTGTCTGAATCTCTGGCCCCACTTGTGGTCTTTCCTTCAGCCTCACCTAAAGTATTTGTTCAGAGATGTGGAGGCTGTTGGCTGTGTTGGCCTGATTTTGTGCACATGTGGGTGTGAGGTCAGGTGCATTCATGTGTGTGTGTCTTATGTGGAATTTTGAGTGTCAGCAGAGCTCCTTGCCTTTCCTTTTTCTAGAAGAGACAGAGACATAGTGATGAGAGTTACAAAATTATCGCTATTTAATTTCTCCATGCTACATAATTCTGTCATTGTGATGTGCTAAATTAGTTAAGTGGGGACTGTCACACTGCACACAGTGTGCTTACACTGTCTGAGAGCAAAGCTGTCAAACTCTCAGCCAGAGATGCATTCATTTTCACTTTGGAAGTTCATTCATTTTGCATCAAATTAATTAGAGACGTTTTTCTATTTAAAGGTACACTGTGTAAGATATGCAGTTGCGGAAATTTATTTTAGTTCACCCCTCTCCTTTCCTCCACTCTGTCTCTGACTGTAGGTGTGTAGGTTTTTTTTAAAATTGCTTTATCTACAAACAATTTCGCGACCCCCCTGCAGTACCTCCGTGGACCCCCTGTTGAAGACCTATGCTCTAGAGGCGATAGTGAGTCACTGTAGCTCCAGTCTGCCTCAGTACAGAGGGAGAAGAAGTACAGCTGCCTGACTTGCTTGTAAATATTACAGCCATGGTCTGTGTCTGTTTTATAGTTTGTTTATTGGATTACATTCAAAGTGGCTGCTTTGCCGAGTGTATAGCTGTCGCCCTGGGAAACGGCGTAGCTTCAGTTAGCAGTTAGCTCGAGTTCAGCCACAGCACAGGCGAACTGCAAACTCCCTGTTGCTGCCGTCACACAGGTCCACCAGCCCGCTGTGACTGCCGGTGCTGAGGCTTCTTCTGGCCCAGCTCAAGTCTCTTCAACCGCTGTTAGACGGAGTCTCCGTCAGAGCGGAGTATAGTCAGAGCATGTTCTTACGTTTTCAGTCATGACTGAACAAGGTGAAGTGGTCTTATCCTTTAAGTAGCCACAAGTGCAGACAGAAACAGAGATTCTGTGGAGAGTGATTAGTATTATATGTAGCCAGTTCTAAACTCTAAATGCTCAACACGGACCAATGTTACCCAGCTAAAGTTAAAACACAGACGCTGGGATAGAAAGAGAGAATCTTAAATTGACCATCTTCAGAAAACTGCAATAAGTCAAATATAAATGTTTGGATAGACAGACTTTAATTAAGTACAACCCTTTCTAAAAGTCTTAAATATTCTCAACGTCCACCAGGATGCACCAAGCCACAAACACACACACATAAACGTACAGACATAATGCCAAAGCTGTTAAGCAAAACATTTAATGTCAACAGATATTTTTTAAATAACAACTAAAACAAATCCTCTTGATTAATAATCATAATTAAAATAATTACCATACTTTACCTGTTGACACACACACATAAACGCATACTCTCGTTGCAGTGCTGCCAGATATTTATCTCTAGTGAGAGGCTTCCTGTCTTCCAGATGTGCCGCAGCACCTGAGATAATCAGTGAGTCTGACAAAAGGTAGGGCAGCTTCAGGTTACCGTGGGAACAGAGGGTCACACAGGCCTGTGGAGGCAATAGGTGTGCACACAGTCCAGAAATGAGATCCAGCTGTGTGGGAAGTAATCTTCATGTCTCAGAGTTTGTAACAGAGGAAGTGCGTTGCCTCTCATTTTGGGGTTTACTAAAATGCACACCTGGATGACAGGACACGAGTTAATACAGCTGTGATGTACATTGTACACCTTCACACATACACACACACCTTTACTGAAGTGAGAAGCATTTGCTCCAGTAGAAGCCTACACCTACAGCATGGTCAGATGCTCAGACACACAGCAGGGACAGACAGCAGCCAAAAGCAAAGTTCCCCCGAACCATCTTTACCGCACTGCATGACACAAACCTGTTCACACATTTCTCTCATTGTCTCCACCCCTCGCTTCTCTTGCTCTCTTCCCTCGCTCTCTTTCTGTCTCGTGTTTCTTGGCCAGCAGCGGTAGGTGCAAGCTGGAGAGCTCTCCTAATGATGGTATTAAAAGAGTCAGGAAAATGACAGAAAGAGAGGAAAAGAATGTGGCAGACAGCTTTTTGCTCCCCAACACCCACAGATTCCGAGCTACGGTAAAAAAGAAAGAGACAGCCAGAGACGGTGTTCCTTTAGTGAGCAATCTTTGTCTGTTTTTAGCAGCAGCTCTGCTCCCAAGCATTGATCAGACAAGTGGTGTTGAGGGTTAAGGGTATTGCCCGCTGTCGATGCAGGAAAAAGTTTAGAGCCAACAAGCTAGATCCAGATCTTACAAACTAGAGGATGTTTTGTGCCTATAGTATGGGCGTCATAGTTTTTAGATAATTAGCCCTTCTCCTGTGCAGGTGTTGCCCTTTGTATATTCTGATGTGCCATATTTATGTATGGCTGTGTGCTTCAGTCTGTTCATGTGTGTTATTAGTGCACAGCAGGAACGCTGGAAGGCGGCAGTGTTATTTTGGTGCTTTCACAGAAAAGACTCAACAACAAGGAGAAATGCCAAAGCATTGACAGGTGTTTTGTTTATTTATTTTCTGTGGGCGTGTGCTTGATGGCACATTCTTTGCAAATACTATAAAAATCATATTAAGGCTTTCAATATTATTCTTGTGTAACTATGTTGTGATTGTAATATGACTGCAATTACAACGGTTGTAGAGTTACTTAACATTACAAAGCCACTAAACACACACACAGTCTACATGTTAACATACTGTACACCCTGTTCTGTGCCAGCAGAGGGCTTAATCATGTGAGAGTGTATTGACAGAGGGGCAGGCCAATCACAATAATAGCCCCAGAACTACACTGCCAGCGGCACCGACACTTGTGCCAGTCATGCCCCTGGAATACGCTCAGTCATTACCTCCGCATTAGGAGTCAATAGAGAAGGAAGCCCTGTAGGCTGAGCCAACCCATCCATCCATCCAGCCAGCCTGGCAGTTTAGCTTGGTCAGGCGTGGCAGCTCACTGGGCCCTACAGTTTGTAATTCCACCCCGGGTCACACGATAAGTAGCTCTCAACTGTAATCAGCTCAAATTGAAATGATGACATCAATTACAGCACGGCGCACAGCTGTTATTGACCCCAACCCTCACTGACTGGGTAGAGTAGGTTGTGTGTAGAAAGAAAAAAAAAGTGGAGGGATGATGGTTGAAAAGCGCATGCAGGAACCGCCTGGGTGGAGGGATTGCCGGGTGTGGAGAGGCCAGACTGCTGAGGCATGTTATGAATGGAGAGACAGACAGTGAGCGAGAGACACATGTTCTCGGTATCTGATTGCAGGTTCCACCCTGCAGTGTAGCTCCATTCAAACACACAATTACCCAATCTAGAGCTATTATCAGACAGAGAGAGAAATGGATGGAGAGAGGGAGGGAGAGAGAGTCAGACAGAGAGCAGGCCCATTCTGAGGAACGCTATACAGAGCAAAGGAGTGCTTTTACCAGAGCTGTGATTACTGCCGCTCACTCAGTGCACTTAACCAGCCCCCTTGACTCTCTTTCGTTTCGCTCTGTCATTCAGAGTGCTGCCTCAGAGCACATGGTTTGTTTGAGTGGTTGAAATAACAGGATTCATCGGAGAAAATGGAGCAGCGGAACCCCAATGATTATAGGGAAACACCTCTGTGATGTCACGACACCAGCCGGTTGTTTTGATACTTAAATAGTCTCCAACTCACTGGAATGATGCAGCAATAGAGATGGGAGAATCCACTGTACATGATGTCATGGTGATATTCCAGACTTGGGGCTTTATGTTTCACAGAGCAATAACCAGTGCAATTCATTGCCTGTTATGTTCATGCACGCAGTGCGTTTTGCACAGAAAGTGGGTGAGGTGGAACAACAGAGGGTGTGCAGTAGTGATTAATTAGTTATCTTCTCTGCCAGTCACATTACTTATTTTATTATTTTGTTAACACAATAATTCAAACATGTTTTGACTCTCCGCTCATGATTGCCATGTGCACAGGGGAGGACAAAAACAAATTGACAAAAAGTATTTTATGGTCCGAACAATAAACATTTAGTCCATCATGTCTTGCACATTTCAAAGAATCAGAGTTCACAATTAGGAGAGCAACTGGGAATGACCAAAATAAAGTAAATTCACAAAATAAATATTCTGCAGGGTAAATAGCAATAACTTAAGTAACAAAATAGAAAATAGACTAGGCATTATTGGATTGTTTTTCCTTTCCCGTCTGAACAGTCACCGCGCCTGTCAGTCAGTCTATCAGTCAGTCAGCTAGTCCCACAGGACCGTAGGGACTAGCAGGGCCGTGCAGGAAACTGATCGATGCTAGCAATATCAGCAGTTCTCTAGCTAACAGGCCCCAGCAGCTCCCGTGGAGGATCTTGGAAACAGGACGAGACATCCTCTAACATGTTCCAGCATCTTAACAGCCCTATCTGCCTGCCTACCCCTGGCTGACCCAGCCCATGTCTCCTGTGGCCACGCCGTTTTACCTCCCAGCCGCCACACAGGTGGCTTTGTACTCTTAAAGTTTCCCTCACACAATCCTCACAAACAAAACACAACATGAGAGAAAGAGAGGATGAGAGGGAAAGGAGGGAGCGAGGGAGTGTAGGTGGAGGAAAACGACAGGAACACAAAGGGAGGTGGAGGGGGGAGAGTGCAGTGGAATCTTAATGTGCCCAAACCTAACAACTGCAGCATCATAAGCGTCGCCACCTGCTCAGTCAGAAGGGATGGAGTGTGGAGAGAGGGAGGACTCTTCTTGATTAGCATGAAGAATTTCACTTTTTATTGTCTCTTCCTCTCAGCTAAGGTCACTTGCCTGCTTCCAGAAGCCAGTCCACTTCTCTTACTGATCATGGATATTTTATGTTTTCTGGTTGCTTTCACTGAGTGCATACTTGAACGCCCTACACTCTATGTGTATGTGTGCATTTGCTCCCAGCCTGATTTAATTAGTTGTATTTGTTCTTCCTCTGGGTTGAATTGTTTAGCTGTCTCGTTGGTGTTTGCATGTTCCTTAATGGAACAGAGCCTGTCTGTCTGTATGCATCTCTGTCTATGATTGAAAATCATTTTGCTTGGCGCTTGATGCAGCAGGCAGCTAAGTGGCAAGAATCGCACCTCATAACAGAAACTCACACCCTCCTCATCTTACTAAGGCTGCCTGTTTTTGTTTTCTGCAATAGAGAAATAATCACTTTTTTGTCTCCGAGTGTATTATGTTTGGGTTTTTTTTGTCAGTGCATGAGGACCTCGGGAATTGTTAGTGTACCAGCATATGTAATATATTATATAATAATATATTGTATTCTAATAACTGACTCTGTGGGGGCTGGAGTGAAGCAGCAGAAACAAATAAACACATCTAGCGCTTTGATCATTGTGACTGATCGTCTGCCAGAGTGTACAAGGAAAGCTTTGGATACTGCCATACAATTATGTAATCTGTTTGCCAAGATGTAATGGAGACTTTGAGATGACCTTGTCCATGTATAGCTCTGTGTGAGATTGAGTTACTGTATAGTTGGGCTTCCAAGGTGCTGGGTGCATTTTATGGATCAGGGCAGGGCCAAGCATCTCCTCAACACTCGCAGCAGCAGGAGGATGTAGTTAGCAAGTAGGGCTGAGCGATATTTATCACATTATAAATTAAGCCACTATTCTGTTGAGTTTAAGATTATCTTTATTTTAATATTCCCTAGTAGAAGATTTGAGAACCTGACCAATAAGAGTATGAGCTGCAAATAGAAGATTTATTTAAATAGATTGATAGATCGATTTAATACACACATTTTCAATCCTGTCATTCAAATCCCACAGTGTGAAATGAGTCAGTCATTCATCAGTTAGAATCACATCTACTGCTTTAAAAAAATGTGTGATAATTCTTCTGGATCCCAGGCATGGGTCTAATTACTGGCAACAATGCAAACACTTGCCTTGGATGTAATGGTAATTGGTCACGCTTCAGGTGATTAACGCATTCTGTAGTATTTGCCATCTTTGTGGTACTTATTTTCTTCGTATTGGACTTTAAGTGACATTGTTTGAGACTGTCTCATCCATTTCATGGCCCAAAGAGGTTTCAAGTGATCGCCCAGAAATAGCTTAGTTTCTGTGCTGGGATTGGATTATTAGTACAAGCAATGTAACTCATCAACAGTGTATTTAAGTTTCTCGTATTGCTCTGTTGAAGTGTTCTTGAGTAAAAGCTTTTGCTAGCTGCTTGCTAACTGCTGCTTGTAGCCAGTCCTGACCTCTGGCCTCCATGGAAAGAGTAAAGAAAAGCCGAAGCAGAGATCAATAAAGAAGCATGTTAATAGTAAGCTGTTTTCTACTGCAGCGTGTGTATGTTTGTGCATTCGTGTGAGGACCGTCGTGGCCTCCTATACTGTGATGTATCTGTTTATGTTAGGAGTGTGTGGTGCCATTTGTGTAGCACAAAGTGCATTAAGGTGCTCAGCTATTAAAATAGCAATGAAGGAGCAAAAGATAAATGATAAAATAGCTCTGCTGTCAGACGTAGTCTCTTATTGGTTATGTTTATGGCCAAAGCAAGAATTGTGCATCCCTGTAACTGCTATACACACACACACACACACACACACACACACACACACACACACACACACGTACACACACACACACACACATGCATGCACGCGCACACACACACACACACACTCACGCACACCACACACAGCGCTCCTCTTACAGTGCGATGATTGACAGCATCACTTGGAACACAAAGGGAAAAGGATTTTTTTCTCAGAAGCTAATCCTTTGCCTCTCTCTTTCACACACACTGACACCCAGACGTAGACACACTGGGGAGAAGGGACTTATTGTCAGGTTGTGCTCCATCTCCACAGTTCATTTCTAATCCTCGTTCTCCCTTTCTGTACGGTTTCCCCACGTCAACCCACTCCTACACACACCACTACCACCAAGTCCCCATCGTGGCCAAATCAGTGAGACTGGCGACATAGTGAGAGTAGAGGGAGACTGCTGCATGTGAGGCAGGCTACGTGAGGAATGAGATACGATTGAAATGAGACACACTGGAGAAGAGAGACTAATGGAGGAATAGAACAGAAGGGGGTGATCTTTTTTTCCATGCTTTATGCTCTCCTCTCCTCTCCTCTCCCCTCCTCTCCTCTCCTCTCCTCTCCTCTCCTCTCCTCTCCTCTCCTCTCCTCTCCCTCCTCTCCCCTCCTCTCCTCTCCTCTCCTGTCTTCTCCTCTCCTGTCTTCTCCTCTCCTCTCCTCTCCTCTCCTCTCCTGTCCTCCTCTCCCAGCAGCAGGGAGTATGTTTGCAGGGCGGGTGTGGCTGCAGCTGACTCTGATGCGATGTGACAGGGCCCTCCTCTCTGTCCTTTTTGCTGGTGTGTGACAGCGTGAAGCCGCCATCCACCCCCGTCTCCTTTTCCTACCATCTCTTCATCTCAGCGGTTGGGGGAGAAAGAAATCTGGGACTAGTTATGTGCCCTTTCTTTCAGCCTGTCTCTCTGTCTTTTTTCATGGTGTGCATAGGCCCGTGTGGAGGTGTGTGTACCTTTTCTCTGTGTCCTCTTTCGCCATTTTTTCAATCAAATGAGCATGAAACAAAAAAGTGTTTGAGCCAAACATGACAATACAATAAACAAGGAAAAAAAGAAGAAGAACAAAACAGCTGTTCAAATATGAATCTCTTCAAAAAGATGTAATCTATAAACAGTCCAAACAAACATTAGTGATGATTAAACTTTAAAAGAAACCTGTTCCATTTCATCGCAGTGGACTAGAAATTAGCGTGGCACTCTTTACTCCTCGAGTACTGATGGAGTTGCATATGAGGGTCGAGGTATTTAAGAGAGCAGTGACCTCCCAGATATTAATCCTGTAGTTGCGTTGGTCTGTCCGCGGCCCCTCTGTGCTGACCAATGCTCTATCTGGTCAAGGAATTTCTCCGTTTAGGGTCACAATGACCAGGCAGTCTTTTACTGTGTTGAGTCTGTTTAAAGTACATTCTCCTTTTCTTTCTATTCCTTCCCAATAACAATGGTAGTTTTTATGTCTTTTTGTGAGGTTGTGTTGTGGAACTGAAGGCTTTCCTGAGGCGGTGAAGTGAACCCCAGGGCCACTTGTCAGATGTAATGGGACCATTCACAATGCTCATACACTTATACTGAAGGTTCAAGTTGTGGTAGGTGTCAGGGATTGCTATTTTTATGGCCTTTTTTTTTTTTGAAGATTGAATATTAGGCCCAACTTATCCCAGCATGCATTGCTAGAAGCTGCTTTTTAACACCAAATGCCAATTGTGTAAATTAGAGTAAACCTAAATTACTTGTTTATTTAGTTTGTCGGAAATACAGTAATATTAGAGATTACCTTCCCCCGGTTTTAGTGTTATAGTGTCATAGTGTGACTCAACACAATCAGCTCTGAAATTGCCATTGCCTCCAAATGTTTCTTGGGACTCTGTGTTACTCACACCGTCTCTGTTGTAGTAGTGTTACTGTAGGGTTGTCACTTCCTTGGGTTTCCCGCCAAATAGCTAGAAAGCAAAGTAGTCCAATAATTCCTGCAGATGTAGGTGAGCAAATAAGTACAAGTAAGGGATTTGTTTTGCAGGGGCCCTTATGATTTGTACATGGGGACCGGGGGAGGAAAGCAAAAGAACAAATTAACAAAGATTATTTCTTTTCATATTTTTGGTAGTTTTCCTTTCCAGTGGCTCTCACTGTAGTTATTCCTATTTTATTTCTTGAAATGACAACACAGTCCTTTTACACGCTGTGTATGTGTCTCTGAAGCTGCAGGTTTGTTCACCAATCAACGTCTAACTAAATGTCTATAGGACGAGAGGTATCGAGCAGGTGCTCTGATGAGGTTGATGTTTTGGACCAAAGCCCTCTGTGTGTGATGTGCTTTTTTTCTTGCTGTTTCTCCCTCCTCCACTGCCCATCCATCTTTATCTCTCTTTTGCCCTCTCCACGTCCATGTCCCTCCCTCCCACTACAGTGCGTAGAGGTCATAGCCCCAGCTGAGCCACAAGCTGTTGTTGCCTTACACTGACTACTCTACCTGCTAATATGACCAAGCGAGCCCAGTTCATCAAGTTACTCTCAAGCTCTGCATGGCGAAGATCACACAGACGGCTTTAATTCTTTATGGTAGAACGATGGTGTGGGATGGAACATTAACAACCACACCTGGACTGGCATTCATCATTTTAGTGTTAAGGTGAAAACCTGACATCCTCAGTTGTTTTTATATTGATTAAATGTTCAGCGTTAAGCCATCAGTGTTATGATGTTTTTGCATTCCTCCCACATAGATTGGTGATGAGTGTTTGTGTTCCAAAAATAGACGTACAGAAGTACATTTTGTATAAAAAAGAGCATTTTCTGTTACTGATGTACCATCCAGCCACATAAAGGGCCTCTGATGCTCATATATAGCCATTTTCAAGCACTAATAATGTCCACCAGTTCAGAATGACTAAAAGAAAGAGGTAATTAAGTTATAGCAGGCACTAACTAAGACACCTGGATGGTGCAGGGGACAACACTCTGCGGCCCTACCGAACATACACTAGACTGTAAAGTATTTTCTCAGGTACAGTTTGGTCACTTAAGATGCAAATGGTAGGGGTGGGAAAAATGGCTTACCAGAAAGCAAAGTGTAACTTTAATGTTCTTTTCTGAGAGCGCAGGTTGTTGTTTGTTTATTTGTTTGTTAATGGAGAGTGAGTTTTGTCGGTGGCTCTCTTTCTTTCTGTGCTTGGCAGTAGCAGCTCTTCTGCTGCCATTCTTCTACTTATTTCAAACAAACTGCTCCTTGCTGCTTTCTTGTGCGCCAGAGGATTTTCACTGAGTGTAAAACGAAGTGGCCATACATGTCACAGCGCTGGTGATAAACATTAGTTAAATGGACAAGTATGTATATGAAAACGTCAGGGGTTTTCGATTTCCATCGAATAAATGCTACTCATTCGTTTTCTAAATGTCTTTCGATTTTCGACAGAAGTATGACAGCCAGGGTCTTTATTTGTTGAGTGTCGTTTGTTTTCTCTCATTTCTTCTCAGATGCTGCTGGACATTGCTGCTGTCTTTTTGAGGCAGCTGTTTTCTGAAGCTCATCTCTCAGTGTCTACAGGAGGAGGGGTGGGTGAGGCGGGGGTTGGGGGGTAATTTGGTTAGGGGAGGTAACTATGAGATATGGCGGAGAGAGAAGCAGGCTTTTTGACACAGACACTCGCTGGTGCTCTGCTGTGATGTATAATGGCAATACGGGTGAGCTTGCAGAGAGCAGAATGACCTGCACGAACCACACACACACACACACACACACACACACACACACACACACACACACACACATACACACACACATGCGCACACAGTAAATTGCACACAAATTGAACCTATGGGCTTTCCTTCTACCATATGAACTACCAAGCACACGCTCTTGTCTGTTTTTAGGATTAAGGTATCCGTTTATTCTCTGTGAATTGTAAAGAATCCTTTCCTACAAGGAGCTCAAGCCATTTTTGCTCTCTTTCAGAATATGATAGTTTAAGTGGCTTTTGTGCAGCTGAAAGCAGAAGCGAAAGGGGGCTGATTTCCTCCCAGACGATGTGATTGTATAAAACTGTGGCTGTTGACTCTGCTTCCAGGCCTCAGTAATTGGGGGCAATAGAGGAGCCTGGTGTTTCCCCTTTAGATGAAATCTCTGGTTTAGCTCAGACAGGGTGTGAATTACAGATTCTACTGTATTCCTCAACTCAGGAAGAGCATGGTGTGTGTGCGTGTGTGTGTGTGTGTGTGTGTGTGTGTGTGTGTGTGTGTGTGTGTGTGTGTGTGTGTGTGTGTGTGTGTGTGTGTGTGTGTGTGTGTGTGCAGGAGAGGTAGAGTTAGGGTGTTTATGGGTGCACAAGCACATATTTATTTGTTTGAAAGTGATGGGATTCCCCCGGTGATTGTCAGTTTCATAGCTTTCCTTGTCTTTTATTTTTGCCGGTGGTGAATTCTCTCTGCGGAGAGTCTGTATAAATGTATTTCTTTTCTGTATGTGTGACTGTCTGTGTTTATGAATAATGCTGTAGATGGGAGGGCATGCTTTGGACTTGTTTGCAGATCTGAGGATTTAGAGATATCTGTTTTCAACCTGATATGTTGTATTAACAAAAGCCTGTGGATCAGATGTTGGAGTGGGTACACGCCGTGTAGATGTGTTAATGTTTTAATTGGCACCCACAAATGCATGCAGTACAACATAGACTCACGTATGCGCTCACACAGCTGCAGGCTACATCTTTAACTCTTCCTTCTTGTCCTTTGTGTGTGCTTGCGTACGCTCAGTATATTTCAATGGCAGGGTGTCATTTTACACTCTGTAATGAAGAGACACTAAAATAAATAATATTTGGAATATAATAGAGCTGCAGTGATTATTCGACTAATCAATAAGTTGATTGACAGAAAAAGAATTGCCAACTATTTTGTTGTATAATAACCGTTTAAGGAAAAATGGCAGAAAATGCAGTTTCACATATGGAGATTTCCTGTTTTTCTCTGTTTTAAGTAGTATTAGAGTGAATATCTTAGACATTTAAAGGCATCACCTTGCAAAATAATTGAGAGATAAATCGATAATGAAAGTAATTGTGAGTTGCAGCTCTAGAATATATAGCTTTATAGAAGACTAGCAATGTGTTTATTTGGAATGTATACAATTTAGAAATTGATGAGAGTAATAATAATTACTTATTTCTAAGGATATCATTATAAAATAGATTTCTGTGTTCATTTTCATAGGATTTAGAAATAATAACATTTAACAATGTAATGCAATTTAATAGAATAAATACTGAAATGCTTATTATGCTCAATATTTTTGCTTAGATTGCCTGCCTGTTTTTCAAAGTCATCCAGGGCGATATGTTGAAATGAATACACTGCATGTTGGAGGAATCGTCTGTCTTCCAGCTGAAATGACAAAACGTTGCATTAAAACATCATTTAAATGTTCCATCCATCGTCTACCGCTTTAAATGGTGTCAATGTGAGACACGGTTCCAACTTGTTGTCCAAAGGTCTGCTAAAGATCTTGTGGCTTTGTGAACCTTCTTCTAAATAACTCTATGCAAATGTAAGCTCATCCACTGAGAGGACCAAGAACAAATCCACATTAAGCACTTAAGCAAAAATGTTTGGTTCTGCAAAAAAAACACTTTTCCATTCACATCCTTATACCAGGGACCGCTGCGCACTTCTGGAACAATCAGACGGTAGTGGATAGACATACCGCTGGAACATTTGTCCTTCAGTAAGTCAGAGTCACATTACTTTCTTCACCTTCTCTATTTTGCACCTTTGTACTATCTTGTGTTATAGGTTTCCTCTATTGTATATGTGTGTCATTATGCATTTTTGGACAAACGGCATACTGCAAAAATGATCACATTTTCTCAAGGAGCGTGAGGAATGCAGTAAGTGTCCATGATCATTTTTTTTAGCAATGCATAAAAGAAAACATACTGCCTAACAATATACTGGACACAGCAGTATTACAAAACATAATTAGCTGAAGTTTAGACACAGGTTGAAATAGCTTCAGGCTGGATTTTAAGCCTTTTAATTCCTCATGGGGTAGGAATAGGATGTGGAACAGTGGGGGAAGGGTTGACATATCACCTCAAAGTTGTGTTCACAAGGCCGACATGAAACCTTGAAGTACTTAAAAACAAGCATACATAGAAGTCTTGTCATCTCTCGCCACACCCAGTACACATACACGCAGCTCTAAGACACGTAGATAGCTCCATACGAATGTAATTGTCACTGCCAGGAATGTCATGTTCGAATTATGGTGTGAGAATTGTATGCGTGTATTCTGGTGTAAACACACGTTAAACTATGTGTGTGTGTGTGTGTGTGTTTGTGTGGGTGATTGATGGTTTACAAAGGTGCAAAGATAAAAACGTGTACAATTTTCTCTCATATCTTTTTTGTTCCTCAGCGTCATGGATCCAAATATTCCAAGTATTTTCGATACCTGAAGAGGAAAGCAATCTCTCTCACACACACACACACACACACACACACACACACACACACACACACACACACACACACACACACACACACACACACACACACACACACACCTCTCCAGTTAGAGAGTGAAGCTTGGAGCATGCCTGGGAATATTCTTTCTCAATTTGTGTGTCAGTGCTAGCGGAGGCCCTTCTTTGTCATGGAAACACCAATTTTTAATCTTCTGTCTTTAAACAAATGAATTCAAGCCTCTTATATCTTATATATACTAAGTCACTGGCTAATGTATGCACATCTGAAACGTCTGTTAGATCAGGCTCTCACACATTATATTAGAAAAGATGTGTAAATAAGCAGAAGGAGTCGAGCTGAGGTGCAAAGGATCAAACAACACCTGGATTGTTAATAACATGTTGCTGGATCTTGGGTATTTGGGTGCAGCATGCTGATAACTGCTAAAAGCAAAGTGCTAACTGAGACTTAGAAAGGAATTATACTTCCTTCAGAACATATGAAAAAAACAAACCGTGGAAGAAAAGCAAAACCAGATTTGCACATTTGACACATTGGAAATGTTTTGTAAATTGAAAGTTTTTTTCAGAGTAATTTAATATTAAAGAGTTAATATGTAAGATATCAGTCAGCTCAGTGAACACGTAACAACACTGTTTTAATATATAAAAATGCATCCTGGAGCATAACATTGTGTCCCTAATTATGGAATTTTTGCCATGAAGATGTTGCCGTCGACCAACTAGACCTTGGCCACACCCTCCATATTCTCACAGGCGGCTCCGACGGTATCCCTGGCTACCGCTGGTAACCTTGGTGATACCGGTGGAGATATGCTGCAGTCAGTGGGCGTTGCCAGGGCGTGATATGAAAGCATAGCTGGAGCAGTGTGTGTGTGTGTGTGTGTGTGTGTGTGTGTGTGTGTGTGTGTGTGTGTGGGTGTGGGTGTGTGTGTGTCTGAGATCCAGATAGCAGTCTCTGCCAGAGCCTTCATTTTGACGTGTTCTTTGATGACGGCATTGGCATTCGAGCAGCCGCACACACACGCACACGCACAAACACAGAAGCGGGGAAGGGGGAGCGATCGAGGGAAAGCTGTGAAATATGAAATTGTAGAGGCCAGCAGCTCATAAGAGATGAGGTTGTTAAAGTATTTTTTATAGTTTAAATACTTCTGCTATATAAACTGAAACGTGTCCGTGTCTCTCGCTGTGGGCCTGTGAGGCCAGAGAACCACGACCTCTCTCTCACTGTGATTTATGGCCGAGTAATTGTGCCTCATCAACAGTATTGTATACTGTATCTCCACAGCAACACTGCTACACCTCCTCAGAATGAATTAGCTCTATATTTGTTTGGCTATTAGGATTGGATAATAAGGTAATCAATAGAGAAATTAGCATTTCGAACTATATAGTGTAAACATAAAGCAACTGCTGATGCATCTTTGAGTTGCAGTTCTCGTTGGTGCATAATACATTTAATCAGCTCTTAAGTTTTTTAGGCTAATTTAGTATAATGTTCCAAGTATTCCATTTGTTTTGCAATTATACTTCTTATTATTACACACATACATTATTAGTTCTTAAAGTCACCTCATTTGTCTTTCATTTGTGAGTTCAATACTGATAAGACAACATGTGGAGCTAAAGAATGATATACATGAACACCAGTGAGAACGAAATGAACTGACACTTTCTTTTCATTTTGCTACTTTGTGCTAATCCTACACACTCCTGCCTTTTAATGTGCGTAATCCCTCCCGTGTTATCTCAGGCTAATGTACAAGGAACAGCACAGCAGAGTGGATGAGATGCACTCGCAGGCTGAAGCTAGCAGCTTCCCAGAGAGGGTTGAGGCGGAGGCCAGCGATGTTCACTTGTCTGTCGAACACGCACGCCGACTGTCTTCCACCGGAGAGAGACTCCCTTTGGCCTGGGCTGCCTTCATCAACACATTAGCAATATGCTGCGTCCAGCATTTTCGACTTACTACAACAACACACAGACACTATCCAGAGACAGAGGGAAAAGTGGGGAGGAGGTGTTAGGAACATTGTCAGCGACTACAGACAATATGTAGATGACTTTATTACCATTCTGT
This sequence comes from Cottoperca gobio, assembly GCF_900634415.1. Lineage (NCBI taxonomy): Eukaryota > Metazoa > Chordata > Actinopteri > Perciformes > Bovichtidae > Cottoperca > Cottoperca gobio. The sequence continues at coordinate 14,178,432 of NC_041364.1, forward strand.
CTCTGTTTTGCCTTGTTTCCTCATCTTCAACCTTGCTTTCACTCATTCCCAATATCCCCCCCCATCCAAAAAAAAAGAGAGAGGTCATTACTACATTCCCCCCCAGGTTCTTCATAATCAAATATTTGACCTAATGAAGGGATTTAATTACTGGTTGCCCAGCACTGGAGGTGTCAAATTACTGACCCCCCTTTTTATTTTCCTTGCAATTTATCACTATCCTGACAGCAAGGGTTGTGTACGCATGTGGAACTCTGTTTGTGTGTGTGTGTGTGTGTGTGTGTGTGTGTGTGTTGTGCGAGTGTGTGAAAATATTCTTTGAAGCAGCATGTTGAAGGAGTGAATGTGGACCTGTGTACAAATTTGTAGTTAGTTGGCCACTTGAGACTGTGATAGCAGAATGGCTCGTTGGAAATGGCATCTAAACTATGCTAATGCTCATACACAAGCAAAGACATAATTTACATTCTTTCTGTGAAGGGTCCAAAAATATGATGATCATAGCTGTGCACTGTTTGCTATTCAGTCGAGAAGGCCAACAAAAAAAACCCCTGACTTCTTCATGTTAATACACAGAGAAGTAGCGATGCATACAAATGAGAGAGAAACACGTGAAAGTGAGAAAGAGACCACGTACATGTGTGTTTCTCTGCATGTGTGTTTGTTGGACATCAGTGGGCGTGGGGTACACAGTGGTGGCCCTCCCAAGCGTAAAATGAACAGCGGTGGAAGGTGTGTGTGAGTGTCCAGACCGTTTAGATTTAACTATGAATTAATAACCAGACAGGATCACAGCACTGGAAGAAGGGCAGGCGGCTGAGGGGGCGAGACAAAGGAGAACAACAACAGAGAGATTACTGAGGGGTGGAAAGTACTCCTAAAGCCATTCTCTCGGCACGTTGATGGATGCCAAAAAATATTACACACGGAGGACATCTTTACTGTAAACCCTCAGCTTGACTTGACCTTGACCTTGACTTATAGTTTTTTAGAGAGATGAGGTAAAGGCACCTAACCTGCAGTTACATGCTGCACAACTTCTAGATCACCAGTTGCTTCGAATTCGAATAACTTTGTGATAAAATAAAACTACTTGGCGGGCATTGCTTAACATGAGGCATTTGTCATCTATGACAGCTGCTACCAATCGTCTTTAACTGTTGTTTACTATTGAAAATGACTAATTCTTCATATTTACTGGGTTACACTACAGACAAACATTCTTGAGTCATAAAGTGACAGACATACAAAAACACAAATGCTTTTTCCAGACGAAGCTGGAACATAAAGTACTTTTCTGAGCTGCACATAGGTGAGCATGCATGTGGTACTTTTGCAGGCCATTTGCGTGACTGTTTCTTTTATACTTGAATAGATTTTTAGTATAACTTTTAAGTGTTTCTTCTTTCTTTAATGTTTTGAAATCGACTTCGTAACAGGAGGTGAATTCAATCATCTCGCTTGACCTTCAGGTCCGCACAGCGTGCATTTGTACCTTCGGTGAAAACATAATTCCAGCCGTAATGATCTAAAATGCTGCACAGCAACATTGTGTATGCTTGTGTTACATTAGGTTTTGTCAATCCTCCATGTTTCTCTTAGTGAACCCCCTGCCCCTCTGTGTCTATGTGTATGCACTGCAATTATTTTAGATCAACACTTGCTTTGCACATTTTTTTTTGTCATCACCAATAAACTTCATGTTGTGAACATTCAGCCCCGTGGACATCACCTCTCGGGATAGTTGCAGCTGTTGGACGCTTTCAGCTCAGCTTTTCCAGGAATTCATTTTAAAAGGTTTTCTGATCAGATTTCTTAAAGGTGCAGCTGGAGTCAGTGAAATTAACTAATGAATACCATATTCCAGGTTAAGTCCTCAGCCATTATGGTACTGTATATGCAGACACGAAGAGGAGATGCGAGTGGAAAGATGGTCTGCAGATACAGTTATGCTCCACTTCCTCCTAACACGCAACCATATATGCTTTTGCCCCTCTCGGAGCCATCTCTACTATCCAGATCAAGCCCCTGAGGCCTGATCCTGTTCTGTAGTTCCCCTCCTGACCTAGTGAGGGTTAAATAAGTGTGAGGGAATGTGGCAGTTGTCCCAGTCTCATTTCCTTTTCCAGGCCTGTCCATGAATTATTAGGCTAATTCCAGCTAATGAGGGAGGTCATGTTAGATGTTTGATGGGAGAAGACGTGGAGTCAGTGTGTGTGTGTGTGTGTGTGTGTGTGTGTGTGTGTGTGTCTGTGTGTGTGTGTTCGTGTGTGCGAGTGCGTGTGCGTGACATAAATTGCTGGTAACACTAAACTGCAAAACCACACTTATGCCTAACCTACTGACCCCTTGTGTTTCCATAGCAATCAGGAGTCGTTAAACACTGAGTGTACTTATGTTGCATTGATTTCCTGGAACTTATAGTGTGTGATACTTTGCTTTGAAGGGTTGCTGTCCTTTATCCGTGCTTTTATCTGCAGCCCCATGTAACCCATTCAAAATCAACTGCAGAACTGTGAAACTAAAAACAGCTTTGTTTCTATGTTTCTGTTCTCATTGTCTTTTCAAAGAGGTCGGTTTCATTTAAACGCAGTCCTCTGTAACCTCGCAGGATTCCAGCTCACAGGAATATCAATAGCACTGCCACGGTGCTTTCCTTGACACATCCTCAAGCATCTCCTCCACACAGATCGCACAAGATTCTAACCGATAGATGTTGTGATGCTTTTCAAAAGGCCGGCTGCTCTGACAGACAACTTTGCTGTGCGCGCAGTGGCCTTCTCTCTAGTGTCTTGCCTGCTGTGCAGAGCTGCTATGGCTGCTATTCACTGGGTGGCCTTCTACAAGGTTTCTGGCACAAAGACAATTTGACCTCCAGTGTGTTTGCATGTATGTGCTTGGTCGCTGATAGACACAAGGCAAAGGGTTAAGCAGAAATGAAAGTAATGTTTATGTTCACCCCCACCTCTTGTATCCACACGAGTTACCGTACAGCCAAGTGATATAGTATCCAGTGCTTTACATGTTCATTGAGCGCACAGTTGATGCCCTGGACATTAAAACACATTTTTTTAAACTGATTTCTTATGATTCATTAAAAATACCTTTTGAATCAGGAGTCATTCATATGTAGGTTGCATGGCTCACTGTGTGTCTCTTTATGGTCAAGCAGGCAATGACAAACTGTCACAGCTGGTGAGAGCGGAAGCAGAGTAGTCAAGGTTGTGCTGTTGAGTGGATTCGCTTACTTCGGAAAAGCTAACAGCTAAATGTCCTGATAAATATGAGCTATTCACCACAGAGCATCAAGTACACATGTGTCTTAGCTGGTGGGGTGACCTGGAGGGGAACACTTCAGTATCTCTAGAAACAAAGTCTAAAGTGGTTGATTCTACAGCTCACCATTTACGTCCGAACATGAACTTTCTTGTCCATTCTGATTTCTCACTGCTTTGTTGGCGATGCTCAGGTTTCTTCAAGACATTGTGCCTTTTAACCTTTTTAATCGGGAACGCCGATGCTCCGACAGCAAAAGCAGTGTTCCCGATCACGCAATGCATTACCGGGGAGAGGGGTGAGACAGGTTGTGGGATGGTTACTGATGTCTGCATAATCACCGCTGGATTATTATCTCTGCATTGAGAAACAGAGAGTAAATAAAAGTATTATTGCCACATTTCCATTGGCCTATTCTCAGTCATTATTATCTCATCTCTCTCAATTATGTATTCTGTCGCTCTCATTTCTCTCATTCATGTTCTTGATAATCAGAAGCGCTCTATTTTGATCAGTGCAAACGTCATTCATCGTACCGTGTCTAGTTTAGTCCTTAAATACAACATCTTGGATAATCATGTACAAACAAAATATATGTTATATAAACCATTTAAATCACAAAACTGAATAACTTTTATTGTGTGTAAATAAGTATTAGTCTATTGATTTGGTTAACAATTGTATATGCAGTTTAACATTCACTATTGCGTGGTTGTACAGCCAGTGTATTTAGTCCTTTATAGCAGTTTCCTCTCCTATTTTGCCCCAAAAGAGGTGGCTGATATATCTGGTTGTAAACACAAAGTCTGTTGACTGTGTTAATATTTTCATTTGTAAATGCCCCTTGTGGAACCCAAGATCTGATTTTATCACTTCCTATGCTCCGGTTTTTATTTGTCTTATTGAAACTTGGTCCGATGTTGATAACTCTCTCGTGGTAGACTGTGTTACCACGGGGAAAAGAGGAAGTTTCTCTGATAAATGTGTATTGGAGAAAAAACTGGCTTTAACCGAAAGGAGTAAACCAGTTGAAAGGCCACAGGGGCGCATTGTTGATCTCATGCTTTCAAAGAATGCATGAGATCATTACAAGACTGGTGTGATGAATGTGATTTCCCGGCAGTAGGGTCTTTAAGTACGGCACAGATAGTCAAACTAGGCATGATTTCCAATGTTATTTTATACTATTTTAATTCTGCTATTTATCTGCTATTTTAATTCTGCTATTTTATTTATATTTGAATTCTGCTATTTTATTTATATTTGAATTCTGCTATTTTTATAATGGTACTTCAGACTCATTATCATCTACACTGTGATTATTGTACTGTAAATGCTCTTATTCTGTCTAATCTTGTACTAATTGTTATGTTTTTGCTGTGAAGCACTTTGGGCTGCAATTCTTGTATGAAAGGTGCTATACAAATAAAGCTTATTATTATTATTATTATTATTATTATTATTATTATTATTATTATTATTATTATTATTATTAATAAATGTGGCATGTTCTCAGGGATATATGTTTCTGAATAGGCCGAGGTTATCTGGTCTGGTGGAGGACTTTCAGTCATTTATTGTGCCGAAACTCTATTTATTAATTAGTCGATTAATAATCAAGTTATTTCCCAAGAAAAAAAGCCAAACTTCTGGTTTCAGCTTCTCTAATGACATCTCTTTGCTGCTTTTTAAAATATTCTTATAATCTCTATTGTTTTTTTGTTTTTTTTAATTCATCGGACAAAAACAGCTATTTTAACGTGTCACCTTTGACTCTGGTCAACACACATTTTTGACTAGTCTTTATAGACTACACTTTATAGATAAATGATCAATCAATGAATTAAGGTTAACAAGGGAGCTTGCATCTTGGTTTCACCAAAATCTGTGACTGTAACCGGCATGTTTCAGATCCTATCCATCTACAGATTACAGCCTTGATTTGTTAATAACTTATGCTTGTAAACTTATAAATCTCTTGTGATGCCTTAAAGTTGTTCTCTTATTTTGACATTTGAGAATCCATAAACAACATATGTTGTGTATTTTATGTGATAAATGACTAACATAGTTAATCCATTTCACAAACCACAATGTAAAACCCTCCTCCTGTTGCCTTTTTCATGCCAGCAATGACACGAGTATTGAAGGCTTTTAAATCTGTGCCAAACACACACGAACACACTATACACGCACAGAGAGGACCCCATTGGCAGGTAACTTTCTGTCTCAGTATCCAGTCGCCTCTGCTGCAGCGCCAAGAGTGCCAGAGGCCTCTCGGATGCGTTTGAAGTGCAACAAGCCGCCTCTGTTCTCGTGCATGTCGCAGATGGGGAACCCGAGCTTGGCATCAGGAGAGAGAAGGGACATCCCAGTTAGATCTGTCACAGGAAACAGGAAAGAGAATAAAAGCATGGACATGTAGAAAGGGAAAGTACATGGCACACACACAGTTGGCCACACTTTTGATAAAGTCCATTTTTAAGCAAAAATGCAAAAAAAGATTAACTGTTTCCACTCTCTACAATGGGAATATCCTCTGGTTTTAAACTGATTATCTTTTGGTTTTAGACCGTCGGTCAAACAAAACAAGCGATGTTCATGTCAATTTGTGTTCCTAGACCTAAAGATGAATTGATACATTTACAAAATCATCAGCTGACTAATAGATTGTGAAAATAATCGTTAGTTGCAGCTCTAGATGGATCAGTCCATGTCTTTTGTTTTGGTGCAAATATGCATGTAGACATGATTGTATGAATGCTTAAAAACATATCATATTTACAGACAAAGTACAGACAGGTTTTGTCTAAATACACACGTAATAGGCACACTTAGGGAAACACACACACGCACATACAGTAGTTCATACACACAGTCAGACTCAAGAAAGATCAGAGATCAGATGTACACAGATGGTTCAGTGCAGACGGTGCCGCTCACATCTCTATTGGCGTCTGGGCCAGAAGACGAGAAAATCAGGTAATTAAAAAGAAAAGAGAAAGAATGAACACGAGAGGGGAGGAGTGGGAAGGAATAAGAGAAAGAGGCCAGTAGGGAAGAAAGATAATGGACAACCTCATGCAGCTTTGCCTGAAATCATAACTTGCCATTAGCAGCAGTGCCGTCAGAAACCGCCATGTTGGAGCCCGTGGGTTCTGCCACAAAACACGTCACGTATGTCAGACGCAAAAGTTCTCCCGGAGAGACAGCTTTCTCATTTTATTATCGCTTTCATCATAAAACTTCACATTATGCATCTTGAGATGGGGTTTGATTTGCCTGTGTCTGTGCATTAATGCATTTCTGTCCATCTCCACGTGCACAGTGCAGCATTGTCGTGCGTAGGTGTGCACGTGTGCACGTGTCTGTCCAGTGGTTAAATATTAAGCTGGAACTGTCAGGCTTGCTCAGGAGGAACGTTGCTTTCAAGCACGTCCACCTCGGGCTCCCAGCGAGAACGAGAGGAAAAATGAGAGGGTGAAGGAGTTCAATAGTTTGCGGTTGAAGGTAAAAACCAAAACACTGCTACAGAGAGAGATCGAAGGTTCTCACATGGAAGAACTCAAGTGACAGATTTATGTCTCTCTTCCCACATCCTTCGCTCCAGTCATCTGTCCAGTCTGAGAGAGACAGAGAGAGACACTGAGCTGTCATTATGAAAATACAGTATGTTTTAATTTTTAGTTTGTTTTCTGTTGTCATGGCAGCGGTAAGTGAAGTTAGCTTGTGTCAGGTGCCTGTTGGTTTGACCCCCGTCTTTGAAGCTGACAAGCGCTCGGAAAACACACTGAGGAGTTTGGAGGGTTCACTTTCACACACCCACACAGGCTCAGGCACATGCACAGGGAAACCAAGCATGCACTCACACATGGTAAACATGATCTCAAAAACTAAGTATAGCAGGGGCAGGCTCGCATGGAAGTGTTGAAATCGAAATTGATTGGGGCCTGTCAGTCTCTGTCTTTAACACCCCCATCATACAGGAGGGGAGTCCATTTCATCTTATACTGTAGGTAGATATGGAAGGAATGAGTACAAGAGAGATGCAAATAACAACTTGTGAAAGAGACCAGACCAAAAGCACATGAAGCATGGAAAGAATTGGCTCAAAAAAATAAATAAAACGGTTGTGCGTCAAAAGAGCACAAGCTAGAGAAAGAAATACGGTCTTATATGACTTTACAAAGCAAACAGGGACACATAAGTTTGTCTCTGCACTTCCTCAACTTCAAACCTTCGCCTGTAAACAAACTGAAGCAAAGGTCCAACTTGCCGGGGCAAAAATGAATAAGTAAAACAAAAAGTCACATATGCACATTATTCATGTGGTGCTGTCCATTTGACTGCATGAGCTGCTACCTCAGTGCAGTGAAGAGGTAGCAAAGTGGCCCGGCTCTCTCTCTCTCTCTCTCTCTCTCTCTCTCTGCTGCAGCTGATTTGAAGTGAACGAGTCTCCCGTTCTGTACGCAGTGTAAATATTTCAGCAGTTCAGGCGCCTGTGCTAAGCCTAGCCACAGCGCTAACATGTCATTGACCATTAGTGCTAACCTGCTGCTTCTGCTTCTCAGCTTTATCCTCTCCCACTTTTGTTTCTCACAACTTTCCTTTCACTCTGTTCCCTGTGTGTTATGCATGTTAAAAGACTTCCTGTAAATAAAGTGTTAACCGTGGAGAAAAATATGTTGTGTGATGTCTATCCAGATTACGAAAAATAGAGCTTGAGAGGCGACACTTTCACACTTAACTTGTTCACTTGGGTTGAAACAACCTCTGGTGTATTTGCCCGTTAGTTTCGAATTGCTTGGGCTGGTTTGAACTCTGGTTTAAACCAGAGTAAACAAACATGTTCTGGCTTTGAACTCTCAAGGAAGTGATTCAGTAAGCGATCTGTATCAGCGACATATGTATTCATGACTCTTAGTGACCGGAGGAGATACATAAACACAAGGTTCAGTGAAGTGCTGCCTGACTTGCTGTCACTCACCATGATTTTGATTTCCCCACATGGGTTCATGTAGCACTGATGTAGAATTAAGTACCTGTCAGTCCTGTCAGTCTTCCCCTTGGTTTGTTTGTAATTAGCAACTGTGAGCAACAAACTGGACCAGAACTAAAAGGCTTGGTGTGGACCAAATGAACCAGTAAAGGTCTCCAGAAAGCTGACACGTTTTAGTATATCTGCTTTCTTGCTTTCTATCTTGTGATGATTTTGACAATACGCAGAAATGATGGTTGAGCATGTGTCTTCAGAGAAACAAACACGGATTTGTTTCTATAGGTCTTAAACAAAGGATGGTTGCAAAGGGTGAACAAAACAAAAACATCTAAATACGCACACACACTTTAAAATCATTTTCTGTCTTTTACATGCACACGCACACAATCTCTCTCTCTCTCACACACACACACACACACACACACACACACACACACACACACACACACACACACACACACACACACACTCCCATAACACAGAGGATGGATCAATCAAGAGAACACCAGGTCCGGCCTGTCAACTGAGGCACAGTCTGAGTCCAATCGATCCAGAGGCAGATCTTATTGGTGTACACTCTATTTGGGCTGGAAGACGCACATATACACATATATACACACACACACACACACACACACACACACACACACACACACACACTGTACAGACATAAACAATCCTCAGACATGCACAGACGTGAGTCATAAGCTCTAGGTAGGAATATTTTATAGTGGCTTTGGTCCTTGTTGCTAATCTGTCTCTACCACATAGATGCTGTTCTGGGGATGTCTGCGTATGAGTCGTGTGTGTGTGTGTGTGTGTGTGTGTGTGTGTGCGCGTGTGTGTGTGCGTGTGTGTGCGTGTGTGTGTGCGTGTGTGTGCGTGTGTGTGTAGGAGCAAGTGTCTCTGGAAAATATCGAGGGAGCTGATGGATAAAACAGGCTTCTTTAAGAGTCCCAGTTATGCGCTTAACCTGCCAAAGATTCATGCTGAAATAAAAAGACTAGGAGAACATGGAGGAGAAGGAGATGTGGTGGTGACTGAGAGAGAGATATGAAGCTGTCAGCGCCGCCCGCCTTCCCTCTTCTCTTTGCTGGATGTGAATGACCGTCAGACTCTTTCATGTCAAGCAGCTCAAAGAACTTGAAAGTGATTTGGTTTGTGACACATGTCGAGCAATGTGTTGCTGCTAAACAATTGTTGTGAAGAGCCACACCTCCAGAGTTGTGGTTAGAAGAGAAATCCACCTGATTGCAGTCACATTGTGCTAATGAGGAAACTATGTTTACATAAATACGTCTATCTATCAAAAAATGACATGTTTGGAAACAGGCTTAAATACAGTGTGAGCTTCAGCGTGGGGTCATTCTTTGAATTGGAAACACATTAACGTTTACATCGTGCTCTGCTCAAGGTCTGTAGATTATCTTAACCAGGTCGTGATTTATGTAGAGAGGCCTTTTCAAATATATTATTTTTCTGCTTTGAGCACCGCATGCCGAGTGCCACGTAGTTCCATTATATTCAGGAGAAGGCAGATATCTCTACGGCCGATATCTCTACGGCCGATATCTCCAACACTCGGCAACTCACACCAAACAATCTAGATCAAAAGCACTACAGGTGCTATAAGAGGAAAGGATTTTGGCAGTGACCTCTGTACATCTCCTTTCTATCTGCAGTCCAAGCATGGCAACCTGCTAACAAGATAACTCTCAGTGTTGTTAACTTAACTCAACATCCCTCTTAAGTCCCTTAAGATTGTTTCCTGTATTAGTTTTAACGCCATCTCTAGCTCGTATCTTCATATGTGCCATTCCAAACAAAATGTCTCCCACTGTGTGTGTGTGTGGTTCTGTTTGACGATTGTCCTGTCTTTGCTAAAGTGATGTCCGGGTCTGCCTGGTGTGTCTTAGCTAATTAAAGCTGAATTATTGATAATCTGGTGAATTATTCAGAGGGGATAATTGGATATAGAAACAATGGTAAACACAGGTACAGCTGCACAACAGAAGAAATGGAGAAGGGGAAGGTATGGCCTTTATTCCTCTGGCTCTTTGCCAGCCCCCTCCTGTTTCATTCCCTTTCCTCCATGTTTATATCATTCACATAACTCCTAGCCTGATGTCTCTGTCCTTGACTCTGCAGTGTTTCACCCCTTCTTCTGTCCCTCCTTCCTTCCTTTCCGCCAGCCCATCTTCCCTCACTCAGTTTCTTCCTCACTTACCTCCTCTTTCTCGCCTCCACCTGCTCTTTTCTCCTCTCTTCTGTGCCGCACCCATTAGACTTTCCTTCTCCCTGTTGCTATGACATTAGCTAGCTGTAGCAGTGTCAGGCCAGTCTTGAGGGATGAGACTAAAGAGCTAAGTCTTGCTCTTTTCATTTAATTACTCCTCCCTCTCTTTCTCCTCGCCTCCCTCCCTCCTCCCAGCCTTGTTCCCCTTTATATCACACCCTGCCTTACTCTCCCTCCCCTTCTTTTCTCTCTCATCCGTATGCTTCTTTGTCTCTCCCTCTTTTTCCACCTGACTCTACCTGTCTTCATGCATGCATCCTCTCCCCCGTGTTCTTTCTGTCTCTCTGTCTTCATCTTGCAAAAAGAGGAGGAGGAGGAGGAGACTGGAGGGACATAACATCACACCTACATCCTTCCTATGAAATTGTCTGGATCATGTGGGATCCTACAGAACTCCACCTATTTGCTTTTCCTTTTGTCATTTTCTTCCTCTTTTTTGGCGTTAATCTATATAAAGTGAGGCTACTGATTATAAATATGTTGCCTATTCTAGCTGTGCACACACACACACACACACACACACACACACACACACACACACACACACACACACACACACACACGCACACTGTGTGAAGGTTTGTGTGCCTGCTTCTGTGTGTTGGCCTAGGCTTGACCTTGATTACCACGGTGACGGGGAGGCTCCTCATTAGTGCTGGACTGGAGGAAACAGTTTGGTAATGAGGGAGCAGTATTGTCCTTAGGCACAAAAACACACACATACATACGCACACACACACCCAGATGCCAATGCACCACTTTGTATTAGCGCTTGCATGCACCTGCTGACACCTGCGCTTATGCAAGATCTCATACATAAGCCTCATGAACACAGACACACACACACATGCACACACTCTTCTGAGTACATCTCAGTCTCATGGCCCCCCACTCAGTTGTCTCGCCTCACCTTCTGTTTAGTGTTTTTTTCTCTCCCACACACATTCTGCCTCTTCCCCCCGTCTCTGTCTTCCTCTCTCTGTTCTGCCCACCAGACAGACCTCGCAGACCTCGCTGCCCACTGAGTTCCTATGGGCCTGGAGCGTCACAGTGTCGCCCTCTGGTGGTTGCGCTCACACGTCAGAGGCAAATGCCTTAAAATCTCCACACGGGCTATATCTCGGGCTGCATCGAAACATGAAAGTAGTGATGTGACTTGACTAGAAAGACTTGACTTTTTATTAAAAGTTTTATAGCTCATTGCTGTGTAGGTATTTCCTGAAAAGCTCAAATATCACTCAAGGAAAAGTCTTTCGCACCATTCATTGCCACATCGTAGGCAAGACTTGACCGCTCTCTACACTACATTGACGGTTGCCGGCCTGTGTTTGCCTGTCCCTCTCTGTCCCTGTCTGAAATCAAAGACCCATTGTGTCATAACATACTAAGAATATCGAGCAGTAAATCTGCCGCAGTTGTAAAACTGCTGTGTGCCATGCGAGAATGGAAAGCTTGACAGGCGTAGCAGCAGTAACTAAGTGTGGTGGGGCTCAGTGAACGGTCAGTTCCTCTTTGGTTTTGTGCCAGATGTGTTCACATAAATCTAAATGAATTGTTGAAGCTGTTTGGAGTACGGTGTGTTATTCACTGTATAATCCAACCTTCTGTTTTATAGTTTTTCCACAACTGACCTAGTCTTCCCTTCACACACACATTATGTTGACTGTTTGCATTACACATACAAGGCAGTCAGGATCATGCTTACTAGAAGTTATACTGCATGCACAGACACACTTGAGTCTATGAGCTCTGTTATGTGTCGCAACTCTACAAAGAGAATGAAAACGAGAGAAAGACAGGAAGAGAGAATTATTTTGGTGGAAGAGGCTCTGTGGCCCTTATGGCCTCAGTTCACCGATGCTCCCATTGTTGTCTAATATGCTACACGCACCAGCCGTCTGCAACCACTCAAGTATATATAGTTGGCGCACTTTCGTCTTTGCACTTACATGGAGAGAGTTGTCATAGTTTTTCAATAGAGGCGCTGACATGCTTGTGTTAGGATTCTCCTTTTGCCTTTATGTATCAGGAAGTAAAGTACATATGGTGCATACACAATTGAAACAGATTTTCTGGTTCGATTTAGGATTTGAGGAATTACCAGCTCTCATTGTTAATATAATAAAGGTCCATTGTAATGCCTAGGCATTGCAACATTTATTAAATAAGAGGGCAAAAAAGCTTAATTTTGAAACTTTTGGAATACTACAACATGAATTGTATACATATTTAAACTGTGGGTGTATAGGCTGTAACTGTATAACGCTGATGAATGAATGAACATTTCATTATTGAAACTTTCTGTCTCCTTTTAATGTAATTATTTCCAGTCTGTTGATATCCACGATTGCCACTAAGCTAAAGTGAAACAGGAAGAAAATATTTTTTGTAGAAATGATTTGAGAGAGGAAATAATAAGGAATAATGTAACTGAAATCAAATACAAATGATCTACAGTACCATAGGAATATTAGTTATTTCTCCATAAGACTGATAAATGAAATAGTGTATAAAAGTGTACAATCCTGCTACAGGAAGACAATTAGATGGGTAATGGATGAGAGCTCCATTGACATACTGCAGGAATATTGTGATGATTTCTTCAGCATTATTAAAACTATTATACAACTATAGCAGAACTACAACAATGATTTTCTTGTGAGCAGTGTCACAAATATCTAAATCATTTGCTGGCACACCAAAATGTTATGCAGTCAACATCCGCAGACTAAAGTGTTTTAGTTTAATGTCTGGGGTGCACCCTAACCAACGCGGCACATGCACGCACAAATGCACGTGCACACATACAAATGCACGTGCACACGTACACACGTGCACACATAGAGTGGTTCATACAGAGCTGCACTGGATTTCATACCTGGAATTCTTGGAATACTAGTCGGAGGCCTTGGTTGTCTTTTTCTGTTGGAAACACGGATACCTTTTTGTAAAAAGATAAAAGATATTAGCCTTTGCAGCTCTGATAACACTTTAATGCTGGTGATTTTCCTGTACCAGTAAGTGGATTGTATTTCTGTGTGTGCAGATGAAGTCGTGGCGCACGTGAAAGGGATGTTTGTAGTAACAGATGTGTAGAATTGTGAGGATGAGGATGTCTCTCCCTTTCCCCTGTCTCTTCTTCCTTCAGTCTCCCCTCTCCCTCTCCATCTATCCAACAAGAGTCTGATTAATTCTCACAATTTTCCCGCTTTGATCGCTCCCTTCAGAAGCAGTGCAACCAGAGCCGTCGACAGCACAAGAGAGGGAGCTCTTACAATTCAAAGATAGATCAGGGACTCTCTCCCTCACACACTGGCTGCCTGCGTATCCACTTCCACAGTGTTTTGACAGATTCCAGTGAAAAAGGGGAGGAATGTGAAAATAAAAGAAGCAGGAGGCAAGGAGGAGACACATTAGAGAAAAAGATGGAGGAAGATAAAAGAGGGATAGGTTAAGGAGAAAATATGTCATGCCACACATGTGCATCTATTAAAGATATAAAATAAATACAAACATACAATAAAAATTGAAATCACTCATCAGTGACACAAAGTTTACGAAGTGCTTTACAACAGAGAATGACACGACAAAAAGCAACAATTCAGTAAAAGTTGAGGTATAAGAAAATAAGAAGGATGAGCGAAGAACTAAAGGAAGTGAGCTTCACTGAGTCCCAAAATGTCAGACAGGCCGTTCCAATGTCTGAGCTCTGTCAGCAAAGGTGTGGTCACCTTTTTGCTTAAGCCAGAAGCGCTCCGTCTGAGTATCTGACACTGAGACTCCTAGTAAAGCAACTGGAAATGTAGTTCAAAGCTGTGAGAGTTACAATCAATCATGCATTTAAGTAATAGCCAAAATAAGGGTTATATGACCTCTGTTATGTGCTTTTCAAAGTATCGGATACAATTCGGCGTGTGCTCTGGTCCAAACTTTCTAAAGGACGGATGTCTTGTCCAAAATCAACCCAAGCCTAAATAGGTTCTAGTTCCGAGAAATTAAACATTTAATATTTGCTTATGCACTAACTCTAATTAGTTGTAAACGGCAGAGAGTGTTCACTTCTGTTACGTTATCCAAACACTTGGGAAATATGGCAATTAAATGGCATTCAAAACATCTATTGTTTCTTTGTTGGTCAGTTTATCTCAGGACAGAGACCTGAAAAGAATAGCTTTTGATTTATGGGATTTTTGAGACATTTAGTTCTGAATGTTTTTGTGGCATTTGTTAAGAACATAGTTTAAATCTACTGGTTTTAGCTAAATGTGTAAAGTTTCTAAGTATAAAATGTGACAAAGTGACAAAGGAGGAGATGCATTGTATATCTGTTCTACCAAGAGGAAGAATGGACATATAGAAGAGATGAGGGGAGAAAGAGGGGCTTTGAACACAACAGGTCTATATGCTATATGGGCACATGGTAACACCAGTGCCTATAGACGGACACATGTTGATTTTGTTGCACAATCGTACAGCAGGGAGCCACACGTAACACACTTTTACCAACACACGTTTCATTCATCACCACATGCAGAGAGAAATAAATCGAGAAGTAGTCAGCAGTGGTCAAAGATACAGACGGCACAGAGGACATATGTGAACAGACCGTGATGTCTGTAGATCTCCAACAGAGAAGACTTATGGCCGACAGAACAGAGTAAACGGGCCTCAAAGGGACAGCTTGTTCCGATATCAAATACATTTCACCTAGCATTCTCTGTAGGTCTCGAGCTGTTTTTTTTATATTTATCTCATCATTAAAGCTTAGTTTTGCATTTCTTTCATCAGAAGTTACGCTCAGCTACATACAGGTAGCGTTCCTCGCTCTGCTAATGAAGCGTTGGTTGTTGTGAAATCAACAGGCAAGTCAGCCCAATCCTGTGATCTCTCCTGGTGGCCTCAAGAGAGTGTGTGTGTGTGTGTGTGTGTGTGTGTGTGTGTGTGTGTGTGTGTGTGAGGCAGTAAGAGCACAAGCATGCCTCATATGTCCATGTGCATGCTCGTTTCTTTGGGGTCAAAAGGGTGGAGATCAGGGGGTAACTCCCAGTTATTGCAAACGCTTGATTGGCTGCTGTTTCCGCCCTGACACAATTTGATTGGCTGTCGGGTCTAGCAGTCAGAGCTGTGAGCAGGTAGGGGAGGGTCTTCACTCTGCTCTGTTGCTAGGTTACAGGTATACCCAATAGATGTGGAGATATAGAGATAGAGTAGAGATAAGGATGGGGATGGGTGTGGATCTGAGTGTGGATCTGTGTGTGGATGTGTGTGTGTATGTGTGTGTGTGTGTGTGTGTGTGTGTGTGTGTGTGTGTGTGTGTGTGTGTGTGTGTGTGTGTGTGTGAGTGAGTGATCAGCATCAGGGAGGGGTCGACAGGACTGAGGGTCAGGAGGGCGGAGGGAGGAGTGAGGCAGAAGAGGAGCGACAACAAGTGAAAGACAGAGGGATTTCTTGAAAGTGAGAAGGAAAAAAGCAGGTTTATTGTGTTTTAGCGCAGAGTCTTGTTCATACAGACAAACATAATTTATCCACATTCCAACAATCCAAACTGACAGCTTATCCAAACATTTGAAATAGACTGAATATGGAGAGATCTGAAAACACCAGAATCTTCTTGCTGTTTCAGTTTGTTGTTTCTAAACACAAATGACAGCAGATTCTTCATTTGGAAATGTTTGTACAAAACTCCGATTATCTCAAAATGTCATGTTTTTTTCCTCTGACTTCCTCAAAATGTACAGGTGGAGGGATTTAATAATGACTGGCCAGCAGATCCCAGGCCTGTGGTTGGTTTGTAATACATTAAAGGGCTGCTGTATTAATCACAGACGACTCTAGACAACACTGCTCTAAGAACAGCTGTTCTGCTGCACTTAGATTGCAATCATAGAGCGGTCAGTCGCCACTAATCGGAGTCATTTATCAATCCGGAAGACCACACACACAAATGTGAACGCACTAAAATACACACACACACACACACACACACACACACACTGATCGATGGCTGGGCTAGGCCGGTAAGAGGGATTGATGGGCGCTTGGCTGGTGCTCTTTACGTGTGTGTGTGTGTGTGTGTGTGTGTGTGTGTGTGTGTGTGTGTGTGTGTGAGTGTGTGTGTGTGTGTGTGTGTGTGTGTGTGTGTGTGTGTGTGTGTGCGTTTAAAAGTGTGTGTTTTTGTCCTGGCATGAGCACAGCGAGGGCACGGATCACACAAAGGCAGAAAAGATTAACCTCAAGATGATTAAAATGTCAGTCATTGTTGTCACTCACAAACTAGTTTTGCCGCACAATATATTGTATACCTTTTATTTTTCTGACATACTTCCACATTGCTTTACCCGACTTGTTATCAGGGTTAATATTAATAATAAATAACTTCTTTAACCATGCTTCAGTACAAAACAAAACTGCATCGCCTTCAAAGTAAAAGCCTCCTGGTGACGTTGGTAAAAAAGCAAGATTGAGGTACATGACGTGGCTGAAACGGTCCTCGGTCTTCAAAAGGCAATTGTACATTGTTTTTCGGACATGTTCGCATAGCTTTTTTTTTTTATCCTTGTACATAATATATCATGTTAAGGTTCTCTTTCCTCTCTGTTGGAACAACCAATGAGGTTGCTCGACCTGCAGGTCCGCATGATGCATTGTCGTACAGCTCCCATAACACCCTTCACTGCGTAGGTTTGCAGAGGCGTTTGTGTTTATCTTTGCAGAAACATATTGGGTATACATAGTATTACTTTCATTAAGTAATTAAGTTATTTTGATACTGTTGCACAACCAGGAACCAGGAAGTAGTCAAACCCCAGTATTCTATAAATCTGTCTATTCATCGCCATATGAGTGTTGCAGTCTTTTCATAAGCCTGCAAAGTGAATGCAGGTCTCATTTTGTTTGGCTTCTGAATGTTTCACTACATGTATTATGAAAATCCGCTTATGTTTCCCAATTTACACAAGATAAAATTAGGATTTCCAAGGCTTAAACAAACATCTCCTCAGAGAGTGCCTTCGGTGCACTGCCCCAGGGTCTGTTTGGAGTTCTGAGCTTTACTTACTGGCACTATGGCATTGTTGGGGTTGCTGTAAACGTAACACAACATCAGCCTCTCTGAACCTTCCTCTGGGGTTGGATAATAACAATCCAAGTTATAACAATATATCAGCTATATGCTATACAGCCTCTGGCCCTGTGCAGCAAACTGCCACCATCTGTACAAGTGCAGGGCCTCTGCTAATACCTGAGCCACACTGTGAGAAGACAACAGTAGAGCCTAAGTATGGATGCCTCTGATGATTGGATCTTGTAAACATTCCCCACACTTGTCTTGACTCCTCTATGATGGTCAGGCCTAGAACATTTGGCTGTCTGGGAAGCTGTCAGACTGCGCTAAGAGAAAAAGAACGAAAGGGTGAGACAGAGAGAGGAACAACGGGGGAGGAGGAGAAGGAGGACCTTCGCGTTATTTCAGTGCTGAGCTGATTATGGAGTAAATTACTCTCTGATTCGTAAATAGTCTCCAATTTCTCTCCGGTGTTCTGTCTGTTGACCATAAATACTGTTCAGCCTTTCCCCAAATCTTTCTTGTTTCCACTGCTTTTCTTTTGTCTCTCCTTTAATCTTCTGCTCTTGTTAATTTGCACCTGTCACTTTAGAAAGTTCTCATTTTTACCCATCACTTTCTTTCCCCAACACTTCTTCCTGGCTGCTTTAACTCCTCTGCTTATTCGGACTCTATTTTGTCTCCTTTTCCCTTCCTCGTACTGCTGATTCATAATCTCTGTTTGGCTTGAAAACAGAGGGATGGAGCTTCTGTCCTGGTGAATAACAACAGGATTTGGGAGAGAGAGAAAGTGAGAACGGGATACTGAGACAGCCTCCTTTGCAAACTGTCTGTCTGGCTGGCACTCTGTCTCTATGTCTATGTGCCAGACTGTCAGCGACTGTGTTTCTATGTGTGTCAACGCTCTCACCCTGAACCACAATTTCCACAGATCAGGCTAACCAGATTTGGCTTACTACTGCTATTCTTAAATCTGTTCCATCCAGAGTCTGTTTAAATAATAAGACCTGTGCTCTGTTGTCTTTTGTCTCTCTTCTTTTTCCAACACCTGGGTCTGTATTCACTCTCACACATTTAGAGTGCCTCTACCACTTAGTGTTATGAGAAACGGAAACAGACGTAAGGGTAAGGGAGGGTGGGATACTAATGGAATTGTACGAAAAATGAGGGAGAAACAAAAAGATGACGGAAAAGAAAAGAGGAAAGCAGAGCAGATTTTATGGCAGCAAGAAGGAAAAGTGGATGAAGGAAGAGTGCAAATATGGAGAGGCATATGAGGGCAGAAACACAGAACTGGTCGACCAAATTGCATAACCGGGGGGGTCTGACTCAAATGTAGGAAGATGTTTCTGGAGATAACACACTAAAGCCTCAGAGTGGCGTTGTGGGGAACGCACAGAGGGCCTCTCCTGTTCTCCTCTTTCTTTCAGTTTTTCCCATTTCTACAGTTCCCCTTTTCTTTTAGGGGTCGCAGACAGTTGTGTATGTCCATGGGCCGTACTGAATGACCCGTACTCTATGTGTGTGAGAGAGAGACTGTGTGTGCAGTTCGGCTGATTCGCTCTGATCAAAAATGTAGGTCAAAGATGAACAATTTGCTAATGAGGTGGAGAAAACAGGGAAAGAGAAATAGAGGGTGAGTGCATGTGTATGTATGTGAGGGTGTGTAGGTGTGTGACCATTTTTAGAGACCACTCTATGTAATGAGCTGAGCAGGGTGACAGGGATGGGGCTGCATCGCTAAGTCCTGCGCGGCTTAAATCACACTGGCATCTGCCTTCCACACACAAACATACACACAACCTGACTGTGAGCCTGTATGTGTGTGTGTGTGTGTGTGTGTGTGTGTGTGTGTGTGTGTGTGTGTGTGTGTGTGTGTGTGTGTGTGTGTGTGTGTGTGTGTGTGTGTGTGTGTGTGTGTGTGTTTGAGCAAGTGACAGAGGACAGAGTAGAACAAGGTATGAGGAGGTTTAAGTATGACAAGGCCATCCTCCATTCTTGTGTTTATATTTGATACATTTAGTTTGTTATACCGGATTTATTCTCCTCCTTGCTACATAACTCTGATTAACATAATTGGGCAATCACCTCGCTGTTCAGGACATGAAGCAAGTAATGTAATTCACTTAATGAATCTGTCTCAATACGTTAACCTGAATTACAGTTCTCTCTCTCTTCCTGCACCTTCTGCTGTCTACCTTTTCTCCTGCGAGAGGCATGCAGGGGAGTGGAAAGGTTTGCCAAGAGTCATAAGTTACATATATTTAGCTTTCTTGAATGTTTTGAATAGCTTTGCTTCATGTCGCCTTCATAAATTTCAGATAAATCTCCATTTTTTTTGCCCGGGCGATAATCCAAACACAAAACTTTGCTTTCTCAGAGCTTAGCGGGAGAGCATAAAGGCACAATTTCCTGCTGATGCGATTAAATGAAACGCTATTAATATTTACGGTGACGCGTCCTCTTAATCTCTCTCTCTGAAGTGTGTCTAATTTTTCAAATCAGCTTTACTATTGTACGAGCCTGATTCTCTTATGACTCAAAGGGTGAATGAATTGGAGGGTTACACAGTATGAGTGAGTCACTATCAAAGCTATATTTGTGCGTGGATGTGTGTGTTTGTGTTTGTGCTCGTGTGACTGTGTCTGTGTCTGCCCTGCCTGTGGATGCTTGTGTGCAACTGTGTGTGAAGTTAGCCAGCAGTAGCAGGGTTATGAATCAGATCAAACACACACATAGTGACACCAGATCAAACACACACTCACACACTGCCTCTGGTAGACTGAGCTGAAGGGCCCCAACCGGGTGTGACTTTGATCCTCACCACAACATCCGCTCTTCCACTCCAACACTGCTCTTCTGCTGCTCGCCTCTCACATGCTCCTCAGGACTCTTACCCAGGACTCAAGTTACTCCTTTCAGATCTTCAAATAGAGCTTGGTGTGTCTTCAAACACAGAGGATCCTCCTGTTGTAACTGGACACTCAGTGTGTAGGATCCAGGTTTGGAGCCTGCAGATGGGCTTCAGGGAGGGTTGTGGTGAGTGTCCCCATCTCGATGGCCATGAGAGTAATAATAACAGTTATATACGCTGAGATGGTGGCTCGTATGGGTGTTTTCTTTGATAATGAGCCAGATGTGAATATTTGGTGCAGGTTGCTCTTTGCAGAATGTTCAAATGTGTTTGCTTCCTTATTCTTGATGATTCATTACTCAGATGTAATTTTGCATCATTATTCCTTGTGAAGGGATAGTGTTTAAATTGTTTGAAATATGAACCGAAATAGATCAGACATCTCACCAGTAAGACAATCTGTCTAGCTTTGTTTTTGTTTGTTAATATGAGTCGTTAGAAAGCAGCAAAGTCATAGCATTTTGACAATATTAATCGCAATGTTCATGTTTCAATGATTGGCTTTCTTCAGCATCAGAATCGTTGGAGAACACCGCCTGATGTTGAATTGTGGCACCAGGACTCAGATAGGTTACTGAGCCAAGTGAATTCCACTGACTTGGTTATGAACACTTTCCATTGGACATGTTTATAATATATATCATCTTTGTAACTACAACTCCTTGAAATTCTTCTCATAATTTGGCATCGTTAGAATTGAATGCAGAAATGCCTGTTTACATAGCTACTAAAAGGGTGGTCCACTCTATGCAAATGATCAGATGTTGTAGCCTTTACAGTCAGATGTGCAGTAATCATTCCTGTGTGTGATGTGAAAATCCTTTAGAATCAATGAAGATAATGATGAGATGCAGAAAGCCACTGTGTCAGAATCAAGTGTCTCATGAGGGGAGTGGAGCTAATAAGCAAAATGTTAACATGTCAAACCTAATAAAGCATCTTCAGGCTCGTCACCCGAAGGAGCACAATGCATTTACTGTAAGAAGAGAACAAGCAACTAGTGAGGCAGCTGGTGCCACAGCAATCCCAGAGCAGGCAAGTTAAAGAGTGATAACTAAATATATTAAGAGAAAAATAAAATTCCTAGCAGCAGATGAACAACCACTCAGCAGAAAACACAAGATTCTATCATTTCCTGCTTCACCACGACACACCAAACCTGTTGAAGTAACTCGTGGGACTCATGGGAGATATGACAGTTCACTGCATTGAAATATTGGATCGGTAAAGAAAACAATCACAGATGACTTTGTAGTGTTTGACCATCAATCAGGGATGTAACCAAGCACGAAAACTTAATTTGGATATGATCAAATGGTGTGCTTTGAACAGATACAAACAACATTTACATTTTCACAGTAGCTTTTTCCCCCCTCACCACAATCGACACAATCGTCCACAGACCACCACTACTTCTCAGACTCATCGAAACACACCAACATCATACACGCACTGGTCGCATCAGCGGAGCTCACCCTTTACAGTAATTTCCATGGAGAACATTTCATTAGTTTTCAGCATACAGTATTGGTTTGGCAGTGCAGAATAAGGCTTGACTGATGTTGCCCAGGTGCTGTCATCTCAATGCCTGGAGCTATGGAAAGCTTGACTTGACAGTAGATGGGAAAATAACGAGCTGGAGTTAGCGGCTGTCTTAAAAGTCCAAGAGAAGTTTTCCACGTCTTCCACAGTAGTTAGACTTGTTTTGTTTAGTTTTTCAGAGTTAGTGTTCAACTACAGTTTATTCTTTATTATTTGGTTAGTTCAGGTACAGGTTAAAAAATGATTCCAGCCACTCCAACCAGATCATTTTGCATTACACTTCCCGGCTGATCTTTACGTGTAGCTTATCTTCTTGACCCTTAACCCTGTTTTTGAATAAACCACATTAAGGCTGCTTGTGTACTTCCGATGAATCTGAATTTCTCTCAGTGGTTCTGGACACAGTGTTTGGACAAGCCTCCCTGTAACCCCCTCCACTAGGACTTGGCTGCTCCTGCTTTAGAGGAGATGAAGACAATGCTTCTCACTATGGAAATGTGTGCAGACGCTTTGATGCTTCATACACTTCGGCTTTTCAAAGTACATGTCCGGTTCTTCCCCCCCCTCACACCTTCCCCTCTCTCTAACCCTCCGCCCCCACTAGGCCGGCTCTGATCGATCCAACCTTGTCTCTTAGTCCCACATGTCATCTTTTTTCTTTGACACAGCTCTCCTCTCCCTACTGCTTGGTATTCTGGAGTGGGAATGCATGCACCATCGCAGATCCATCAGCTCCGATCGGAATGCCGCACCACGGCTCGGGGAAATGGAGGGATGAGAAGGGAGAGAGAGGTGGAGGGAGAAAGAGGGGGGAAATGGGGGAGAGAGGGAGGGGGAGAGAGAGAGGGCAGGTCAGTGGCTTGTCGACATCCTTCTGGGACCAAAGCATCAGACTGACAGGCAGATAGAGAGGGAGAGAGGAATAGGAGAGGACGAGGCATGAAGGCAAGAAAAAGAGCACCTTTTTATTTCTGAGGGGCCACTTCTGTTAATATCCATTTCCTTTCAAATCAGCCTCTCTAAGGAATTCAAGGAGCATACAAGTTCTTATATTCCCTTAGAGCTCAAAGGACTCAATAAGTAGTATGATATAGTGAGAGTATAGGTGCTCTTATAAATTAAGACCTCATATTTGTTAGCTTCAGGCTCCATGTGGACTATAGATGATAACTTCATGGGCTCTTAAAGGCAGAATGCACATTGTATACAGAATCGGTTCTCTCTATTCTATTCATGTGAAGTCAAATTAACTTTATTTATAGGCGGCCGAAACAGCTCAACTCACTGTAACTTAAAGAAAACATGCACGAATAGACAAGACAAGCAAATGATAAAACATCTTCACCACTTTGACAACACAACGGCAGCAGTTAGAAAGAAAAACACACAGACACACACAAATAGAAAAACAAAAACACTAACAGGATAGAAATTGGAAACACTTCATTAAAGCGCTACAGAGACAATAGGTGGAGATTATGCATGGTAGACGGAGGTAGTAGCATGATGAATATTGCACTCTATTTCCATCCCTGAAATATGTTTATAGCGTTTGAAAGCATGACTGTCATTATGTACAGTACATGTCTGTCACTTAAAAATCCATATTAATTCAGGTTGTAGTTTACGTGTGATATATATGTATAGATACTAACACCGCTGTAATGACACATATCATTGTGCCCGGGGTGGCATTACTGTGTCTTTCATCAAAACTCTGTGCATACGCAGCTTTTCATCACTCTTCAACTCGCTCATCATCCCTTCGTTCTCTTGTCAGAGCGGAGGGAGAAGCAGACAAGCGCTGATCGCATCGATGTTGTCTCTTCTTCCTTCATCGCTCTTTTTCTTTTGCGCTCTTCCTCTCCAAAGCCTCTCCATCCTCTCTGTGTGTTCTCCCCCATGGCTTTCCTCTACAGCAGTGCGTTGCCTTGGTAATTACCAGTTGTCTTAAACAGACAGATGGAATAAGAGAGAGTGACGGGCAATTTTCCCAGTGCCTGTTTTCCCCGTTTATGTGCACTCAACTCCTTTTCGTGTGCGTGTTCTGTATGCACGCTTCTTAACTTCTCTCCATCTCTTTCACAGTCTCTTCCCTCACTTCCCCGCCTCACTCTCTCCCTGTGAGTTTGCGTTTGTGCACGTCTCAATGTGTGTTTGTGTGAGTGTGTGTTTGTAAGGCGGACGTGGGGAATTACCTGACAGAATGTGTTAGTCCAGGATGGGAGTGGGACAGTCTCATCTCCTGCTCTTGTGTTGGCCATTTTAGATGCCAGGTGTCACTCTGGACCTCTGCAGGTCCCCAGGAGGGATTACTGCCAATCCCTCCACTTCTCTTTTCTCCCAGCATGCCCATAACACAGCAGTAAAGTAAAGACAAGGGCTATTTCTGTCTTCAAACTGTCAGGGCAAGAGAGGATGTGAAGGATGGCTGGAGAAGAGAGGGAGAGGCAAACAAGCTCGGTGTTATGTGTTCATATGAGGGACTGACACGCATTAACATGATGTCAGAGTTCACCTACGATTATTCATGTCATCCAATTAATTCTCCACACTCTCTTTCAGGCTGGTATGATCAGGATGGAGCAAGAGGAGTTTTTTATCGAGCCGGTGGAGAGGGGCGAAGGAGTGATAGAAGAGGAGGAGGAGGAGGAGGAGGGGGGAAGGACACACATCGTCTATCGCTCCTCAGCCGTAAAGAAAGCGCCCATCAGCAGCACGACGGCAGACTACCACTCCAGAGGTCAGTCTGTGGCATCCTCCACTTTTACACACCCTTCACTGAATGCCGCACACTTCAACTCTGTGCTCTATTTAACTCCATCTTTACCTGACACGTGGGAATGATTTAATGACAGCTAAGTCCCTGTTCACTCACCCTACATTTGAAACCTACATACATATTTCTCCTCACTTTTTCTTTTATCGTTAATGTTCTCTGCAGCACATCCTCAAACACTACACAGATTATACTCCCCTGATATAAACTAGTTCTCTTTAACCATTCATCCCTCATACACACCTGCTTATTTAATCATATCAAACTATTGTATGCAAAGACAGCGAGTCAAAGCGTGAGCGTACCCTGCTGTCAAAAAGATTACACCTACTCACACTCAAACGCATCCTCTTGTCACTGCACAATTCTTCCAGTGAGAAAGGAGTGACATATGGAGACGCACGTGTTTGATTGGTAAGGTAGCACCCTGTGTATCTTCTAATAGAGTTCTACGCTGCCTTGACTGCCTCAACAATTAACAGCTGGCACTCAAGTCTTTGGTTTCTCATCGTGTCTGCCTCCATTTTCCACTCTAGAGATGAAATAAATGAAGTGAAACAACAAGTACGGCTATTATTTTAGAGGAAGCATAATACTTATAGTTTGACAGAGCGTGTCGGCTCTGGGATAAGAGGGAAGGAAGACAAATATTTATTCAAATCGGCTTTAATACCCAAGGTTTGAACATTATCACGCAAGCAAAATTATATTTTCATCATAATAATTCAGCTATTTATCTTGTATTACTGTGAAATGACTTTCTTTTAGCTGAAATGTATTATTCATTTGGAAGTTGAGAATGTTATTTTATATCAAAGGACATGTGTAAGTGTAATGTTTCTGATGCTGCTCTATTTCAGTAGTGCTTTACACTAAGAAGTGTGTGCAAAAGAATATTAAAAACACATGTGTTTCAACGTTGTATTAGCCTGGCTCAAGCATTTATTGTGGATGAACAATAGGGAAGTAGAAGAGCCATGTCAACACACATGACCTCTGCAACACCTAATAACTAAGACAACATTTAACTTAATTTAATTTAATCAATGGCAGCCATAGAAATGTGCATTCTTTTGAGAGGACATAGTCAAAGTATTAGCTCATAGCAAGAAACCTGGAGCACACAGTGTATTCAGTATCTGCTCTAAGACTTGCCGATCTAAGATATTGGTGCATTTCTTATAAATGATATTTAGTGTTTTGTTGAAATAGTTTGATGGATTTGTTGTGAGAAAGAATTCTGCTTCTTATTCAGTTCACTTTAAAAAAATACTGGTCTCTTGGGTACATGAGTAGTGTTTGAAAAGGTGCACATCTAATTGTTGAACAAACAGAAATAGGAAAAAAAAGGAAAATTCCCCGAAGAATTGGATATTTAATATCGTCAGCTGTACCGTCAGGGGTTTAAGAACTTGGGTTGTTTGGAAAAATATTACTTCAATGCATTCCTCAGGCTTGTGTCAGTACAAGTGGCTGCTCAATCACTGTGATTGATCTGATGCCAACAGGTCAATCAATTGTGACCCTGACCTGTGTCTCAACTAATCACCAAAGCAAAAATATTCTCATAGAATCAAGTTTCCCATGTTGTACAGGAGTGACACGAAAGGGCTTTATAACGAGTGTATATAGATGAGATCTGTGTCTTCCTATTCTGAGCAGTTGACTCAAGAATGTCTAATAATATACAGAGAGAGAGTTTCCATAGGAACACCCAGTGAGGACAGACTGCATTAGAGTAACACAGATCTGCTCCCACTGTTACTGATACCTGGCAGTACATCCACACATGTGAGCGCGAGCATGCACACGCTGAAAAAACCTATAGGGAGAGTCACACACACACACACACACACACACACACACACACACACACACACACACACACACACACACACAGAGGATGTAACCACACGCAGCTTACACAACTCCCTTGATCATACATTTACACTTCTGAACACACATATGTGCTGGATGCACACAGGCACGCAGACACACACACAACACGTCTCACTGCTCCTTGTTGCCTTTGAATCTTTCCTTCTAATGAAGAGTGGGGTGCAGATCAATAGCGTAGGATAGAACAGGCCACAGTGTGTGTGTCTGTGTGCGTGCATGTATGGCGTGGGCATGAGTTCTGTGGTCGTCTGGCTTTGAGTGCTGGGATTTTCAAGGCCAAGCAGACAGACAGACTGACACACAGACAGACAAGCAGGCATGTGCTGCTCCCAGTAGCATTTGATGTGCATCTTTCTCTTATTTTTCTCTTCTCTTTTTCCTTTTTCTCTATTCCAGACCACGACATTATGTAAACACAGGTTCACTGTAATATCATGGAAACATAGGAAGCACATTGTAGATCCTGCTGCCTTTACCCGTCTTTCACGGTTTAAACTGAATCCTCTCCTCCTTTATTCCCTCATATTCTGTTTCTCAGACAATCATACCCCCCTGTAGATCAATCAGGGACATTAACGATTTAATTAATAATCAATCAATCATTTCTGGAGATCTCCTTCGCCAAGCATGCTTAATTCACAGCCAGTTATTGAATGTTGGACTCATTTCCTGGCCAAAGACGGAGAGAAGGAAGTTATATTTAGCAAGGTAATAGAGGAGCTCAAGAAGGAGAGAAAGAGAGATGAAGAAGGAGCGAGATTGATCGGCTTCTTACTCCATAAGCTGAGGAGGTGTGAATTCATGTCCTAAGTTGAGAGAGCAAGCTTTATTATTAATGTGGCACATTCGTCAATTAATCGCAGCGGCAATAGAAAATGAAGGATTGCTATTCATTTGTTGCTGGGTGGACGGAGCTCCATCCTTCAATCTGTCTTGTCTTCGCCCCTTACAATTTAATTTGATCTACTTCTTTTATTTATCTGTGGTTTTGATCAATGTCTTTCTGCTCTGCCAATTTCCTGGGTTTTAGCTTCTCTTTACTTTTACTCCAAACAAACTCTCGTGTTGATGTTTTCTCTTCGACGTGTTTTGTTGTTTCTGAGGCTGGACAGTGAGGGTGGGGTTTGGTATGTTGTCTAGCGGGACTGGACTTCCTGTGTGGGTGTGTTGCTTTGTATACAAGCACGTGTATGCGTGCCAGTGCAGTGTTGTGTCCTGGGCACTGAGACATGCCCAAACAGATGGACTACCAGAGGGCTTTTTCCCATAATCCCCCTCACCTAGTCTGCTGTCTGGACTAAACTCCCACATACATTTTTCTTACTTTTTTCTTGTCTAGTTACGGCATTACAGAAGCAACTTGTTAGACTGTTGTATGTTATATTCTGGTAGCATGGTAACTATCATTCAGCTCACGCACACACTCACAGTAGGTTATAGAATAGTGTTACAAAATGAAGTCCTTTGCAGCTGAATGGTTTTCATTGACATTTCAGAGATCTGTATTGTTCTCAAGGCAGACAGGCTCCCTGCAGTGTCTGGGGCAAAGTGATCGCAATTAGCTAGTGGACTGACACTGGGCGGAGGACTGAGGCAACTACACAAACAGGACCCCATGCATCTGCACAAAGCCAGCATTTGTTTTACCCTTCATACGCTGCTATTCTGTGCGGTTCTTGTATGTTTTGTGCCTCATTATTGATGTGAGCTGTTGTTAGGTCACTGTTGTTGTGTCGGTTGTGTTGTCTTTGCACAGCAACAATACAATGATGCGTCGGTTTCGGCCTGAGCGGAGAGGAAATTGGAGTGGGTCAGACAGGGGCCAGTGGTGCTAGTCACTGTAGCTTAATGTCTGTCTCTCGCATTTTAAAAATGAAGGACGCTCCCTTGAGATCCAACTCTCTCTCTCTCTGTCTCTCACTCTACTCCCTCCTTCTTTCTCCCCCTTGCTCCGTCTCTGCTGGTGTGACACAAGGATAGTCATATGGTGCAAGGGTTTTAAGAGGAGACTTGTGACTAAGCACTTAGAGATGTGAGCACACACGCACACACACATAGCTCATAAATGTCCTGAACTCATCTTCGGTATGTAACAGGAGGTCCCAGCAGACTCTGTGCAGTACATCGTGGCTCTTGTTGAAATCCCAAATAGCCTCCTGAAAACCTCCGTAAAGGTGACATTCTCCTGACGTCCTTATGAGGCTTATTTAAGAGATTGTGCTAAGAACATTCTCTAAACCCTTTGCTTTGGACCTGCATCTACCGCAAGCAGTAGATGCATGTGGACAACTTTTAGGGGAAATTCCAGTTTCATACAACGCAGTTCAAAGTTATTACTAAAGATTTTAGTTGTAAACATCTAGTTCAGTTTTGACATATTGCCGTAGTTGTGCAGTTATCCTACGCATTGAGGGATGATTACTGACTTGTCAGGTGTGCTCACTTTTCGTTTTACCTCCAAATAAAGTGATTAAGATAATGTAACTAACTCTTTCAATTTTTATTACCTGGCCAAGTTCCCTAAAGCAACATATTCCCATTCCAGCACAGTCTTCCCATTTGCCCCAAAGCAACATTGGCTGTCTAAGCCCTAGTATGAATGAAATCAGGAGCCTCCTGTCCTGAGTGTCTTTCGGCTGCTGCTTCATGGTTTAAAACCAGTAGTTTTAAAGGGGAAATTCCTTTGCCGTATATAGCCTATGTAAACAATGCCA
The DNA here is from genome assembly GCF_900634415.1 of Cottoperca gobio. Lineage (NCBI taxonomy): Eukaryota > Metazoa > Chordata > Actinopteri > Perciformes > Bovichtidae > Cottoperca > Cottoperca gobio. The sequence goes on from NC_041364.1 coordinate 14,207,914, forward strand.
TCTGCCAAGGCTTGTCTGAGGCTGAGCATTTTTGGCACAAAAAAAACCCCCAAAGCTCTCTAGAATTTGGAAACATAAACTTAAGTGAACCATTTTAGCGTGGATAAATATGGGTTGTCCAAAATGTAAGTATACTATATTCAGGAAAGGAAGGTGTTCATTGGAAATGGTTCACTTAAGACCAGTGTGAGAAAGGTTTATTCAAGTATCAAACTCTACTCTCTAACCACAATGCTTTCATTTTACATTGTGTTGTACTGATTCAAAATGTGTGTTTATTTTATTAAAAACATCTGTTTGATTTAATGCCCCTTCCAGAAACCTTCTAAAAATGTTGACTTGTTTTTGTATCCATCAAATGAAACTCTCTATAGCAAGGCCACATTGCACTTTCCACTGATTCCAGGTCAGCAGAACGGCGGCGCCACATTAAGTTTCACAGCTTGCATTATATACGGAACATGTGGTTTATGTATGTAATAATGTGTAATGCCATATAATAATATGGGTGTTATATTGGGCAGTAGCGATCCCCTTTAGATCAGCAGTGTGCATTAGTGCATACCTGCATGAGTGCATACAGCCCAGCAGATACACACACACACACACACACACACACACACACACACACACACACACACACACACACACACACACACACACACACACACACACACACACTCACACTGATACAGTATATATGTGGGAATGAGTGCCGGCCCAGGTGTGCCTCTGGGAGGAAATTACAGTGTTAGGAGGGGAAGCATTTCAGCGGCCAGCTGCTTCCTCTCTCCCTCTCTGTGGTCACTGGCTCTATCCCGAGAGAGCACGACTGGCTTTTTACCACACTCACCATGTGTGTGTGTGTGTGTGTGTGTGTGTGTGTGTGTGTGTGTACAGTCATGCATTCAGGCATGTATGTGTGCATCCCTGTGCATTTGCAGGTTTTATTCCTTGCCTGTTTCACTCATGAGTGACAGCGTTTGTGTGTCCACCGGTGTGTACGTGTGTATTTGTCCATGTGCCAGCATCGCGTCACTCTGTGTGTGTTCTCCCTCTGGCACATCTGACTCCTTACCTGCTAGTAAGCTCCCAGCAGGCCCTCTATTGAGCCATCACTCACTGTGCCACAGCGCTGCCTTTAAACAGAGCAGGACTCCTGGGATAATAGCAGGGTGCTGCCGACCTCTGCTCCTGTGAAGAAGGGAAGCCTTGGAGGGATGAAGGGGTTATTAGAGCCATAGTGATTGAGAGAGAGTCACTATAATCACGGTGATCATAGTGTTTTGACAAGATTATCGCTGAGCCTGGGTGCTGCCTCTGATGTGGTTTTCATATTTTCAATACCTGACTCTTGATGACAAAATCCTGCTACATAGCTATGTGTGTGTCCTTGTATTTTTATATTTATGATGAACAATGATCATTTTGGATGACTTAGTTTCAGGGCAAAGGTTGTGAGAAGCAAAGCGTTGGTCCCAAGCTGGGGTCGGTTCCCCTTTTGAGGTAGAAAAACAAAATTCTCCCACAAATAAAATTGCATTTATTTGATTTATTATGCACTCTTTGTTTTTTTTACATCAACCTATGAAGCTATGCAGGCTTTATAATTAGATCATATGGTCATACATTCAGAGTTTATTTAACTGCTTAAAAAAACAGTAGTACAGAAAGTAGTACAATTCGTATTTAGAGTCTATGAGTAATGTATGTGTGCATGCTGTAGCTGGACTATGAATGTGCAATGATAATATAATACATGCTATCATAGAATTTTAATTTTCATATATGCAGACTTAAATGCAGGGCTCGCACACAGCAGCAGGTACAACTGTGGGACTGCAATTACGTGCAACAGACCTCCCTGGAGGTGGCCAGTGTTCTATGTTAGCATCAGTTATGTAACCAGCCAACCTAAGGGACAGAAGCTCATGGAAGATGAGATGGCGTGTGACTTCCTTCCTCCCACTACTGTCACAGTCCTCAGAGAAGAGTGGGAGCCACTGAATAAGCTTCCTTGATGTGCACGCTTGAGCAGGAAAATTTGACATTGTTTTCTAAAGTTAAAGCGCATGACCAATCACTCACTGAAACACCGTTAATGTAGTTATGTGTGTGTAAAGAGGATGTAATACTATGGCAGCTGAGAGCACAGAGGTTAATGGAGCCTCTCGTGTGAATGAAGCTTTACATCGCTCTGGAGACCCAAATACATTCACTGCTATTACAGCACTTTCCTCATTCTCTCATTGTGTGTGTGTGTGTGTGTGTGTGTGTGTGTGTGTGTGTGTGTGTGTGTGTGTGTGTGTGTGTGTGTGTGTGTCTCTCTCTATATAATCTATATTGCTATGATAAATGTGTAGCTTGTGAGCAGTTGACCAAAAACATGAAAACAATAAAAACCTTCAACTATATCACATGATCTTCATCAGTTGTCATGGAGATGGATGTGTTGACTTGTAAGCTCAGTAGCTGTTCATCCATAGCCCTTTTTGACTGTATTGGCTTATAAATGATGCGTGTTTATTATTTATTATAAGTGTTTATTCTTGGCGTTGGACTTAGTAACTCAATGTACACAGGTACTCATGTGTCATGTCAACAGATTAATCCCAATGACAATAAAGCAAACTCCACCTGCTGATCATGTGATGCAGTCGAAAACAGCAGCAAATCATTTTTAACATTCACAAACAACGGCAGAATGTGTTGCTTTTGTGTGCACGATGGCAATAATGCTCAGACATCCATGCAGTGAGAATAAAATTATCAAAGTGTATGCGCCTCATGGCTGCTGTCTGATTAGCAGAGTGATGTGTGGTGGTGGGAGTTTGTTAGGCTACAGTTCATTTGCCGCTGCGCACCCGAGGGAAGTTTAATTGAATAAAACACAGCTTTGTGCTTCTTCATTCAGTATTGTCTATAATACTAGCCAAGAGCATCAAGTTCAGACTCATTTATGGCTCAGACAGTAGGTACACATGGGGAGGACAGGTTATAGATGTTTATTGCATGTTGAGTCAATGCTTTAAATGTTGTGCATTCGGTTTTGTTTGTTTTATTATACTGTTAGTTTTTTATGTTGTCACAAAATGTTGCTATAACATGTCATTTTAATAATAACTTGAACTCTCAATGTCCATTAAGGGTGTTGGAAATGAGCTTTACACGTGTACAGTACATTAAACACTGCTTCTGCAACTGTCAATGTTTCTCTGTACTTGTCCCTTATAAATAAACATATAAATACATTTTTTATTTTAAATGTGATGAAGAACTGTTGGATCACAACACATGAGAGAGAGAGGGGGGGGGAGGGAACGAGAAAATGCAATCATCTTCATTGTCCTTGCTCCCACTCAGATGCCTGATACGTCTTGTAGCATTAGTCTGATGTGTTCAGATTTAGCTCGAATAAAAGTGGAGAATGGCTGCAGAGATCAGAGGATGAGGAGAGGGAGGAGAAAACAAGGCCCTCTCAGAGCTTAGCAGGAGCTGAAAATACATATTTGTCAATCTGTTTACTGCACCCAATGAACCGGAGTGACTGTCAGATCCAGATGGGTCATGTTGTGGTTGTCCGTACGCTGTTGATCCCTGACCTTTTTAATGGTGTGTGCTTGTATGGAGCAATTACAGCAGTCTGACACAGTCTGATGGTCGGAGGCAAACTGCCGGCTGGGTTATTCGTCTTTATTTTCCAATGCTACAATAATCGAACATTACTTTCTTCTTCTTGTGTTTTCTTCGTCTCGCAGGCTCTGTTCAAACACTGTATATTGTGGCTGCGGCAACATGTTTAGTTACGCTCGGGTGGTTCGGAGGCCTTTCATCCAATATTGAATACTTTAATTAATTGAAATTTAATAAAATGCATAGCAATTTAATTTACAATCTGTATAATTTATTATAGCAAATCATCCTTAATTTAACTGCAAAATGAAATATTAGACCACTACCGGCCGGATTTCAGTTTGAAGAAATACGTACAGTAAGATTACAAGGCCAAGGCAGCGTGTGTCTGTTTTTCTATTTGAAGTGTTTATGGTTATCTACAGTTAAATTAGACAACTCAGTCTCAGTCAAAGATATACAGTATATCAGAATTACACATTTCTGGAGAGAAATGTGTGGCTTGTAGAATATGTGTGCATGTGCATGTGGGTACACACACATGCAAAGTTGTCACAGTGTGACATTCAAAGTGCAGGATGTTGATAGTAAAGACAGGGTTAAATAGTATTTATTTATTTTCTAAATCAATTTGTCCTGCGTGTTTTCTTTTTACAAAGACAATAATTCAAGTATTTAAGTTTCTGAAACAGCCATGAAAATATTAATCATAAAAAGAATGCAGAGGCCGAGCTTGATCAAAAAATACCGGCCACAGAAAAGAAAATGTTCCTCAGGCATTGCTCAGGCAGAGCAAGGAGAAAAGGTTTATTAAAACGCTTTATTTAGTCGAGGATATTAGTTATGCTTTCGTTGTCAGGAATGGCTATGAAATATATTGACTGTGAACAGTTTTCATATTCGTTCCATATAAATGTTTCCTTGCTATGTTGATCAAAAGTGTGATCTCTCTGGCATTACATTACACAAAACGTGTTCGATAATGCTAGTTTTGGTAATGCAATGCTGATAATCTCATAATAACCACATCAGTAGCTACATAAATTAGATCAGTGTCGATTTGAAGTGTTAGTTTTACTTTGCTGGGACAGCCAGACAGAAGGGGTCGTCAGTATTCACTTTGTTCCACTGTGGGATGATGTGCGTGTGTAATAGATATAATTGAGCGACTGGTTTACACAGTCAGTTGAAAGTGACTGTGAAAGCCCTTTGCTTTTATGGAACGTGTCCTCTGCAGCTGTGGTCACAATCACGCTGAGACTATTAAAGACAGCATGCTGACATGTCTTCATTGCCGTGCTCTTTGTGTGTGTGTGTGTGTGTGTGTGTGTGTGTGTGTGTGTGTGTGTGTGTGTGTGTGTGTGTGTGTGTGTGTGTGTGTGCGTGTATTGTCACTGAGCAGCTAATGTGCAAACTCTACCTCTCGTGCCATATGTGTCCTGTAGCGATGAGAGGGAGATAGATCATCCTCCACAGCAGATGTGCTGACACCAGAGAAAAGTTAGTTCACTTCCCTGGCATATTACCCACGTTCCCCCTGTGATCCTTCTCTTTCTCCAGACTTCCTACCATTGCTCAGAACTCTAAGAGATTTCTGAAAAGATTCCCAGCCAAGCTGCCAAACCCCAGTGTTCTGGCATGTGATCGTCTACGTGTGTGTGTGTCTTCTACCCTGCTCATACACAGAAGCTCAACCCTCCCTTTGCTTTCTTCTTTTGACCTTTATTCCTCATCTTTTTCTTCCTGTCTTCCCCCACTTCTTTCCTTTCTTACTTATTTCCCTACTCCTTAAAGAGTAACTTAACACCAGGCTGAAAAGCTCTGGTAAAAGTTTGTTTCATCTTTGACCAACTTGGGTGTGGTCGGAAGTGTGCAACTGTTGCACCTGAAACTACATCGAGCAGCGCACACAGCCTTCTATATCACTGCAGTGAGAAGTTAAACCACTGAAGGTACGCAAGAGTTACTGTCTTTGAAGTAACTATCCTCCACTCCACACATCTGAGAGTTCATTTCTGTATTTATATGTCAGGGGATGAGGGCTGTGTAGGGAGGGAGGTGGCAGGGGGAACGTTGCCTTGTAATCTAGGGGGGTGGAGCACCAGGCAACGTCATTGATTTCTCACAGATGCACTTGATCGAGTAAATAAATACTACTAAGACTTGGGATCAAAAGTTAGTATAGAAATCAACTCTACAAATAGTTTATTTACTCAAAACAATGTATACCATGCAACGTTGTTCAATCCCTGATCATGTGAGGGTGCATTTTAAAAGAGTGCAGGAATGGTGGACTCCACTACTTACAGTCTTGTTCTCTCCCAGAACTGGCACTCCTTAAGGCTGCATGTTACAATATGAAACTGGTCAGATATTTGGTAAAACGAAGGTACAAGGTGATCATTTAGTAGCAGATGTCATTTTCCGCAATGCGACACATCCCCACCTCTGGTGTAGACAGGAAATTAAAAGACAAAACAGTTGGAGAGTTGGAGCACTGAGCAGTGTAAATATATTAAATTAATATTCCTACACACCATAGTGTCAAAAACAGCGTTTGATTTTTTTAAATGAAAATCTTAAGGAAAATAACTTTAAATTACACTTTAATCTTCTCACTCCTTCCCCATTTTTCCTGGCCTCCCTGCTGTAATGACTTCGAGCCAGGTTTGAGATCACAGCGTGTCTGACTATACAAAGAATGACTCACATACATTACAGTACGGGCCAAGTTCAGTTCTGTCTCCTGTTCCTTCCACGTTTCCTCCCACGAAGTCTCTCTGCATTTGAATTCTTGTATGGCATTGGTATCACTAGAGCATAGTAGATGTTGTTGACTTTCTCATAACTGCACTTGTTGGTCATATTTTATTTCTTAGTTGATAGTTAATGTTAAGTTTGATGACTTGTGGTGGGTTTTGAATCTATCCTGTAGTATCTCTGTATCTAATGCTGCTTGTTGTCTTTGGAAATTAACCAGTGATAAGTCAGCACATATTTCAAAGGCTGCTTTTATTAGGGATATAAACCAGATATAAAGACAGAAGCAGGGTACAGAATGAGCAGAGGACAGATAAAGAGTGATGAGGAGTTGAGAGGCAAATTGCCTTCTTGTTAAACTCCTTGTCACTCCAGTTCAAACATCAGTCTCAAGTTCATGGCATGACTATCTGTAATTTAGCTGCTGATATGATGTGAAAGCCATTAAAAAGAGAAACACAGTAAACAATTAAAGTATTAAAATAGCTGGTGTGAACACTGTTAAATGTTTCACCAACAAAGCTGTCACCGAGGCCTTTCTGAAAAAGAAAAAAAAGAATCTGCCATGAGGAGCTGTTTTCAGATTACAGCAAAGAAAACAGGAATACAGCTTTGGTGAAAGCAGCCACACTGTCACAACCTCTCGATGTGGGTTATTTTTACTCTGAAAGCAGATAAACACAGCAATTACTAATGTTTAGCTGCTGAAACACCAAGTTTGCTAAACCCTGCTAATTAAGTCCAGAGAGGTAAGAAAAGAAGGAATCATTCTGTTGAGATATAAGAAGACATTATTATTTTTAATGGACACAGCTTTGATTTGTTTGTGGCTTTAAAGCTTCTTCTCTATTGACACACCCACACAATCTATAAATGAGGATATCTTGTTGTATGTTGTATTTGTGAGATGCTCTTTGAAACTCTTATTTCATGATACTAGCGAACGTATTTATTTCCCGTAGCAGAATTTAGCCGGAGCACATGAAAAACACACAGAGAGGCAGACACGATGGTGGTGTCTTCCTGTGACAAGCGTGTTGCTCTCTCTGTCTGGGTAGTCAGGGCTGAGATTGCCAATAAATAGTGGCCAGTGGCCTTCAGCATTACCAGCGGGGAGAGATTTGTGTCCTCGTGCCTGATTGGTCCAGGCCTGAGGAAGAGAACAAACCATCTCATTAATCAGGGAACACTGTGGGGACACGGTGTGTGTGTGTGTGTGTGTGTGTGTGTGTGTGTGTGTGTGTGTGTGTGTGTGTGTGTGTGTGTGTGTGTGTGTGTGTGTGTGTGTGTGTGTGTGTGTGTGTGTGCCACTCGCACTCGGTGCTGGTGGCACGTTGTCAAAATACTGCGTGTGTGTGTTTGGAGAGACAGAGAGAGTGAGTTGTTGTGTGTGTAATATTATGTCAGGCGATTGAGACGCAGGAGTGCAGCGCTGAGCCGATGGATGACAGATGACTGGGTGTTAAAGGCCGCAGGAGCAGCCATGACTCACACACACATGTGTGTGCACAAACTCCTCGCTGCCAAAGCTGTCACATTACAGTCCTACCTGTGCTTACATTCCTCCTAGCACCAATGTTCACCTTTAGGGCTGCCAAATAAAGTACAGTGTCAAGTTTGATTATCGTCACTCTATTGTCTATTAGAGACATGAAACGTGTCCAAATGTTGAACTTTTCATTAATAAGGAAAGCAGTATTTTCTGATTGATAACTTTACACTTTACATTTAAAATTATCATTTCTATATCAATTGCTCACTCCATGTTACCTTGCACTTGTGAGGAAACTCTTGCATGCCTCCACTGTGAACAAAGAATCCAAAAATGGAGATAATTATTGAAGAATTGCGATGAAAGGGGGCCATGCAAAACTATATCAACATATCCATTTACTAATTATCACACAACTCGTGCAGTATAATCCAAATGTAATTCATCCAGTCGTCCAGTAATATGCATATACCTCCCAAACACATGCAGTTTCACTAAAACCTTCTCTTTAAAACACTTCCGCACTGCAGCTAGTGAGGTTTAGGTGAAAATCCATGTGTGTGAGGAGTTCACTTTGGAGGCATGTGAGAAAATAAAGTTTTCTTCATGAATTCAAGGTAACACAAGGTGAGTAATTTAACTTTGTTAAGCTGTTGAATTACTTGTTGAAACACCTGTGTTGTATTTCTTGCTCCTGTGTGCTGTGTCAAACAAACAGGTTGAGGGGATCACACCCATGCTGTCCATGTAAGTGTATACCTTATGGTGCTGCAAAGCAAATGTTGGTTCTGCTTTTAATCAAAAGCAACAAAACCCAGCAAAATAAGAATCCTGCAATTGCATTCAGCCAAATCATGTGATGTGCTAACATATAGAGAACAACATTGACTTAAAATTCAGAATGCGATGATGATAGAGAGAGAGAACAGATAGAGAACAGATAGAGAACAGATAGAGAACAGATAGAGAACAATGCAACTTACAATAAACACTGGATCATGGGATTTACATTTGAGTAAGCTGGTTTCTGTTTCTCCAGTCTAATCTCATATTAGCTCACACAAGGTTACACAGAACGATGTATGGTACATGTACATGCTCATGAAAGAAAGGCTATCTGTGTAGCTTATGTTCTGTGTGAAAGAATATTCCATCTTGTGTGAATTTCCAGTAAGCTGAAATGCAGTGAGCTGTAATTCCTTAAAATAGCACCCAAAAGTGGACATTCCCCCAGTGCATCTGTCATCACAATGGAGCAAAATGTGTTTTTCCTTCTTTGTAACCAAGAGCTTGTGCAAGGATTATCATAGTATTTGCCAAAACCACTGTCTGACAACGCAATGACCATAAAAAAGGTCATCTTGTACATGATGTTAATACAGTACGCCACTGATTTAGCACCCCGGTAACATTGTTGGACTCACAATGGACAGTTAAAAAAAGATCAAAATCAATGCAGCAGAAGAGGTATTGTCTTTTTCTATTCCACTCATTCTTCTTTCTTGTCAAAACATGGCACCTACGTTACCCACAATGCAACTCAAGATCAGAAATCCGAGTGTGTTATTCTAATGTTGCCTGAATTCGCTAGCCTCAAGCAGAGAGGAGGAACAAGCTGCTGAGATCTGGTTAAACTCACTTCTTTTCTTAAGCCACACCCAAAGATTTCTTTTTCATTTTCAAACCTTTAGTCTTCAGGCTCAACCGACACTGACTCACATCACATCACATTTATCAGCTCCTTCTAGAGACACAAAAAGGTTTTAAAAAAGGTTTTCACATGCAGTAGTGCTCCCCAAGTAAAACAGACTTTGATGTGTAAAAATCGCTGCATTTCCCCTTTTAGAAATGGCACAGTGATCACTACTACATATCTCCACAGAGCACCGTTCACCTTGTAGTCACCTTGGGAAGAAATGGTTAGTACTGTTATGCAGCTAGCAAACTTCACAATAAAAAGAAGCTGTTCATATTTAACCTTCAGCAGTTTTTGTTGTGCTGGACATTTCTTCAGTGAAGAGGAAAATGCCTGCTTCACTATAAACCACAACATTAGACTCTGGCACTCTACAGATTTGCTGTAGTACCTGATCACTGCAGAAGACGTCTGCATGATCCATGATTCACAACTAAACTGAAAGATTCATAACTGTACTGTTGCATGATAAAGTAGTCTATTGTTGCTGTTATCACACTAAATAAAACACAAAACAAACCCGATCACAGCCATAATAGTTGACCGTAATGACCTTGTGATGCATTTAATGATAGCAAAACTTCTATATTATATGAATTGTTGAATTAAGTCATTCTACGTATCTCTTTTCTCTCTCCCATCTTTATATATCATCCACCCAAACTTCTTCCATTCCTTGCTTCTTCCTTTCCTTCCCCCAGCTCCATCACCCATTCTGTCCTGGAGGTAGCCTCAGGGCTGCCAGGTGTGTGTGTGTGTGTGTGTGTGTGTGTGTGTGTGTGTGTGTGTGTGTGTGTGTGTGTGTGTGTGTGTGTGTGTGTGTGTGTGTGTGTGTGTGTGTGTGTGTGTGTGTGTGTGTGTGTGCGCAAATATGTGTGTGTTTTGAAAGCATAACATGCTCACCTGCAATTCAGTGAATCCACATCTTACTTCAAAGTTATTTGTGTCCGTTGTGTCCAAATGTATCCACATTTAAGTTGCATTGTTCTCTATCTGACTGTGAATCAGTCCCCCCCCCCCCCCTCCCACACACACACACACACATACACACACACATACACACACACTCTCTCAAACTACATAACCCCATATCAGGTCACTTAAAATGCTGATTTCTAAAACTGATATATATTAAAAGATTACTGTGATTAAAAATGGACTTCTTTTTCAAATACTTGGAAACAAAAGTATGTCATATTCTTATAATAATAATAATAATAATAATAATAATAATAATAATAATAATAATAATAATAATGATAATAATAATAATAATGATAATAATAATAATAATGATAATAATAATAATGATAATAATAATAATAATAATAATAATAATAATAATAATAATAATAATGATGATGATGATGATAATAATAATAATAATAATAATAATAATAATAATAATAATAATAATAATAATAATAATAATAATAATAATAATAATAATAATAATAATAATAATAATAATGATAATAATAATAATACATGGCATCTTGATCAACTTATGATTGCTGATATTTCACACTATTTTCTGGGGTCATGAGCATTTTGTGACCTAAAAACTAAAAACTTGGATACAGACCTGAAAAGATTAATAAATGGTGCGCCACAGATCATGAATAGAGGAGGTGGATCATCAACAGCAACTCACCATCCCAGTGGTGACTTGCACACACTACATACAGTTAATCTTTAAATAAATAACTGTTGTCTTGCATATTCATTAGCGTATTAATGTACATCAACATTTTGGCACTCTAAAACTTGGTCTTTTTACAGTAATCCATAAATTCCCCATCAATATAAATTCCTTAAAAAATGAATTTCACTCAAACTGTTGATAAAAAAAGAAATCTGAAGTAATTTTGTGGCAGGTCATCTATATTCCCCGTCTGACATACCGAGCAACCAGCCAAGGGGTCAGAGTCAGCGAAGGGAAAGGTGATGTGCTGTGTTTAAACGAATAAAATATTAATAGAGTCAGCCAATTAAAATAGGGGCAGCCGGAGTGTCCCAGGAATCCAGAGCAGACATTAGTACTGCACTAATAAGATGATTTCCATCAGCAATAGCCAGACAATGCAGGGGACGACAGCCAGGGCCAGAGAGACCCGGGGCGGGTGGGTGGGCGGCGGTTTGGTGGATCATCGGAAACCGAAGTCTGACTTGTACTTCTGCGAGATGGGTCTTGTGACGGCCTGAGAAGGTGAACAAAAGCAGGATAATGAAGTGTGTGTTGCATGGATTGTAGAGTTGTATGTTTCTATGTGTAATGAGTAATAACAGATTGGGGAGCACGGCTTATTTTCAATTCCTAAACTGTGTGTCCAGTTATTACTCTGAACCTGCATTACAATCTAAAGAAACACTGATTACCTTTCCAATTTCTCTCTCGCTCCAGGTCTTTCTTTCCTTCCCTTGCCCTCCTTGTCTCAATGCAGTGCAATGTAATTCATCAGGTAAATGGGAATTGTGTTGGTTTGTTGGACACATAAGTACACAAACACGCAGCAGAGCGCACACACACCAACATTCACATACACAGAACATATACGTACACTCATACACACCAAACAAAAAGAGCAGCTGGTATACAGTCCATTCATATAATCAAGGCTTTAGTGTAGTACACTGTTTCCCATAACAATATAACAATACAATAATATATTAATCAGTATTTGCAGATACATAACAAGCAAAATACTACAAGAACAATATCATAATATACGTTTTAATTAAATGCAAATAGAATTGGTGATTAGTTTGGATTGCTTTCCATTTACCACGTGTGCTGTTGTAATTCGCTGACTCATCATTACTAAAGGACACACGGCTCATCAAATCACTCTCCTCTTTCTCCACGCCTCCCTTTCTCTCCTCTTTCATGGCACGCTACAGTATTGCTATTCTTAGCAGGGTGATGCAAAGTTCTCCATTACAACCAAATGGATACTGATGTCTACTCATGCTTTTTGTTGGACCCTGTGTGTGTGTGTGTGTGTGTGTGTGTGTGTGTGTGTGTGTGTGTGTGTGTGTGTGTGTGTGTGTATTTTGTGTTTATGTGTTGTGTCTAGTACTAAGCTAGCTTAAGCCAGCTGCATCTCACATGCCTCATGCGTGGCTTAACTGAGCGAATGCCCGTCTGTGTGGGTGTTTCTGTATATTTGTAAGTCTATGCATTTGCATGTGTGTGTGTTTCTTATCCAGGTTTAATGTTTCATGTTGTGTGCTCTGCTCATTTTGTCCATACACCCTTCATACCCACACATCTTCTTTTCTCTCTCTCTCTCACATAGACACACACGGAAACACACACTGTATTAACCTTTAACATCCTCACTATTATGTCATTCAATATTGTTTAATTTACCTCTGTAATACTGTAATGTTTTGGAGTGATTCACAGAGTAATATGCCAGTGACAGGCAGAACAAATACTTGGCTCACACATTGAGTAGGCACACTTCCATATGTAAACACACACATGTCAACACACACACACTCTGGTATTCACAGAGTAATCAGCGCTGCAGCTATTATTAATGAGAGAGAACCAGGTCATTAATATTTAAGCAGTGTCACTGGGGCCAACACCATGAGAGTGTGTGTGTGTGGTCTGTTTGTGTGTATGTGTGTGTGTGTGTCCACATATAGAAGAGGGGCAGAGGGACTATAAGGCAATTTCCTCAGGCAGCGTAGTGAGACCTACTCCATTACAATAGGATAGACAGAGATGGAGACATATTACTCCCTTAAACAGAGAGGAGGAGGAAGACAAAAACAGAAATATCAGATTTTGCTCCTTGCCCTCTAGTTCCCGTCCTTTCCTTTTTTCTCTTTCTCTTTTTCTTTTCCTTTTCTTGTATCTCCTCTCCGTCAGTGGTTTCTGCTCCTGTGGAGGATGAAGAGGCTCGAATGGGAAACAGCAGATATCTCATTACATCACACTGGATAGGATGGGCCTGGGAGCTTCCTGTGTGTGTGTGTGTGTGTGTGTGTGTGTGTGTGTGTGTGTGTGTGTGTGTGTGTGTGTGTGTGTGTGTGTGTGTGTGTGTGTGTGCGTGCGTGCGTGCGTGCGTGTGTGTGTGTGTCCGTCCACACAGCCAGCTTGAACCTTTCTAAATGAACACTGTTGGGGATTGTGACTCTTTGGTCTGTGTCAAGTCTTCCGCACGCTCTGGTGACAGCACACACATGAACACACATACACATACACACACTTTTTCTCACAGCCACAGACCAACATAATGGGGTCTAAGAGTGAGGGTGTGAATGATTGAAGAAAGATTTAGCATAAAGCATGTAAATAACGACATAAGCTCTCTCTCTGTCTTTCTTTCTGTCACTCTGCCCCTCTCTCGTCCCCACAGCCTCTTTCTGCGTCTAGGATTAGTGGGTATTACTTGCTCTGCAGAGCAAGGAGAATGAGACAGGTCTTACTGCCAGTTCCTAGATTAGGAGAGGAAAATATTCCTTTATAATAACCTATCTTTATTAAATCGAGCTAGAGGAAATACAGCAGCCTGTTTCGCCCCCCTGAGCATGTTGTCTGTGTAGCTGCCAACAGTTTTCCTCAGATTATGCCAAGTTTTTCTGATTGTTAACATATTGATTGAAAGGTTATTAGTTAATGTTGAATCCTATAATATGGGGAGCATTATTGCTACAAATGGGATTACATTACATTCTAGTTTCATCTCAACATAAAGCAGATAATAGTTTACAAATTACCTATATAACAGTTTTAGGAATCAACTTAAACATTTTATCCACCACAATCTTCCTTCGATCAGGATGATGATTGTCTGTCCATGCAGTTTTCATTTTGGCAAAACTTTGGCCGTAGGACACTGCATCTTTACAGCTGTTGAAGTTACAGGGACTGGTAAGTGTTTATATAGTAGACGATAGTAAGTTCAATATGGTGGACGCTGCCCATAAGACGTTCACATAACATCCATCTTGTTGCTCCATAATGGCATTCTGCCATGTTACGTTATGTTTATTCAATAGTGAAGTGGAAGGAGCCACAGGTTCCTCATATACTTCTCATGGATATAGAGACTTTCATGCCCATCCTTAATATTGTCTTTGCTAGTGGTTGCCAAGCAAATGAGTCTAGACCAGCAAATGATGATCTTCAGCCAGATGTAGCAGAGATCAGCATGTTGTCATGTGGCGATGCAGTAATTATAGTTGTCTCAGCCTTCTCTGCGTCAAACTTCATCAGTGACGGTGCAGTGAAGGTCATACATAAATAATAAGACATTGAGCATTTAAAGTCATATAGCCACATGTTAAAATCAGCTCTGGCTCGGATAGATACGTGCAGGGAGAGAAGGAAACAACTCATTGGTAAGTTTAAAAAATTTGTTGCGCTCTCATCAAAGCGCCCCAGTGGTTGTTCCCTTATTGGCCATCTGCCTGTCTGTGCAGTGATTCGATTACCTGGGAGCTTCATTAGAATAGAGAGACGGGGAGGCCGCGCTGGTAGCTCCCCTATCCTCCCTACTCAAGTATAGAGTTACCTTTGCACGGAAGAGGCATCACTGATTAGCCATATGCCTGGGAGGTGTGTGTGTGTGTGTGTGTGTGTGTGTGTGTGTGTGTGTGTGTGTGTGTGTGTGTGTGTGTGTGGGTCGGGGGTGGTTCTGGCCTCACCCATGTGCCATCACGAGCGTCTCTCGGGGACTGAGAGCTGGGAAAGTTGGATTTTCAGAAATGTATTGTTTATGGGATACTTTCCCCAAGTGCATCTTTGCATTAAGATCCTATCTCTCTTGGTTACCAACAGAGCAGTGATCATCCGGACATTAATATGGGAAGCCTTTGCGAGGGTTTTCCAGAAAAGATGCGATGTGTGTCAATCAACAGAATGCACACAGATAGACCAGCACATGGCTTGGATGTCAAGTAGACACATGCCATACTGACGATTGCCAAGGGCCTAACGATGGACTTGTTCATGTGATTTCTCCAGCATGTTTTGAAGCTTCTTCGCAGCTTGACTTTAAACATGTTCTTGTCCTGCTTTTCTCACCCACACACTTTTTCTGCACAGATTTCACATTAGTGGCAATGTGTTTGTTTGATAGACACACATTCTAGTTTCTGTCCACTGGAGATAGATTGAGGTTTGATCTTTACATACACATACCTCAGCTCTGTCGACATTATCCTCTGTTGAAGTGCACTCGCTAATTATGGTTTTGATTACATTTCATCAGCTTCTCTGTCAGCGCTGCTCCCTGTACGGAGCTGGCATTGTAAGAATGATGAATGGCTCTTTTAATTGTTTCTAATTGATAACTGCTCTGAAAGACTTTGTTATGAAACACCGCCAATTTAGTAACACCGATACACTGTAGTGCCTTATTAATTCTCTCCCGTCTGGCTCGAGCACTGTGCAATTGAAAAGAACTCTGTCTGAGTGTTTGTGGGCCGATAGGCAGTAATAACTCTTGGTGTAAGAGCATGCCAGTTTTTAAACGCCAAAACACTCTTTTATATTCACCTCCCTGTGTCCTTGTCTTTGTACTCCACGCCCTAATTGTTTGAAACATTACAATGATATCTCTACTGATTTACTACCTTGCTCATGTAGCTCGGTAAGAGATGGTCTATTACTATGTTACAGCCTGCCTTACATGTGTATCCTTATCATTTATGATGAGGTAATATTGGATGATAAATCCTCATCCTGCCGCCCTTTGGCAGCTATGCTTGGGCTCGGCTCTGCTGGTGAGCTGCTTGGTGAGAATATTTGCATACATATTGTCTCACACCTTTAGATAAACCTTCTTGTTCTCACACCCACTCTTACTCCATATCTACCCTTTCAAAATGTGCATTTAATGAATAAAAGACGACAAGAAGGAGGAAGGAAAGGAGAGGAATGTATCGAGAGAGGGATAGAAGTGTAACTTGTAGGTGATCGTTGCTCAGCAGGTTTATAGAGACACCTGTAAACTGTTTGGTCATTTGGTATTTATGTGGGCTATTCAAACAGGTGAGATGTTGTAGCTTTTGTTTATTTGGCTGACCTGCTCGGCCTGTGGTGCAAATATTTATTGGTCCACCTGCGGTTGTCTTGTCAAATCATCCAGGTGTTAACATAAGACTTTGATCGACCTCTTCAGAAAATATGACAACTAATAATGAGTGACTAAAGGGCCCAATGCATTCGTAATGGCTGTTGACACACACCTTGTTTAACACTTCGCTGCAGGTCGACAGTTTGAAGCATTAGCACTAAGGCACTTCCATTTGCACTCTGTCCAAGTATATTTTAGCCTGACACGAGTCCCGTTTGTAGTGTGTGTTAATGGTCTTTTTGATTGTCAGTTGGCTGTTGCTTTTACAAGCCAGCTGACTTCACAGGCTGCTAATAAAATAAAAATAAAAATGCTGCCCTCTAATGTTGCTAATAATGTTGATCAAAGTTAGAAAATGACTTGATGGTTTCAGCTTCATAGGTTCCAGGCGTTTGAAACTGGTTGTGATTGTAACTCAAGCGTTTTGTATTTGGCTTGATTACTTAAACACTGAGTTAAAAAACTAAACAAAAATAATATTATACTAATAATGTTTACATCTCTCCCCTTTCTCATCTCATGACTTTTTTAATCTTGTCTCCTCTTCTGCTTCCCCTCCTCCTCTCCTACATCTCCACTCCCTCCATCCCTACAGTGCTCAGGTTGACAGATGTTTGGCTGGCTGGCCTGTCATAATAACTGTGGTGCTGGGTGTCTCTAGTGATTGGCGTTGGCTTCTCTTTGAGTATTTCACAGCCAGGACAGGACATTTCCTGGGGCTATGGGTGACGGGAGGAGAAATGAGGAATACCATAAGAGAGGAGAAACATAGACCGGGAAACAAGAATTTTAATATTTGTAATAATTATAATGTATATATATACTGTATGTAACATTTCAGTAAAACAAGAGTGAGCGTGAAGAGTTTCCTTAGATGACAGATAAAGTTAGCGACTATAGTGGACATTTTGCAGAACATTGGACTTCTTTTAAATGAATGCTGATGATGCTTTCTGTCAGCTGGGTGGGTAAATAAGCCACTGTTTGCTAACACGTTTGCCATATTACCTTCTTAAGGTGATAATATATCAGTGTTATATATAAAAAATGAATTATTGGTTAAATATCAAAGAAAGTCAACAAGTCCCTCAACTCAAACTCAAATGACATAATAAATGTGTAATTAAAAGCTGTCCTAGAATACATGTATTACCACTAACATACATTGATCTGCCTAAAGCAGGTAAATACAGATAGTGGAAATTGAGCAAAAGATCCCTAGGGTTCACAACCCTTTGAGTTGCCCTAACATAACCATAAAAAAACGTCCATCATGCTTCCGTTCCAGGACCAAATATTGTGGGGGGGAGAAAGAGATATGCTGACAGTTAACCTTTTGAAGGTACGTTAAAACATTTCCTCTTTATGTTAATAAAAACATAATCCAGGCAGCATCCCTTTTCCGTCAAACATAAGTTGTATATGAACATCAATTTTAGGAGACAGTGTTGATATATATAAGATCAGAGGCTGAGGTGACAGGCAGAGAGGGGATGCAGGGTTTGGGAGAGAGGTGGCAAGGGGGCCACAAACCCCTCAAGCCAGCGGGAAGCTGTCTCTGCTGAGATTTATAGGTTCCCTGGGAGCCGGACCTTGCACCTCACTGTCAGCCTCTCCCTCTTTATCTCCCTGTTGATGCACACGCCGTTTCCCAGTAAGATTGATCCATAGATTTCTTAAAGCAGACAGGTAGTGGAGCTTGATATGACAAAAGTAAGAGATGAAGATGAAGAATGAGTCTTGTCTGCATACGCTGTAGTCTGCATACTGGTGCTGTGATGTGTTTATCTTTTGCTGCCCTGTCATGGCTGGAGGTGTTTTCGTATTTTTTGATTTCATAAGAGACCTTTATAAATGTCTGACTCTGTGAGGCAGAGACAGACAGACACAGGCAGACGGGCACTCAGACAGGTCAATTTCAGACCCTCAGTAAGCCCTATATCAGCCTGGCTTTTCTGTTTTATTGGACACTAAGGCTCTCCAGTTTACATCCAACTACAGAATGAAGAAAGAGAGTTTGGGGACGTAATTGATCTTTGCCAACAATATTGCCTCTGTGGATGGCAATGATTGTTACTGAGTTACTGTGTTTTGAGACGTGTTTGCCATGTTTACATAGGCTGGTCTTCTTTGCTGTAATTATTGATGTGATGACAAGAGGCTACTTGCGGCTTGTGTGAAATACTGTCGCTCAATTTAGGCTCATTTGTGACAACATGTGCAATCATGAGCCCACACAAACCACAATATAGCTTCTTTAATTGTGTGGCGTTGCAATATTGATAAGTAGGTAACTCTGAACATAGACTTTATCAAGAAATGGCGAGGCTCAGCTAATGAAACGGTAGTACAACAGAACATGGGGGGAATCGTTGTACACCACAGTACGTCCCCAGCAGCTAACACCCCTGCGTGTTTCTGACAGACAGACAGTTATGTAAGAAGGGAGAGCTAAAGGTTGCCTTGTCTCCTGAACCTCCAGAAATCCGCACAGACACACAGAGCAGCAGTGAGGATAGGTGGCCCTCTCGCCTGCTGATTATAAAAGCTGCTTCATGCAATATTTAAAATGGTCCTCTGCTCCACTTCAGGTAGCACAGAAAGATATAATGCATCAGCTTAAATAAGCTTTGGACATGAAACTCACAGCCAAGGCTGGACCACTCAAAACATATCATCAGGAACCACGGTTAAAAATAAACAGCCCTAACCTAAAGCAGTTATTAATAAATGGGCAAAGTTCAGTGCTTGATGTATGAATAATTATTTTGGTCTTCAGGGAGCTGTCCATGTAAAATTAGATTGCTGATTGCCAATCTAAATAATTAACGGCAATATGATTATAGGAAGCGTAGTTCACTATGAGTTCCACACTCTTCAGCCTTTACAGCTGTCATATGGCAGCTTAGAAATAATGAGCATTCAGTATGGGAAGAATGTGTGGGACATCGTGGCATGTTGCTACCTGCACAGATGCTAGCAGCAGTAATAACTGGTCCGCTGTCCAAGCCACTCATCACCATGACAACCCATACAGCTGTCACAGAGGAGACACACTGTCCATGCCCTGAGCTATGTGACCAAGATGTGTCTGTAAGTAAATGAGTTCACGTGTGTGGATAACTATGCCCCCAGGTGGACAGACAGCCTTGATCTCAGGTGAGCACTAATGAGTTCACTGTCTCCCCTCAGGCCGGCTGCCATTCATACGTGCTAGAAAAATAACCAAAATATACAATAACACTAAAGATTTTAATCATCACTCCTGAGGGAAGACTGTGTGGGCGGACACGCTCAAAGTCATTTTAGTAACTTATGTTCATCTTATAAATGTATTACATTTTATTATAAGCTACTTTTTCACTGTAAGAACTAAAATAAACCATCAGATTTCTCAAATACCTTTATAACACATCTCTACAACACACAAAGCAAATCATCTATAACTGTTCTTTAAGCCAGGACTCCCCATACCAAATAAATACATAGTGGTGCATTTAAGTCGTATATTCTTGTAATTTAGTAGCCCTAACCACACTTATCCACCCAAATGAACATAAACTTGAACCTTGATTGTATCTACTTTAAAGTCCTGCAAGACTTAACCATAAACTGTGAGACTAAAGGTATGCTTGACAACAACTAGTTTGTGCGACATGTCGTCCAACCTCGGAAGGGAAATTGTGTTTACGTGAAAAGCTGGCGATTATGGTGAGAGCCACACAGCGCACACTTTCAGACAATCTCTCTCTCCTGTCATTCGTTGCTTTGCACTCGGTTATACACATAAAAAGTGACAGAAATATTTGTGTCTGTTTTACATATTTTGTTGTTTTAGAAGTCAACTGGGCGTTGCTATAAAAGAGTATGTATTGACAGCATGTGTGAGTGTGTGTGTGTGTGTGTGTGTGTGTGTGTGTGTGTGTGTGTGTGTGTGTGTGTGTGTGTGTTTGTGTATTTACAATATGATGCTGTATAATTCACTATATTGTAATTCCTCTATTTAAATCAGGGTTAAATGTTTTAAGACACAGCCCATTCATGTATCTTGTCACAGCAAAATAACATATTAAGTAAAAAGGCAGTAAACAATAATTAAATAGAATAAAAAATAATATAAGTACCAAGTGGTTGATAGAAAATAAAGTGAATATTGTAAATGGCAGTGATAAATGCACAAATTATATAAAGTGATAATTGCACAGCAGTGGTGGAACAGTCCGTTCTTGGTGTGGTGGTCTACCTCTCTATCTCTCCATGTTTGTATGTTACGAAGAGCGTTAACTTTATCTAAACGCACTCGTCCTTTCAGCTCGTGCAGTTCGGCATGTTTCGTGTTTCACCGCAAGCGTGTCCGCACAAACTAGGCACACTGGCCTTTTACTTCCTCAAATAAATAATCGTTCGTCCATTTCTCCTGGATTGTGCGACATTCCGCATCCAGCTTTCTCTCGTTTACACTCGCCATGCTGCGTTCGCTGATGTCAATGACAGTCTCGTTTAATATTGAAGTTTTTTGACGTGACGCGACCACGTAATGACACGTTCCGCTCGTGTTGTGTTCAAGGACCCTGACATTGGGCAGGAAAAACAGTCAATCGCCCGTCTATTGCTGTCTAGATAGATTTTTGCGTGTGTTTATGAGTTACCTCGAGGGCCGTATGGAAGCCGGAGGTTCCCCACCCCTGACTGTACTGTGTCTACTAATTCACCATTCACGAGGCTCTGTGTTACCAATACGTGACAGTTATTGTGTTGTGTTGAAGGTCCATGAAGCCTACATACTGTAACATGCAGACTCATCCAAATGCAGATATTTGCACACACACACACACACACACACACACACACACACACACACACACACACACACACACTCTGGTGCACACCTACCAAGGCTGACCAGAGTGACCATCGTAAGGTCAAAGCCAGTCATTATACAGTAGAGCTCCTGAATGCGGAGCAGATCGATGTGCCACACCTGACTGCCAAGCAGTCACCTTAAACCAAAGACCGCTGCTCAATAGTAAGATGTGGCTTGACCTGAATTATCATCACCATTCTCTCCTGTTGAGGTTATAGTCTCTCCTTACTCTCTCAACCCCCCTCTCTCCCCACCTGGTATTCAGCGGGCAACCAGACATTCTTGACATTTTGCAAAGGTTGAAAGACAAAGAACCTTTGTCTCCTAATAAGGCCACGCTCTACACCCCACCTGAATGAGAATACTGGGAGAGGGCGGCGTGCATGTAGGGTGGCGTGTTTGTTTGTGATGGTGGAGGTGGAGGGCTGTGGGGTATACAGACGGGAGTGTGAAAATGCAAATGAGGATTGACAACGGGTGGGAAAAGTAAAGTTTCAGGTTGGAAGAGACATGAAGGGTTGTGTGTGTGTTTGTGTGCGTGCAGGTAAGAGGTGTGGGAGGAGGAGCTTTGGGACTGAGTGATAAGAAAAATGAACAGTGTTATGATCAATTCCCTATCTGTAGGTTGAGAGTGATAACAGTTAGGTTTCAGAAGCTAATGTAAGCTACTGCTGTGAGAAACACGGCAGCGCACCCTGATGCTTCGCCCGCAGTCACACAGACAGACTCGGATGTTCTACAAGAGAGCGATATTCTCCATCACTGCAAGGAGCTTGAAGCGAAACTAAGAACAACCAAGGTCCTTCTGGTCTCTTCTCATCTCTCTCTCTCATCCATCACACCCCTCAGCTCTACCTCTCACCTCCCTCACTGCCTTCCTCAATCTTTCTTGCACCTTATTCCTCTGCAGTTCTCTCGGAAAAACCTGCTGGAAGATAGTGTTCTATAGCAAGTGTAAGCAAGGACAGAGGTGACGAAACGGAGAGGTTTAAATAGTTAGAGCTCTCCACCTGGTCAAGCACCTTCAAGCCTCTGGTTCAGTCTCCTCTTGTTTCCCACTCTGCCAGTGTCACTTTGAGTTATCTCTACCTTAGTCCTTCCACTTACCATACAGCTGCGCCCCCGTGTTATGCAATGATGTCCCCACATTGTCTCATCCGCTGCTTTCAAGGCAGTGCAATTTGGCGAAGGCGCTGAGTTCAAAGTGAGAACACAATAGTCTTGTTTTCTGTGTTTTGTCTTAACATTATATAAGGCAAAAGGTAAAACTATCTGGACCTGTCTTTAAAAGCAGATGTTGTGGTTATGACATCAGGCTCGTTAAAGGCAGCTATAACTAGGAAGAGCCAAAGGTTGTTGTGAAGTGCACTGCCTTAAATCCAGCTCCCTCTCCTAACGAGGAGAAGAAATGTTCACCGTCTGTGTGTGTGTGTGTTTGTGTGTGTGTGTGTGTGAGAGTGAGAGAGAGAGATAGAGAGAGAGAGAGAGGAGTTATAAAACTGAACAAAAGTGCTGCAGAAATCTTTAAATTCTCATCTCACAGTCTCTTGTCTTTCTCAATATTAATCTCTATCTCCCTCTCTCCCCCCCTTCTCCTTTTTCTCTTGTTCTGTGTTGGTATTCTGTCACTCACTGGAATGTGGGCAGATATGGGATCATATTCAGACTTCCAGATTCATTCTGCTCGCAACTCAGGAGCCAATATTAGCCACGCGGTCGTTGTTTTACCCATGAGCCCGTTGCCTTGGAAACGTTGCATAAGAGGGAGTGGGAAAGCGGGATGCCCCTTGCTGATTGGGAGACAAGGTGGCAGAACTCTCTTCCTCTCCCCTCGTCTTCCCTTCTATCTTCCTCTTGCATCTGGTTATTTTCCCTCCACACTTGTTGTTCCTATACTATATGTGTCAAAACACCGGAGCTCCACCTGAACCCTCATGCCACGTGTTCGATCAATTCATCACCCAGCACCTCCAAATCAAGCTCCACAGTCAAAAACAGCATACAGTTTGTCCTCAACGTAGTTAGTGAACTACTTAAGGACAGTGATTTATGGCCCAATAAGACATGTTTGTCCACACAGCGCTCACACATAAGCACATGCATGCACACTTGAACACACCACTCCATGAGCTGGGTTGTGTGTCACCCTCGGCTGTGGGAGGCCTTGGCTGGGGTCAGGGAGGACAGTGCTTCGTCGAATCCACCGAGACCACATGTTCAAGACTGCATGACTCGGTCTTCCATGGCTTCCTTACAAGCAAGGTCATGCTGTGTCTACATACCAGGAGGATGAGAGAGACAGAGGAATTGTGGGGGAGGACGGCGAGTGAGGAAATGATGGCCTTGGCGCCAGAGACAGGACCATTTATCTTCTGTATTTTCACTGACTCCAACTTTAAAAGGAAAAGAAACAGGGTCAGACTTTAAACATAATACATTTAGGAGTCAGGAATGCAGTTTATCCAAAAATGTCCAAACAACATAACAACTCACCTTTGCACATACCTGTGTAGGCAAAAACAGAGAAGTAATTAGTGATGGGAACATGTCGGGGCTGCTGTAGGTTGCACATTTTCCAGTGGAATAATCTCAAATTTAGTTTCTTGTGTAATTAGCATTTTTGGAGCATGTAGCAAGCCAAGAAAAGAGCAGGGTGGGCAGCCCCTGTGTGGGGGAACTGTCTCAATCCGTGTGTTTAGCAAGCACCATCTGCTGCTTTTATTCAGATGGGAGTAGAAATATTTGGTTGATTAGGAGAGAATCCGTGTAGGATAGTCGCACCGCTACCACCGGTTACGAGAGACACTCATGCTCGATTCTGTCAACTGGTGTCTTGGAAGGAAAACAGGAGACAGACACACAGACATCAACATGCAAGTGCTCATATTAGTGTATCGTGTGCATATGGATGTCAATTTGTAGCACGCACACACCCTAACACTGTAGTGGAGACGCACACAAGCTGAATCAAATCAAATCAAATTTATATTTATATATTTATGACTGTACAGGATACGACACCCTCTGTCCTTAGACCCTCGCATCGCACAAGGAAACACTTCCTAAAAGAAACGTCATAATTAAAGGGGGAAAAATGGAAGAAACCTCAGGGAGAGCAACTGAGGAGGGATCCCTCTCCCAGGACGGACAGGCGTGCAATAGATGTCGTGTGTACAGGATAAACAACATAGTACAACATTTGACAGAAATGATGTGTTGAAAAAGAGAAAGTTTGGATGAATCCAGGAAAATGTCAAAACGGCTTCCAGTCCAGTAGTAGGTCCAGCAGGACCAGGGCAGCAGGCGCAGCCACGATTCATCATCCATTCCTGAATGCAGCTAGACAAACAAGATGTTTCACAACATGCACAACAATATGTGCCACGTTTGGTGAATGTTAAAGTTGATTTATGAGTTGTTTCTTTCCAATAAAAAAAAAGGTTATTACATAATGTGCCAGTCTTGCTTTAGTTTGAATTTCGCTCAGCTGGTGAAAATGTTTAAAATATTCTTTCCTTGAATTACATACTTAGTCGAATGCTGTTTAATGAGATGTGTACGAGTTGAAGGAGAGTAATTATACGCACATCACATAGGTGCAAGGCTATTGGAAAAAAGCGTCAAAAAAATGCAAAAACATCAAATGTATCCGCCATGAACACCAATAAGCTGACAAACTAATTGATGGGTCATCCAAAACTCCCAGGGTGATAACACATCCAAAAACAATTTTAGTTAGATCAAATCCCAATAAGGAAAACATGCACACCTAAAATGACGAGGATCAAAGGATCTGAACATTGTCTTTATTAAACATTTGTTGTGCGCAGGCATTATCTTTCTCATCCTCACCAACTTTTCAGACAATCCTGCAAGTGTATGTGCCAGTTTTCTATAACTTAAATAACCCTGGAATGTTTCTATCTCCAGGTGCTGATCTCGGCGGTCTGATGGACCTGGAGTCTCTGTACCGCGGTGTGGAGCAGAGTATCAACCACACGCGAGCGGGGCGGATGCGCAGACAGAGCCTTGACAGGGCCTACAACATCGAGGTGCTGCTGGGCGTCGACGACTCTGTGGTCCAGTTTCACGGGAAGGAGCACGTCCAGAAGTACCTGCTCACACTCATGAACATAGTAAGTGTTGGTGGAACTCACAGTTACAAACACACACACTTAAGTACAAATGTGAGCTACTTGTACTTTACTTTGAATACTTCCCTTTCTAACTCTATACTTTTACTTCACTGCATCTCAGAGACACACATCGTATGTTTTACTACAATTACCTGAGAGCTTTAGTTACTAATTACAGTTTTTAAAACCTTTCAAGTGTTTTAATTGTTCTGATAAACTGAAGGAGGAAGTGTTCCTTTATGGGTTGAGAACATTTTCCCATAATATAAAGCATTTCTGTAGATTGAACTACCAAACAGTATATAATAAAAGGTCAAATGAACACAACCTTAAACATCAAGAGCCGTAAAATGCAAGATACACATTAATGCAGCAGTAATGCTATTCCAAAAACATCATATGTAATATTAACAGTTTTCTGCAGAATGAGTACTTTTATTTTGAGTACTTAAAGTACATTTTGCTGATAATACTTACATACTTTTACTTAAGTAAGCTTTTTAATGCAGAACTTTTACCTGTACTGGAGTATTTTCACAGTATGGGATTATTAATGTCACTTAAGTAATGCTTCTGAATACTTCTTCACTGCACATATAAATATATAAATGACATATAAAGTCACCTTCGTGTACACACATCATCCTAAATGACCAAAAGTGACATTTGTCGTCCCTGCTTTAAAATATTTAAAAATAAAATGGAAAACTGTGAGTGTTGAGTCGAATGGGAAGTAAGTCACAGAGAGGTCAAAAAAAGATGGTGACACGCACGCGCACACACACACACACACACGCACACACACACGCACAAACTGAATGAGGATTCAATTCCCTTCCGACATGTTCTCATCCAGCAATCAGCCGCGGGTAATCCTTTCTTCTCTATCTAAATATGATGAGATTTCATTTGTTTGAGTGAGTGAGTGTGTGTGTGTGTGCGTGTGTGTGTGTAAGGTTTGCCCTGTGCTCTGAAGGGGCTCCTACATATCATTTCATCAGGCTTTGTGTCATGTCATCATTCATCGAGAGTGTGTTTGTGTGTGTGAAAGAGAGGAAAAGAGTGAGAGAGCTGCAGAAACAGCAGGCAGTATGCTCCAGGCCACAACAACACTTAGCCAAGCACTCAAACTCCCAGATGTGTGCGTGTGTGTGTGTGTATGTGTGTGTGTGACACTGAACACACTGCAGAATTTAATCTTTGCAAATTAAACCTGTGGTGAGAGTGCTGTTTGCACGCATTCGTACGTGTGCGTGTGCGCGCGTGTCTGTTTGTGTGCGTGCGTGCTCCTGTTTGCTTTCGGTTGTATTGCAACCCACTGCGCAAGGAACCAATCCCCAACTGTTAAGCAGGTGCAAGCATACAGCATCAAATCCTGCGCCACACCTCTTTGTCTCAGCTCAGCGATTGAGAAAAAACAAGAGCCGCTGTGCTCTCTGCCTCCCCTTTTAGATATTTGTTAGACAATATAGGAGAAGGGAATACGCAGCCCTGTCGCAGCCCCCCTCTAATCTGTGGGGAAGAGATGGAGAGACAGAGGGAGAAGGAGTATTTTAAACAGCATATTCAGAATAAATTACCAACAGCCAGATAAACAGAAATAAATAAATAAAAGCTGCCTCCTACGCATGGCATCTGGGCGACTTTGTTCTTGAAAGTTTGCTTTGCTCACTTCAGGATGGGTGTGCTCTCTCTCTCTCTCTCTCTCTCTCTCTCTCTCTCTCTCTCTCTCTCTCAGTGTATCAGTAGCACTGAGTCGCTAGTCACTGAGCTCTTTTGCATTGTACTCCTCCCTGACTTGGGTAGTTTGTGGCAAAAAAATCTTCAACGATCTTAAAAAACTTTCTAATAATGTGAGTGACAACATAGGTTTACAGGGAGACATGCAAAGTCATTTTAGAAGAAGGAGAGAGCTTTTGATTTATTTTCCATAGGTGCCCTCCACGTCTTTCTAAAGGTATTCATATACAAGCAGGTTTTTGTGTTATTGTAACACTCTGGCTGCTTAACCACACAGGAAGGTAGGAATACTTTCCCTCTCTGATATAAGGCCACTTCTTTTGACATTGTAAAACATTATCATATTTACGCCGCGACATCTCCTCACTTCTCCTCCAGTATTTTTCCTGCTTCCACTTGTTCTTCTTTCCTTACATTTCTTCTAGCTGGTTCTTCTCTGTACTTCCAGGCTGAGTTGAGTGTATCTGACAGAAAGGCTTCTCTTCGTGTGTTCGTGTTTACACTTTCAACACACCTAGAAAAAGTGTGTGAAGTGATCCTCTGTCTTTTGTTGCCGCAGCTGTTACACTGTTGCAGCCACCTTCAAAGGATAAATAAAGCGCTCGAATATTTGTACAAAAGGTTATTCTGTAAAACTATGTATGTATTGTTTCTCAGTCTATTTTCTCTCATCTATTGTGTTTTTGTTATTACTCTCTGTGTCTTCCTCCTCTACTTCTTGCCTGTCTTTCTTTCTATCTGTCTGTTTGAATGACAGCTAAGGGTCAAGGTAATTTGTGTGTGAGTGTGTGTGTGTGTGTGTGTGTGTGTGTGTGTGTGTTTGTGTGTGTGTGTTTGTGTGTGTGTGTGTGTGTGTGTTTGTGTGTGTGTGTGTGTGTGTGTGTTGGGGGGGCGGTACTGCTGTCTGCAGGACATCAAAGCGCTCCCACAGAAAACCATTAAATCCTGTCTGCGAAGTTCAACGGGAGTGTCAAAGTGTGTGTTTGTGTGTGTGTGTGTGTGTGTGTGTGTGTGTGTGTGTGTGTGTGTGTGTGCGTGTATTAATGTGTAGATGGAGTTAAATGTGTGTATTGGTCATTCTTCCCACTCCTTTCCCATGTATTTACCCCCCTTCCCCACGTGTGAATGGGTCAACCATGTGGCCTAATTATTTACAAGAAATGTATCAATGGATGAGAATATGCATGCAAATATATGCACAATATCATATGTGTAACTTTGACATCTCTTTTCCCTTAATATTAGTTTATTTTAACCATGGCCACTGTTTTTCCCTAATCCTAATCAAAATGTTTTAGTCATTTAACCTTAAACAAACCTGGTGTTGATCTGATGAGCTGCCCTCTTCATTTGGAAAGTACAGTAATATCGGGCAACTTTGCTCGATAGTTAATGTTAGTAAATGAAGTGTGGCTCTGTCACCACATTTTTGTGGTGGAGAATTCTCCAAGGTCTTTGTACATGGGAAAGAAATATAATAATTCTATTTACAGTTACTCAAATGAAAAGTGCGCTGATTAATACTATTTTCTTTTCACATTTCCACAAGAATGTACATTTTACACTTTTTTCTAAGATACAGTAAAGATGATTTTTACAAAAAAGAAAAAAACATAGAGGCGTTTCACTGATATGGGGTCTTTTGAATTGAAAGACAAGAGACAGAACATTGGCATTTGGACAGGGAGGACAACACAAACAATAAAAAACAAACCAGAAACGCAAAGACAAAAACCAGTGTCGAATATAGAGAGAGAGAAAAGGCAACACAAAAGGGAAAAATGAATAAATAAAATACGGTAAAAGTGAGTCGGGGAAAAGAAGAAAAAGGGGGAGGAAAAATGGCTGACCAGGTAGCTTTGTGCGTTGTGTTTGGCTTGACCACAGGTGACAAAGGGGGCTCTTGAAAACAAGTGTTATAGCAACAATGTCTTAGAAAGTCCTGTAAAATATGTTGTGTTCTAAATGCCAAGTGGAGACTATTGTGCAGTAATCTTCTTGTGGCTAAAATCATGCTGATAGATTTAGTGCTCAACGGTGATCCGTCTGTCTACCTGTCTGTCTTACCCATTAATGGAGACCTTTAGAGAGGTGCCGCTAAGTGTTAATCACACTCTCCAAGGATATGAATAGTCACTGCTGGTGAAGGGAGGCACACGTGTGTGTTTGTTTAATTTTAATGATGCATATTGGCACACTGAGCTGTATTTTGTCTGCACCTTTATGCCTCTAGTTTGTGATAAATATCATTTCTGTAAGAGCTTTCTAAAAGTGGTGCCGATGGTTCAGTCTTTACCAAAGCTCCTGGAGGCAGAAAAAAAGTCATATTAATAAGTGACAGGAAGAGCTTGAAAAAGAGAGGTAGCCCAGGTAATAATAGACACCTTGTTAGCTGGAAGTTTCACAGATATGTAAGGAGTGCTGTCAGACTGAGAGCTCAAACTCTGGGTCTCAGTTTTTAAATATTCCCATGTGTGTTGACAAAGATGTAGAAAAGCTGTCCAAAGTCTTATCTAATTCATGTAGCGCTCAAGCCAAATCTTATTTGATGACTCAGTTATGTCTCATCAGCAGCTGAGTGTTTTTAATGCATGTTTTCAAAATTCCCAACAAAGTCCACTCTCCGTGATGAGTTACTTTGAACACATGAGCTCAGTGTGTGAAAATGTTCACATTATAAGTCTTATTAAGGGAAAAGAAATGGATAAATCCAGAAAGAAATAGACAAATTGTTACCTTATATGTCATTTAAATGATAAAGTGAGGTATCATTGTAATACTAAATGTAGGCGTGAACTTGTGGATGAGGTGCTCAGCAAGTAGCGAGACAGAACTGCTCGTGTCTCTCTTGTTCTTCGCTTACAGTCTGAATTATTCCTCCCTTATTCTCTCTTTTTAGAGCTCTTTGCTATTTACAGCAGTTAAAGCTTCGGATTTTAATTTAATCTTAAACGCAAAAAAACAAACAAAATCAATTAACAGGTTGTAAATGCTCAGAACTTCATGTTTCCTGATGCCGCTAAAGGTTTAATTACATGAGTTTTGTTTGTAAAGATGAATAAAAAAGGCCTATATTTCCATTATTCCAGTATTATCATTATCAAATATTTGTATTTGAATTATACCTAATAATCTATATGGTTGAACAATTCCTGTCTCTGATATCCCTCCTTTCTCCTGCTTTGTCACTTTTTCTCCTACGTTCCCTCTCCATTTCGTCCTGCCTTTAGCAATGTTAAGTGGTAATGATTGTGTGCCTTGCTGACCTCTAGGCCTGCATTAGTTACTACACAGACCGACACACACACAGCTGGACAAATCTAGCCTACCTTGGATTCCTGTACCTGGGAGGTTAGTAATGACACCTGGTGTCGCCCTTCAGCAGCGTCAATGTGAGAAATGCCTGTACAGTTGTTGAACAATTAACTTTGTGTGTGTGTTGTGAGCGTGGGTGTTTATGTGTGCATGCATGGATAAGCACATTTCAGTGAATATGTGGGTGTGTTTAGGATTATGAATCGCAGTGACATATCTGTCCAGTGTGTGCAGTGTCTGTGTGTGAAGTGTCCAACTGAATGCAATAGTTAAAGTGCATAACGACACATGAAGCTACAGTTGGAAAGGACACTTAGCTGCCTCTGTGTGTGTCTGTGTGTGCCTCATTAGATTGGACCTTGTAGTGTCGGGGTCACCTGGAAGTCAACTGCCCCTAATTGGCCTAACAGTTGTCAAGGAAACGGGCTGGAACAGGCCAAGTGTGAACTGACCCACCCAAGTGTCCATCTCATATCAGACAAACAAATACTGCGCCACACACACACACACACACACACACACACACAGACACACACACAGACACACACACACACACACACACACACACACACACACACACACAGTCTCTCACACAGACACACACACACACACAGTCTCTCACACAGACATACACACACAGTCTCTCACACAGACAGTTTCAGACACACAAACACACACACACACACACGCACACACACACACACACACACACACACACAGTCTCTCACACAGACACACACACACACACACATACACACACAGTCTCTCACACAGACACACACACACAGTCTCTCACACAGACACAGTTTCAGACACAAAAACACACACACACACAAACACACACACACACACACACACACACACATAGTCTCTCACACAGACACAGTTTCAGACACAAAAACACACACACACACACACACACACACACAAACACACACACACACACACACAGACACAGTTTCAGACACACAAACACACACATACACACACACAAACTCAAACAGGGTCAAACGGAGAAGACAACAGAACTCTGTCTTTGTTTGGTGGTTGCTTAGCAACTCTATCTTTTTGAATGTGTAAAGGGAGAATCCAAAATGTGCAACTGAAGGTTGCTAAAAGAAAACTTTATCCGCGTCCCTCACTCTAAAACTCGTCCCTGAACTTTGTATATTGTATATATTATATTCAGTTGTTGAAGGTAAATAAATAGGCTGCACTTACAAGGGCTATTTAAAATGACTCGTACTTTACGTGCGTATTTCCATTTTACATTACTTTCTACTTCAATTCAATAACATTTCAGTGGAAGATTACACTTTGTCTATAGTGACTACTTACTTTACAGATTAGGATTTTACATAATACATTTATAATATATAATGCATTATTACTGTAAAGATTATCACTTTGGAAAAATACAACAGTAGAATATTTCTAACAAAATAAGATATTATGGTCAGATAAATCCCTTGAGACGTTTTTCTAGTGGTTCCAGTACATGTCGGGGTACGACAGAGAGAAGAGTTATCCTACAAATGTACAAAAAAGTCCCTCAGGAATAATATTTAAAATATCCCCCAGGAATATGTTGCTGTTATAGTTCTGTAGCAATTATCCAAATCTTTGTTTCGGCTTGGAGTTTCAAAGATGTGACCGTTCATTACATTACATTACAGTTCATTTAGCTGATGCTTTTGTCCAAAGCGACGTACAAAAAGTGCAATCAATCATGGGGATACAACTCCGAACAGCAAGAATCTTGTAAGTGAATAGCTTCAAATAGGTGCAATCGTATAAGTGAACACTGTCTTCAAATAGCCAGTTTGAAGTGCAACATAAATGCAACATACAGAAACAATAGAATACAAATTAAACTATTAGCTATAAATAAGCCAAACCAATACAAGTGCAACATACAAAGAACAGTTGTTTCCTTCATTGGCCGAGGTGCAGTCGAAACAGGTGAGTATACAGTCTGCGACGGAAGGTGTGAAGACTGTCTGCTGACCTGACATCAATGGGGAGGTCGTTCCACCATTTTGGAGCCATGATAGCAAACAGGCGGGTTTTGTTTGAGGGGAATCTGGGTCCCACTCGTAGTGAGGGAGTGGCGAGCCGATTGGTCGACACAGAGCGAAGTGAACGCGCTGGGGTGTATGGTTCGACCATGGCCTGGATGTAGGCAGGCAGAGAGGGTTCAACAAAAGAAGCCTTAAAAAGATGCTTGGATGACAAGTTGCATTATGGGACGTGTAAGATAAAGACCCAGTGTTGTTGACCCACACAAGGAATTAAAGCTCAGAAAATCTCAGTTTCTTCAGCATCAATTTTGACCATTTATATTTTAATCCGTCTATGATCTCAATCTCTCTTCTTTCCTTTGCAAAATGTTCTTTTCCATTTGCAGTTGAAGGTCCAAAGGTTACACTGCTGTCACAGACTAATTACAGCCTCCATTATGTCTAGTGTTCAAGCTTGGAAAACCAACACATGTTAAAATGCTGCTTCCTCTGGAAGCCACATATGTTATTTTAGTGACATTTGGCAACATTAGTAAATTAGCTTAGAAGTTGGCAACTGTAAAGTTTACATTTCAAAAGGTTTATTATATTTGATCATTTACTAGACACATGTTCCTAACAACGCAAAGGCTGAAAATCAAACATTAGAACATCAAAAAACAGATCTTTATTTTGAGGTTTCTGAAAATGATATACAACTGCAGTCATATGTATGTGTTGATGTAATCTGATAAATGTATTCCAGGAGGTTTGTGGTTAACACATTAGGATTCTGCCTTGAAGGATCTCTCCACTGGATTTTTCCCAATAGGATGCTGGTTACTTAGGTTACTCCAAATGTCTCCAGTCTTACTTAAATGCCTGCAGCTCTACGTTACATTTGTTTTCTAAGAATGCTTCGTTTCCACTCCCTTCTAAGCTCTTTCTATTTCCTCACTCTGTGCTCCCTCTCCCCTCTCTGCTCAGATTCTTGTCTCTTTCCCTCTGCCTCTCTTTCTCTATCCGTATCATTCCTCAACTCTCTACCTTTCTCTCGCTGGGTGTGTCTGCAATTGTGTTCTTCTTCTCTGTACCTGTGTGTGTGTGTGTGTGTGTGTGTGTGTGTGTGTGTGTGTGTGTGTGTGTGTGTGTGTGTGTGTGTGTGTGTGTGTGTGTGTGTCTGTGTGTGTGTCTCTTTCTCCACAGCGCGTACATCAGCCATCTCATTACGGCTGTCTGTTTTTACATCCCTTTGCCTCATTAGGCACCGCACACAGCCACTGAGGACAGCAGGCCTTAACTCCTGCACCAATTTACCTCTCTCTCTCTCTCTCTCTCTCTCTCTCGCTCTCTTTGTCTCTGTGTGTGTGTGTTTCGCCAGTATAATGCTCTATGCATCTCCCTTGTCACACATTACCTTGTTTCGCTGCATTAGGCTCTTTTCTTTCCTTTGCATCTTCCTTCCTTCATCTCCTCTCAATCTGTGCTTATGGGAAACAGAGTTTCTTTCTGTCTCCTCAATTTCCTTTTCTCTCTTTTTTTGGGCCTTTCTTTTCTACTCTCATATCACTGTGACACTCGTAGGATACTGTAGTCAGATCTTTGCTCTCTCATATAAGTCTTCCTTTCTAACAGGTTTATAATTTGTAACGACTGGATTTATTCATGGTTAGTCTTCAACAATCCATTATAAACTATGTATAAGCTTTAACTTTTATCAACATTTACAATTGCAGACTTGATAAATTATTATAAATAAAAAAACATTTGACCTATGACTATAAACAGCAGGTGTGATAAAGCACTTAAACAAGCTTTAATTAATGACCACTATTGCATCCAAGCAACGCAAAAGTTATTTTAAGTAATGGCTTATAACTGATCTATGTATCAACCATTAGTCAAGCTATTAAATACAAGTTACAATCCCTTCAGATATTAGATTAGATATTGTTGTATTTCTTCTGCTGACACTTGTGTTTCTCTGTGTGACTCCAGGTGAATGAGATCTACCATGACCAGTCTTTGGGAGCAAAGATCAACGTGGTGCTGGTGCGGATTATCATGCTGGGCTACGGCAAGGTAAGACCTGACGAGACGCGAGTTCTACTGAAAAGTCGCCCATGATGCATTTTCTGAAAAGTGGATGCCTCTTGTCTCTCTATCAGCACTATCTTTGATACTAGGATTTTGCTACAATCGCTTTAAGTACCGACAGTAAGCACAGCCAAGTCGGACACACACACTCATAAACAAACACAGTCTCTCACACACACACACACACACATGCACTCATCAGCACGCACTGATGCCCGGAGCCTGTTATTCCAGTGGACTGAGCAAAAGAGGAACTAAAAGCATGCAGCATCCCAGGGGAGTGTTTCCAAGTCGCACGCCTTCACAGTTCAGCACCAAAGCACACAGAAACTCTGCCCGTTATGCAATCAGTCTTCCTCCCAGCAGGCTGCAGCAAGGAATCATGGGAAGTCCAGGCAAAGATAAACAATCAATGATAGCCCTCCCTCATTCATAAACAGAAAGACCGGACGATGGGGGTAGCATCCTTTTCTTCTTGACTGTAATTCTATCTTCCTGTCTGTGCTGAAGAGAAGAGGAGAGAAAGAGCAGAAGAGAGGGAAAAGTAGAGATAAAGCAAGACATGGCAGGAATGGAGAAGGGCAGGGATTACCCCCACAGGATGATACAAGGGATTTTATTGCTGGATAGGTGCTCTGTGATACACTTATGCTGCTGTAGCCTTATCTCTTCCTCTCCTCTCTACATGTCTACAGTCCCAGTGGACCCCTAGAAACACACACACACATACACACACACACACACACACACACACACACACACACACACACACACACACACACACACACACACACACACACACACACACCCACACTCACACTCACACTCCTACATTGGTCATTCTGGGCCAGTCCCTATGCAGCTTCAGCCAAAGCTCTGGCTGTCCATCATCCCCAATTACCGTGGCAACAGCGCTGCACCCAGACAGCCTGCAGATTGGCTATATGACCCTGAATGGAGGCGCACCCACACTTCACACACACACTCCAACACAACATGAACACACAACACAGCATTCCAAATACATCTTTGAAAACACACACACACAAGTACCTGATGAACATGATGAAGCACACACGCGTGTACAGTGCACTCTGTCTAAGGGGCATTTGTGCAGAGGCAGGCCATATGTCTTCACTGCAGCACGCTCACACTACACACTCTTCCCTGTTTGTGTCAGCTGTGCATTGTGCATGTGTGAAAACAGCGAGAAAATGTAGAAAGCGATGCAAAAAGGAAGCAGGGGAAGAGAGAGATGGAAAGACTTGTACAGCAGAATGATGGGAGGAAGGGGAGCGCAGTGGATATCCTAATGAGGAAGAGGATGAGAGGTGAAGGTGAATAGAAGGAATTGCTGCTATCTGGGTGGTGGTGTTGGTGACAGTATAATGCATTTAATCACAAGTAAGTATTCTGTAATTTGACATGTTTTTGACTATTAGTCCATAGTCATTAAAAGGCAGCTCTGTATTCAGTTTCTTATTCATTATTCAAACCATCAAGATTACAGGATCCTAGGACTCTTGTGTGAGTACTGTGGATACCTCGGAGTGTGCGTGTGTGTGTTGTACACCTCAGCAATTTGCAAGATGTGCTGACAATATATAACATTGTGACACTGCCCCCTACAGGGTTGAAAACAAAGTTATTGTACCAGAACTGAAACAAGAAGCAGGTTTATAGTTCTCTGTTTTGTATGATCTTTACACCCTCTTCTCTCTTTCCCTGTGTCTCTTTCCCTTCCTTTTCAGTCCATGAGTCTGATTGAACTGGGGAACCCATCTCAGAGTCTGGAGAACGTGTGTCGCTGGGCCTTCCTGCAGCAGAAGCAAGACACAGGGGACGCTGAGTATCACGATCACGCCATCTTCCTCACACGACAGGAATTTGGCCCCACGGGCATGCAGGGTAATGAAAGACATGAACATACCAAATCATTACTGTTTAATAGTACATACATCAAAACTGCACACCCACCCTCGTTGAGGACCTAAAACTCACAGAAAGTACAAACAGAAAACTCCCCTCTTCCTTCTTTTGCCTCATACGGCTGCATAGTGCACTGTGGGTTTGGTGGTTGGTGGTTTTCTGTGCAGCAGAGTGCAGGTTAACAGGCAGGCCCATGGGAGAGGCATCTAAAGGCAGTGGCCTATCCAGAAGCCCTTCAGTTGCCCTTGGGCTCAGCCTTCAGCAGCAGAAAATCAATAGGCAGAGCAGGGCCAGCCACAGTCCCACAATTAAAGGCAGTACAGGACAGACAAGCACACAGGGAGTTAGAGATTGGCATATAGAGGGGTGGATGGCGAAGGTTTAGGGTTAGGATTAGACACACAACAGGCACACTTGTGTTGATGTGTGTTTCAGTATGTGCAGTCAAATTAAAGTGTTGCAGAGAGACTGGCTTAAAATATTGTTAAAATATTATTCAATTTAAGAAAATGTATACAAATCGAATTTGACTAAATGATCTAAATGATATATTATGTTTATTGGCTCAGTGAGTGGAGATTAACCATTTATGTTCGATATCCTCTTTATTTTGAGAAGTACTACACAAATGTTCCTTATCCATCTTAAATATGTGAAGAGGTTTTTTAGATTTGACCTTTGACCAAATGTTCTTATCTTATCTTTAAGCATTAAGTCGAAAACATCCCAAATGTTTTTCTCTCTAAAGCTTTCAGTACAGCAAAGCAGTAGGACTACACATTCTGACCATTGTGTCCCTCTTCCTGGTTGCCTAGGTTACGCCCCAGTGACAGGCATGTGCCATCCGGTAAGGAGCTGCACGTTGAACCATGAGGACGGTTTCTCCTCTGCCTTTGTGGTGGCACACGAGACCGGACACGTGTAAGTGCATTTACCATAATGAAGTCTTCCAGCCAGCTCTCATGGTACAGCAGAAGACAACAAAGCAGTCACTTATAAGATTCTCTCTCTCTCTCTCTCTCTCTCTCTCTCTCTCTCTCTCTCTCTCTCTCTCTCTCTCTCTCCGCAGGCTGGGGATGGAGCACGATGGCCAGGGGAACCGCTGTGGGGATGAGGTGCACATGGGCAGCATCATGGCTCCGCTGGTGCAAGCTGCCTTCCACCGATTTCACTGGTCCAGATGTAGCATGCAAGAGCTGGGACGCTACCTTCAGTGAGATACAAACACACACACTGTAACACATTATATGGGTTTTTAAAGGTTGATTTAAGTCTCCAAGTCAATATGTCAGAGGGAATTTGCGTCTCGTTGATATAGTATTTTGCGTGATTTTGTTATTAGCCTAAAAGTTATTTTATTACAAAGTGTACAATTATTACTGGTCAAATAGTATGGTGGTACATTTTAATATAACTTTCCATTAAAAAATATGTAATTACTTTCTTTAGGTAATTGTGCAGCTTCTGAGGGAATAATGATCCACCACACGTCCTACATGTTAAACACTGTGAATTAGGTGGATTAGAGCTAAAGCTTCTGTTGTTGATTGAAAATGAAGTTTTTTAGGTGAATGTGTTAAATATTCATGTCTTCTAACTTTTTTAATGAGAATATTTGCTGTTTTTTTAATTCTCTGTAATAGTACATTGAATATCTTTTGGTTTTGGACAAAACAAGCTATTTGGTCTTTGGGAAATTGTGCGTTATTTCCTATTTATCGTTGAATTTATCGTTTATCGTTGAATCCCTAATTGTCATACTGCAACTGGAAGAAAATAAACAAAGAAAGTACAATTTCACAACATTTGTTGACTCCTCTTGCAGTTCCTATGACTGTCTCCGTGACGACCCCTTTGACCACAACTGGCCCTCGCTGCCTCAGCTTCCTGGTTTGCACTACTCCATGAACGAACAATGTCGCTTCGACTTCGGTGTGGGCTACACGATGTGCACCGCGGTAAGAGATCGCCGTAGTCTCGTGGTCCCTTTACTAACATAGCTAGAGTTTACTAACACTTACTAACACTTTATCTTCTGAGATGCTGCAGTTTCTTAGAGTTGGGGTAAACTCACTTTGAATTCAGTCTGATCAGTTCATTCAGAATTTGCTGAATTTCACTGTGGAAGTTACACTTGAATGGGAACTTTTGAGCTCTGAAGGTTTTCCTAATGAACTGAATGCAGCACTGACTTCTGTCTCTGATCTACGTTGTAATGAAAGAGTCACACACACACACACACAGCTGTTCACATTCTTCTGATGTGCTTTGCTTTCCTCTCCCGGCCCCTGGTGGGATTGGCATCTTGCTTAAAAGCAGGTAATTGTTTTATATAGCTCTTTCTTTTTTCTGTTATTAAAGGAATACTTCACCCACAAAATGATCAATTGTAAATCAATTACTCACCACGTGTTGAAATCTTAGCCTCCACGGTGAACTAAGAATCAAGCCTGTGTGAGTCCGGACCAGTCGAAGCGTTTTAAATGATATGGTTTTAGCAAAGATGCCCCATGTACTTCAATTTGTCAAGACCTTTTTTGATTTTGTTTTTTGATTCTTTGTTCACCATGGTAACGCTGTGTGAGTAATTGATGTACAAATGGTCATTTTGTGGATGAAGTATTCCTTTAATGTTAAATATGATAATTACAAATATATATATATTTGAACACAACACTTACCTTGACACCACAGTGCCTTTACATGAGCCTGTAACAAACAGTATGTTTGTAAACACAAAACGTCCCACGGTAGGCAAGCAGGCACCTCGCCAGACATCTTACCGTTTCCCTGTCACCTTCACCCACTCTATGACTGTGAAGCCACTGTGGCACGCTGTTGGGAAGCTGTTGCTTGATTGACAAAGGGCTTGTTCAGGCTTTTACACACATTGCTAGATTACCCTCTATTCTCTTGTCTAACCCATTCCCCTCAGCTACAAAAGGCGGGCCAGTCAGGAACGCAGGTAAGGTAACCCTACCTCCCGGAAGACATGTGGCCCGTCATTTGTTTTCTCAGATTTTCTTTTTCTATTCGTCCTCTGAAGTTGTAATTGTTTGTAATGTTGCTCCTTACTTTTAATTTTTACTGTACTTTGTTTCTCTGTTCTACCCATCGTCATATTTTGGACGTTAGTCTGCAGGATTCTAAAATGCTCATTTACAGTGACAGTGGCTGTAAAGTCCTTTAAAAAATGTGACTATAATGGTTCAGTGGCTATGGTGCAGTTCAACAGTTGAACCGTACCCGACGCTTCTCCTGCAAATCTGTGTTAAATCACGGCAGCGCTGGCAGGAAGAGCCTCATTATATTGGCACACTCACGACTATAAACGAGTGGAAAAGGTTGGAAAAATGTCTTTCCCATCCAAGGGGAAAGAGCTAAGCCAGAACAGAGGCTGTTTTTCCATGTTTCACTTCAGCTTTTAGGATCCTCCAGTCTGATGTCATTGGTGATTACCTACCACAGTCTAGCCATTGATTGTGACTCGCCCTCTGACCTGCCAAGGTCCCTGGGGTCATGGTGGGTGTGAAAGTCTGTAGAAAGGAGGGAGGAGGGCACGGCCCCTCAGACACTGAACTGCGGGTCAGTCTGGTGGTATCCTCATCAATGGTTCATATCAGACAAATAGAAGAATTTGGTCCTTGATCTGTGTCTAGGGGCATTTTAGAGGTCAATGGGACCTCACCTTTTGGCCTTTTAACCTTTTAACCTTCTGCCCTCTGCCCTCTGACCTCCCTTGTGACCTAATTAAACCACAGGCTGTCTCATTCTGAGAGTCTTGTCTCTCTCTCTCTCATCCTTTGGTTTAGTTTGCATGAATGGCTGTGTGTTTCTCAGTGGAGCGTAGTGTACAGTGCAGTGACACAGTGCAGGGTCGGTGTTGTTATTGTTGGATATAATACTGTTGTGGTTATTGTTGTAGTGATATTTCTCTTCTCATCTCTATTTTTATTATCAGTGTTTAGTCTCATTCCAGCTGTCTCGTGATGGTTGATTTGTATTATTGAAGGTCAGTGTGTGTAATGTGTATTAGGGCTTTTAATTGTAAGAAGGAGTCTCTCTCTGTGCCCTGCAGTATCGAACATTTGACCCATGTAAGCAGCTGTGGTGTAGCCACCCAGACAATCCCTTCTTCTGCAAGACCAAGAAAGGACCGCCCATTGATGGCACTATGTGCGGGAATGGGAAGGTATTTATAAACTTTTGTACTTTAACATACATTCTGTTGAAGAAAAATAATTTGATGGCACACTGTATCCAAATAGCAACTGTTTCTTGTATTCTTTGCCTGTTGCAGCATTGCTTTAAAGGTCACTGCATCTGGTTGACACCTGACATCATAAAGCAAGATGGAAACTGGGGCTCGTGGAGTCAGTTTGGCCAGTGCTCCCGCACCTGTGGTGGAGGAGTGCAGTTTCGCACACGAGACTGTGACAATCCAAGGTATGAAACTATGTTTCCTAGTGTGTGTGTGTGTGTGTGTGTGTGTGTGTGTGTGTGTGTGTGTGTGTGTGTACGTTTTCCATCTGTGTCTAATTATTCCAAATTCAGCTGAAGCTCAAAATAGGTTTTAGCAAGTATACCACAATATGAGTTCTTGATAGTTAACATCTAATATTTGTTGCACTGACTCTTGTGATAAATGCAGAGAGTCAATTTGTTCCATAAACATAGATCATTGTTGTTTTACCATGCTCCTTGGCCACTTAGACTGCAAGTTATCTCAATTCTGACTCGTCTTCCAATTAAGTTCCAATTAAATTAAGTTAACTTTATTTGATGGTTTATTTGAGCATCAAGGCATGAGTCAAGTTTCATCTCGCCCGGTCGATTACCGACTTGATGTTCCAGTACTACACGCTATAACACTGTAGTATATAACACACTGTATAGGCTATAACACAAGAACTTGTTGCAATCCAAACCTATGCAGACTTCACAGCATCTTCATAGCACCACGTTCCAAAACGTTTTTGGCCATGCACACTGAAGAACTGCATTACGGCACTATCACCTGTTGTAAATAATAAAATGTCTATTCTAGCACTTTGGTAAAATGGTAAACAACATAACCTTACATAGTCGCTATTCAAACTATATAAAAACTGTGGTATAAACTAAAATATTGTCAGAACTTGTAATATTTCATGCCAAACATTTTACCAAATATTGTAACTCTTCCAAAGATAATTTGTACAAGTCTGTGTTTTATTTCTATCCCAAAGTTTTCACATAAAAGCCAATACATTTTAGAAGTAAAGCGCAACACACATGTTGGATGACAATGCGTCCTCTGCCCTGCACCACTCTCAGACCAGCCAACGGGGGCCGTACCTGTGTGGGCGCGACTTACCAGTTTCAGATGTGCAACACCAACGAGTGCGAGGATATCTACAGTGACATGCGAGAGGAGCAATGCCACGCTTGGGACCCCCGCTTTGAAATCCACAGCAACAAGCATCAATGGCTGCCTTATGAACACACAGACCGTGAGTATACAGCTGATGGAGAGAGGATCAAGTTGTTTGGTGGAGAGATTGACAGCAAAACAGGCTTAATCAAGATAGCACCCTGAGAATGACAAACTTGAAGTGATGATACACTGTGGAAGTTGTAAATACGAATGAAAAACAAAAAAGGAAGCAAACACATAATTCATGAATGTGGTTTGGTTTTAGAGGGTTTTATATATATAGGTTGTGTTCTGTTATGGTCATCGACATCTGGCTGTCCTGCTGGGGCTGAGTGGAGCTTTGAGCTACGACTACGCCCTCCCATAAATCTCTTTGGAAATCTCTTTAAAAACAGTCTTTGAACTCTGTGTCTTCTCTCTCTCCACCCAGTCACTGATGTCATCTGAACTTCACCAACCCGCTCTTCCTCCCATCTTTTTCTCCATCCATTTATCAGTTGGCACATATGGACAAACTATAAGAGTAGCACTTAATAAGCTAAAACTTCTTTACATCATTGATAGAGATTTTAAATGTATGTGTGCGTGGGTGTCAGACCTACCTTGTCTCTAAGTGTCTAAGTGGAGGTGTCACTGTCTTTCTGATAGGTATTAAATTATCATCCAACTAAAGGGCAGCTCTAGAGTAAAGTGCTGAGCTGTCTACATATCTAATCAGAGGTCTCGCTGCACACACTCTGCTAAGAGGGGCCTTGCTAAATTGTTTTTCTCCGTTCTTATCATTGCTAAATGCCATATTTTTCAGCAAGGCTTTCTCAGTCTCAAATTACTTTTCCGTGAGTGTGTGTTAGTGTGCGACCACAGATGTGCGTATCCGTGTGTGAGTGAGAGAGAAAAAAGTGAACTGGGAGGTTAAATTGAATTCCATTCATGGTCTGTCATCTCCTGAGTTTCAGATAGTGTTAGGAGAGAAAAAGAGTGTCTCTGCACCGAGTGTGAAATTATAGTATTTGTTTTGAGTCGTTTGACACACTGTGGCTTTTGTCTCTATTTAGGTTTTTTCCCAAGTCAACAGATATTCTGTAATATACTCTTGAGCAAAGAAACATGAAACATAAGGCGGCCTCTGTGTGTGCGGCTGTTCAACCAGATGTTCAGAGGGATTCATCCAACCCTTTGCTCTATCACATTACATTAGAAACCCCAAATTGTTTATTTTATTCTCACAGATGTCTCCTCATAGAGCAGTTTGCGAGATATGGG
This sequence comes from Cottoperca gobio, assembly GCF_900634415.1. Lineage (NCBI taxonomy): Eukaryota > Metazoa > Chordata > Actinopteri > Perciformes > Bovichtidae > Cottoperca > Cottoperca gobio. Next base: position 14,251,352 of record NC_041364.1, read on the forward strand.
CGATTTCAGAGGTCTCTGACCTTTTACTTAACACCTTGGACCTCCTGAAAACATTCAAATTGATAGTCGGCACTAGAAATGCTAGTCGGTTAAACTTATTAGCAAAATTATTATTATTTTATTAACGTATATATATGTCTTCCTACTTTTTTATACAAGCATCCGTTAGCTAGTGATGTTAACAACGCCGTTTTCAAATGGCGTATATAACTAATATAATAATACACGCAATATTTCTTTCAACAATGTGTAACTTTCAGCTTTGAATATTTTCTTTGAGTGTTTTCTTACTTTTTAACTAGTCGAACAAGTCTAAGTTTAAACTTCCCTTTAAATGTCATTAGGAACATCTTTATTCACTATGCAAATAAAGTCTTCTGAACCATCTTCTTATCAATAAACTCACTTTTTTCCAAAAGTAAAAAACACAGAAATAATGTGCTTGTACTAAACTAAATTATAAAAAATGTTTTCAGGAGCATTTTTTATGCTATAGAGAGGATGTATATCTACTTGGATTGAGTGGCTAATAATAGCATTCTCTGTTTTGGAGGTATATATACATGTATAAATATATTCTACCCACACACAGGTGGGTATAATTACACCTGTAGTGCACATGCAGGCTCCCACGATTATCATAGCGCATTTCACACACCGTAGAAGAGAGTTTCTGTGCTTCTGTACTCAACCTGAAAAGAGTGTGTTTTCTCCTCATATTATAATTCTAAAGTAGCACGTCTGCCACCTGCTATTAGTGTCAAAGCACCATAAGACAAGGTCTCTGGATTATGTCCATGTGTAATAAACGTGATGTAGTAGGAGTGTTCATTCTCACTGGGATGAACTGCCAGGTTTTATCTCTGGAGGCTCATGTAGTTGTAGTATGAGTCACACAGACAGACACAATGAGACAGAGCGCCACACTGACTCACAGAGAGCTCATTCAGAAAATTAAAATAAATCACATGTTGGTTGTAAAGATGAAATGATCAAAATAGATCTCAAATGTGCCAATTGGGTCATTTTTGTGTGTTTTATTTCCCAGCTAACAAACGCTGCCATCTGCATTGCCAATCCAAGGAGACAAGAGATGTGGTCTTCATGCAGAGAATGGTCCTAGACGGCACACGCTGCTCATACAAGGACCCTCACAGCGTGTGTGTGCGTGGGGAGTGTGAGGTGAGTGATGTCATGTGTGTGAGAGAGCAAGACATCTGCATGTAGTCAGATCCTGATGAGTTAAACTTTCCATGTCCTCATGAACAGAAAGTGGGCTGTGACGGTGTGGTCGGCTCCTCAAAGCAGGAGGACAAGTGTGGAGTGTGTGGAGGAGACAGCTCCAGCTGCAAAACCTTCAAAGACACCATCACACGTACTGCCAAGAAACAAGGTAAACACGCACCAACAGTCACAATAACGCTTATCTATATCTGGGACAGACATGACATCAGTGTTGCTGCTGTCTATCATGATGGTAAGTTCAGGATAAATAGTTGGTCAGTGTCCTCTGCTTGTAGTCTGCACAACATGTTTAGTTATGTTCAGCTAAACATCGCCCTCTAGAGGAAGATTTGCCACAATGTCCAAACTTCAGTGAGATCTGAGTTAACATGTTTCCATAGCCAAGAAGTCAAACCTCACTCTATAAGCAAATGTTTTAGTATATTATCTAACTCTTGACGGCGGGACAAACCCGAATTACAGCACCAAAATTCCCAGAATCAGATGTTTACTGTGTATGAAAATAGTCAGTGATGTAAGGGTTTTAACTAGTGAGCAGGGATACTTGGAGCTCTTTTCTGGATTAGCTGAGACTTTTAGTCAGGGAATTATAAAATGAGCTGGAGTCACAAACCAGATGTGTTTTGTATTTCAGGTTTCCTCAAAGTTCTTGAAATCCCAAGAGGAGCGAGACACTTACTGATCCAAGAGCTGAAAGCGACCTCACACACTTTAGGTATTTTACATTGTTTTTATTGTCTGTGTGTTTATATTGTATTGTATTGTATACTGGTAAAAGTGTAATCAATGAATATCTACAGCTGTAAAGAACGTTGCATCGGGACTGTTCTTCTTGAACGGGGAAAACGATTACCCAGAATCCCACTCGGTCATAGAAAAGGGCGTGGAGTGGGAATATGAGAATGACAACGACAAGGAGACACTTCAGACCACCGGTCCACTCAGACATGGAATTCTGATAATGGTACACATCAAAATTGATAAACATAGTATTTGATTTTGGTATACATTTTCTGCATACCAAATTACACTCAAAATATATTTTTTCTGTCTAAAATGATGTCAGTTATGTTAACTTGTGTCACTTTTTCTGTTTTTAGATGAAATTACATGGAGATGAGGATGTGAATCTGTCTTATAAGTACATGATGAACATGGACAGTGACTCTGGCATTCAGAACAACATGCTGGTAGAGGACAGTGCCTATGAGTGGGCTCCAAAGAAATGGTCCTACTGTTCCAAACCCTGCAGCGGAGGTACTGCCGAGCAAGGAACTGTTTCTGAGATCAACTATATGCATTTTGCGTGTTTGTCTTTATGTTTCTTTGCTTACATTTGTGGAATGTTCCGTCCCATCTTGCTGTAGGGAAACAATACCTGCGATACGGCTGCAGAAGAAAAGTTGACAGTAAGATGGTCCACAAGAGCTTCTGTAACAAATCCAACATGAAACCTAGAGGAGACATCAGAGACTGCAACCAGAAGCCCTGCCCTCCACCGATGTATGCTTGTATTATATGTAACCAACTGTAAAAAAATTATTTTAAAACTGTGATACAGACAACTTAGCTTTTTCTACATTCAGCTGGCCCTGTCCTTTCTCCTCTTTCATAGTTTACTTCAGCATTTTGACATTTTGAATGCCCTCAGAAGTCCTGTTTCTCTCTCCCGTGGTGTTCTCCAGTTGGGTGACAGCAGAGTGGCAGAACTGCAGCAAACCATGTGGAAAGACGGGGATGCAAATCCGCTCGCTCAGCTGTGTCCAGCCGTCAGATGACAACACCACACGCTCCATCCGCAATAAACACTGCAACAACCAACGGCCAGAGACTCGCAGACCCTGCAACCGAAACCCCTGCCCCACCCAGTGGAGAGTCGGACCGTGGTCACCGGTACGCAGGCTGAATATGGATCAACGGGAATCAAATGTCAAACAGGGAATTGGAAAAATGTTTGACCCATTTGGGTTTTTGTAGGGAAAATACTTGCACTGATATTTTCGTATTGAAGCCCAACATCTGGAATTTCAGCGAGAGATTCTGTTTCAAATATCAGACTTTGTCAGAACTGTACTCAGGTTTGACAAACTTCTACGGAACAGATGATTACAGTAAACTATGATTCAAATGTTCATGTACTGTTTTTGCCTTTGTACTGCTTTACATTTATATAAGATTCTACGTCCATATTTACCAAGTGATTTGTTATAATGTGCTTGTTGGTGTTCATGTCCTGTCTCTCCAGTGCTCAGTGACATGTGGTAATGGGACCCGGCAGAGGCAGGCTCTGTGCCACACCAGGGACAACACCATCGGCCTGTGTCTGGACAGTAGGCCTGACAACATCATAGTCTGTCGCCTGGATCCATGTCCCAGTGAGTGTGAAGGAACAATGCATAACCTGCCATGGGAGAAATGTACTATGTGGAAAATTCTTAAATTAATGTACTTACCCACACAAATGTATTAACACATTCAGCTTATGAGAACGTGGAAGCTATTTTCATAGTTTTAGCCAACATTCCTATGTGCAATAATAACATTGTGCTAAAAAAAAGTTACAGCAAATACCAGACAATGTGAGAAACACCAACAGTCAAACAAATTTAAAACAAACTCCCACATTAGCTAAAATGATCTGGAAGAGGTTTATTTTTTTAGATAATCTGGCTAAACTTTTAAAATTGAAGATATTGCTAAAACAAAAGTGCAATATCAACATGTTGCTCAGCAATTACTTATTATATAGTATTATATAGTAATTATCTGAGAATTATCCTTGAAGACAAACAGACCCTGATATCAGTGTAGAAAGAAAGGATGGAAAGGTTATCACAATAACCATTACAATAGTTCCCTTCCCACCTGAACTACTCCATCCTCTTTTTGTCTGCAGAGGGCTCATCAGACCTCAACAAGAACGGCAACATCCTGATCCAGTGGCTGTCTCGCCCCAACCCCAACTTCCCGAAGATCTCCTTACGTAAAACCTCCCTCTATAGTTCTCAGCCTGGCCTCCACAGCAGCAGCCACAGCTGCATGTCTGTCCTCTGCTGGGCCCTGCCCATCTCTGTCCTCCTGTCTCTGCAGGGCCGGCCCCGGCTGGCCCCCTGACCTTCCCCACGGCCCTTGCCTGTGCCCACGCCCGTGAGCGAGCGGCAAAGCTTTCGCTTCTCTTTTGGGGGGGGATGTTGCCTCTCTCTCTGTGTGTCTGAGAAGGCTCTGACTGGGGGGAGGTCTCTGGCTCCTGTGTGTGCTAGATGGTTCTCTCTTGCTCTGTCTCTCTCTCTCTATCTCTCTCTCTCCTTTGTGGAGCATTGTGTTGTAACCGCTGGCCAGTCGGAAACTCAAAAGATCAACAAAAAATTTGATGTGAAAAGGATTCGAAGTGGCAAGGCGAACAGGTTTTCATGGGCACCGCCTGAGACGTGTCGAAGAGCCGTTCATGTGTGAGGGGACCCCCTTTGCATTTGGCGGCCATGTTTTGCGCGAGCTAGCTGCGTGTTGTCATGGGTTACCACTCCTGAGATGCAGCTGCGCTTTTTTCTTTTTGTAGCGCACTGTCATTGTGGGGAGAAACAGGTGTGAAAATAAACAGAAAAGGTATATAAATATCTATATAGAAAAAAAAGTTATAAAAAAAATATGAAAGCTTTATTGTGAATGTGATCTTGTCACAATGAGGACATCTTTGCTAAAGTGCTCATCTGACATCCTGGTTCCATTCGGGGATGAGAATGGCGTCTCATTCTCTGTTCCATTCTCAGATTGACAGGAACTCAGCACAGGGACAGGAAGTGACAGAAGTAAACCTTTTGATTTTTTGGGTGAGGGAACTGTGAGGGGAAGAATCTTGAAGAAAGGCTCATTTTAAAAAACACACAAAAAAACAGGGTAGTCTGACCGCTTGAGGTTGCTTCCCATTTCACCTCATCATCAGCCATCCTCTCTTTGACTGTTATACTAAAGTTCAATAAATGCAGCTTATTTGTGCTTGCAGACTTTAAACAAATACATCTATAAATATATTTGTATTTATATATACCTATAAATCTAAATCTATATGAGTAACAATAATATTAATAATGTTTTACCATGAATAAGCTGTAGCTTATTTGCCTAAAACCTTTGGACTGCTATTGATCGCTTAGATCCTTGACTGTTATGTGTATTTTTTTATTGATTTTACATAAATACAGATGAATATTTAATAAAGGTAAAGTGTTTCGGGGGGAAGGGGTTAGACCTATATTATGCAGGACTTGGTCAGTTAGTTGCCTCTTCATTCTCTCAGATGGATCAGTGGTTTACTGTTGCTTCTCGTTTTCTTTAAGGATAGGATCACATTTTGTCATGCACATTTGCATCCATCTCCTGTATGTATGTATGTATGTATGTATGTATGTATGTATGTATGTATGTATGTATGTATGTATGTATGTATGTATGTATGTATGTATGTATGTATGTATGTATGTGTGTATGTGTGTACATGTGTGTATGTGTGTACATGTGTGTGTGTCTGTTTGCATGTGTGTCTTGTGTGTAGGCTTAGATGAGTAAGTTAATTAATGTGTTATTGGATGAGATATACTAGTCCTGTCAGTGAAAGTGTGTTTGTCTGATTGTGTTTGTTTGTATGTGTGTGTGCATGTGTATGTGTATGTGTGTAAGGGAGCTTCATCATTCGGGCTTTTACATATCGCGATCAGATACAGAAATACCTCATAAACTTTGATTTGAGAGCGTCCGATGATCTCATTTTATTTTGATGAACATTAACAACATGAACAATGCCTTATCTTGGATTGAATGTAATGGCATTTATCTGTGAAAGAGATGGCTTTACTCATTCAAAGTTTCACTCGGAATAGAGGCAGCTTCAAACCAACTTAACAAACTCACACCCGCCAACCATCAAACCTACCAAGGTGATGTTGGACCAATGTCCGACTACTGGGAAGGGTTTACAAAGGGCCTAGGGTATCGACACATATGGCATCTAGAAAAAAAAACACTCCAGACTTGTCATTGTATTGTGATCACATATTTCTGTTGTGACTATGTAGCGAGCTATCCAAGGTTTCCTTCTGCTGGAGTTGGACTGTATGAGACCAAGCCAGACCTAGCAGTGCGACTGTATATAACATTGGTGTTGACTGTATTTAATAATGTTCATGACTGTTATCTTCTTCTATAATATTCTATACTATGGGTAACTGTTTTGTGGCTTCACTAGCCTGCTGCGGCTGGCTAACGTTTGGCTAACGTTGAAGAAACATTCAGATGGACTACGTGCACTGCGTCTATATGCACTTTGATTTATCAGGGAAATTTTATTAATGTTTTGTAAATGTTTCATATGACACTTAATGTGCCATTCCCGTTTTTACATCATCATGGAAATTATGTATTTAATTTAAACAGCAAATTTTATTTATGTACTTCATGTTTTTTTTTTTCAATCGATTAAACAGATTGACTGGTTGATTTCCAAGTAATGAAGTGTTTTACCAAAGTGACTGTGAACTTGTAACTTTCGATACAGTTGAATTATTTTTCTTAAGAAAAGAATATATCTATATATTGAGCAGGGGGGGCGTACATCTCATTGTTTCAGTTACTGTCATTCTCAACAGCAAAGTTGTATCAATAAAAATGTTTTAAAAAGTGTGATCTTTCTCTCACCAGGAATGTTCACTGTTAGAAATAATTTCAAAATGTCAAACATTGCCAGCGGAACACGGTTATTGTTACTGTCATGGTATAAAAAGGATACAAGTCAAGTGGTAGAAGATTCAAATTAAAATTTTTAAAAAGGAAGCATACTTGAAGAAAAGGAAACACAAAGCTGCAAGAGGAAGTCAAAATTACATTTTAGATGTTTCAAATGAAAAATTCAGACCTGAAACACAATTATTTATTTACAACACAAGACTGGGCGATCCTTCTTTTTCCATTTCAGTGGCTCTGGACTAATCTCATGACTGCTCTTGATGTTTGGGTTGTCCTCTTCCTTTCTGCATCCTCCACTAATGGTCTGGCTTTACTTCTTTACTCTGCACGTAGTGGAACCAACACACACACTTACACTTAGTATGCATGCATGTATTTTATGTAAAACATACACACAAAGACTAATGCTAATGTAACATATTCTTATTGTTGCACATTTTCTCACAAACAAAGACACATCCTGGCAATCAGACACATGAACACGCACTTCTTCATAGTCTACCACCGGCTGCACCCAGTCTCAGCTTTCTGTTCTCTCCTCCACAGGCCAGCGTTGTCATGGAGACCGCTCCGTGTTCTGTCGTATGGAGGTGCTGAAGCGCTACTGCTCTCTACCGGAGTTCCAGCGCATGTGCTGCAAGTCCTGCAGCAATGTCACCATTACAGAGCTTCTACCCAACTCCACCTCCACATCCAGCCCCATGACCTCCATTCTGCTCAGTGTTACAGCTCCTCCACCCACCAGCACCCTCAGCTCTGGCTTCACCACCATCCAACCCACCAGAGCTGTCATCACCACCATATCAGCTTCTACCATCAATCCCTGGACCACCACTCACCCTCCTACCTTTAACACTGCTGTTCCTCATTCCACGCTTTCCCCACTAAGTGTTACACAAATGATCACAACTCATCCTTCAGCTGCCACCATTGCTCCTGTCCTCCCCAGAACTTTTTCCATGGCAACCACCTCAATTATTAAGACTTTTCTCAGTGTTACTACTCATCCCCTACCTCTGTCTCCCCCAGACATAGACGAGAACACAGACCCACAGTTACAGAGTACTACAAATAATCCAACAACATCTGGTATAATAACTACCACATACCTGCCATCTACAACCAGTCCAACTATGACGAACCCGACACAATGTAGTACAAAAACAGATGCCTCACTAAAATCCAAGCCCAAAAAGATTATGCCAAAGAAAAAACCCAAAAAGGTGTTTCCACCAAAGATCACTCAAAAAAAAAATATTGCACAAAAAAATACTACGAGAAAAAATGTTTCACCAAAGATCAATCCCAAAAATAAAACAAACGCTACTCCAAAAAAGAGTACACCAGAGAACAGCAATCCCCCCAAAAATACACTAGAAAAAACAACCCCCAAAAAGACTACTCCACCAAACAATACTCCCAAAAAGACAACTCCACCAAACACCACTCCCAAAAAGACTACTCCCAAAAAGACAACTCCACCAAACACCACTCCCAAAAAGACTACTCCCAAAAAGACAACTCCACCAAACACCACTCCCAAAAAGACAACTCCACCAAACACCACTCCCAAAAAGACTACTCCCAAAAAGACAACTCCACCAAACACCACTTCCAAAAAGAATACTCCACCAAAGACCACTCCCAAAAAGAATACTCCACCAAAAACCACTCCCCCTGTAAAGACTACTCTCAAAAACTATCCTAAAGTGAAGAATACTCCAGAGAAAAAACCTAAACCGACACCCAAAAAGGAGCCTCCACCAAAGGCCAATCCTAAAAAGAACATTCAACCAAAGACAAAAGTTACAAAGCAAAAACAAACAAAGATAAATCTCCAAAAGAACCCAAAACCAGGTTCCAAAAATGGCACAAACTCTCAGGCCAAGTTAAATCAGGATAAGGCCAAGGTGAAAAAGAAAACACCTAAAACAGTGTCTCTATATTATACCACACTTCCCACTCCACATACAAGTCCAGAACAACTAAGAGAGTACTTTTCTTCCACGATCTCATCTAGCGCTAGTGTATATGCGACAGTTGCAGGCATGCCTTTGCCTGAGTCCAGAATCAATGTCACATACATCAATAACAACACAGCAACTACAGATAAAACTCCACTGTGGTATCATGATGTTTCAGCCACAACACCCAGCACTTTTGCAGATGTCATAACACCGACTGGAACCGCTCATTTTGAGGAAGTCAACATGCCTAGTGGAACCCTGCCTTACAGTGATATCAAAATGACCAGCAACGGTGATGTCACAGTTACCAGTGGGACCATTCTCAGTGGTGATGATATCACAGTGTCCTACCGCGACATCGGAGTGTTCAGTGACACCATGGTGCTGGACGACGGACTCACTATGGTGATCCCAACCATCAACAGTGAGGATATGACAGACCTCGCTTCCTCACCCTGGCTGGACCTGTCTGAGTACATTCCTGTGAGCATCCCTGTTCCCACAACAACCTCAGACCCTGCCTTGGCCTCACCTCCCACAACCATCACAATGATAACAGAAAAATCAGCCATCACAACTATCACCAGTCCTCAGCGAAGACCAGAGGAGAACAGTGAGAACAACTCCATCGACGTCATATACAGCAGGATCATCGGCATAGACAACGACATCTCCCAGAACAATCTGATCCCAAAGCGTCGGGTCAACCTCCGAGAGAGAACCAAGAACAAACGCATTCAGGAGCTTCTGGAGGAGAAGAGGAACTTTCTCCTCAGGATGAAGAGAGGTCACACAGCATGATAGACCAAGCCTTCTCATTGCTCTTATAGAGATGAACGTTTTCCTTACTTTGTAAGCTCTTTTTAAACCCCTCTAAACTGCCATGATGCTTTCTATCAGGCCTTTCCACAAATAAACTGTCATATCACTATCATGACAATCAGGACTTTTGCAGAGAGAGAATATCGTCGACAAATGTTTGAACAGTTGCTTTGAATAAAGCAAAGCCCTTTACAGTACAGATTGTATCAGATTTGAAGCAAATCGCCTCGCCTGTGTCAACACAATAATGAAAAACAGAAGGGATGAAAAGTGTACATCCAGTTTGCCAGTTTGGCCAGCTATGAGCTTTTATCCCCCCCAAACCATCCACATTCTTGTTAGAGGATTCATCAATGATGTAATAAGGAGTAATGTTTCTGAAATGCTATTATCCCTACTGTTGCTTATGGATCAACAAAATGTACCACCTAGAATCCAAATCTCCATCTCCATCTTATATTACAGCCCAGGACTGCATCCCTAAACAGATATAGCTCACCCCCTCATAACAGTTACTGTAAGACAGGATGAAAATGTCTCCTTGTTTAAGGACCTTGTTGACATTTTTCAACCTGGACCCCATTTTCCCAGCTTTCTGTGTCACAGCATGTAATGAGAACAACAATTTTTAAAATTGGTTCAGTATTGAGGAAGAACGCCGCAGACGGGCTACAATGTAATCATATCGAGCAATTGCACACAGTCAATGTATATCCACTAAAATTGCTTGTTTTTGCCACGGACAGGCTCAGATTGTTATTTTAAATGTCTGACAACATTATGGAAAGGACCCTACAGAAAAACAGAATGTTTTTTCTTTATCTTTCATCGATCCAGTCTGTTTGTTTCACTCAGAGAAACATCCTGTCGCATCCACATTGTCAAAATCAGCTTAATATTCTGTTATGACATAGAAAATCTTTTGGATAATACTAATCAACACTTTCTGTTCTCCAACACCACAAACTCTGACATCACCCGCCCTCCTCTCTCCAACTTTCATTCACGTCTCTTAACATTATGTTCTCCTTCAATACTTGTTAGTCACCTAGGCACTAAAAATACAGATGTTACCCTTTAATTGGCCAGCACTCTGAAAACTCTATAAACACTGCAAGATCTTTAGAAGGCGTGAAAGCAATGTGGTAATGCTATACAATCAGAAAGTCAAAGTTCACTTTTGGTTTAATTGATTTGTGTAAAGTTTACGCTGCATGGATTGTGTTGCCTTTTCCAACGCAAACATCTGTTTGCATGGGGTCCCTCATCTCTCAGGAAGGTAAGATAAAGCATGTTGAGGGACATTGCTAACCATGTGGTGCTTCCTGAATTTTGATGATATATTTTGATATCTCATTAAGCGAAGTGGAAAAACAAAATAAGTAAAGAGAAAAAACTATATTGATTGCATTTTTCTTTTTCTTTTTTTTTACGGCCAGTCTTTTTTTTATGGTGCTTTTTTGTCAGTGTTTCTAAAAGCGATGTCCCTCGTGCATTCATTTATGTACACAAAAATACTAAAATATTATAATAAAAATAGACGATGTTTCTATTAACTGTATCAAAATAGAACCTTTGGAGGCCAGTTTTTTTATTGGTACATCTCTATCTTGCAGCAGCTGCAACCGCATCTATCAATCTTTCTGTTCAATATCTGTACATATGAAAAAGAACTTAATGTTTAATATTTATTAAAGTTTAAATGCTGTGGTATTTTGCAAAATGTCAGTGTTGTGTGAGTTGTGTTCCGGTGACAATTATCATGCAGCCCTTCTTTATCTTTTTGGCTGCATCTAGTAGTTGTTGCCTCACTCAGTCAATCCTGATATCATCAGTAGGCAGCGATATAAGACTGCACAGCTTCTAGTTAACCATCAAATTATCAATAGCATTCCTACAGGCTTTTATTCAAACTATGTAATGCAATATCTAACACATAGGGGGAAGCATTGCACCTGTATTCTATGCTGTAGTTATGTTATCTGTTTTCATATTCATGCTCCTTTTTTATCTCCAAATATCAGGTTCAGTTCATGACTGCCTGGAGACTAATGTTATTGTCAACATATAAAGTTACTGGTTTCTAAAATGGAGTCTAATGTAGTAAAGATTTTGCCTCTTTATTCTTGATGGAGTAGCTCCAACATGAGTCAGCATGATTTACAAAACATTTGAGTTGTTTTCACCTGTGGGATTCAAAATAGGCCTATTGTCTTTGTGGTGTGTATACTGTTTCTGAAAAAGCGTGTTGCTCTGGGATTTTTCTTTACTTTAAACACTGAAGGATTCTTTTCACTTTTGTTGTATTAGGGTGACACGTCATCTAAAAGTTTGCAAATTAAACTGCATAGCTAGATATCATTGGGGGAAATACATTTCTGCTTAGGATGAACTGTCCCTTTAGCATCTATTTAAGGTAACAGTAAAGTGTTGATTACCGGCAGCACAGGAAATATACTTTGGCTTTTACTTGCTTCAAAATTAGGCTCAGCATAACTTTACATCTGGTTATAATATAATTTATTTTGTGGAAAATGTTGAGTCACCCAAACTCTGGCTTATTGACAGTAACGTTTTTTTTAACAATTTTAAAAATTCAGTTTTTGATATGTGACACATGACTTGGAGAAGCATTTTCTTTATTCCCTTTATATGCCAGACTTAAGATTGAGCCTTAGTTAGTTGTTTACATCTTTCATGAGCCAATCACTTGTCTCTATGTTTTCGGGTTGTCTATACATTCGTATGTAGGTACCTCTCGTTCTCGCTCTTGTTTGGTTTTGTCTTCTTTTCCCTTTTGGCTGTTTTCCAAAGCAGACTTCATCTGGCCTCTGTAAATTGGCCACATCACTCTGGCTACATTTATTAAAGGTTCCACTGTGCTACAAATTAGGACTGCATGGATGCAATAATGCTAACTGTTAGTTAAAATTGTATCCCCATGAGAGATAAACAAAATGTGTAGTGTACACCCAAATAATACTGGAAAAGAAATTCTAACATTTACATTCTCGAAAAGTTCAGTTATTACATTTCTGTTGTTTTGGGAAAACTGAGACTGTAGAGTTTTTGAGAAAAACTAACTAAATCTTGACTAATTTTGGATAACTTACCCCTTCATACTCATACTGAAGGTACAAGAGGTTGTAAGGAAGTATAGTGACACTTTAACCTAACAATATTGTATTAAACTGTCTCAGAGAAGTGCTGAGAGTTTGCAGTTTTGGTGCAATGGATTGCTCAATCTTGAAAGTCTCTACAAAAATGTAACCCTATAAGCCTCAGAATTAAAGTTGTATTGTATGTCATTCTACTTACTGTAACTGCATTATGTTGTAATGTGCTCGTGATTTTGCCCACATTTTTACAATTCTTCCCAAAAATATTTCAAAACAACTTGTTCTTGGAAGAGGCAGTCATCTCCCCTCTCTGCCCTTCAGAGGACAACTCAATGAACATTTCTCGTGCTACTTCTGGCAGCTGGAAGCTCAGTAATTAAAATCAATAACCAGGCTCAACAATCAGAGCCCTTCCATTTATCCATCCTTCAACTCAAAGTGTCCAGCTCTCTTTACCTACAGGCTGAAGCTTTTATCAGCCATGAAACATAAGCATCCTCCTTCAATCTAATTCTTATTGGACCCACAACACTGAGAACAAGAGGATCAAGACATAGAGAAGAGGTGCAGTGTTTAACCTTCTATAGTGATCTTATCTTTTTTTGTCACAATGATAAACTGCTCAAGATTGTCGCTGCATTTTGTTGTAACATAGAATAAAGGTTGAATTGATAGTTGGAAGAGTATTCAATGTTGGTCTCGTGGCAGATACAGAAGAGTAAACCTTTTTCACAGAACACATTTTTGACCTGTCACAGGAAAAGCCTAATAATAAAATGAATGACAGCTGAATTCTATTTAGCTGCTTCAGTTTCCGGGTCCTGGCATTGTTCATGCTGCTCACTGTCACACTGCCATGGTTCCCTGGGACACCTGAGTAGGAGAGAGCATCGTTAGTGTTATTGGTAACACCTGTGCTTTTCCTGCTACGGCGAGTCAAAAAATGTCTGCTGTGAAAGGTTTGTGTGTAAAGTCAGTGCAGAAGCTCCTCTCTGTTGAGAATTGTTTTACAATATGTTTAAACCTGGGGCTAAAAATTGTGTGGAGGGGAATAAAAAAAATTCATTTGAGAAGAAATATTTCTAGAGAACGGAGAAAAGTTTTTTTACTCAGAAAATCTGTTTTTCTTTTCCTTTTTTTCAAAACTACGTGTTGTGTTGGGCAGGATTTAAGCAGTCTATATGCATATGTGTATATGTGTATACATATATATATATATATGTATACACATATACACATACAGTCACCTATACAACATACTCACACATTATATGCAGTATATTGTCTCATGTGTGCTGAAAGACAGATATAGAGCTACAGTGTATGTTTTTTGGAGAACTAACCCAGTGAAAAATGTATAAATAAGTTGAATAATTGTATGATTATTAAAAGTCATCATGTGGCTATGGGGACGTTTCAGTAAAATGTTAATAGTTTAGGAAGAAATAGAACAATTCAATTTAGATTTATTGAATATTTCCATGAGTCAACCTTTATCATCAGAGTTGCCGTGGCTCATTGTCTGTGGTTCTAGAATACACACGTCATAAACACACGAGTGTCAGAGGCTCTGGGTTGGTTTTCAGCTGAGAGCCATTAAAAAACAGCTGGACCCGTTCCTAATCTCTTTAATATGGCTGCTGATAAAACTGCTATTTCCTTGTAAAAACACACACAGCAACAAATCCAAATGCCAGCATTACTGATGTTTAACCATGTATTTGTTGGTTCTCATGAATTTACGTCATGCTATTTTAATTAGAATTGAAGCCTTGCTGATGTTGTGCCTCGTGTTTCTCGTGTTTGTTATTAGTAGAATGCAGTCAGTGTGATACCAAAGAGTCTCTCAGGAGTGTAACTGTGTGTGTGTGTGTGTGTGTGTGTGTGTGTGTGTGTGTGTGTGTGTGTGTGTGTGTGTGTCTTTGAGGCAAATTTGTGACTAGTCCGTTAGAAACCTATAAAAAGACATGAATCTTTTTATAGGTTGGATGCAAAGAAGACTCACTCATGTGACTCATCAGAGGTTGTGCACACACACACACACACACACACACACACACACACACACACACACACACACACACACACACAACTCCATACTGTAAGACTGAAAGCCTTTTTCCCTGGACAGAGGGGAAGACTGTTGACCGAAGGGTCTGAAGCAGGATGTTCCTGTGTATGAATCCACAGGTGAGCAGTACTGGGATAATACTCTCCCAAATAATTCTCCCAAAATGTCGCGCGCCTTTAAAAAGGCATTTCAATGGAAATCAATTCAGTTTTAAACAGTAAATGAAATCTAAGCAGAGGAAATACAATGTTAAAAGCATTGCCTCCATCCAACCATCTGCCGTCCCATTTTTATTGTCCAATCTTTCCTTAAACAAGACACAAATAACACGAAGCTGCCCAGTGGACAGTCTTTATGGTTATGTAACCTCAAAAATGGGTTCTTCTTCAAATTGTACGATTTAATACAAAGGTGTAAAATATCTGCTTTATTATTCTTTGCTTCTACATTTTTCTTTACTCAGATAATCAGTCAGTGTGGGACTCAAGTCTCAATTTACATTAACTGCACTCTCGAGCCCGCCATAAAGTCTTAATGAAACACGTTTCAATTGGCCTACATAATAAATAACTTTTTGTTAAAGATCAAAAAGGTAAAGTGTCGTACTTATTTTAAAGGCATAATTAATGACTTTAATTGATTGTAGAGGCTTCCTAACACCAGTAATCGTATATGTTATGCACACACACACAAGCAAAGCTCTCACGTGCACATCAAATCATGTTGCATGTTTAAAATAACTCCTCAATACGTAGATTTCTTGGCACAAAGCATCATTTACTTTGTTAGACTCTCCCAATATAGAGGGGGTGACTGTTCAGTCATCTTTAGAAATAGCATGTCCTGAAAAAATCAAACTATCTATTTTCCTCCCTGTTTTTCTGTTTTGTTTTCCCCTCTTTCTCTCATTACCCTCTATCCATTTCTTAGTCATCTCTCTTTCTCTGCCTCTGTTTTTCTCTCTCCATCAATACAGTCCGCCAATGACAGTGCTTGAGCTGAGGAAATGGATGGTGTGTCTATTTTTAGAACCAGGGAAGGAGGGCAAACCAAAAGTAAGCTGGGGAGAGAGAGGAAGGGGGGAGGAGAAGGAGGAGGGATGTGAGGAGAAGATAAATCTGCATTCTACCGCTGCCTCTGGTCAGAGACAGTTGAAGCTACAGAGCACGCTCAAGGAGAAGCAGCATCCCTGGCTGGAGACATCGCATTTTCGATAAAGAAAAATTAAAAAAGAAAACATATCCAGCTGCAAAAAGGCTGCAGACTGATATTGCAAGAGCAGAAAAAAGAAGAAACGATCAACTGGACTTCACAAAGACAAAGGTGAGTGGGAAAGCAAATTGTGCAGAAAATCCCTATATAATTACTTAGAATGCATGAGGTGAAAATACACAGGGTGCTTATTCTGTGCCTCAGCACACAGCTGCTACCGTGGAACCATTTTTAGCTGTTGTATACCGAAGGTGTGGTCTATATTTAGCAATGGTTACACCTTGGAAGAAACTGGGAGAGGCTGGCATTTTGGTTTGGCTTGCACTATTTTTGGCATGGAGGTCGAGACGAATATATATTGTGGGCTACACTCAGGGTTGTAACAATATGGGGTTGCATAACAAAATATAAGCTGACACATTCTGTGGCTTCACATGACTGAGATGACATTTAAAATAGTTATCTATTTGTGTTGCCTCTTGCTGCTCCTTGTTGGAAATGTTTGTATTTTGGTCTGTTTACACTGCAACTCCAAAGTAAGCAGGGGATGGAGCCTGAAATGGGGGAAAGCAGGAGAGGGAAGACTTATATGTGACTTTAATTTGATTTGATACAGTCAGGGGCAGAAATAGATGGTTGTGTTTTGAAACACTACAGGCTCGTAAGTTATTTATCCACATGTAGCAGCACAATGATGTCATTGTTAACACACATTAGTCTGATGAGATATAACATAAAGCAAACTGTTAGCTTCAAAAAATATATTTGTGTCTGTCTATTGGATACACAGTGCAGTGTATGAATATGATATCCTCAATCTGAAGACTCAGAAATGCTGTTGAATTATAAAATGTATAGAATGAATGAATGAATAGCACTGCTCTGCTTTTGTAGGAAAAACCTTTAAAAGATTCAGTGAATAGAGCTGCTTATATACTGTACATTATTATGTCTGTTCCCATGCATCTGACAGATGTTGTTCTGAACATGACGTCTTCCCTTACTTTGCTTTTCTCTCAGCTATGCGGCCGCGCTCCAGACTGCTGTCCAAAAGGAGACTCCTGCTGCCCACGATCAGAGAGGGCACTGAGGAGATGATGAGGGATTTAAATGAAGTCAACACACTCCACATCACTGGCCACGGCCAGGCTGTCTCTTCGGAGGACTACCTCCTCTCCATCTGCCACCTGGCCCACCCCACATTCCCCACCAGGGACGTCACCCCTGACAACATCCACAGCAGGAAGCTGGACGCCATGCACCAGACGCTGCGGCTGTCACGGCTCCGTGTCACCACATCGACCACCTTTGAATTCAACCCCACAGAGGAGGCCCATGCCATCGATATGCAGCAGAGAGAGGAGAAAGAACTGAATGGCGAGCTGATGTTTGGCAACTCTGACCCCCTGGAGTATCTTTATGGACACCAGAGCAACCTCTTAGGTGGTGTGAGGAGGGCCTTTGTCGAAGGAAGGTTTATAAGGCACCATGGGAGTATATGGGAGGGCCAGGCTCGCTCTAGAGCTCACAGAATCCCCCGTGATTCAAGTCCAGACCTCCCAAGCCAACACAAGAGCAGCTGCCCTGAGTTACACACCAGCACTAACACCTCTATCTCCCCAAAGCACAGCTTCTCCAGGAGAGGGAGGCCGGCAGACAGAGGAGCAGAGGGGGATTCTCAGAATCCAAGCATCAAACAATCCCTCATCTCCCAGTGGATCTCTGACTGCAGGTCAGCATGGAGGGAGGCACGTGTACGAGCATGCATGCTGCCCGCCATCGCTGAGATATAGAACGCAAACACAGACTTTGTGACTGAAGACATTCCTCAATAAAGTATCCTAATCTTTAATCGTTAGGAGATATGTAGATGTGTATTATGCAGATAAATATAAGGGATATAATTAAATAAACATCTGAAAACACACAGAGGCAAGTAAATACTATCATGATTGTCCACCTGTAATGTTGTATTAATGTCATTACTGTTACGACCTACCTACACTTGATGTATGCTGGTGATCATACAAAATCATAAAAATGGACAAATCTGCAAAATCTTTTTTTACCTTCCTGTGTTTTGTGAACTAAGTTTGAATCAATAAAACGGTTTTTATACTCTCAAGCAAACTGTCTGAAGAGTGTTTTTCTGTGCTATGATCTGTGTTTCCTTGCATGTGTGAATCCTTCGAATATGAACTCCCATCTCGCCTCTGGTGGTGCCGAGGCGCTGGAGTTGCTATGGTAACTGTCGTGGGATCCTGCTCTGGTAAACAGAAGTGGAGAAACAGCGGCTGAGCAAAGATAACACCACTGAACCTAAACATGCCAGATGCAGGTGAGCTGTTGCGGGATGGCTGCATGTCGACTGCATGTCACAATCAAAACCAGGGAAATGAAAAGTGTAATAATGAGCTGACTGGGGAAGTTGCTGATTCAGATTCTGAATTTGTGTTTGTAATTAAAAAATTTAATATTGTCTATGATTATTGAGAAATGTTTTCATCGGAGTAGGTTCAGCCAGAAACAACACAAAGCATGACAGTAAATTTGAATCCTAAACACTAGAGGGCATGCTTCATACATGTTATTACCTCAATTCTCCTATAGGCCGAAGCCATGGAGGGTCATGAAATGCACATTTTATTGAAATCTGGCACACCTGAGGTCATGGTAAAAGCGTCAATTTACCAAACAACAAAAAACATATACATGAGCAATTAGTTTGGTTTTATTTGACCTGGTTTGAATATATCCGCCTCTGAGATGTCTGCCTCCTCCCTTATTTAACATTTTTAGATGTTACATTTGAAAATTAGAAAAAAGCAACAGAGACAATGTGTATGCTTCATACACTGTAAACCAGGGGGCATCAATGTTTTTCAGGCCAAGGACCCCCAAACTGGTGTACCTTTCCTCCACTCTGTCTCTGACTGTAGGTGTGTGTCCATACAAAGGACCATACAGCCCCCAGTGCCACGGTAAACACACAGATGGATCAGCTCCACGTGAATATTATAAGATAGAAGTGTTTCTTGACCGAGTTTCAGCAGTTTGGCCAAATGTTGTGTATTCTTGTCAACTGACTGACTCACTGACTGACTGACCGGCTTACACAGGAGTAAAAGGTACACAGTGAATATCATATCAACACTAGAAGAGCGACATATGTAGCTGTAGAATACAATACACTAGAATCTAAACATAGGATAACATACTATAGTCGGCCATTTTTAATAATGATGATTTTAATGATTTATGAAATCACGGACAAAACTAGCAAACAAAGTTTCTGTAATAAATTAGAATTATTATTTAAAACAACTATTGGTTGATTGGTTAACACTAAAAGAAACTAGAAGAAACGTTGGAACGCATTTAGGAAACATACAGTAAGAGAAAACCACCTTTACTGTCACAGGAAAACAGTATTTTAGGGACTGGAAACTCTTGAAAAGTCTCATGTGGTCATATCAACCTGCAAGTGTCTCATTCTTTTCACACTTACCTCAGCAAGGCCTATTGTAACCAACCTGACAGTCAAGACAGGCGGTGCAATGACAGTATATAGGCTGTATAAAAAGACATTTTTACACACTAAGCTTTATGTAAAATGATAAATATGTATTTCTGCAGGATGTTTCAGATAAACTAGCAACTGTCTTAGCCTTGGATGACCCCCCCATGGCAGTCAAGTGTACATTTGAACTGAATAATATGGGATCTTTCACAAATAAGAAATCGTCTCGACCATACTTAACCACACTTTGGAACCACACAAAAAACACAATCCTCTGAATATCAAATGAAACTCATGTGTACCCTTTTGACACGCACCATCAACTCAACATAAAAACTTGTTGTACAAAAACCTGAGGCAACGGGTCGCCTACAATGCAAAATTGCTTATGCATGAACTCCACAAGTCCTGAGAAGAGTCTGGTTAACCTCTATGTATAAAAAGAAAAAGTGGATGTGTGGTAGAAAGTACATTTACTCACGTATTGTGCTTAAACAACATTTTGAGGTAGGCAACTACTTTAACTCAGTATTTCCATGTTATGCTACTTTACAGTGTACATTTTTACTTCTTTCAGATGGAAATATTGTTATTTTACTCCATTAAATGTATATGACAGCTATAGTGCTAGTTAATTTCCAAGTTAAGATTTTACATACAAAATAAATGATCATCAAAAACACATTCTTAAGGATTAAACCAGCAGTTAAACCCAATGTTGGCTTATGACCTCTTCATGTCTAGTTCAGGCCCTCATCTGTCACATTTTAGATGTCTAATATGATTTTTTAGTGTTCCACCAAATAGTTATTTCCCCTCTAAACTTCTCAGATGATCTCAAGCAGCTATACAGCAGTAAAATGATACTCACTAATTGAAACATCAGTATTGACAATCTAATGATGTAAATGTGTCACTGACAGGGCCATTACTGTTTACTGTGAGAACTTTAAGGAGGCCTATAGGTTGCTGTTAATACTTACTGTACTTTTGGCTTATAAGATAGTCCTAAGTATCTGAGTACTTCTTCCTCAACTGATTTAGGTTTCAATTAAATCTTTTAACATTTCCCTCAACTCACTTGCAATTCTTTTCTGTTGATCCCTTTTAAATGAAATGAGAAGTGCAACCACTCCAGACTGCAAACGCAAAGTCTGCAGAGGAAGAGACTCTGCTGAAGTTAATATTTCCTGTTGCTTTGTTTCCGACACAGGGTCACACTTCTTTGTGGTATTTTTGGTGAAGAGCTCCACTGCTCCACACAAAGGGAACATGAATTATTAAAAATAGGTATGGTTGGTAATCCCCTCGCGTACCCAAACCCACATTCACCCCCTACACAGCCAAAAGGGCAACTAAAAACCATGAACCGTGCTGGTCGTATATGTAAAATACTGACACTACAGACTCCGGTCCAGCGGTACATGTCTTCCCCTTTTTGTTCCAGTGCCGTTCAGAGTGTATGAAGGAACAAGCTGTACTTTACTGACGTGAGCTCGTGCACTCTCCGGTCCCCAATAAGTAAAAACCCATGAAATATTAACTGAAGGGAAGTATAAAATATTCAACCTTGCTAAATGCATTCTGTCCGTCAGAATGAAAATGGATTGAGTCAGAATGGCAGCTGACACACTGCAAACCATCACGTGATAAATAAAACCATCGATAAGTCAACCAGAGAAGGTCTTGATATGACTCACATGTTTCTACACACATGCTTTTGTGTGAAGAGTTGTGAGCTCTCTTCTGTGGCAGTGGTTTTAGAGAAGTCACACATGCTGACCACTGCTGTTTGTACCATATGAAGAAATATATGAAAGTCCCTTACACTGTTATTTTTTTTGCCAGGGAAGACCCCTGTGTTTTATATGATCACAGCTTGGCTTTGACGGATTTCTCAAGAATTAAACAAACTCAATCTCTATTTCCAGCGTTAAGAAAAGTAGCTTGGTAGAACCTCAAAAAATGTTTTTATTAATTATTAATCATTTTTAGTATATAGCAATTTTTAAATTCAGACTTGAAGTCAGTAAAAAGTACCTCAGGATTAACACTTGAAAAACATCTCCATCTATAATGATTTTTAAGATAGGTAATAGGATTGCATGTGCTCCCTTGTTAAAAAAACAAACACTGGATGGTTCTAATGCATTGTCACCATGCTTAAAGGGTTGATTCACCCAGATTAAAAAATAACATTTTCACACTAACCTCAAGAGGTTTCAGCCATGCAGATAGTTTTGGTTTTACTTGATCAT
Organism: Cottoperca gobio; assembly: GCF_900634415.1. Taxonomy (NCBI): domain Eukaryota; kingdom Metazoa; phylum Chordata; class Actinopteri; order Perciformes; family Bovichtidae; genus Cottoperca; species Cottoperca gobio. The sequence goes on from NC_041364.1 coordinate 14,273,302, forward strand.
CTTTTGAAATATCAATCTCTGAGACTTCTGACCTCAGCCAGAAAGATAGATGTCTCAAAACCTGGGCAAGTAAAACCAAAACTCGCATGTCTAGAAACCATCACAGGTTTTGTGTTTTGGTTATTCATTTTTATTAAGTGAACCAACCCTATATATATATATATATATATATATATATATATATATATATATATATATATATATATATATATATATATATATGCTGTGTGCACAATTATTAGGCAAGTGAGTATTTTGACCATTTTGATAATCTTTATGCATATTTACCAACTCCAAGCTGTATAAACTTGAATGTGTATTGGATTTAAGCATATCAGGTGATGTGTGATTGGGGCGTGATCACAGAACCATCAAATGTTTTGTTGCAAATAGTCAACAGGGTCGCAAGAAACGTGTTGAGAAAAAATTACGCAAATAAACTGCCAAAGATTTGAGAAGAATCAAACGTGAAGCTACCAGGAACCCATCATCCTCCAGTGCTGTCATATTCCAGAACTGCAACCTACCTGGAGCACCCAGAAGTACAAGGTGTTCAGTGCTCAGAGACATGGCCAAGGTAAGGAGGCTGAAACCCGACCACCACTGAACAAGACGTAAGTTTAAACATCAAGACTGTGCCAAGAAATATCTGAAGACAGATTTTTCCAAGGTTTTATGGACTGATGAGATGAGAGTGACTCTTGACGGACCAGATGGATGGGCCCGTGGCTGGATCAGTAACGGGCACAGAGCTCCACTTCGACAGCCAGCAAGGTGGAGGTGGGGTACTGGTATGGGCTGGTATTATTACAGATGTGCTAGTATTTTTAAAGATGTGCTAGTTTGACCTTTTCGGGTTGAAGATGGACTCAAAATCAACTCCCAAAACCACTGCCAGTTTTTAGAAGACACTTTCGTAAAGCAGTGGTACAGGAACATGTCTGCATCTTTCAAGAAGACCATGATTTTTATGCAGGACGATGCTCAAGCTGAAGCGTGGTTATATTGGTCACTGATTTATCTTTTTTAAATTTCAGAAAAGTTTATTTGTAAATTTTCAAATCAAATCAAATCAAATGTATTTGTATAGCCCAATATCACAAATTATACATTTGTCTCAGTGTGCTTTACAAACTGTACAGGTTACGACATCCTCTGTCCTTAGACCCTCACATCGCACAAGGAAAAACTTCCTAAAAGAAACCCCAAAATTAAAGGGGAAAAAATGGAAGAAACCTCAGGGAGAGCAACTGAGGAGGGATCCCTCTCCCAGGACGGACGGACGTGCAATAAATGTCGTGTGTACAGGATAAACAACATAGTACAAATACAACATTTGACAGAAATTATGTTGTGTTTGAAAAAAAAAAGAAATAGAAAGTTTGGATGAATCCAGGAAAATGTCAATAAGGCTTCCCGGTGTCCAGCAGGACCAGGTCAGCAGGCGCTGTCACGATTCATGATCCTGACGTAAACTTTATCAGTGGCAACCTGCCACATGAGAGACAGACACTCCGGGGATGATACCCCGGATGGTGAGTTAGTAACATACATTTACATAAATGCATACAGATAGAGAGGGAGAAGAAGAGAGAGGGAGGGGAGGAGAGAGGAAGAGAAGGAAGAGAGCAGGGAGGTGTCCCCCGGCAGTCTAAGCCTATAGCAGCATAACTAGGGGCTGATCCAGGGCAAACCTGAGCCAGCCCTAACTATAAGCTTTATCAAAAAGGAAAGTCTTTAGCCTACTCTTAAATGTGGAGAGTGTGTCTGCCTCCCGAACACAAACTGGAAGCTGGTTCCACTGGAGAGGAGCTTGATAGCTGAAGGCTCTGGCTCCCATTGTACTCTTAGAGACTCTAGGAACCACAAGTAACCCTGCAGTCTGGGAGCGTAATGCTCTAGTTGGTTTATAAGGTACTATGAGATCTTTAAGATATGCTGGAGCCTGACCTTTAATTGATTTGTAAGTCAGGAGAAGGATTTTGAATTCTATTCTGTATTTTACCGGGATCCAGTGCAGAGCAGCTAATACAGGAGTAATATGATCCCGTTTCCTTGTTCTAGTCAATACACGTGCCGCTGCATTTTGGATCAACTGAAGAGTCTTAAGCGACTTTTTGGGACAACCTGATAACAATGAGTTGCAGTAATCCAGCCTTGAAGTAACAAATGCATGGACTAGTTTTTCTGCATCATTTTGAGGCAGGATGTGTCTTATTTTTGCAATGTTACGTAGATGAAAGAAGGCAGTCCTTGAAATTTGTTTTATGTGGGAGTTAAACGACAGATCTTGATCAAAGATGACGCCAAGATTCCTTACAGTGGTGCTGGAGGCCAAGTTAATGCCATCCAGAGCTTCTATGTCATTAGAAAATGCGTTTCGGAGGCGTTTAGGGCCAAGTATAATAACTTCAGTTTTGTCTGTGTTTAACATCAAAAAGTTGCTAGACATCCAAGTTTTTATGTCCTTAAGGCATGCTTGAAGTTTAGCCAATTCATTGGTTTCATCTGGTTTAATTGATAGATATAATTGGGTATCATCCGCATAACAATGAAAGTTTATAGAGTGGTTCCTTATAATATTGCCCAAAGGAAGCATATATAAGGTGAATAGAATCGGTCCAAGTACAGAACCCTGCGGAACTCCAAGACTGACTTTGGCTGTCATGGAGGATTTATCGTTAACAAGTACAAATTGAGATCGCTCAGATAAATAGGACTTGAACCAGCTTAGTGCGGTTCCTTTTATGCCAACACAATGTTCCAGTCTCTGTAGTAGAATGTCATGATCAACAGTGTCGAAAGCAGCACTGAGGTCTAACAAGACAAGAACAGAGACGAGTCCTTTGTCTGATGCCAATAGAAGGTCATTGGTAACTTTCACCAGTGCCGTCTCTGTGCTATGATGAACTCTAAATCCAGATTGAAAAACCTCAAATAAACTATTATTATATAAAAAGTCACACAACTGTTTTGCGACTGCTTTCTCAAGCATTTTAGCGAGAAAGGGTAGGTTAGATATCGGCCTATAGTTGGCTAAAACCTCTGGATCAAGACTAGGCTTTTTAAGAAGTTGTTTTATTACAGCTACTTTAAAGGATTTTGGTACGTAGCCAGATAATAGAGACAGGTTGATCATATTTAATAACGAAGTGTTAATTAAGGGTAAAACTTCTTTAAACAGTTTAGTTGGAATCGGGTCTAGTAGACAGGTTGATGGCTTAGACGATGAGATTGTTGAAGTTAGTTGGTTAAGGTTGATTGGAGTAAAACAGTCTAGATATATTTCAGGAGTTACAGATGTTTTTAAAATTCCAACAGTTGAAGTTAAGTCATTACCAATTGAGGTCAGGAGGAGATTAATTTTGTCTCTAATAATTAGAATTTTATCGTTAAAGAAACTCATGAAGTCGTCACTACTGAGAGATATAGGAATAGAAGGCTCTGTAGAGCTGTGGCTCTCTGTCAGCCTGGCTACAGTGCTGAAAAGAAACCTGGGGTTGTTCTTATTTTCTTCTATTAAGGAAGAGTAATAAGCTGCTCTGGCATTACGGAGAGCCTTCTTATACGTTTTAAGATGATCTAACCAGACTAAACGAGGGTTTTTTGAAATTTTGAGTTGTTTGTTTATTATTCTCACTTTAACAGATGAAAATAGTGAGATGGGAAAACTTTTGTTTTTCATTTAGTTGCATAATAATGCTGCACACTAATAGATATTCTCCTAAGAAAGACAAAACCTCACTTTCACTTTCTTAAATATTCAAGTTTGAGGTTTATTAACATTTTGGATTGACCGAGAGCACTGTAGTTGTTCAATAATACAATTAATCCTCAAAATTACAACTTGCCTAATGATTGTGCACACAGTATATAAACATAGTCACCTTCTCTTGACTTTTTTGGAAATGTATCATTCTTTTAACGGTCATGTAATCTCTAACACTTTACAAATTTTTCATTACAAATGGTATAGTACATTACCTCCCTGCTCTCCTCCCTTCCCTCTCCCCTCTTCTCCCTCTCTATCTGTATGCATTTATGTAAATGTATGTTACTTTCTTAAGTTTCTGTGTCTCTCATGTGGCAGGTTGCCACTGATAAAGTTTACGTTAGGATCAGGAATCGTGGCTGCGCCTGCTGCCCTGGTCCTGCTGGACACCGGAAGCCTTTTTGACATTATCCTGGATTCATCCATACTTTCTCTTTTTTGATCATAACATAATTTCTGTCAAATGTTGTATTTGTACTATGTTGTTTACCCTGTACACACGCCATCTGTCCGTCCTGGGAGAGGGATCCCTCCTCAGTTGCTCTCCCTGAGGTTTCTTCCATTTTTCCCCCTTTAATTATGGGGTTTCTTTTAGGAAGTGTTTCCTTGTGCGATGCGAGGGTCTAAGGACAGAGGGTGTCGTATCCTGTACAGTCTGTAAAGCACACTGAGACAAATGTGTAATTTGTGATATTGGGCTATACAAATACATTTTATTTTATTATATTTTATTTTAAGGAAAGTAAGACTTTCCCACAAATGTCACTATGTTTCATACTTTCATTCTATCTTTGTCTCCAAAATACAAAAGAAAAGAGAAGGATATCAAAAATTAGAGAAGGAAACAAGTAGTGAATGGAAGTCCTTGGTACAAAAAGTGAAAGAGGACATAAAACTGAAACTTACAATTAGAGTATTTATTTTTAGCTTTCTGCTGAAACCAAGAATTTCTTGTCAAACCTGCGACCTCATGGTCACAAGAAGTATGATGAGGTAGTTGTCTGAAGAGAGTATTTAAGACGACCCTCAGCCTCTACTCCTCACATCACTCCTGTCAACTAACATTGCTCTCTTTGACTCAAGCTGATCTTTCTTGCTGGACTTGTTACAGCTCCTTTCCATCATCTCCACCACAAGGATCAAGATTCTTTCAAGCATTAGTGTAATCTCGACCAAAGAAGGAAGCAACAATGTCCAGCATCATGAAAGTGTTTCTGCTCCTGGCTGTCATCGTCTGCATCTCTAAAGCCCAACGTAAGTTGTTATACTTTTTCAGCATTGACAACTCTAACATAGACAATGTGAGGTTTGTTTTACACATTTGTATACGTAGTAAAAAATGTCTAATTAAATTAAATGATTTCTCCTTGTCTTTCTCCGTAGGCAATGACTCAGGACAGTGTCTGTGTCAACATGTCAGAAATAGAATTAGCTCGCCAGTAAAGGACATCCAGATCTACCCAGCAACCATATTCTGTGGCAAAGTGGAGATTGTGTAAGATACACTAAAATAATTGTTAATTAACATTGTGGGAATGTGGCATGTTAGCGCAATAATGTGTCATAATTAGAAAATGATGATTTGCTATTTGTATGTTTTGTGCTAGTGGAAGACTTGTATCTTCCTCAGTAAACCTGGCACCATGTTGGGGAAATTAAAATGAACTCCTGTTATAGCAACAAAACATGCACATTTAAGACACTTCTGGTTTACCTTCCTGAATCATTTATGTATCTGCTTATCTACTACCCGAGCTCACCCCTTCTGTCCATTTCAACAGTGTCACCCTCAACAGCGGCCTTCGCTTTTGCCTGAACCCCAAGATGGCAGCAGTGCAAAGAGTCATGGCTTCCATCATGTGAGTATTACAGACATGAATCCAAGCCGCATTTTCAAAGACACTGACCAGCCAGTTACTAATATTTATCTTTCAGTGATTCTCTATAGTTGATGGAAATAGCAGTAATGAGTGACATGATGCCTTCTCCACATTTTTGTAAAGTATCTAATGTATCCTTCTGGTTTTATTGTCATTTCCAGGAAATCAAAAACCTCTACTACAGTCAGATCAACTATGCCCGCTTCCACCCCAGGCAGCACCAACACAGCTCACCTCTGACTCTTTAACTCCTTGGATCAATAAAAGCTCAGATGTCCTCTGACCCCGCCCCTCCAGCTGAACAAATGCACCTTCAATGAATGTAGATGTGAAATGAATGAAACTGTTTGTCTATTTATCTTTTATTTATACTTATGTGCACTTAGAGTATATTTCTCTTATTCTATTTGTTTCCCTTTTATCTGTTTTTATAAGTTGATGTATGTGATGTCATTGAACCAAGTTTTCTGGTAATTTCAGTGTTTTTTTAAAATAATAATAAAAAGTTCAGGTTGAGCATTGAGTACTTGTTTTCTGTTCCAAGTCTGATAATGTTGTGTCCTACATCAACAGTGCAACCTTGTGGTTTAGGGCCGCCAATGCAAGAAATACAGTACATGTGTCAGGCCACGCTGCCTATGATCTCATGCAGAATTCACATCCACCACTGAACAAGACACATAAGTTTAAACATCAAGACTGTGCCAAGAAATATCTGAAGACAGATTTTTCCAAGGTTTTATGGACTGATGAGATGAGAGTGCCTCTTGACGGACCAGATGGATGGGCCCGTGGCTGGATCAGTAACGGGCACAGAGCTCCACTTTGACAGTCAGCAAGGTGGAGGTGTGGTACTGGTATGGGCTGGTATTATTACAGATGTGCTAGTATTTTTAAAGATGTGCTAGTTTGACCTTTTCGGGTTGAAGATGGACTCAAAATCAACTCCCAAAACCACTGCCAGTTTTTAGAAGACACTTTCCTAAAGCAGTGGTACAGGAACACGTCGGCATCTTTCAAGACCATGATTTTTATGCAGGACGATGCTCAAGCTGAAGCGTGGTTATATTGGTCACTGATTTATCTTTTTTAAATGTCAGAAAAGTTTATTTGTAAATGTTGAGTAGTTATTATTCTCACTTTAACAGATGAAAATAGTGAGATGGGAAAACTTTTGTTTTTCATTTAGTTGCATAATAATGCTGCACACTAATAGATATTCTCCTAAGAAAGACAAAACCTCACTTTCACTTTCTTAAATATTCAGGTTTGAGGTTTATTAACATTTTGGATTGACCGAGAGCACTGTAGTTGTTCAATAATACAATTAATCCTCAAAATTACAACTTGCCTAATAATTGTGCACACAGTATATAAACATAGTCACCTTCTCTTGACTTTTTTGGAAATGTATCATTCTTTTAACGGTCATGTAATCTCTAATACTTGTCATTACAAATGGTATAGTACATTACCTCCCTGCTTTCCTCCCCTCCCTCTCTATCTGTATGCATTTATGTAAATGTAGTTACTAACTCAGCATCTGGGGCATCATCCCCAGAGTTTCTGTGTCTCATGTGGCAGGTTGCCACTGATAAAGTTTACGTTAGGATCAGGAATCGTGGCTGCGCCTGCTGCCCTGGTCCTGCTGGACACCGGAAGCCTTTTTGACATTATCCTGGATTCATCCATACTTTCTCTTTTTTGATCACAACATAATTTCTGTCAAATGTTGTATTTGTACTATGTTGTTTATCCTGTACACACGCCATCTATTGCACGTCTGTCCGTCCTGGGAGAGGGATCCCTCCTCAGTTGCTCTCCCTGAGGTTTCTTCCATTTTTCCCCCTTTAATTATGGGGTTTCTTTTAGGAAGTGTTTCCTTGTGCGATGCGAGGGTCTAAGGACAGAGGGTGTCTATCCTGTACAGTCTGTAAAGCACACTGAGACAAATGTGTAATTTGTGATATTGGGCTATATAAATACATTTTATTTTATTATATTTTATTTTAAGGAAAGTAAGACTTTCCCACAAATGTCACTATGTTTCATACTTTCATTCTATCTTTGTCTCCAAAATACAAAAGAAAAGAGAAGGATATCAAAAATTAGAGAAGGAAACAAGTAGTGAATGGAAGTCCTTGGTACAAAAAGTGAAAGAGGACATAAAACTGAAACTTACAATTAGAGTATTTATTTTTAGCTTTCTGCTGAAACCAAGAATTTCTTGTCAAACCTGCGACCTCATGGATGGCATATCGTCTCAAATCTCTCTGACACTGAAGTTAATGTCTAACAACTACAGAATATAATGAGGAACTGAAGATCTGTCACGTCTGTGCCTGAACTCGCACCTGCCACGCCCCCCTCTGTCTCCACTCACTCACCTGCACTGCATCCACAATCACCGGAATACTGATTGCCAGCACCTGTGTTCACAGCATAAAGTCTCCTCACTCCCTTCACTCCGCATCTGGCCTCGTACAAAGTGGACTAAACCCCATGGACTTCCTCCCCAGATTCTGCAACGCGATTTTCCTGCCTTTTGCCTTTTTGCCCGTCTGTCTGCCTGATCCCGGTACCGTTTTCTGTTTGCTCCGTTGGTTCTCGTTTGTTCCGAGTTCGACTCGTGTACCTTGTTTTGACGCTCCCTGTTTTGTACTTTTTAGTTCACTGTGCTTTTACGCCAGTCTCCTTATTTTCCAGTGCTTAGAGCCTGAGTATTCCTGAGTTCCTGATCCTTGTGTTCACCCCTCCCCTGTCTGTATGGTGTTTCCATCTGCTCGCTGGCTGAGCCTAATAAACTATTGTCAATTCCATCTCTGAGTCCTGACGTCCGTGACAAGATCAGAATCTATCAGATATTGCTGCTGATACTGATTTATCCACTCCACAGATGTCATGACAGTGTATCTACCACGCAGCTACACTGGAAAGAAATGAATTCACATTCATACTTCCTTCATTGTCTTCTGAGCAAGGTGTTAACCACTGATGCACACATAGTACATTCGGAACCAGACGTTGTAGAGATCACCAGCCCACACTTTGTGTTTCCAAATATAAAATAGTTCACGCAAATCTAAACTAACTTTTACTTTATTTTCCTGATTGTGACAGAAGGGACATAACAAAATAAAATATGTATTGCTCTTTTTTGCTATAATATGGTATTGTATTGTCACCAAGACACATATTAAGTTTCTTTGTGTCTTTGTTTGATTGCTTTGCTTGTTTTAGATGAGATACTTGTATGAACCCCATGTACTTGCATTCACCAGCACTGTTCTCATATGACATGATCTTTGTGTTAAATGTATATTGTAAATGAGTAAAAATGGGAAATAAAAACAGTCGACCCAAATGCCATCATTACCTTAGACACGTTTCATAAGTAATGTCTACATCACCCATTTGTTTGGATCTTTGTTCTTCATGTTATCAAAAATAAATACCGTGTGCAAAATGTCCAAAAAGATTTGTTCATAAGTCATATAAGAATTTACATAAACGGTGTGAGTACACGTTTGATTTTAAAGTTTAGTTGCAAATGCAGGTTTTCACTTGCAAATTATACTTTAATCTTTATATTCCTATTGTTGTACATGATATTAAAATGTACTTTTAAAATCTGCTTGATTATTAGTAATATAACCACAGGGGAAGACAACTGGAATGACAAGTGGAACGACTTTTCTTTTGTGGTTTTTGAAGTTTCACTTTCCAGTCTCAAAGAAATTCCCTTGATCACAAGAAGTATGATGAGGTAGTTGTCTGAAGAGAGTATTTAAGACAACCCTCAGCCTCTACTCCTCACATCACTCCTGTCAACTAACTTTGCTCTCTTTGACTCAAGCTGATCTTTCTTGCTGGACTTGTTACAGCTCCTTTCCATCATCTCCACCACAAGGATCAAGATTCTTTCAAGCATTAGTGTAATCTCAACCAAAGAAGGAAGCAACAATGTCCAACATCATGAAAGTGTTTCTGCTCCTGGCTGTCATCGTCTGCATCTCTAAAGCCCAACGTAAGTTGTTATACTTTTTCAGCATTGACATCTCTAACATAGACAATGTGAGGTTTGTTTTACACATTTGTATACGTAGTAAAAAATGTCTAATTAAATTAAATGATTTCTCCTTGTCTTTCTCCGTAGGCAATGACTCAGGACAATGTCTGTGTCAACGTGTCAGAAATAGAATTAGCTCGCCAGTAAAGGACATCCAGATCTACCCAGCAACCATATTCTGTGGCAAAGTGGAGATTGTGTAAGATACACTAAAATAATTGTTAATTAACATTGTGGGAATGTGGCATGTTAGCGCAATAATGTGTCATAATTAGAAAATGATGATTTGCTATTTGTATGTTTTGTGCTAGTGGAAGACTTGTATCTTCCTCAGTAAACCTGGCACCATGTTGGAGAAATTAAAATGAACTCCTGTTATAGCAACAAAAACATGCACATTTAAGACACTTCTGGTTTACCTTCCTGAATCATTTATGTATCTGCTTATCTACTACCCGAGCTCACCCCTTCTGTCCATTTCAACAGTGTCACCCTCAACAGCGGCCTTCGCTTTTGCCTGAACCCCAAGTTGGCAGCAGTGCAAAGAGTCATGGCTTCCATCATGTGAGTATTACAGACATGAATCCAAGCCGCATTTTCAAAGACACTGACCATCCAGTTACTAATATTTATCTTTCAGTGATTCTCTATAGTTGATGGAAATAGCAGTAATGAGTGACATGATGCCTTCTCCACATTTTTGTAAAGTATCTAATGTATCCTTCTGGTTTTATTGTCATTTCCAGGAAATCAAAAACCTCTACTACAGTCAGATCAACTATGCCCGCTTCCACCCCAGGCAGCACCAACACAGCTCACCTCTGACTCTTTAACTCCTTGGATCAATAAAAGCTCAGATGTCCTCTGACCCCGCCCCTCCAGCTGAACAAATGCACCTTCAATGAATGTAGATGTGAAATGAATGAAACTGTTTGTCTATTTATCTTTTATTTATACTTATGTGCACTTAGAGTATATTTCTCTTATTCTATTTGTTTCCCTTTTATCTGTTTTTATAAGTTGATGTATGTGATGTCATTGAACCAAGTTTTCTGGTAATTTCAGTGTTTTTTTAAAATAATAATAAAAAGTTCAGGTTGAGCATTGAGTACTTGTTTTCTGTTCCAAGTCTGATAATGTTGTGTCCTACATCAACAGTGCAACCTTGTGGTTTAGGGCTGCCAATGCAAGAAATACAGTACATGTGTCAGGCCACGCTGCCTGTGATCTCATGCAGAATTAGACAAACATCAGTGGGAGTTACTCTCTAACTTACATGTAACAGATAGGACACCAAAGCTGCAGGGAGATTACAGCGGGAAAAACTCGCCAACACCATGTGTTCCCGCTCAATTCTGACAGGGGAGGTTCAGAACAGCTGAGTGTCATAGGCTGTAATCCTCCTCACACACACACACAATGGCATTCCTCTGCAAAGGCAAGATTCAGAGAAAAAGTCCAAATTTGCGGCCTTGCTAAACGCTAGACGCTAAAGCCGTCTGATTATATTGAGGATTTAGAGTCATTACCGCCGATTGAATATCCGGATATTGTGAACTACCTTGTGCTACAAACGTCGTGGGCAACCAACGCACAAATGAAGGCATACAAGAGCTGCTTATAATTTCTTTGTTTCTGGCTGGGTTGGTAGACTTCTTACCAAACCAGTGAAAGATGACAGGGTGCTCGTCCATACTCGTGTAAATCACTCTCAAAGAGCTCGAGATACACCGCTCAAGCCGTGGTTTTTGAGTGAGAAGAGCGGCGATGTTATCCTCGCTAACGTAAACATAGCTTTAGCATGAGCTCTTACCAGATATAAAGTGGACGCCACACACACGGGTGAATTGTGCTTTTTCTTCTGTTAAATCCTCACGAGTTATGTTGCTAAACCAGTTTACGGCGTTCGGTAGACAGTAATTCATCCCTCTTTTGTGGATCGTTGTTTTTGATGATTGTAAGAAATCTAAAGAACCGTTTCTCTGGGTCACGAGTAGCGTTATTACCACAATTATACACTGCGCACAAGGTTGGCATTTTCTTTCAATCTTAGACGTTTAAATACAAAGAAAATTACGAAGCGTGGCAGCAACTCCCACGTGAACGGCCGCTGTCTTGGTTGTATATACCATCCAACATGGCTGAGAAATAAGCGTGACGTCACATGCACACGATCAATATGACTAATCCTCGCCCTAATTTTAACCAAGGCCGAAGTGTAACCACGTTTAATACTAAAAAGAAGGTATTTAGGGCAGTTCAATAAAAATTCGTACACAAAATGAACAATATACCTTTTATAATTCACTGCCTGCTCATCTCAATTTTGAAATATGACATTTGAATTGCCGGTGATGGAAAGTGCTTTACTCAAGTACTGTACTTAAGAACACTTTTAAGGTACTTTACCTGAGTATTTTCATTTTATGGCACGTTCTACTTCTACTACTACATCTCAGAGGCAAATATTATACTTTTTACTGAATAAATTGATTTACTTTCCAGTTCCAGATTATTAATTAAAAAATATAATCAACAAAAAAATGTGATATTATATTAATAAAACTTGCATAGATGGACTTTCACAAGTTACTCATTATTATATAAATGGTATTATATATTTATATAAAATTAGCCCCACATTTACTAGCTGAACTATTAGAGTGATGTATACATCAATGCATTAATAATGACATGACATACATTATTCTAAAATAGACCACACTGCATGAGTAGCCTAAGTTTGTTATTTTACTGTGTGTTGACGCTAATACGTTTGTATTTTTACTTAACTTAAGCAAAAATTGTATTGGTATTTTTACGTTGAGTCATAAGTAAAAGATCTGAGTTCTGCATGTATAATTGTTCTATTATGTTGCATAAATAAAACGGTACTCTTTAACAACGCTCGACACTTTGCACCACATTTGTTCCCAAACAGGCTGCAGGGCTTTAAGTTTCGGAGGATCACTTCCGCATGCTCTGTTGGCAGAGAGGAGCATTCAGTTCACTGTTGCTGTGTGGACGTCTCAGCGCTATGTTTACTCTCTGCATGTCCAAAAGTCATGGATAAACCAACCGATGAACAAACATACAGTATTTGTCTGTCAAGTCGGCTCCACTGTGACAAAGAAATCCGCTGTGGCTGTGGAATAGTTTAACAGGAGAGGACATGTTGAGGTAAGTGTGAAATATAGCCTACTGTAGCATGACGATTGACAAACTATTGCCCTCCATGTAAACGCTGCAAATGAATGAACAATAGTATTTATTTAAATGACAATCAAATGCAATGCATGTAGAGATTATGGAACACTATGTCAATAAATAGTTTAAATAATCGACGATGTGTTAGGCTATTTAAGTGGCCTCCCTAAAAGGAAATGCTATTGTTACTAATAGTCATTTTGTTTACAGATTATTTTAGACATTATACCCACACGCCCGTGGCGTGACTTCGGTTCCTGTTTTATGCAAGTCACTGTGTCTGGCACCCCACAATGCTGACGTGCAGCAGCTGATAGATGAAAGCTGTTTTGCAAAGTAAACTAAATTAGCCTACACAATGTCACCGATCTAAATCTGCAAAATCTGAATTCTGCCGAAATGTATATTTTGCAGATGGCGGACGGGCACGTTATCATTAATTGAAGTGAGAAAGATGCAGGTGGATTGCAATGGAAAGTGAGTCTGCTAAAGAGCTCTGATCTCAGAGGCAGACCGGTTCACCATAACCCAAGAGGATTAATGAGAGACGCTTTCTTAGAATGTTACAGATACGGCATTACATGTAAAGCCAGGTCCATGCTATCAAACAGGCAGTATTTCCTGATTTCATAAAGTTTCATTTCCTTTTGGAAATGAGCCCGCTTTATTTCACAGTAGGGCTGTTTTTCCCTGTTTTGGCAGATGAGAGGCTGGTATATGAGGGGGACTGACATAAACTGATATTATTGACAGTGCTGTAACAAGACTCCGTTTCTATTTGGAGCAGGTCAGAAACAGGACACGATGCACTTTGCACAGTCAATACACGTCTCTGGTGTGTTTCTTCTCTGACTTAACCTTATGCTAATAGAAATATGCATGTACCATTTATTTATTAGCTACACTTCTGACTGACATCAACGCCTAAGTGGGTGGACCTCCATATTGTCATCCTACAGAGTCTCCTGTGGTCAGCCGCTCTGATCTGGTGTCAAAATGGCCTCACGGCGGGGAGACATTCCAGGTAACGCAAGGATTGTGTGATAATCTTAACACTTTTTTTGTAAAATGATTGCCAGTTTTGCTGCAGTGTCAGAAAAAGTTTCAAATTAAGCCACAAAAAAAAAAACATTTCTTATTTTCTCCTATCCTTCAGCACTTGAGTCTGGCATGTCGTCCGGACTCTTTGGTGCCTTTTCAACTCCCGTTGGAATGACTCGGCGCAATGTCAGCTATGACGAGCTCATGGATGCCACCATGCATTCACCACCTCCAGACTTCAGTGTGAACATCTTATGGAAAGACCCTGTCATCCCACAGCACAAGTTCAGGAACACTGCAGAGGTGCTTTCCTGTTTGTTTTTACTATATGATCCAAATAGTTTCAAACTGCTTACCCGAACAAGATGTTGTTTGTATTGGCTTGTGTGAAACATCCTGAAGGATGACTGGACACGTTTGATTTGCTCTAATTTGTTGTGTGGTTTGTAAATTAATCATTACAGTATAAACTTGTGTCACCAGGAAGGCAAGAGTGGTGGCAAGTTGCTGACTTTTGAGGCACCATCATCAGTCAATTCCCCAGTGCCTGTGGTGAAAGCCAAAGCCACCTCTTTCATGAGCTCACTTATGATTAGTAAGTCAACACAACCACATGAGGAACATTTATTTTAATTTTGACAAATGACGAGAAATGCAAGTACAAATAAATGTTCTTTGTTAAGACGGAGATACACTAAGTTTTCTTCACTGCATGTTACAAAATTATGTAAGCTTCACCTATAATTATTCAGATGGCGGCTGCCAAATATGGATAAACAATCTTCAGAGTTGGCATATTAAAACATTGACTAATTTTGCATTCACTGTTGACTGTATGCTCATCCTCACTTAGAGCAGACCCAGGAGAACCTACAGAAGTTTGAGCACCGGGCAGGGCTCACTGATGCTGGGTATTCTCCCCACAAGGGGCTCCCTGCTGAGGAGACCTGCTTTCACCGACTAGGTGACGCCACAATACCAGTGAGTATGAAGAGATGTGGGGAAGAAGCTTTGATGTGCCAAGGAGCAGTGAAAAGTATCTCTCATGCCCTCAAATAGTAATACATAGCTACAAATATATATCACACCTGAATGTGTGACAGGTGTTTTAGATGGCAGCACAACTTGAATAAGTGAAAAGAAAAGAACTTCTACACAGTGTCTTGTTTACTGTTAGTTTAATACTACTATTATTAAGTTTAGGCCCAAATGAAAGGTTGCAGGTCTGACCTGAAGTGTGTTTTGGCTGGAATGTCTAGGAGTAAGCATGGCTGTGTGCTTTTTTTCCCCTTTACTTTTATTATTTTGTTTCCTACCACCAGTAAACTGTCGGCAAGATTGAGTTTATTATTCCAACAGATTAGATACATTTGGTTTGGAAATGTCACATTGTCACACAAGCTCTGAAAATACAATATCATAATGCAATGTGATAACATCCCGTGAACACTGAAAACAAGA
The DNA here is from genome assembly GCF_900634415.1 of Cottoperca gobio. NCBI lineage: Eukaryota > Metazoa > Chordata > Actinopteri > Perciformes > Bovichtidae > Cottoperca > Cottoperca gobio. The sequence goes on from NC_041364.1 coordinate 14,288,732, forward strand.
ATAATGTCTCAGACATCAAAATATAACCTGTACAAATAGAAAAAAAAAAAACAGGGTGTTAAATATGAACTAGTTGTAAAGATTAAGTATTAGGCTTTATCCTTTGCACATGTCATGGAAGGTTTAGCAAAGAAAGTTGAAGTCCCAGAGGAGGGTGGATGCACACAGGTTGTATTTTCTTTTGTCTAAATCTGTCTCCAGTTTGCCTGCTGACTATGGCCCACTCCCCATGCTCACATTTCAAGTGCTCTCTGCTGACCTACAATAACATTTACAGGTGTTTTGATGTTGAACACACAAGATCATAAGTGAGGACAATATTCCTACTAAAATAAGTATGGTCCCTGTGTTATTACTTAAAATAATCAAAGGCCATTGTAAGAAATCATATGAGAATACCATATTGTTGAGCCTGTTGAGTGACTGCAAGGTAAACATGAAAAAAACAAATTACGTAATCAGCTCTGTGCTGGTTCCAAAGAATGGAGCTTCCGGCAGTCGTGTTGCCAGGCAACGCCCTTAAATGACCCTTATTTTGTCAAATGGACCAATCACCGAGCTCCTAACAAAAGAGACTATTTGGAGGCCCGACTGTAGTTTATGCCGACGTTACCGTTTTTGTTTTCGAGAAAAAACTTGTTAAAACAGCTAATTATGGACAAAATTAAGGAATCTGTCGGACTGGAGCGTCAAAGAAATCTTATCATAAAAAGGTATGTTGATGAATTACTGTGTGTGCTGTAGCTATTTGTACATTCCGACCAGAAAGCAGGCCGTTAGCAAAGCAGCATTGTAGGTTAGCGAGTAAAGCTGCCATTCGAGCTAACCTGAGTAAACAAAGTAACGCTAGTTGTTCTTAACGTATAATCTCACTATTTAGTTAAATTACTGTGGTGTTTATAACGTTTACTGAGTCGGAAGCAAAGAGACCGAGGTTAACTTTAACTGGTTAAGTACCGTTAGCGTGGTGTGTAGCTTGATTGGTTCATACAGTAGCTAACGTTATTTGATATGTGGCAGTCCAGCCACGGTTACCGTTAGCTTAGCACATTAACTAACGAGAGGTGTTCATTGAATAATATTGCTTAATGATGATGAAAGCTACAGAAATTCACCAGAGACTGCTCCCATCACTGTGGATGTTTAAACTGATAAGAAACCGTCATGTCCCTTTCTAACTCTAGTCTCATGAGGGTAACTAGCTTCAGTTTGTGTCCCCCATGTATGATCTTGTAAGTTAGGTGAATTATATTAAATGGAATATAAAATGGCACTGATTATAGTTGCTTTCACTTGTTCTAACGCTAGATTATGTACAACATATTCCACTTCTGCCTGCCATGTGCTTTCATTAAGTGTCAATATAAATGAACCAGTTGTAAAAGCATTGGTGATCAAATATACCTTCCTCAATTTTATAGAAACACGTGAAGCACTAGGTCTGGCGTGGAACATGTTTGTATTTGTCTTTCTCCACTGCTCCAACTCTTGATAAGTAACATGTTGTTTTGTCCTGATTTGTAATATTCTGGCCGAGGTTCAGCAGGGTTGGAGCGGTGATGAAATCTAACAGGATACTAACCCAAATAATACACAGTAAATTAAAATCCAATCCATATTTATTTTCCATGGCAGTTTTACTGAGCAGACTGCAAAATCACATATACAAGAAGAGATTGATATGCGTTTGTAAGAATATTGTCAATGTTTTTGTTTCCTCCAGAGAGCATTACTGAAATAAATCTAAATGTCAAGGCAAGTATGGTTGAAGATGCATTTGGTTGGTTAGTTATCAGGATTGAAAACTAGTTGTTGCACATTTATTGTTGGAGTAGAAGAGAAGTGATTTCAAAACCACACCAGGTTTATATTCACTTGGACTGGTGGTATTGCAGGTAGAGCGACCTGCTTTCTGAGTGAGTTTCAAGTAGTTTACTATATTCATTGCCGTAATGACTTTTTAAAATAATACAAATGATTGGCTCAGTGCTCACATTATGAATGCTATGATGTTTAATAATAAGAATAATGTGGTTCAACATCAAATCACATAATTTTATCATAGTGCTCTATGTGACCACATGGTCACAGCAGGTGATATGGTCACAGCAGGGGATACGCTCAGAGGATCTGTGACGCACTTTGCTTGGTCTGCAGGTCCAGAAAAACACTGCTAGCCTTTTTTCATTGTGTTTACACGGAGTGTTTGCTCTTTTACATAAGATCAATGCTCTGTCTGTCATAAACATGGGCTGTTTGTCTAACATGGTCATGGGTAAAACAGTGTCACAGCTTTGCTGCTTGTACAGGGTGTACAGGTCAAAGATTAACAACCAGCCAGCTGCGATTTATTTATATTAAAACCTTTTTGTAATCCCTTTCTAATGGAGAGGGTGATTCTGGATCAGTGGAAGGTATTCTTTCATTGCTTGTTTTTTTTCATTGCTTGTTTTTTCTGTCTGTGCAGAAGTTGAGAATGCCAACCGGGGACTTCAAGGAGGACAGGTGTACAACATCAGCACAATCCACCCCAAGTGTCACCCCTTGTGTCACCCCCTCCGTAACACCCAGCGTCACCCCCTGTGTTACTCCCCACACATCACCGGCTGTTAGTCGCAGGTAGGCATAATGCTGCTGAAATGTTTTTGCTCATATTGTTATTTTGTCATTTTCCAACATGGTTCATAGTATGTGCCATGTGGAATATCCTTTCCATGCTTGCTTGTATGTTCATGTCTTGCTCTTGCTTGGTGGTGATACAGGAGCTGGTTCCAGCTGAGTCCTGCGCCTTTTCTTGCCACCCCAGAGCTCAGTTGTTCCAACCCCAGCACAGACATGGGAGGAAACGAGGGTGGAGGTGGAGGAAGTGGAGGAGGAGGAGGAGGAGGAGGAGGAGAGAGGTGGAGCTTCTTTGGAACTCGACCTGTGGTACAGAAGTCCCCCACTGATCCAGGCTGTGATACAAACACAGGTGAGAGAGGTTTATACCCAGTCCTGCATTTGGATCTTGACTGTATTACAGTATTAATACATGTTAGACCCCCACTTATAGATTTTTCTCTGAATACAATAATACCAGTAGTTCCACTGCCAATAGCTCTTGAAATCGGCAGTGATTTTCCAGTGACACAGCAGGGCTAACATCTATCACTTCCACTTCTTTCCTTCAGGCTTTTCATTGCAGTCCTACTTCGGCATGCATAAGTCCTCTACCATGGATAGCACAAACACCCAGGTCAACTTCAAGATGGACGATCCTGCCAACTTCATGCCCCCCAAGATTGAAATCCCAGGCATTGAGGCCAAACGGGCACCCACACGGCCACACAAACTTAAACCTCGGGACATGAATGTTTTAACACCTTCGGGCTTCTAAAGCCAGACCTGTGTAGTAACACCTCTGTACCATATCTTTCCTCCGTCTGGTAGCTCATTTGCTTTCTTGCCTTTCTCTGTCCCTTCTGCCTCCCTGCCAATTCACTGAGGCTGAGCGGAATGAGGATCACCTATAGTATTAGCTTGTCCAGCCCCTTAGACATCACCGCACTGTTACTCCTCCCAGCTAACCTACGCTGATGGATTGCCATCTTTCATAAGCCCACACTCTCCCCTTCATAACTTTTCAGGCTCATTGATCCAAATAAAACGCCATATGAAGTAACTTAATTTGTCATTCCCAATGTTGGTATTGCTTTGAAGTATTATTGTTATTCTGTCATGTAATGGAAGCATTGGCATGCATTGCTTTGCCTTCCTCTTCCCATTGTCAATAATGGCATGAGATTGAAGTTGTTGAAATGTCAGTCCTTTGCTCAAGCTAATCACTTTAGCATTGTCTCTCATACAACTGACCAGCTATTTCAATCCGTAGTGCTCAGTTGCCTCCATTTTTTGTATTTTATTTTATTTTTGAATAAGCTCGCAGATTTGTAGTTGTAGTGCTTTTCTCTGTTCGCATGCAGAGTAGAGTGTGGGATGACTAATATTGTGCCTAAACTTGCAGCATGTTTGCTTTATCTAAGTACAACTTTTGTTTTTATCATGGAAGAACATCTTATTTTACCTAGTGAGAGTGTATGACTGATGACCTGAAGTGATTGTTTTTATTTTTCATTATCTCAACTTAAGTATGTTAATATTGTTCTGCTTTAAATCAACATTTATTCTAAATAATAGTATGTTGGGTTTATTACATTTTTTATATTTCATCACAATATTATTTTAACATGCGTTCAATTTTGCATTCAGTCACAATACAAGAATCCCTGCTGTTTTATTTGAAAAAAGTTGAATTTCAATAACTAATTGCACAAGGGAGATAGTATCCCACTTAGATCTGTAAATAAATATGATACTAATAAGCAAAAAATGGTTCTCTGGTTATTTTCTTCATGCAAACCTATAGTAATATAAGTACATGTCACCTTTACAAGCACCCCACTCCTTTTTATTATAATTATATTTCTGAAACCTCACACTAAGTGAACACTCATTTATAAATGAATGCTACTTGTATACACAGCATCATGCAATTTCTTTTTCTTCTTTTTTGTAAAAAGACACAATTTTGTGATCAGCATATTCAGTATTGTAGCAGTTGTGTCTCACTAATTTAGTCACACATGACATTTCTTGTATTTATTGGTTGCTTATTAAATCAAACTACTACAGAATATGAATTGTGCTGTTGAAATATATCCTAATAATCAGACTAAACTCTTTCACTTCAAATATTGCATCGCTGAACAAATCGGGTGTGGGCAGCGATATAAAATAGTAATTGTGTACCATACATCAAAGTAAAATGTGCAATAATGTATTTGTATATTTTCCTTGTCATTGTCATGATATTGACATATAAAGGTGAAATATAACCGCTGTGGTGATTCAAGGATTTTACACCAACCTTGAGCTACAGCTTTTGTCCAGAAGATGGCACAATAAGCATACAATTAAAACCTGATTGTTGCAAAGGTTTTATACTTTTTATGGTTAATTATTTATATATATTTCTATATATTACCCAGATTAATATCAAGAAGCCAGTGTGTATGCTCAAATCAAATTAAGTATTAAATGGCCATGATATCACTTATTTCCTCACATGAGGAAATTAATTTAGCCACATAGACATGAAGGGCAGAGGTGAGAGGAATCAGGAGAATGTAGATCTCTCTGTTTGCTAGTCCATGAAGTCATCTACTGGGTACACACTGATTTAATTAGTCTTGTTCTACTGTTGGTAGACAGACGTTGATTTATAACAAAAATGATATTGTCAACGATAGCTGATTGTTATAACCTACCCAATCTCCCTCTCCACATCAAAGCAAACATCCAGGCCATCTGACAATGAGCCAGCAGGGAGAAACAGTAAGGAGCAGAGTCCCTCCCCCTTAAGCTCAGCCATGAGCTGCTTTACAGCCTTGTTAAAGTTCTCAGTTTATTGTGTGAGTGTGTAGTAGATTTATTACAGGGTGTGCCTGCTGCCCTCATTATGTTACAGAGACACACAAAGATGCAAATATGGGACAATTATATTGAAGGCTGACTTGTATTCAAATGACGTATCTTCCCTCATATTAGGTGCTGTAGTTCTAACAAAAGAAAGGCAACTTTAAACTTTAATTTATTCAGACATTAGCTGCGGCTCCTAAAGGGAGCTCTCCTTTGCTTAATTACAGGCTGTTGAGTGTCCACGTCTGGTTTGCAGGAGCGAAGGTGAACATCAAATGAGACAGGCAAGTGCAAACAGAGAGCTTTCACTCAAAAGAGATGGATAGACACAAGAAGAAAGATGAAAGATGAAAGAAAATAGGATGACAAAAGTGTGGCCGCGGGGATGAAGCTTGGCTGTTAAAGTTTTGTAAATGTACAAACACAAATGGAGATTCAGTCTTGAGTCTCATTTCTGTTAGAGGCAGGCAACACGGTCACGATAACTGTCAGTAGCACCAAAACCAAAAACACACAGCAGTATAGCAAAGGCAAGAGAAACACAGGCTGGAGGCGCCTGGGAGGAAGAGAAACAAGGAAATAGAGAGCAAAGGGTGGAGTGCCCCAACATTCATGACATAATACAGATGTCTCTCTCTCTGGGTCCGACATGACGTGGTTGCGCAGCCCCCCACTTCTCAGCTCCCCGCCTACACCTCTCCTCCGATCCCACACAAATCATTGAGCTCACTCACAGATGTGCAATGGCAAGCACCACCCTGCCAGTGTGACCACATACCAAAACAAACAGCACAGTCTCATCTGCAATCTGACACGACACACTCGCTTGTATTTCGGAAAACTGGTCTGGTGAAATTCCTTCTAGAACAATCTCAAAACAATAACTTATGTTCCCTCTGTAGGCTATATTTAAATGTCTCACACCCATATGACAAGACTTAGACTTGCTAGTCTTGTCAAGCTACCATGATATGGACACATAATTAGAAAACAATGCTAGTGCCCGTTTAGAAGAAACAGCAAAGAAAGGTTTTATGATGAGCTTGATCTAGTGATCCAGGTTTATGTGTGTTGTTGGTAATACTTTTGGAAAATGAAGTCTAAATGTGCTCTGTAAAAAAGTCAACTTTGAGGGAAGGTTGTGTTCACTTTCAGTTAATTGTCGCTTTATGTCAGGGTGACTCCATGAATATGCCGGGAAATCCTCTCACCAGCTCTTAAATGCATTGAGTGCATTCACTTACAGGGGTTTTGTAATAAACAGATATTGGTCTGCTGACACCTGACCTACACAGAGTCATTATCCTCAAGTGGTAATGAAGGCTCCTGTTCTACTTTTTTATATCAGCAGTAGCTACGTGAGAGTTAAGAAGATAATCCCGATGAGTTTCTTTAAGATAAAGCAGAATAATTATAAAGAACACTGCTGTGATAAGATATTAATGTTCAACAGACACCACTTTATTACTGGAATTACATTTCCTTTATTGCTTGCAAGTTATATACGCAGCATCAAATTCCCTCGTTCAAAGCGATGATGACTAATGCAGTGTTTTTCAGAAGTTATCGACACCATGACACAAGCAGGGTTACAACACTTAACAAGGGATTTGAGGTGGCCCCCTTTGACGTCTGCTGCTGGGTGGGTTCCCTGTGTCGTACGGCTACGCCTTCTGACTCCAGAACCACATCTGGGGCTGATTCACGGTGAGCTGGCCCAGAGGTGAACCCACCAAGCTGAGAGGAGCTTGGAGAACGGGGGGAAATGTCTGTCTGCAGGTATTGTATCCTGTGAAAGTAATCATCAATCATGCCCACTACCTGGGGATATAGAGTGGCAGTGTTAAAGCCGTTAACACAGATGTGAGTCACACACACAAATCAATGTAGTGTGCTTATGTTATGCAATAAAAAACTGCTGTTCCTCATAAATCGTGAAGACATGACCTCTGTTACAGTATCTCCGTGTCTCTAAAGAGACCCTGCAGAAAATGAGTGAATCTTTGTGCAGCTACAGTGTGAAGGGAATGAATGTGTGGGATGCAAGCTTCTGATCAGTACATACAGTAGAGTAGATACTGTTTGAATGTTTTCTAAAAGTGTGAGCCATGTGAAGTGTCATTTTACCCATTTGTATGAACATACTCAAAACTTCTACATTTACATTTACAGATAAATATGCAAAACCATTTGCTTAAAAACATAATAAATACTTTCTGTACCTTGTATCTTGGTTCTGTTTCCTGCTAATCTGAAACAATCAAAGGTTGTTACAGTCTGTATCCTTCAGGCAATAAACGAGAATGAGAAGCAAAAGAAAAGAAACTGAACTGCCAACTGTTGACGTGAACAATCTAACATACTCTTTAAAGGTCACTCTTTTCAAGCAGTAGGGGGACAGGACATTGTTTTTGAATAGCAGTAAAACAAATGAACCGTATACATGTATGTTTTTGTGTGTTTGTCAACCTTTTTTCCTTCTTCTGCTATGTTTATGTATATGTATTTCTTTTTGTATATTGTTCCTTTATTGAACTAAAAATGTTACCTGTTTTATATAACCCAGTTTCCAGTCGGTTTGTCTCTGTGCTGTTCATCAGGCATTCTGCTGCCATCCCCCACTGAGAAACAGAGTGCATTGTTGGGCCCTCCTGTACTGGCCCCCAGGCCCTAACATGAAGCAGATGTGGAAGGGGAGATCCCCTGCCACAAGGTCTGAGCAGTCAGCTGGAGCTCACTAGAGCCACATCCGGTTGATGCACTCACTGATGTCGCTTAAACGCTTACAGAGAAAATACAAGAAACCATTTAACTCCAAATGCGTAACGCTGTCATGAGGGATGAAATGAATTCCCAAGTAAGGTGTTGTACATTGTTGAAAGTATAAATATTTCTGATGGTATCATTGCGATGACGTCCCAACCTGTTTTACCATTATATTAGATAAGTATATACTAATTAGAGAAGATGAATCACCAATGTAGCAATACAATAGAATCACAATGTATATAACAAACTACAGAGCAGACTCTTAGAGCTTTCAGGCTCAAAAGCTCAAAGTAAAGACAGATTAAAAAGTTCAGATTGAATTCCTTGATGATCTGTGGCAAAACCTTGCTGTTTGCCCATCATTTTATATCACTGTATTAGCTCAAGGAACCTTTGATCTTTTGGGTGAATCTCATTTGGATAATAATGTCACAGAGCACACGTAATTACACACATTAATCCCTTAAGCCAGGAGAGGAATGCAGTTCTTTGGCTTCTGTCACTAGTTCACGCACATCCGCTGCACAACTGATTATTACATTACATTACAGTTCATTTAGCCGACGCTTTTGTCCAAAGCGACAATAAGTGCAAAATATCATGAGCACACAACTCCGAACAGCGGGAATCTTGCAAGTACATTAGCTTCACATAGGTGAAATAATTTAAGTGCAGAACAATAGCTTTGAATAAGCCAAACAAAAGTGCAACAAACAAAGAACAGAATTATTATTATTTTATGTTTTTCCTTCATTGGCTCGGTATTATTTGAATATAGTGTTGGGAGTTGTTTGTAGCATTTCCTAGGTTTGGGGAAGGAAGACAGACTGCAACAAATATGAGAAAAGTTCATCATGTAGAGATACATTTCTCTCAGTATCAGTATCAGATATGACACAATCACGATAAATGCATGTGCAATTAATCAGTATAAACATGTCTAAGTCCATTATTGCTCAGAATGTTGACTGGTATCATATCGGTGATCTGTCACAAACTCTGCACAGAGAAACTAGAAGCAGTCGATGAAACCAGTTATATAATTGAACGGGTTTAGTTAGTTAGTCTTCAGTGCTGGAACGCTGTTTTGATTAGACGTCAGAGGTTGATTGCTGTTGGTATTTGTTAACATGATATTTGTCAACATAAATATCCAAACATTTTTATGTCATCATGAATATCAAGTGCTTTTATGAATGATATCTGACTAAATATTAAGTAAATCTGCTTTATCCAGTCATTTGTCAAATCTATTGTTTTGTAATCTCTGTTAAATGTTTGTTTAATGTAAATATGCCATTAGTATTGTTAAATATCATCTTGGTGTACCTGGTACCTGGGATTTCTAAAAAAAACTGTCCTCCTGGTATCTATTTAAGAGGATTATGCAATATTTGAACATACATGAACATAAAAAAGATTTGTATCTAACTACACAGGCTATTAAAGAAACAAATGTTCCAGAGTCCAGGAGCTTTCAGAGGTGATAAGGAAGTGTGTACTTCGTGTGTATGTGTATAATAAAAGTCAATCAGATTATATCATTTCTTATTGTTCTAAGTTTTGCGTCGCATCAGATCATCTATAGTAGCAGTAGAAATATGTGAAGGTCATGTAGTTATAACCATTTCCTCATTAATCTACCACTGTATTTTTCAAAATGCACAATAAAAAAATGTACTTCCTCTTCTACAGAACTGAGCAGCTCATTCTTCCAAAAGTATGCATACATAAAGGTAAGGTGCACTTATTGTGAGGTAATACCAGGAAATGAGTGATAAACTAATTAAAAACCACCTAAGTGATGAGTACCTAAAATAACAAGAGTAGTTCCTGAATAACACTGAATGAAATAAATAAGATGTGTCATAGCAAACCGATAACCTCATCATGGGAGGTGGAACCATGCAAAGTACTGGACTGGTAGACACAGGAATGAATGGTAGGAAGCTTTGCTCCCTGGGCCAGTACAGTTTGAATGCATTGGTCAACAGGGCTCTGGTGTACCTGAGTGAGCCAATTCCCCATCCACAATGCATCAGCAGCTCTGGGGCTTGATACACAAAGTTTTTTCACACAGAATCAGTGGATGATGATATGTCACGTAACAATAGAATCATGGGCACTATGCTCATACACCATCTGGTGACAACCATCCTCGATGTAATTATACAGGAAATATTATTTATTAGAACCCTTTGTATTCCTTAGTGCAGTACGTGCTTAGTCATAGAAACAATACAATTACATGTAACTTAGCAACATTGCAGATATGAATAGAATATTTACTAGGTAGAAACTAATGTATAATATTGTTACATAAATATTACATTTATTTTAAAAGATATGTTATATAGAAAGATGCGCTGCTCCAAATTTAATAGATCAACAGAGAAAATTTAAGTAATTAGTTTCTTAAAAAACCCAGCAGGGAGCCCAAGGGATCAAAAAGTATGCAAGCAAAATATATATATTTTAAATAAGTGTACAATCACACCTGTCAATTATAAGGACAATAAATACATTTCCTGGTTTTTAAGATGCCTGATAATTGCTGTTATTTACGGTCCGATTCTTCAGTCACAGCCTAAAGGGTTGGTGAAACGTTTCAAATAGAGGCAATTAAGTCAGGGTCAGAAATGATTGACAATTGAAATAATGTAAATATGTCAAATGTAGCTGAAAGATGCAAAATGTGAACCATCTCCTTATGAAAAGTGGATAAACACTTGAATACTTTTGACGTTAACAGGTGAGTCACATTGAGTTGAGTTAATATCAATCGATCAATCTTTGACAGGTGAGGTGGGGATACCTGTGAGGCAGCAGGACGGCGTTGACAGGACAGATGAGCTGTTAGAGGAGGCGTGGCTTAAATGGTGATTTAAATGGATAGTGGGAGTGTGCAGTCACTCTGGATACACAGCAGAGACAGAAGCATCACTCCAATCGGAAAACTACAAGTCGTTTTCTCATAGAAAGTTATCCAACAACGAAGGCAACACTTGAGTCATGTGTGGTAAGTTTGCTTTTTATATCGACTTAATGTATTTAGATACTTGTTGGAAGGGATTCTAATTCCTTTACGCACGAGAATTGCCTTGACAGACTCCGATGTCATGCGTGTAGCCTACGGGGTAAAGCAAAGAATTCCCAAACTTATCATTTCATAGAATTGGTCTCGTGTAGTTATCCCGATCGTGTTATAGTTTTAGTATTAATGAAAATATGACTTCTGAACTGAAGTAATGTTTCTAGTTTTTTTCTGACGCGTGGATTAGGCTACTGAGAAGCTGCGACGTGTCAGTGTTTTCACTCACGGATGTTGACATGCAAGTTATACCAGTCACTGTCAAATGCAGATGCGCTCCAGAAGAGTTATTAACATCCATCCTCCTAAAGTGTAATCATCAGCGCTAGCCTGTTGGCAGCCCGTAACACTTGGGCGTGTAGCACTCTCGAGCAGGGTTTACAACAAGTTTACAAGTAAATCTTTAACAGCACTTCGCCCTCTCCTTGTGTCTGCAAGGAAGAGAGGCCAAGGCTGAGGGAGTGTACAGCAGCCAGTCGGCCTACCTGGCTGCTCCAACACTGCGCGCAATGTGCGTCCGTCAATGGCCAGCTGTGTGCTTGCGGGAAGCAGATCTGCCTGGAACATTCCTTAATACACACACACACACACACACACACACACACACACACACACACACACACACACACACACACACACACACACACACACACTTCATACTTCATAATGTAGACACAGTTGTCTTAATTGAATATAATGATGTATCAGCTTGACTAACTCATGGAACTCAATGTGATGAGATGCCATGTCTGCTTCCCCATACAGCCTGTTATGAGAGTTCTTGTCCTTCCCAAGCATATTAGTGTTAGGTGAAGATTATAGACTGTAAAAAATAATACAGCTGGAAGCTAGGAGTTGACCTCATTGATCCTTGATATTGATGTCATCTCACAACTTTTGGCAGCTATTTCTTCCCATATCAATACATTGTTAATGCGTCCTTAAACACAATACGATAATACTTTGCTCTGAAGAAGCAACTGTGCTCTTTGCAGTCGTCTAAAGTTAGCCTACACGGTTTCAGAGAGTTTAAGTTATGTTTCTCTTTCTACCTCTCTAAAAGGGATCTTTGCCTACCTGAATTACCAAGTGCCTCGCACCAGAAAGGAGATATATGAGACGCTGGTGAAGGGACTGCAGAGACTGGAGTACAGAGGGTACGATTCAGCAGGTAAGACACTCGGCTACACAGCGTTGCCACACACACACACACACACACACACACACACACACACACACACACACACACACACACACACACACACACACACACGCACAAACACCAAGCACAAGAGCATATAGTACTCCTTGGCAACACCTGTGACATATCCTTTGATCATAAAACCATAGAGGATGTTTCTAATGCAAACTTGTTGGAATACAATATTTTCAGCTAACACCTTAGGAAACAGCCAGTAACGTCTAACTCAGAACCTCCTGCCACCTGGACATTTATTGTTCAATCACACCCACACTTTGTGTTTGTTCATCCTGTTTGAGCAAGCTGTAGGTACATAACTAAAAGTCAGTAAACACACACACACACACACACACACACACACACACACACACACACACACACACACACACACACACACACACACACAGACATACAGCCAAGTAATACCTCACATACAACCATGTTAAATCCTGGATCACTACTTGTAACCTATCCATCAGCCATTTCATGATTACGTTAAATTTGACCTCTCATCACTTTATAAAACTTTAAATCTGTGCAGTGCCTTTCTTACCTCCCTATAAAAGCATATTTTTTACGCCCCTCCTGTCTGTTTGCAGGTATTGCTGTGGATGGCCCTAAGAAGACAGACACTGACAGCAACCAAAACACCATCTACTTGTTTAAGAAGAAGGGAAAGGTCAAGGCTCTGGATGAGGTGCTTTACAGTGGGTTCATTCACATTTGATTCATATTTCTCACGATATCTTTTTTTTTTTTAAACATAGTTTGTGTCATTAAAAGTCCCTGCAGCCTGTTCATGTGAGTAAAGGCATTTGTTGTGTTTTGTTTGTTCAGAAAAAGACTCACTGGACCTGGATGAGGAGCTGGGCACACACTTTGGCCTCGCTCACACTCGCTGGGCCACACACGGAGAGCCGAGCGCTGTCAACAGCCACCCTCATCGCTCTGACAAGGAAAACGGTAATATATGCTAATGTTCTTTCATGCATGCTCACATACACAGTACAGTATACAAATGTGTTAGGTATAGACCTATTATTACTTGCTTATCATTATTGATAACTTAACCTCGACTCATCTTTGTATAACTTCCCCCGTCTTTGACCTTTAGCCCCTTTTTCTAATCAGTTTACTCTCACTGACTTTTCTCAGAGTTCGTCGTCATCCACAATGGCATCATCACCAACTACAAAGAGCTGAAGGCATACCTGGTAAGTCACCTTATCATTCGGAATTTCTTTTGTAAAAAAAAAGCAAGCAAGCATGTTACCACATTATACTTGGGCAAAAGTCAGATCTGACTGGAATAAACAAACAAGAAGCATTGATTTAAAAAAAATAAAAAAATAAAAAAAATAAAAAGAAGAAGAAAGGATGTTGCTTGGTAGTATTTTTGTTGATGGATAGAGAACATATATTTATTAAAAGCTGAAATAACCTTTTCTTTTTAAATGACCAATGAAGTATATTCAAACTAGATTGTTGCCCCTAAATCTTTAACTGTAAAAAGATTTAATCGTCCCATGCAACTCAAGAGTGTAATATAATCACATTTGCTAGTAAAGTCTTGAGACAACGTCACAAGTGTAACTCTGGATGATTAACCCAAGTTGTTGTAGTTTGAACATGATTTCTGTTTTTAATCAGTGACATGCAGAAGGTTATGGATGTCCTTTTTAAAACTGAAAGTTTTTATTGATGTTTGATTTTAATTTTCCAAGCTACAGTTTTGATATTAGTTCTGTCACAAACCTTTAGTCGGAACGAGTATTTTGAAGAAGGATTCAGATGGAATTTGAGAAAAAACCTGCCGTGGTCTGATCTTGCAGAATGACTGACAGTGTTTATGTGTATATTAATATAAATTGAACCTTCCTCAGATCAACAAAGGATATGAGTTTGAGTCAGAGACGGACACAGAGGTGATCCCGAAATTGATCAAATATGTTTACGACAACCGAGAGAATGACAGCATCACTTTCTCCACCCTGGTAGAGAGGGTTATTCCGCAGCTGGTGAGTAGCTCACACACCGCACACATCACTTACCACACTGACTGCTACCATGCCACAAAAACACAGCACATCCCGCTTTACAGCAGCAAAGCTGTTGTTAGCATGCTAACCTTTGTTTTGTTGTAATATCACAAGATATTATAGTTCCAGTGAGCAATGAAGGAATGTTAATAAGTACATTTACTTTACATGTACTAAAGTACAATTTTACTTGAACATTGTTCTACTACATGTAGTAAACAGCTATAGTTACTCGTGACAACATATGCTTATATCATATGATGCAGTACTACACTACTAATCTACTCAGTAGTATACAAAGTATCTAAAATTGGCTCCACATTGACAAACTACAACATTAAAACGCTCTTACATGTATTTATTAGTGATGAAAACAGAATAATATTCTATAACAATATAACACTTTTGAAGGAGCCATTATGACTGATGAGTACTTTATAATGATAGCTGATAATACTTCTGTATTTTTACTTGACATTTTAATAACCAGCTTTCTGATAACCAGCGTAGTTAGCTTAGTGTCATAAAATCATCATTCATCATTCATACACACACACACACACACACCCACACATTTGCTCATTCTACAATGTGTTCTTAAATTGCTTGTCCATTAATACGCTGCACACCATCACAAAAAACAGTCTCTATAGCAACCGCCCTAATCGCATCACAAGTGACATCATCACTCATAGAAACAGATTTTTTCCGGATGAGATGGAGTAAGCCTCTCTTTTCCATTGTGTGACTTTTATGCTTCAGAGCTTCACACTCTTGGTTGGAGTGGGTTCTCTCTCCTCAGAAGAACAGAGGAGGCAGAAGCAGCCATTTTGGATTTTAAGTAATGGAAACCAGATAGTTCGACCCACTAACAGTGTCAGTACCAGGACACCCTCCGCCTTGTGTTCCTGTCTTATCCCCCCACTTTCAACACCACACACACACACACACACACACACACACACACACACACACACACACACACACACACACACACACACACACAAACACACTTGAAGCCAGTTATGCTTCTAACCACCGCAGGCAACACTGCAGTTAGTGCTTTTGAAACACAGCTGATGTTACACAACAAAGACCCCCACCCCCCCATTCACCACTACTGGCTACACTCACCCCCCGCCCGTAACACTCCTGCCAAACCCCAGGGGCAGAAGAAACATTGGTTTGTGTCTCGTAACTTTACCATTACATTTTAATTTTTTATATTTTATGTTGTTTCTCTTTGCCTACTTTAACGTTGGTTCAGTCTTTCATCGAGCTAATGAAAACTCAGTGTTACCTCTGCTTCTTTCTGTAACAGGAGGGGGCTTTCGCTTTGGTGTTTAAAAGCCGTCATTTCCCTAGAGAGGCTGTTTCCACTAGGTTAGTACCACACACACACACACACACACACACTCACACACACTGACATTTCACTTCACATTGGCTCCGTGCAGTGAACCAGACTCATTTGGAGAGGAGTCACCCCTGTTATTACAACTATGAAGCAATCCTTATTATGAATTGTGGGAGACTTTGATTCAGTCATGGTGGCTTATCTTCGCTAACAGCCATTTTCTGTGATATGTTATGACTCTGTTATGCTTATGATTATGGACAACTGACATGTTTTCCGCATGCATGTGTAAATCTGTGTAAATTCCCGCCTGCATGTGGCAGTGCAATCTGCGTCTTAAGACCCAGGCAGAGAGGGGGAGCAGAGCAGAGGTTGAATACAGGATCCCCTTCTCCCTCCTGGGCCTCTGGCCTCTGGGCTGCTGCCTCTACGCAGGCTTCTCTGTGACTCATTAACAGAGAGACTAGAGAGTTTCCTGTTTCTGCTGTCGGGAAATGACCCTGCCAGAAAGACTCATGGTTAATCACTTCACATCATTTTATTTTAGTTTATACGGTTACTGGTTCAGTGAGCCATCATGGATCAGAGGAAAGGTAGATTACTGGAGCACGGGAGGGAGAGTGGAAAAAGGGCAACAAAGTGAAGAGAGATAAGTGGGCCGTTACTTATGGTTTATGCAAACAGGTTGTCTGGCAATGCCCGTTTTGGCAAGACTGCTTTTTTGGCCCACCTGCTGATAAAGTCAGTAAACTTTGGCCTAACTTCTGGCTATTGTGTGCTTGTAGTTTCTGACGAAATGATTCAGATATCAGTATATTGCACAGTTTTGGCTAACTCAAATCAGTGCAGTTTTGCGGTTAATATGTTAATAGTCAGCATTGTCTCCCAGGACGGAGGGATGAGGGAATGTTTGTAATTATCTAGTGCCGCTAGACACCACCCCACCCTTTGTCGTCAACCTCCCGGCATGACTTTTACTCTCTTTACCTCAGCTTCACTTTCTTTAACTTTCTCTCAATCTATTGTACCTCATTTCTTTTTCTTTCCACCACCCTGTATTTTTATTTTTTACTCCTTGATTTTCTTTCATCCCTTTGCTCCCCTTCTTCCTGTCACTCCCTCCCTCATAGTAAATATTGTATTGGATAGCGACCACATGTTTCTGTTTGCAAGCCTTCCCTTTTCAAACCCTACACCCCTTAAAACAACCAGTGGTCTTGCGTCAGCGTAGCTGAGCCTGAGAAGGGCTAAGCAGAGAGAAAAGAGGGATCCAGACAAAGAAAGACAAGAAATAAGGAGAGGCTCTTTGGACGCGGTTTCTCAAGAATTTGTTTCATAATAACTAACTCACCATGAAGAGGTTTTGTTTTGTTATATTGTTTGCACTGTGGTCACAATATGAGGGTGTAAAGGTTTCACGTATTCCTCACACACTCCTCCCTCACCTGTCAACTCTATATGTGGTTGTAACTTCTCTGCCTCCACAGCCAATAGGAGAAGCCCACATCGAATTTGTTACCAATAAGGAAGCAGTGACTCGGTCAGGTAAATGTTAGCAAATCCAAGAGGGATAGAGACTAACAGTGGATCCGTTTACCTGTCTGATGTTCAAGACTAGAAGGTTTAGAAAGGATCTGGAATAAGTAGGAGGATTACTGAGCCTGGGACAAACCCAACCCCAGGATTGTGTACAGAATGATAAAAAAAAATGACTGTAACAAAGATTGAGTTTTGAGGTGGTACAGGGAAGAAAAAAATGATGGGGGGAAAACGGAGAGACCATAAGGTGTGCCAAGGAACGTCAGTTTTGTTTGGAATGATACAGCTTGATAGGATGTCCATATTCATACTTTTACTAAGCACCATGCAAGAGTGTATGTATCCTTAGTATGTAAACCTAATCATGTCCTTTCTCCTATTCTTCCTCTCACTTTCTCCGTCTCTTTCTCTTTGCCTGCTTCATTCTTGTCCCAACAGAAGAGGAAGTCCACTGCTCATTGGTGTGCGAAGCGAGCACGAGCTGTCGACTGAAGACATCCCCATCCAGTACAACAGTGGTGAGCTCTGTTCCTGTCTCGGTCTGCCATTATCCGCTTACACTGCACCCTGAATCTCTGCATGCTCACACACAGACATACTGTAGGTAGACACATTCACAGCAGCAGAAAGAGAGAGTGTTCATTAACATATTACATTTATTAGCATATTCAATAGTCTAAAATGACCTTGTTCGTTGCAGTATCTGTGTCTGTAAGATGCATAAAGACACTTCAAACCAGCAGTGGTTTATTGGTCAAGTAAGTTTACAAACACAGGAAATTGACCCCTGAAGCTGCTTGCTTAGTCTTGTTGACGAAGATCCTGAAAGACCACCCAAACAGAAAGTTATGAAATGTTTAAATAACTCTATTTTAATACAATTCAAAAACTATATTGCTATTGCAAACATGTCAATTAAAAAAATGAGAGAAACCATTCATTTATTCCCTCTTCACATTGTGTGTTTTCAAATCTTTTACATGTTATAAAACCACATTCAAACACATCTTTGAAAGATAAGGCAGGCGAAGACCCAAAGCAGACTGCCCCAACCTGTCTGTTGCTCTCAGCCCAAAGCCCATACATTCCTAATGAAGTTCTAAATCTTGAAATTGGGTCATGAATATATACTTTCATCAAAGAAAAAGACTATATCATTTCCATAAACAGCTGGGCACTGTCGTTTAGAGCAAACTCTAAAAAAGAGTAAATATTTGTTGGGGACTATTTTCAGTTAGCAGGACGTCGTATGTGGCATCCACTCAAAATAAACTACACTGCCGTGTTTATCGTAATGAAGGAACAAGTCCCCCAGTGCAACAGTGTGGCTCATTGATGTGTTTTTAATAGTTTTTGGGCTACAATGGAGCTTTATGGCACAGATGAATGAGTTGAATCAGGCTTTGGCTACACAGTAATACTTGTCAGTAGGATAAGTCCATTGTTTGTTTTGGTCTTTTCATGGACATTTGAGCAAAGATCAAATTGAGAAAGATATGCAGAAAGAAGCCTTATACAGAAGCCTTAACACATGTATCTATCAAGGAAGCATTTTCTTTTTTACTTTCTTCCAGGATTACAGGAAAAGTAACTCTTCATTTTCTCAGATGTACTGTAACAAACACCACAGAGTGACGCTCTTGGCTAACTGTAGAAATGGTACAAGATGTTTTGTGGTTCTGTTATTCATTGTGCAATAATTCTGTTTAAAAAACCTTCTTAGAAAGCCATTTTCCCTAAAGTGTTGCCAGTGATTATTTGGTGTAGTTTCAGAGGCTATTGGTCTTTTCAAAATTCATCTGGATACTGGATACAGAATGTAGTCCTCAATCCTACAGTTCCCAGCAATAAAGAGAGTTTGAAACAGAGTTTCTCTTGTAATCTCTCAGATACGCTTGTTACAAAAAACATCTGTCGTTGATTTCTTTTAAATGTATTATTAGCAACAACCTGCTTGTTTTGTTGTTTTCGTCTTTATTTCGTGAAGAACTGTCTTCACTGTCTTATCTACTTATATATAGGTACTATATATACTTGTATATATGGTTCTTAATGGTTCAAGTGAGCCAAGTGTAAAGTCCACGGAGTTAGGTTATTTGGGGCCAGGAAGAAACCGAGCAGGGTGTGTCGTTTTAATGGTTGAAAAGAAATTGTTTCAATCCATTTGGCCCTTTCTTTTCATAACACTTTATATAATGACTGATATCTCTACCACTTTAAAAGTCCTTAGTTGTTTAAACAATATATAAAACACCATGATTACCAAATGAAATTATGGACTCTTTCTCATGCCAGTGCTATTGTAAAAGATGATCCTCCCTAACCCTCCTTTGGCTGACATCTCGGAGAACATTTGTCTTGTCTTTATTGGAGATCTACGGTAGATGGCAGATGTCATCTATCTATTGGCATTTTGTTCCACTGCAAAAAAGAAGCATGAAGCACAAATTCTGCAAAAGAAAACATCTTTTTACAAATAGTATTGAGTGATGCTTGCCACCAGGTAGATTGTTGATCGTTTTAGTCACTCAAAGTCACCTCTGACCCTTGACCTCTGACCTTGTAGCTCACTTGAAGGAGGAGGAGAAGAACAGCCACAATCGTCCTGACTGCTCCAGCGCCATCGACTCTGTGGGGGATGGCAGGGCTGTGGAGTATTACTTTGCCTCTGATGCCAGGTGAGATACCAATTGTCTGTGTTTGTTGTGTCATGGAATTCTTATATGTCATGTTATAAATGTATCCTCCCCTGTCTCTCATATATGTCTCTCATATCTGTCTACCATATCTATCAAGTATGCAAAGAAACAAGTTTAGTGTTTATAAACACCACACTAGCAGACATCCTCATCAATTGATCACATGTATCCATCTTTTCTCTCTCCCCACAGTGCCATCATTGAGTACACCAACAAGGTGTTGTACCTGGAGGATGATGACATGGCAGTGGTGACCGACGGGAAACTCTCCATCCACAGGCTGAGACGGCAGGTTGGTGAGAATCCAGTGAGGGCAATCCAGACCCTGCAGATGGAGCTTCAACAGATCATGAAAGGTTAGATAATGCTCAAAAAGACTATTTTGTTAGCTGCCGGATATGAGGACAATACATTGCTTTTATTTTATTTTCGGCAATTAGTTTAACTTAAAAGGAAATATTAATAATATTTTAAATGTTTTATTTTACTTTTTGACTTTTATAATGACTTTGCATATTCTATTGATTTGTGTACCTCCATGCTTTAATGAATTTTATTAGTCTTTTTTTGTGAAGCACTTTGAACTGCATGTACGTATGAAAAGTGCTATATAAATAAAATGTATTATTATTATTATTATTATTATTATTATTATTATTATTATTATTATTATTATTATCAGAATCAGATGTCAGATGTTTTAAAGAACACAGATTCCAAAGAATCCTGCTGATGAATTAAAAACAAATTGTACCCTTGTACTTTTGAAATGAATGCATTTATTTTATTTACTGGTACCAGGAAACAGAGTCGACACAACAGTGGCATCACAGAGTTTGCTTAAAGAAGCAATCCTTCCAACTTTAATCATACCCAGGAAACAAGGTCACAGATGGAGGTGCATGCCTCGTAGTTATCTAGTCTAAACAACACAATGCCTTCAGCCTCCAGCCTTTGTCAGGAAACTGAGACTCAACATTGTATAACCTTTAATGATAAGACAGGGTGGGAAACTTACTTGACAAAGTAAGGGAAAGGTCAGCATCAGTTAACCACGACACTGCAGAAACACTTACGCTTTACATTTTATAAATTGAGTACACTGAAAGCATGCATGCACCATTTGTAGATTTATACTTGCTCGCCCTCTGCTGGCTGAAGGTGAAATCATAATGCGGCTGTCAGTTTTTTAGCCTCTTACAGCAAAGACCCTCCCATATGCCTCTGTTGTCTGTCTTAACTCTTAGGGGTATTCTGCATGTCCTCATTACATCATGAGGAGTACTAGAGTACCAGATAATCTGATGTACATATGTGCTCTTCTCTTTGCAGGTAATTTTGATGCCTTCATGCAGAAGGAGATCTTTGAGCAGCCGGAGTCTGTCGTCAACACAATGAGAGGACGGATTTGTTTTGACACCAACACAGGTGACTAGTGATCTTTCAAAACCGCCCTGCTTTTACATTTTCATGATATGTAGGGCACCTGAACAGGTCCCGGATTCCTTAAATAAATATTAGCAGGGACTCATACAGGATACAGGATCTACAGTCTGTTGTATATCCTTCTTATTGTTTGTCTATTTTAACGTGGAATCTTTTACAGAAGAGCAAACTGAGACTGAACATTTTATTTTGATACTCATTTATATTTAATTAAATGCCCACTAATGTAACTGTCATCTATCTCCTCAGTGATTCTTGGTGGGCTGAAGGACCACATGAAAGAAATCAAACGATGCAGAAGGCTAATTGTGATTGGCTGCGGCACTAGCTTCCATGCTGCATTGGCTGTGAGTAGAGCTATCAAAGCTTTGGATAAGCATGACAATGATTATTCTGTGAGAAAGATAGCCATGACTAGTAAAAGCAAAGTTCAAACACAAAGTTACTGTTTGTATGGCGAGTGGTGATGATGATGATGACGATGACGATGATGATGGAGAAACGTCTGCTTTTGATTCCCTAATTTACAGACCAGACAGATCCTCGAGGAGCTGACGCAGCTGTCTGTCATGGTGGAGCTGGCAAGCGACTTCCTGGACCGCAACACTCCCGTCTTTAGAGACGATGTTTGCTTCTTCATCAGCCAGTCAGGTGAACACATACAACCTCATATTTGTCTTCTAAGGTCACTGCAAAAACAGCAATTTGAGAACAATGATCTTTGTCAAGACAAAACAAATCTGACCGGGACACTGGCTTGTCATGGTCCTATGGGAAACCTGTTAGCAGTATCATCATCATTTTGTGTTGTACCTCAACAGTGGCATTAGTGTGCTGTAATTACGCATTGTAAGCATATCTTTTCATTCCCTCTGCTCCCTCAGGAGAGACAGCAGACACCTTGATGTCACTACGCTACTGCAAGGGTCAAGGTGCTCTGACAGTTGGTGTAACCAACACTGTGGGCAGCTCCATTTGTAGAGAAACAGACTGTGGAGTCCACATCAATGCTGGGCCTGAGATAGGAGTAGCTAGCACCAAGGTATAGTTCATACTGTGCATCCCAATAGATGTGTTTTTCATGCTTAATAAAAGTTGTCCAGCAGTATTAACAGTCTTTAATGTAATGATAAAATCCATCTCTTGAAATGCTTCATGATACACGCAATTCTGTGTTATTTGCTAGATAGGCCACATTGTTCAGCAACACTTGGGGTTATATGCGTGTTTCTTGTGTATGTGATCCAGGCCTACACCAGTCAGTTTGTGGCCCTCACCATGTTCGGCCTGATGATAAGCGAGGACAGACTCTCCCTACAGCAGAGAAGACTGGAGATTATCAACGGCCTCAGGGTGCTACCTGGTCAGTCCAACAAACACAAGTTGATCACAAACACAGCCTTCGTGGTCTCTAAGTTACCACACGGCAGGGTCTGTCATGATATCAGATTTTTACTACACAATTATCGAAAGAATTCACGATAAAGGGAGGGAAATAGTCAGTCAATTTCTTTAACTATGTTTATTGTGCGTTTTGTCTCTTTTTTGGCAAATTACACTCAAAGTACGAGTGTTGGGAGCTAGAGAGAGATTCTGCAAAAGAATATATAAGAAATGATTTAAGAGGTGTTTGATTCTTTACACAATATGTGTATCATTAACATTACTTTTTTCAGACTGACAGATGCTAAACCATGTTCAACCACCACTGACAAATCAAGCTAATAAAATGCTGTATATTTTGTTCAAAACGTGCACTCATATTCTTACTGCTACCATAATCCCTCCATCTCTACATTATCATGTGTTCTACTCTCCTAGAGCTGATAAAGCAGGTGTTGGCCCTGGATAAGAAGATCAAGACCATCGCTGATGAACTGTATGAGCAAAAGTCTCTTCTGGTCATGGGCCGAGGTTACCACTATGCCACCTGCCTAGAGGGGGCGCTGGTGAGTTGAGAAAAAACTGCGACATAACAGAGTTGTAATGTCGGTATGTTATTATTTAGGATCATGTTCTGAGCTACTTTTATTCTTTTTACTTTAATGCAGAAAATCAAGGAGATCACCTACATGCACTCTGAGGGCATCCTGGCTGGGGAGCTAAAGCACGGCCCTCTGGCACTTATAGACAAAGATATGCCGGTCATCATGATCATCATGAAAGACGCCTGCTACACCAAGTGCCAGAATGCTCTGCAACAAGTCACTGCCCGATCAGTAAGTCCTGATAAAACGCATTCCACTGTAACCTGCAGGCATCGTAGACTGTTTAAAATAGGCAGGCACTGAAACACACACCTGGACGCTTACACACAAACGTTTCAGAGTGCAACAAATATATCTAAATTGATCGACTGATGTTCTCGCTTGTGACTCTCTCCATCAGGGTCGGCCCATCATCCTATGTTGCCAGGACGACCAAGATATTTGTCAGAATGCCTACCACACCATCGAGTTGCCGCAATCCGTGGACTGTCTGCAGGGCATCCTCAGCGTCATCCCCCTGCAGCTCTTGTCCTTCCACTTGGCCGTCCTGCGAGGATATGATGTAAGTAGTCAACATCATTTTCAACTCAATCTGTATGAATTCTCACTGTATAGGAAAAATAGTCGTTTTATTTTTGCTTTAACGTTAGTTTTCAGTAATAAAGTATTGCTTTTCATCTACCAAAACCAATATACCAAACGTTTTGTCTACCAATATGATCCCTGATCTGAGCCCCAGAAATGAGGGAGATCATACAAACAGTGAAATATTAGGTCATTATCATGTGACTTTGAACAGGTCAGTTGCTATTGTCACATATCAATATTATGATATGAATTCATAACGATATTCATTTAGTCTACACCCAAAATGGATTAGAAATATGATATTTAAATGAAAATATATTCTAAAACATCTTGTTATAATTTGCTTTTCAGATGATTTCAGTTGCATCTATTTGCATATGGCTTTGATATTGTTGCATATTAGTTTAATGCTATGCTAAGTCTGACGGTCAGATACTTGAAGTGTTCCTAACATTTAGGCTATGTTTTTAAATGAACAATAATAATGAATATCAAAGTATAATTTCAACATGTCAATGGAATGAAATGTGCATGCAGCATAAGACTCAGGGATGCTATTTATTGCTTGCTGTTAATTCTTTATTAGCATAATGTGCAGTGGTTGTGGAGACCAGTTTACCAAGCTGCACTTTGTAAAGCTGTGTGTGTATGTGTGTGTGGGCAGTATGTTTCACTTTGTCATGCCAGCTTCGGTACCACTGCTGTATTTAGTTTAGTGTGAAATGTTTGGAAGGCTTGGTTTTACATCCTGTTGATCTCGTCTTCACCTATCATCTCTGTCTCATGTCTGATTGTATCACGAGAACAGGAACTGGTCAGGAACTCAGGCATTAATGTTTACATTGTGGTTTTTCTATTTACACCTTCAAGAGAGCTTATCTATCCTCTATAGCACCATTTATTATACACCTTTTTTTCTAGCTTGTTAATGTGTGTTTTTTTTTAATGTAAATGCATTTAATGTGACACAACACAACCACAGTTCAGGTTATTTGCTCTAACAAACTGTTTTCTCTTTTTGCAGGTTGACTTTCCCAGAAACTTGGCCAAATCTGTGACTGTGGAATAATTACAGTTTACAAAGCACAGGAGAGGGGAAAGGAGGCTCATATATTTACAGTGCAATTCCTTCAGCATGTGCGTGTGTGTGTGTGTGTGTGTGTGCGTGTGTGCGTGTGTGTGTGTGTGTGTGTGTGTGTGAGAGAGATTGTGGTGAAGTAGAGCACTTTGTATGTGTGTATCCAAAGATGAAAGAGGGTGGTATACGGTACAATGATTGGGGTTTTTTTAAAGGAAGAGAAATGTGAAGTCCGACCAATAAACTGCTGAGGATGTACCAGTGCCATTGAGGCCTCGCGGAACAATCTATGAAAACAACATTCTCACATCCAAAGGAACCAACATGCTGTGCCTTTTTCTTATCTCGAGATGAGCCAAAAACACATACTGCAAGCTTAGCAGAAAAGCATTGATATGGTGTTTTGAAGTGTTTACAGTTGTGCAATATGGGGACCAAATGTGCATTATGTATGTACACAATCATGAGTGAGATGATTTATTCTCTTTCTGTTTGATGAATTGCTTATGTCAATTGGTGGTGTCTTGAGAAATGTAGGAATGAAACAGCAGAAGCTACCAGAAGGAAGTTCCTCAATCTGACTTTCACATTATTACTTGATTATTTTGTTATGTTGCTGGTCAGTTTCTTTGTCATTTCATTTTAATTTAAAATATATTGTATGATAGTCTATTCGTTTAACAGGATTGAAGTTTCCAAAGTCAGTTCATGGTAGAACATGAACCTTTTTTTCCTGACTTTATTATTTTCATCATAGGTGGAGCATTTCCATAGACATACATGAAGATTATTTAAAGAACACTTATGCAGCAAAGAAATTATATACCATGACTTCCAAAAATGCTTTTGTTTTGTCAGCAGTTTTTATGGGTTTATAATAATAATAATATTCTATATTTATCTGATTTTTATTTTATAGGGCTTTAAGAAAGGGTTTGATTTATATCTTTAACTGTGATTGTATTTTATACTGTATGTTTTATACATGTAAGCAGGCACTATCAATCAATCAATCAATCAATAGATAAAGCATTCTATTCAAAGTGTGCAGGTTGTTATTCCTTATTTCTCCTTGTCCCAGTTTGTTTTGTTAAATAATATCAGATGTTAGTGCTATATTACTCCGACAGGATGATACGGGTATAATTCAAATTTATTTATTTTGCATTGGGTGGTATGAGCCTGCATGACCAGTGATTCAGTCTAGCCCTAGTTTGTGCTTGTAATGTATCATCATTATGCGATGCATTAAATAGGGCTAGTTCAGACAAAGATTACAGTAATGGATCCATTTCACAAAAATATTTATAATCTATAATAGAAAAAAAGTGTATACATTCTCAGACCTCTCGTTATCTTTTGGAACTACTGTGTTTACTGAGTAGTTTAGCAAATCAGTAGGTCTTAATTGTGCGTCTTCTACAGTGGTGGAATGTAACTGTAAATGGATATAATTGTTGAGGTACTTGTACTTTACCTGGAGAGTACTTTTCACTACACATGTTTTTAACAGCTACAGTTACTTGAAGATTAGCTCCATGTTATATACAGTATCTTACAATCTTATATATTATGATGCATAAATGAGGCGAATAGGCTACATGTTAATGCATCAGTAATAAGAGCCCAATACTATATGATAATATAACACTGACATGGGTGATTCTGCTGTGCACTTTTACTTTAGATCATCATCATCATCATCATCACCATCATGGTTACAGTAGTGTGAAGGCAATATGCCTATGTATACTACTGGTCTTAACATAGATTTTTGGGTGTATGCTAGTAGTTGTAGAGATAGTCCCTCCAGTGTTTGTCTAGTCCAGATTTAAAACTTTTTAATTGATACTACTAATTCTGTATTTTTGATGCGGGGCTTTTTGTGATTGCGTATTACTTATGCAGATCAACAACATCGATAACATTCAGAACAAAAAGTTTTTCCACGGAGTTTTTGTGGAGAAAAAAAAAGTTTGCGCCCACGTAAACTATGCGCGATGACGTCACCCGCATGCTCGCTCTGTGCATGTTGTGGCGTTTCCTTCCTCCGCACCCGTCCCTCCGTGCTGCCGCTGGAGTTAGCTAGGAACCGGAGGAAGGTATCTGTCGTGACAGCCCGTTATCCTAAACTTTTCCAAGTCTAGGTTGTGCCTGAAAGACGGAGAGAGTGTTTTATCTGTGTTTTCGATGCATGGGAGTGCCCTGGGAGCGGCGAAGGGAGAAGGTAGGTCTCGCCGCTGCCGCTGCCGCCTCCTCTGCCGTCCGTTAGTCCGTCAGAGCTTTCAGTTCAGCCCCGGCCCGTCTACCGCATTGCTTCCGAGAGAAGTGAAAAAGACAGGGAGTGTGGGCCTCGGTAACTTTGTAACCGAGTAAACGAGACGTGAATTTCACCGGCGTTTATGTTAGTGTGACTTAGGCTGTGTAAACCGATAATGTCTGGCTGTGTTAAACCACCGAGTGCCAGCTGTGCTGCGGCCGCGGTGTGTCATACACGGTGACTTCATACCTTTGTGTGTGTGTCTGTGTGTATTTTAGAGTAGTCGTGCTGCGTGTGGAAATTTTGGGAATTATTTTAGATTTTACACCTAGGTTATGTTATAATAACACAAAGTTGTCAGTATACATTGCTTACCCATAGACCTACGCTGATGTTACTACATTTCTCCAAATGAATGACATTTCTATAGGCCAAGTATGCTCTGGTTTTCAAATCAATACCATAGTTGAAGACAGGTATAGATTTGATGAAAGCTAACGCTAGCGCTATATTGTATTTGGCATGGGCTATATTGTTATTTGGCATGGTATATCGGAGGCAAGTTTCAGCTTGTCATGCATGTCAAGCACGGGCATAATGTGTAATTTCTCAAATCTGAAGCATGTCAAAGCATACACAGGTTGGCCCGGTTGGTTTGAGCCAACAGTAGGCCTACAGTAGGATCATACATATACACAGAGTACAGTACACACATGAAAGGTTAACAAGATTGTTTCAAGAAACATGTCGAGAGCAACACATGTGGCACTAGCATATTTTTCCCACCAACACATCTTTAGCATCCTTTATCCTCTTCTGGTCTTACCCTCTCAGCAGACCTCTCTCTGCAGCAGCCTAGATGTAGTTTTACCCGCCCCTGTGTGTTTTGTAACTCTGCCGAATCAGGATGAGATGCTGAGTCTTCCGGCCATGCTAATCTAAAATCATAGCCAGCTCACTGACTCGCATCCAGCTCCCAACTGAGAGCCAAGGCCACATCAGACCCCAAGGCTGCACTGGACTGAACTGGACAGTAGTCATGATGAGCTCGGGTTGAGGATGGTGAAGGTCACTTCTCTTATCAACTCCTTGATAAGAGACGCATTACAATGGAACAAAAACCCACATGCTATTATAACTATAAATTTAAAGGGACAAGGAAAATAACATTATGCTTGCCTGCCATCTTTTCATTCGTCTAAATTCTAAATAATAAGGTGTGATAAATACTCAGTGCACATAAGATGATATCTCTTGCCGTACCTTATCAATACACCGGCAACATATCGCAATACATTTTTTTGCAAAATTAAACATTTTAACTTAACTTTCTGTTTTGAAAATGTAGAATGTATAAGGGCAAAGAACATTATGATCGAATAATATGATGGCCATTCCTATGCTAAATTATGTCTCATAAATTATTGCAGCAATTTTGATACCATTTGTTACACATTTGGTGGACCTTGAGGAACACGATAGAACACGATATACACACACATATATATATATATATATATATATATATATATATATATATATATATATATCTATGTATGTATGTATATATATATATATATGTATATATATATGTATATATATATGTATATATATATATATATATATATATATATATATACATATATATATACCCTGTTACATTATACTGACAGGCAGTCAAAGTGCCCTTGCATGCAGCGTTAGTAATGTTTGGGAAGCAGAGACTAGTTAATTACAGCATTATCTGGAAAGTCTTTTATCAGGCAGTACCATTAGAAATATGTTAATTAACTGTTTTTGTTGTATTTTGCCATTGGGTATGGATATAATTTCCATTGTTGATAATGATCTTGAATTTTGCAATATTAGTTGTATCATAAAACTGTCATTACTGAGGTCAAGCAATGTGATTGCACCACTATGATTAATGTTATGATCACATCGTTGCTAAATGTGTCAGTGATGTAATAATTAAGCATGTTTCTTCTTTCTGTCTTTATATCCCACTTGTAGCCTACCTGCAAAAGCCTATATTTCCCTTGGGGACCTTAACTCTCAATACGCTAGTCGAATCCCCTTTGAATTTAAACAAATTCCTCAATGCCTGCTGGCCTGAGCTATGACAGGTTTCTTCTGGTGTCTGTCTGGCTTCCTGAGCTTAGATGCAATTTTCACCTCACTTCAGTTGTTCCCTGTCAGTGTTCATATATCTATGCTGAGTCAACTCTACATTTAGCCTAGTCGTGCCTAGCTTGGCAGCAAGTGAAAGATTGTACATATGCTGTGCCTGCTGCAGCTGAAATGGGTTTTGGTTATGATTAATGGCCCCTTCATAGTGTTCTTTAGCTTGATGTGTGTGTTGTGAATCAGTGCACCAGACGTTGAGCTAAAAAGATACTGTAAACAAGTGCCACTTTTAGCCAATGCAGCCTCCAAGCTAAAACAGCAGAGCCTCTATTTTTCTTGGAGGGAAAGGTGTTGTAGGATATTTGTTGCACAAGGTGTGCATGTGCTGTGTTGAATTTGTGGCCTAGAATCCATGATGATGCCTGATTCTTTAATTGTATTCTAGTTGGTCACAGCGAAGGCCTTTACATGGTGTTTCTGCTGCACTTGAATTTTAAACAGTTATGTTCAAGTTGGAAAAATTCTGCTTTGATTATTCAATTATTAATCAAAAATAGAATATACGTATCTGTCAGTACCATTCGGTTCCTCAGTGGGGATACTGTATACACTTGAGGAGGCCACAGGGAAGATGGCAGAAGCCCAGAAAAGAGCAGAGGAGTGAGGGAATGTCAGGAGCATAAAAGAACAACAAAGAAAGACAAAGCCAAGGAAATTAAGTGAGAGAAGCACAAAGTAAAGGGCTTTGCAGTCTCCCCTTGAGTGTAGTGAGAGAGCCAGCTGGTCGTACATGTGAGAAGGAGGAGAAAAAGCAGAGGAGGCAGAAGAAGAAAGTAGATAGAGATGAGAAGGATTCATTTTTTATCCGATTAATGGTGTGGTTGCAGACCCACACCCTAAATCTGATCTGAAACCATATTTACTTCCGTGTTTGTTCATTTCCAAAGCTTCACAGAGAAGAGAAACAATGGCATGTTCAGGAGGGATTTCAAATCCCAGGCGTATAAAGAAACAAACTATTCAGAACAAACCAACAAAATAACAAAAATCAAATGACAAGCAGAGACTAAACACGGTGGGAAATACCTCAACAAGATGCATACAATAACAAGACACTGTTGTTGTAATGACGTGAACTAAATGAAGAAGTAGAATGTGTGTAATTAAGGAGGCGGGGGTAAAAGACTGTGGAGTTCAGTAAAAACACAAAAACTTATTTAACAGATCAATATTAAAATGATTGAATGAAGCTGGTGACAGACTTCACTGTGCCATGATAAACATTATTAAACTATTATTGAAAACATTTTCAACAGTTTATTATTCCTGTCTTTGCCAAAATCTATGATTGCATTTATTTATTTATATATATAAAACAAATTTTCTATCAAATTATTCTAAAATCCCTGGACTTTTTTGAGGCTCATTTTAGAAGTTTTTGCCAACATTTATTCATATCAAACATTTATATTAGCTCGGGCTGCAACAATTCATTTGATGATTTACTTCTTAAATTGACAAAAATCATAATGAAAGAGTTCAAAGTATGAACTTAAAAACTACCAAGATTTGTTTCTTTAATCACCAGTCATACAGCCATTATTACTCATAATAATAATAATAATAATAATAATAATAATAATAATAATACATTAGCAATTATTTTTCTTTTGCTAAAATAACATTTTCAGATTTTGTCGTTCATTCATCGTAGTACAACATAAAAAAGGCTTCAAAATGTGACCATAATGTTCCCTCACTCCACTACTTTCAAATACTTTCAAAGGCAATAACAGTCATGTCGATCAGCTGACAGATGTACCTCCTCTACTGACTGTACTCGCAGCAGTTCTTTATAACGCCGTCACAGTGTCAAAGCTGAGATGAGTAGCTTTACAATTCACGCAGCTTGAGGTGTTTTTTGGCTGTATTCGATCATAACCTCTCACCTGCTGCTTTTTTCTTTTTAGCGCTTTGTCTCTCTGACCATGAAGACCAGCGAGTGTTCGTGTCCTTGTTGCCTGTCAAACAGACGAGGCTAAAATATCATGCTCCATTTAACCTGTGGCTGTTTTCTGAGGGAATGACAAACAGCCATGACTGCTCGCTGTTGCATAGCTACACGATTGTGTGCTCTCGCCCACACAAACACACACACACACACACAAACCCTGGCCAAGAATAATACTCCTCCTCCACTTCCTGCCTTAAGCAATCAATGTTAAAACTGACTTTTCTTTTTTATAAACAAACAACATTACATGTTAACATCTAGTAACATCTTACCATATGCTTGTGTGTGTGTGTGTGTGGGGGTGTGTGTGTTATGTATGTGTTTACTGAGCATGAGTGTGTCAGCATGAATTTAGATATGGCAGCGAGAGCCTCGGGAACAGCAAGCTGTCAGCTGCCTCTGTTCTCCTCCGCACACACCAAAACATTTACAGCATCGACTTCAGCTCCAATCCACTGTTACCGTTCTCAGATGAACAAACTGGGCTGAACGTGGTGATGGATTGGTTGGCTGAAAATGGAGATAGAGATGCCAGGGACTGACAGATGGAACCATATTAGGCCCCGCCATTCTCTGTGGATCATTTGAGCGATTCAGGGCTCTGGGAAAAAAAGGTTTCAAGTTCCTTTTATAAGTGCGATAGCCTCATCACCACGCTGATGTAGGCTTATTAATGTGCTATAACTTGTTTACCTTCCTGCACAGACATTTGGAGATGGATGATTATGTGTACAGCAGAACTGCCTGGCATGAAGTCAGTCATGCTGTTTGGGTGTTAATCTGTTTTTTCCCCTCTATGTGTTGTCGGCCCCCTGCAGACAGCGCTGGTGGTCCTCACTGTTCAGCAGGATGAGTGAGGCGGAGGGCCAATTCTACAGCGTTCAGGTGGGAGACTCCACCTTCACTGTACTCAAGCGCTACGAACAGCTCCGCGCCATCGGCTCCGGGGCCCAGGGCATCGTATGGTGAGAAGATGCGCTTTTATGAACACTTTAACCATTGTGCCACGAGCCCAGTGTGTTGTTAATATGCCGATTATTAAATAAACATGGCAGTTGTTGCATGAATAAAATAAAAATGGGTCTGGATGAGTAAAGTAAACTTTTGGCCCTGGTGGTCTTATTTCACTTCAGACATTTTGACATTGTCAGTAAGAAAAGCCCAGGTGTAAATAATCAAACAAATGATGGCAGCTGAATACCTTTGAGCTGTTTTAGTTTCTGGCTCCTGGTATTGTGCATGCTGGCTCATTGTCACACTAGCTGCCCGTCACATATTTCTATATGCAATTTGAAGTATCTCATTACAAAATATGTATGGAAACGCCAAAATATGATAAAACATTCAGGATGAGCCCTTTCCATTTTGGACACTTTCCCCAAGCTCTATGCTAAGGCTTACATTTCAGCTTTGGATACAACACATCTGTACATAATCTAATAGCTACACTGCACTGAAATGAGTGAATTTACTGTAAAGGCTGCAAATACATTTAGGAACATTCATTTGTAATTTTCTTTAAAACAAATCTACTCCACATATTTGTTTCGTGGGGGTGGTAATGAACTTTGCAACCCCGAATGGCTTCTAGCAGGGCTATAGAAGTCGTCTTTATACTGATTCCTCTTCTTTGGTGATTTGATTATCTGCAGTTATTAAGTGCGGAGAGTAAAAATGTCTTTCACCTCTAAAAGTGACGGGTAGCAAGTTGATGGTAAGTCAGAAAACAGCTTTGCTCTGCAGTTTGCATTTATTTTCTTCTTTGATAACCTTTGTCTGTTTCCTCCTCTATACAATGTGTGACCAGCTCTGCTCTAGACACAGACCTTGGTATACCGGTGGCATTGAAAAAGCTGTGTCGGCCCTTCCAGAACCAGACCCATGCTAAGCGTGCCTACAGGGAGCTGGTGCTGCTCAAATGTGTCAATCACAAAAATGTAAGACTTACATATAAAGGATCGGTTCACATTTAAGTCTGTCTTAATAGAAAGCAATATTCAGGTGCCCGTATGCACATCGAAAAAGTTTGGACTAATCATACCTGCTGTTGATGTTGGCCATTTAGAGATCCTTTCCTAACATGCTTCCGGTGTAGGTGTTGGGGGACAAAGCCAACAGTGCTCATTCTGTGCAAACATATGTTACAAAGTGTATGTGACAGCTGTCAGATACACAAATCAAGTAGATATATCACCCAAAGTAACAGAGTCTGTGTGCTGCGCTGTAAAGGAGGGATGGTAACACAGCGAGGGAATTCTATACTAAACTTAAATTTTTTGAAAGCCAACTTCATTTGATAAACTCAGACTGCTTAACTCTTATGTTACCCTCAGAACAAGGACCAGTACAGACTTGAAAACCATCCTTTATTGTCTTTTACTGTCCCTCTTTTACTGTTCGCTCCCCCCTGGAATATGTGCTATTATTCTGATACAGATATATATATAGTAGTTTTTATTTAATAAATGATGTAGGCCGGTTAAAAACAGCTGGCAGTCAAATTAAAATAAAGCTTGTTATCTTGTTATCTGCTCATGTATTGTTTCATAAAACACTTCTGAGTTAAGACGTGTATTCCTCTGTCTAATGTGTATCTGATGTGATTTACAGTAGGACTGGAATATGACCGGCATCACAAAGACTTTACTTGTGGGGAGTTCTAAAACATATTAAAATAATGTACAAACATAAGAAAAAGAGAGGGTCAGCTTGCTGCAATGTGGATGTAATTGTTTTGTGAGAGAATCCCGACAAACCCACTTGAGTGCTCTGCTCTCAGTCGACTGCAGATGGGAGGACTAATGGTCTGTCTCTCTGCTTGCAGATCATCCGTCTGATCAATGTGTTCACGCCTCAGAAGTCCCTGGAGGAATTCCAGGACCTGTGAGTAGCAGCACAGTGTTTTTTTGTCTGCAACAATCTACTAGATTTTAGATTTTTCTTTAGCTGAAGCTAGCATTTAGCTAGCATCCCTCTATTTACCTTTGAACCTCTTACTGTGTTGCTTTAATATGCTTAAATTGCTTCTTTGCATTTGTCAATGTTCCTTTATGAATTCTCCTTTACCACCTTCTTTCTGACTGTCCCGCTTATAGTTTCTTATTGTTTGTATCTTGTCTGCCATGCTGTATCTTCATTTTTTCCTTCCTTCCTCGGCTTTTAGGTATCTGGTGATGGAGTTGATGGATGCCAGCCTGTGCCAGGTGATCCACATGGACCTGGACCATGAGAGGATGTCCTATCTGCTCTACCAGATCCTCTGTGGCATCAGGCACCTGCACTCTGCTGGCATCATCCACAGGGTAACTGTCGACAAATAATTGTACTGTGGGCTTAATGTTAATAAGACAGAGATGTTTCTACTAGGGCTGTATCGAATAGTTTGAAGCTTCATTCATAGGTTGACATTCAAACATTACATTAACATACACTGCATAGTTATTTTTTTTTTGTCTATTCATTCTGTCTGAACCCCATATTTCTGCACAGTTGCAGATAACGATTAGGCTACACTAATATTATTAGTAGCTTATTATACTATAATATAACTGCGTAGGGTCGGGTCTGTCAGGTAAGCTTACTAGAAAATATCACGGGTTCAAGCATGCGAGTGACAAAGCAGCATTTTAATTAATTATTAATAACTTACTGAAACATTGCATTCAATAGTACATCTTGTGGAGGTTTTTTACCCTTTTGGATCAACATGCAACAATCTTCTCCAAGATAACTGGCATCCATACTAATCTTTCTCCAGCTACCATCAGTATAATACAAATATCAAAGGATAATGTTTTTGTGTTTCTATAGATTTAAAGATGTTCTCTCCCCTCAGGACCTAAAGCCCAGTAACATTGTGGTGAAGTCAGACTGCACTCTAAAGATCTTGGATTTTGGCCTGGCTCGGACGGCCTGCACTAACTTCATGATGACCCCTTACGTGGTGACCAGATACTACCGCGCCCCAGAGGTCATACTGGGCATGAAGTATAAGGAGAATGGTAAGGACAACTACATTATCATATAACAATGCTCTGTCCCATTACAAATATTTAAAAAGAATTGGCGTCAACAAAGGTATTGTGATAATGTGATTAACATGACATTATATACCACAGATAATACTTTCATGTGTTTACAGACAGAACATGTGAATGCTTAAACACAAAGGTGTTTCTTCCCTGGAACTTTGTTTTCTCTGTCCAAGGCTCCAACAAAATAAATGACTGTATAACAAAGAGCCATTATTATTAGTTGATATTGGCTCATCATACATTCATTTGAATCTTAAATATACAGGTATGTCCATATCACAGAACATAACGCAGAGGAAAAGCACGAGGCAATTAAGAAACAGTATCATCATTACATCGTCCAACAGACTCTATTGTTTACAGAATACACAGCAGCATTTGAGTAAACACGAAAGCACATCCCGGCTGAGCAGATGGTGCAGGCTGCTAAGAATAATAAGTGCACAGTCACAAGTCTTTGATCCTTGATCAGTCGGGCTCCAGCTGGTTATTAGAGGTCCAAGCACCTCGGGGCTGGAATCCGCATGGAAAGGATTATATATATATTATATATATATTTATATATATATATAATATATATATATATATATATATATATATATATATATATATTTATATATATTTATATATATAATATATATATAAATTATATATTTTTATATATATATATATAATATATATATATATATATATATATATATATATATATAAATTATATATTTATATATATAATATATATATAAATTATATATTTATATATATATATATATATATAATATAACAATAATCCTTTCCATGCGGGTTCCAGCCCCTGTCTCTCTGTGAAGCACTTTGTAACTTTGTTTTAAAAGATGCTATTTAAATCAAATCTTGCTTACTTGCACCCAGTTCAGGAGAAGCCCTGTTAGTCGAGGGGTTAGGTCGCTGATTGTGAACCAACAGCACAAAGTCCCTGGTTTCAATGCAGCAGGGGACCTTTGTTGAATGTCATTCCCCCTCTCTCTCCCCACCTGACTTCATTTCTCAACTGTTGACTTGGTAGAAAAGGCTTAAAATGCCCCTAAAGTTTAACCTTTTCCAAACTCACTATGGTATACTGATGACCAGCACAATAATACATAATGATTACGTTTTACAGTCATTGGTAAAGTATTACATTGAAATCAATGAGAGTGAATAACCTGATTGTATGTAGAAGTCAGTCAATGTTTAGTGTCCATCTCTGTAAAAACAACAACTCTGTTGTCCTGATGGTCTAAGACACATTACGGTCACAGGTTCAAATGCAGCCTGTGGTTGCTTGGCTGCATAATGTCTTAAAGGATCACAAAGAGATGACTAGAACTGGAAGTTTGAGCACATTTTTATAACGTGTCATTTGAATGTTGTTTTCTAAACTAGCTTAACTACAAGGTGATGCATGAAACAAAATATAGAGGTCGGATTAGAAACCGGAAGAAGTCCTTTTTTGTGGCTTTTATGTGGTCTGGCCTAACAGGAAAGCAGTGTTGCCCCCTAGTGTGTAACTACCCTGTTAGAGCAGTCACAATAAATAGTGTAACAAATGTATGCATTGTGTTTGTATACTTGTCCTAAAGTGGTCCGTATGATCTGGAGATGTTAACAGAACACACAGATTAAACTGAAATAGAGGGAAGAGAGGAGTTAATGGCTGTGTGCCACACATGCACGCTTTAAAGCAACTGAGAGAGTGAGAGAGAGAGAGAAACTACACACATCATACTCTACTAAGCGCACACACAGGGAAAGGGATGAAGAGAGCAACAGCTGTGTAAACTGATAAGCAGCGCTGCAGAGGCGAGGAGAAAGGCCTGGAAGGGTCTCCAACCCAGAGAGAGAAAAAAGCCAGCCTTAAGATGAATATGATGAAAGCATCAGGCTTTGGCACAGCTAGAGGATGGACCAATACAACAAGAGCTTGTGTTCTGCATATCAATGTTTGTCATTGAAATGTAAACCATGGAGCATGTTGTTCATCTGGCAACATCTGACGTGTCCTTCTGCTGTATATTTAACGTGCATGATATTATGTGGTTCATGTTATGTGATCATTATTAACTATCTTTTCTGTGTGTGTGTGTGTGTGTGTGTGTGTGTGTGTGTGTGTGTTTATGTTTGCTTGTTTTCTCCCTACCCAGTGGACATCTGGTCAGTGGGGTGCATCATGGGAGAGATGGTAAAGGGCAGCGTCATCTTCCAGGGCACTGATCGTATCCTTCATCGCTCTTACCGTCTCTGTCGTCCCACGTTTTCCATCTTTCACCCTCCATCAAACTTACATTTAACGCAACGTATTTCACTCATCTTGAGATTTTTCTTGTCTAATAATTCTCCTAGCACACCACTCAAGATTTCCAGCACATCCCAATTAAATCAGAGAGCTTTGTGTGTTTCCTGCCCTCTTCAATGATTATTAATCTGTGGAGTTGTTTTTTCCACATAGTTATAATCCCCTTAATTGATAGAAGGATTCAAATTGAAGCAATTCAAATCATTTGCATTTATATTGGCAGTTTCTCTGTTTCTAATGGCTTTGGTAACCTCTTCACTCACCAGCTCTTTTCAGTGGCACCGTCCATTTACACCTGAGCAGCTGAGAAAGGATGCAGAGCAGAGTGCGGTTCTAGAATAGATTGCTTTTCATCAGGAGAAGTAATGGCCTGTGTGTGTGTGTGTGTGTGTGTGTGTGTGTGTGTGTGTGTGTGTGTGTGTGTGTGTGTGTGTGTGTGTGTGTGTGTGTGTGTGTGTGTGTGTGTGTGTGGTGAACATGGTAAGCATCGTGAACATGTTAGCATGCTAGTGTTAGCATTTAGCTCAAAGCACCACTTTGCAGCCTCATAGATCTGCGAGCCTGACTGTAGACTCATGTAAAGTGCATACACTTCATGTATTTATCTCTTGATTCTGTGCTCAATCAAATGTTCATCTCATTTGCTGACACGTGTACATGCCCAAAATGCAGCTGAGTTCACCATAACAAACGTGTTGTCCAGACATCGACCAGTGGAATAAGGTGATTGAGGTTCTGGGCACGCCCACTCTGGAGTTTATGAACCGGCTGATGGAGACGGTGAGGAACTATGTGATGAACAAGCCGCAGTATCCTGGACTCAGCTTTGCCGACCTTTTCCCAGACTGGGCCTTTCCTTCTGACTCAGAACATGACAAACTGAAGAGTAAGACTTTTGGACACTTGTTTCACTTCAAATGAAATGCTTATAGTTGCTTTTTCCTGCCATAGATGCTTCAGAGGATTGTCAAATGTCACGGTTTTGAAATCTCTTACGAATGTCATAATACATAAATAATACATAGATTTGCTCCAACAGAGGCATTTGTCTGCAGTATATTAATGTAACGAGACAGGGACACAGAGGCTGAAAACTGGATTCCTTATACAACTCGTTCAGAGAATGACCATGCAGGTCAAAAGATGTTATGCCCTAATCTGTGGCATTTAGATGTAGAGATCATATCACCCAAACAAGAGAACAAATCTTGACATTCCCAGAGAGGTTACCCAACTCTGCAAGGGGAAGTAATCAGTTCTCATGAAGACTGCTTAAATTAAATGATGTCACGGGCCTGTTTCCATAGTAACACTGCCCTTCCTCTGTTGCCATAACAGCAGGTCAAGCACGGGACCTGCTGTCCAAAATGCTGGTCATTGATCCTGAATCCCGCATCTCCGTAGAAGAAGCCCTCAATCACCCCTACATTCACGTGTGGTACGACCCAGGAGAGGCCGACGCGGTGAGGAAACTGTTCCAGCGGTGGTTCACTTTAGCAATGCAGTGGCTGGCTGTGTGTGACCTTGCTGATATAGGTTTTTCTCTTTGTTTCACAGCCTCCTCCCCAGATTTCAGATAAGCAGCTGGAAGAGAGAGAGCACTCCATCGAGCACTGGAAAGGTAGCATGTACTGCCCTCTAGGGAAATCTATCAGCAATGCAGCGTAACTTCCTTTACAGTCTGATTCAAAGAGTTATAGGAAACTAAACCTAACCCTTTTCAAGATCGTGTTTATTCCATGTCTATATGTAGATATTCTATGGACATGAACATAACATCCCCATTGTCTGTGTGACAACAAACAGCTTCCAAACAGGGAATAAAGATTATAAAAGTTAAGGAACATACAATAACCCCAATTTATAACATTTCTACCAAAGAGCTGATGGAATAACCAAAGTTAATTAACACCTATTTATCTACATATTCTGAGTACACAATGAGGATAACATTTTCTGCATTCCTACAGAACTCATTTATGAAGAGCTAATTGATTGGGAAGAGAGGAACAAGAATGGACTGATGAAAGAAGACTGCTCAGGTACGTACATGCAGCGTCTTCATTCGTTAAATGCAATATTGGACAGGTGACGTCAGAGCATAATTAGCTGTAGCTTAATATGGTATTCTCATCACGTCTGTCCCACAATTTTACAGGAGGCTTTACTGTATTAACTCTAAATGTTATTCTTATTCGTACTATTACCCAAACTTTGTATCTCCTGTTTCTCTCCATTTTGTGTGTTTCATGTATCAGATGTGGTGTCAGGTTCAGCGTCCCAGTCCTCATCAGCCAACGACATCTCGTCCATGTCCACGGAGCACACCTTAGCCTCGGACACAGACAGCAGCAGTATCGACACACTGACAGGACCGCTGGACGAGAGTCAGTGAACACAGTCCATGGCCACATGTGTCCACCTGCCTAAGTCCTCCCATTTACAATATCAGTCAACCATCACCTTCCTTTCTTCTCTTTACTCCGTCATCACGGTTTTGTCCTATGCTTTTCGTCTTTCCTCTTTAACCTCAAAGAATAGGTCTATTTTTCTATTTTCTTTGTGTGTGTGTGTGTGATCTGGTGGATCTTGTTAAACCTCTTCAATATGAAACTCTGTTTTGGACTGCTGCCTGCAGGTCAAAGCTGTCTGTTCTGTCTGTTGAGTCAAAGGTTTCTCTTTCTCTTCTTCGTGGATATCGTTTACCTTCATCAAGTATATATGAATCCATATTGATTTTCAGGTTACCAGGAGTAGGTGGGGGGTTGTTGTTTGTTCCGTATGCCTGTATTTTAATAGTTTTATTTTTTTAGCGAATATTACGTTGAGTCCAGAGGTTATCAAATTAGAGCAGACGCACTGAACATAGACCGCGGCTGCCATCTGCTCTCATGCATGTAACGCCAATACGAACAAAAGCTTACCAAAAGTGGATCGCACCAATCGTCCCATGATCAAACACTAATCCAAAGTTGGATCGATCCTTTTAGCTAGCTCGCAGTATTGCAGACCTCCACAGCGGTGCTCTCTGCACTGTGTTTTTTAATTAATTGCCTTGAGTGATGTGGATTTTGAGCTTTTCCTCGTGACAGCTGGAGAAAGCTGTGGTTGCAGTGTTACATTTGTATTTCCTGATGTAATGCACTGTATGTAAAGATGTCACGATCGGGCACTCGTAGTGACTGTAGACCCTTTCATTACTAATAGATAAGGTGTGCTCGTTAAGAAGTTCAACATATCTGTAGAACTATATATCGCACCCCCATTGGACATAAGGTACCGACTAACAATGTGTATATCACAAGAACATCATAATCCTGTAAATTTAGGAGAGGCAAAAAGATACATGTAGTATTTATTTTTGTGTTCTTGCAAAAATGTTGCACACAATCTCATCGAGGCCCCGTGTGAAATCAGCCACAAATCAATGCATTGGCTGCTCCTTTTCTAAACCATTCCATTAGTACCGGAGCAGTCACCAAACTCATCATGAATCAGACTTCCTGTAGACCTGTAGAACATGTAAAGGCAGTAAAACACAAATAATGGTGTTTAACTTGCATGAAGGCATTAAAGATGCCAATAAGATACCGTAGTTCTTGTTATAAAGAAAAAGTCCATTCAGGTCATTTCTTTTGTTCACTTGTAGTACCTCGATGTTCTTGGTTCTGAACGCCTGTTTGATGCAGATGTTGTATTTTGTTTTGCCTTGTAAGCCTTTATGTGTGTTTGTATTATGAAAATCTTCTGCAGCGCTCTCCTTCATTATCTCCTTTGAATGGTTCTTAAAGACGGCAGTCGCCTGGTTGTAAGGGCAAAGTCTATGGAGGAAGTCGGCCCCTCAACAGAAAGCAGACATGCGGTGGTTTAAAATGAGGATGCGTCTGTGGAGTCCTAAATGAAAATCTGGACCATGGAACTGAAGATGGAAAGTTAAAGATGAGAGAAATGGACAGTGGAGCTGCTTCTTGCAGAACTGATAGCACAGTGTGATGGACATGCAGAAATGTAACACTATGGAGTCACCGAGGACTTAACTGTTGTACGCTATATTTTCCTTTATAAAAGAAAAACATGATTATTCTTTCAGTCATGCCTTAAATGACCTGAGGTGTGGCCTATTCACTCAAATCTTATGAGATAAGGACTGAGCATTACATTGCTAATGACTTCTTTACCATGTTAAAAAAGAAAAGAAAAAAGTCTCCATTGTATACACTGTGCATCTCACATTTTTGTTCAGTTTATTTCACCTTTTATTGTCAGAGATGTCCTGTGTGATTGCAATGACCACAATATAATCACCTGGCCAACATCTTTTGCCCTTACGTAACTAATAAAGTGGACATCAGTGATCCATTTTCTCTCAAGTGATGTTTTGTATATTTCTCACATTCTTAATAACTGCACATCACTTAAAGCTTTCCCAATTAGGGAAGGAAATGTTTAGCGATGACAGATCGTGACAAACTACTATACATGATCCTAACTAGAGTTTAAAGACTAGCTGTCCTTTTGTCCTTTTCACACACAATTCATATATATATATATATATTATTTCCTCAAAAGCTCTTGACGATATACTCTGTCTTCTTGGCCTCATTGTTGAGCTCTCCGAAGGTGTCAAAGAACTGGTCCATCTCCTTCTGCAAAGTTGCATTGCGTAGTTCTGCGGCGGCCCGGGTCCTTTCAGACTCTGCAATCTTATCCTGGACAGCCTGGTACCAGTGCCGCTGCTGTGCGAGGTTTGTTTTCAACCGAACGACCTCTCCTTGCAGCTCTTCATTTTTTTGCTCTAGGCTGATGGTAAAGACATGAGAAGGACA
The DNA here is from genome assembly GCF_900634415.1 of Cottoperca gobio. Taxonomy (NCBI): domain Eukaryota; kingdom Metazoa; phylum Chordata; class Actinopteri; order Perciformes; family Bovichtidae; genus Cottoperca; species Cottoperca gobio. The sequence goes on from NC_041364.1 coordinate 14,331,556, forward strand.
AGTGATTAGGTGTATATACACTAAATGGCTGAGACCTGGTTTAGGCGGTTCTACTAATGGGCAGGAGAGAGAAGAGGTCAGTAGTGCATTTGTGGTCAATCTGTAACATGTATGTTGATAGTTTGATTCTTCATGCCTGATATCGTTGGAAAAGCCAGAACAGGTGGCTTAGAAGGTGGGGTGAAATTGTACAATTGAATCTATCGTTCTAAATCCGTCCCATACTCTATAAGCTAAAAGAATTGTCGTTTTCCTCTTGTCCTTGGCAACCAGCACCAGTGACCTTACACTGAGACTTGCTCTATCTATATCAGTAATAAATGAGGTATGTGTTGTGTCTAGGTCAGCAGCATGGCCCCTTAAATTAGCTCTCTTTCCAGTGCCATGAGCTGTTTCTATAGGTCAACCACACAGGATGTGCTTCTTTTTTTTAAAACTTAAAACCGACACGCTATTTACCAACAGGAAACATTGTGAATTTGTCTTTTAGGTCAGTGGAAAAAAAAATACATTACATGATACAATCAAGTAATTAACATAAACTCTGTGAGACATTTCCACAGTAGACTGAAACACATAAATGGTTAAAGAGAATGTAAATAATTAGGACTTACTTAGTTATAATCTTAGTACAGCCTATGGTGGTAAATTTTATAGGAAGCTAATAACAGTTACTAAACAGGATATCGGGTGAAGCTCGGGGTCAGCTGAATGAACTGAGCAGCACAGCTGAGTGGACACACACACTGGCTGGGCCTGGGAACATTGTGTCACCCTCCACTGGAAATGTACCATGGGCTGGGAAAAATCTCCAGTCAGCGAACCGAATGTTTGGGACTGAAGCCGAGAGAATAAGCACATTACATTTAGGACATTTCATTTGGCTTTTACAAGGTGTGCCTAATCTGTAACGTGATAATGTGTGCTGTGTTTGAAAATGAAATGCAAGACAAAACAACATTTCTGTTACCTGAGTATTCGTGCCTCATACTCCTCCCTCTGCCTGACTATTTGCTGTTGGAGGCTCGTGAGAATGCTGCGAAGGGCACTGGCGGAGGGGTCTGCCAGGGGTACAGGAGGGGGCACCCTGGGAGACCAGGATGGCTGCTGGGCTTCAGCTGGGGGCCACAGGACCTGGCACTGCTGAGGGGAACTTGCTGTAAGACGTTGTTGAGGAGGTGACATCGGGAGCTGGAGTTGCAGCATCGGCTCCCCCTGATTAAATCCACATGATCCTGAGTCCAGCTCTGGCTCCTGTTCATGCTTCTTGTCTTCATCTGGGTTCTGGTCCTGGTTACTTTCAGCGAGGATGATCTCACAGGAGGACCAGGCGCTCTTGTCTTCACTAAGTCCCTCGCCGTCCATCAGTCCCTGCATCTGCTCGGGGGCCCAGGCTCGGTACATCTGCTCCTGGAAGCTTGTTTCCATGTCAAAGACCTGTTGGAGGCTTTCGGGGGTGACAGCGTCGGGGAGGTTATCATACAGAGAGAGAGCACTCCTGTGCTCCTCGCTCTGTGATGGATTGGGGCTCTGGTTCTGATGAGCTCTCTCCCAGCTTCCTCCCTGATCTCCTCCTCTTGCTCTGTTTATGCCTGGACCCAGCTCTGCTTCCCAGCCCTGTCTTCCCAAGCCTCCTCTCCAGCTGCAGTAGCTGTGATCTGGCCAGGCGCCAGTCCCTCTTCCCCCACCGACCAGTGTGTGAACCTCAGCCACAGCTGGGGCCAGACCAGGCAGAGGGTTGCAGGGGCCTGAGAGTCTGGTTACAGCCGGACATACAACCCTACTCTCCATTTCCTTTGCCCTGGCCCTCCCTCGCTGGGCAAAAGGTGGGCAGTTGTCGTACAGGGGGTCCGTGGAGCAGGAGCTGGCTGTGGTTGGGGTCTCAATAGGAAGACAGTGCAGCTCCATGATCCAACTAGGCACATGGGGGTTCTGAGAGCCTTAGATAACCGCCCTCCCCTCCTCTCTCTGCTGCAACTTGGGATTCAAGTCTTGGACTGTGTATTTGTGAGCGTGCTATGGAGACTCCCCTGTGCCAAGTGCTGATGTGTCGTGGGGAGCGGAAGGTGTAGGAGCCCTCCTCCCCTTTGGCTGGCTGTGCCCTTGAAGCTGCTGCTTAATGGCAGACAGGTTGTGTCTTAGGTGTGTGTGTGTGTGTGTGTGTGTGTGTGTGTGTGTGTGTGTGTGTGTGTGTGTGTGTGTGTGTGTGAGTGTGTGTGTGTGTGAGAGTGTGTGTGTGTGTGTGTGTGTGTGTGTGTGTGTGTGTGTGTGTGTGTGAGAGTGTGTGTGTGTGTGTGTGTGTGTGTGTGTGTGTGTGTGTGTGTGTGTGTGTGTGTGTGTCTTTAAGCAGGACTGACATCAGCTGTTACTTTAGCAGAGCTTCTGAGGGAGGGCCCAGGGTGTAATATAGTCTGGCTCATTCCTAAAGACAGTCACGTATAACTGGAACCACAGAAATAGACAGTGGCCATTGGCACAAAGTGTGAAGCACACACAATGAACCCCATAATCTGCACGCAATATTTGTTAATAACATATAGGCCGCAAACTTAAAGACCTGATATATATGACATTTTTAACATTTAAAGAAATTCTACAGTGATTATTGGGATTACTCTGCCTTTTATACTACATCAATGAGCCCATTACCTCAGCTGGGTCATTGATTTTCCTTCTGTGTTTTAGTGCACTGTTTAAATTTACACTGTAGGATGTGTTAACAGCCAAGTGCTTGTACGAGACTAAGTTCACCACGCATAATCTGCTGCAGTGCCTTTATCACTTATCTTTGAGAGAGAGAGAGAGAGAGAGAGAGAGAGAGAGAGAGAGAGAGAGAGAGAGAGAGAGAGAGAGAGAGAGAGAGAATATCATATAATATTATTATGGTCAGTCTGTTTCTAGACCACAAGGTGGAGCTATAGGCAACATTATAAAAAGCCTCTACTATAAATGGGCGGTGTATCTTGAAATCACCAAAACATATTTTGAAGACAAGGATGATGATTCAGAGAAAAACTATTTCAGAAAATATGATTTAATTTTGTGCTCAAATATAACCTAAACAGAACATCGAAGTAATTGTGTTTGCCTCCCATGCATTTTATTTTAAATTGGATGTTTAATAATAACTTCTCTTTTTATCTAAAGGTTTCTTTTTGGCCCATGTTTGAGTTGTAGAGAGTTAGTTGGTTAAGACCAGATGAAGACTATTGATCTGCTATTGATCAGACAGCCCAGTGAAGAACTCTCTCATTAGTGAGATGCCATGGAGGAACTACTATCAAAGGCACTTCCTCCTGATCAGAGGAAGCATCCATACAGGCATGTTGTTCTTAAATCCCCTCCAGTCAAACGTTTGCACAGAGGAAGTGACGTCTCTTAAACCGTTGTTCATCCACACATGCCGCCTATGAGTGCTTCATTTTCAGATTTACTCAACATTACTGGAACAAAGTGTTCCACAAGAGCCTTGGCCTGTCACTGCCATGCTTCGCAAGTCAAGGGCGCATTTGCAAACATTTCTGCACGGAGCGCACACAGTCAGTTGTCCGTCAACACTGATAAAACTCCACCCTTATCTTCTCTATGTAAATCACCCTACGCCCTTCAAGGCTGCAGAGACAGACAAGGAATCTCAACGTTTTATCTGTTTGTGCACACACATTTCAGGGCAGAGTCTCCTCCTTGTGCAATCCTGAATTATTGCAGGAAGATGCTTTCGGAATATGTGAGATGTGTTGTTGTAGCGCTGAAGGTGAGACCAGAAATGCTCTGAGATGAACCCTAACCCTAACCCTAAATGCTCTGAGATGAACCCTAACCCTAACCCTAAATGCTCTGAGATGAACCCTAACCCTAACCCTAAATGCTCTGAGATGAACCCTAACCCTAACCCTAAATGTTCTGAGATGTCCCTTGTTAGACAACAAGAAAACAACCAGCTGGAATACCACACACATGCTTAAATCTTGCTCATGCCCCTCTGAGGCTTGACCCCCACCCTGACCCTGTGACTTATTCCCGCTGGATCGCCACGACGCAGAAGTTAACCTTCTTCCAAGCCCCTTCATCGCCCTGAACCCTCCCTTCTCTTTCGTCCTTTTCCACTTCCTGTACATGTGCGTAGTTGTTTGTAGCCATGACGACAGAATCCATGGCAACACAGATCCCCATGGTTCTAAATAATAAAGGTGGATGGATGAGGGAGGGGGTCGGAGAGAGGAAGGGCTCTGTGGCTATTTTAGCAAGTGTCTCGATGGAGAGTAATTGAGGAGGGCCCTTGTTAGCAAGAGACAGGCTCTGCTTAACAGGCAAAGCTTCCAAAGGCAACACGCAGCCGGCTTCTCTTTGTGTGTTCAGGGAGGCATACGCTACATAATAGGCCAGGATACAAATTCATCAGTGGGTATAAAACTAAGAAAAAACAGGAAAATGTGTAGAGGTGTGACGAGGAGTCGAGCAGATAGGCAGCAACATGGAGCGTCAAATAGAGACGAGAGATAAGGAAAAAGCAGACTGTCTGTGTCTGTAATGTGATGGCGTATTCCTGAATGCAGGTGTGTTTTGGAGAGATTAACATCCCTGCCTCTCTTCCCTCTGATCCCCGACCTCTCTCCATGTGTGTGCTTTAAAGCGGCAGTGCTACCTGAGCAGATTATATGCCGTCTCTGTGCTGTTTACTCATGTTTTATTAAGACAACCATGGTTCAGTAGCTCTCACCCAAGAAAACAAAGCCCAACACCACACCGAGTCAGACTTTAATGCTGCTTTAAGTATGTCGCTTTAAGGTGGGGAGCATTTCATTTGAGTTTTCTTTTATTGCAATCTGTGTACTTTTCCGTCCATGTTGGCTTATTTTCATAGTGTTTATTTTAAATGAGTGTTTCAATGTATTTAATATACATAGTCCAGTAAATCAGAATGTCAAATGTTACTGTGGGGTTTTATAAAACAGATTTCATACAGAATTATGTATCTACGTGTAGCTCCATTTCTTTCTGAAGCATCAATGCATCTGCACTGGTTATTCAGGCCTCTTTGTGTTGTTCATGGTTGTCTCTTAAACTTTTTTCTCGTCTCCAGAGTTGAACAGAATCACAACTCTTTGTGTCAAGCGCCTGTGCCCACCTCTCATCCAACCTGTTTCAAGGTTTCATTCGACACTGTGGATTATTTGAGAACAGGAACAAGGTGCCTTCAGGCAACACGAGGCACTCGCTGACATGCATACACACTCCTGCTCTCTCGAACAATCCCACATAGATTCATACAGTGGAGATGTGCGTCACTGTTATCCATGTGTGGGTAGGTTATGTTGCTGCTATGCTAAATTGGATTATGTTGCTTTTTTGAGACACCTATAAACTATACACATTCTCAATTAAAACCCTCTGCACCCCCGTGTGAGGGTCCACAGGCTCTACAGTTTCATTGCTGCACATATCGTTAATATTTTGATTAGATTTCTCTTATTGGTGTGTCTTGAGGCAGCTGTGATTCTCCGCCCCAATAATACGATGCTAAATGTTTGTTTGTAGGATCTTTTCCTCATCATGGGGCATCACACATTTTGACAGTCAATTAACAGACCTGGCAGAGTTACCATGGGAACAACTTCTTTTAGCGTTTACAGGTGGGGGGGGGGGGGGGGGACCAACCTGTCTTTCTGACTGACTGTAGCCCCGAGCAACTGATGCATGTGTTATATGCATATATGCAATCGCCACATTGCATCACACAGCTGTCGTCCCGATGTATGGTGAGACAGATGTTCACTCTACTCGAGCTGAAAAGGAAATAAAGGGAAAGAGAATTTCAGCGGAAATCCCTTTTGAGCCGGGATGTTATTAGAGTGTCCTTCTGTCAGATTCCTGGGTGGGCAGAGGAAGAGGAAATTTGTGCAGACGAAGAAAGTTAGAGACCGAAACAAAGCAAACACAATAAAAGTTAGATGTGGAACAACTGATGGAAGTGAGGCCGAGCACAGACGGGGAAAAAAAGCAAAGTGGAAAGAAAACAGAACAGTTCACGGGCCAGGAGATGGAAGGTAAAAGAGAAAAACGCCTCTGATTTGATGTCTTATTCAGGGTTTCTCTAGAGCTCTCTTCCAAGGATCTCTTCGAGAAGGAGCATGTTTGAAGTGTCTGCATATGTGATAGTCTGCCTGTCAGTGGGAGGTGGAGCAGAAGGCGGTGGCAGAACAGACAGAAAAACAGATACAGAGTGTGTAGAGGTGAGATAACACGTGAGGAAGAAGAAGTAAAGGATTGCTGGAAATAGAGAGGATGTGAGAGAGGAAGACGGCATAACAGTGCTCACCTCTGCACCGTGGAGGACTCCTGAAGACGCGTAGTTGAAACTGATCTCACACAGATTGATTGATTCATGCAGAAAATAAATGCTATAGGACGGCAGGAGAGAAGAATGGGATAGAAGGCAGAAAGAAGCAATGGAACAAAGAGAAAGATGGGAAAGGATGAGGACAGCATAGGAATGTAGAGAAACAAGAGCAAATCAATAAAATTAAAAAGAACAATAAGAAGAAAACAGCAACATGAAGATTCTTAATCCATAAAAGCTGGGAACTGATGTAATTGTACCTCAGGAGCTGCAGGCACACTCAGCTCTTCCATGCCCTTGTGAGGAGCAAGGACATGTTCCTTCTAGCTGGCGGCTAATGGGCAAACAGAGGCCTGACAGTTTGTCAGTTTAACAGGACGATGTGGGCTCACTGTGTTAGCTCCCAGTGTGTGTGTGTGTGTGTGTGTGTGTGTGTGTGTGTGTGTGTGCATGTGTGTGTGTGTGTGTGTGTGTGTGTGTGTGTGTGTGTGTGTGTGTGTGTGTGTGCGTGCGGCTGAGCACACATTTGAAACAAGTCCAGTTTGCATAGAGCACCAGGAGAGCTCGACTCATTGGCCAGCCCTGCGGTCGCCGTGGGAGATGGTCCTGGGACGGCTGATTGGGTCTGGGGGAGTAAACAATAGGATGATGGGAACAGCCAATGTGAGGGTCAAAGGTCAGCAGAGTGGATTGCACGTATCAGCTGTCACCCTCCTTACTTTCATACACACACAGAACACACGGCCTTAATGTAAATTAATGCAATCTTTTATGAGCACATTATTCTTGGCTTTTTCCCAAGTGTGTGTGTGTGTGTGTGTATGTGTGTGTGTGTGTGTGTGTGTGTGTGTGTGTGTGTGTGTGTGTGTGTGTGTGTGTGTGTGTGTATTTGAGAGATAGTGCTGATACAGCACTGCATGCATACACTGCCCAGGTTAACAGGCCTTCATGCAGCCTGTGCAAGTCACCAGTTTTACTGCAGATAAACAGAGATATGTGTATTTATGAGCTCACAGTCAGTGTGGTGTTATAAAGGGATGCAGGAAGACTGCATTATTTTATGGACGTACTCAACATCTCGGTGATGGCTCTGCTTTTACTTACTACAGGGGTTTTAACAGAAAGCGGGAAACCGATCAAAATGACTCCACGGGTGATGATTGTATTTGTACTGATGCGTGTGTGTACTGTAGATGTGCTTCTGTTGCCAGAGCTGCCAGACTCCCATCCCCCTCTGAGAACAGTGGAGGAAGGCCGTGTCTGTGCTGTTTACACTGTAAACGGACAGGAGCTGTGCACAGCTTTCATTATTGTAGACACACAGAAGCACTGCTGCTCTATTTCACACATCTCTTCAAGGAAATGTATCTATTTTCTAATAATCTGTTATGTTTGCCTATTATTTCTATCTTTCATATTGTATGAAAGTAAAGGCTGAGAACACTTTATATGGAAACGTTATTTGCAGGTAGAACCTAAAGGGAGATTTCTTAAAATGTTCGTTATCATCCTTCATTGGGACACAAACACAGACTAGTGCAGTTTAAGTTGAACCTAAAGTCACCCTGCAAATTGTGATAATTTTATACTTAGCCTTCATTTCAGTTCCAGGTTTGTTTCAAACCTGTATGGTTTATGGTGATGTTTGGTCTCAATTCTCAGCCACATCTCATGTCTCAGCAATGTTATTGTTAGTTATGGAAATGATGGCCAAAACTGCCTAACCTAAAACCCGTGTTTATATGTAAACAGTAACGTCCTTATGACATCGGTATGAGGAAATGTAATGTTGTGTAATTTTGTGTTGTGTAATGTAAAAGTATGTTATATTGAAACAAAATAGGGATGTTGTGAGCTTGTGTTTGCATTGTAGAGCAAATTAGTTGAAGATCATTTCTGGCTTTTATCTTGGCAGAAAATAACACACACGCACAAACACACACAACAGGGTGATTAACCTCCTGTATGTGAAGCCAACCCAAGAAATGAGACACCTCTCAGCACACTTGTAAATTGATTCCACTATCTTTATTTCACAACAGGCTCCATGTGCCTGCTGTCTCACACATATACTGTATGTTATAATCACATATGTCTCAATACAAACTAAAACCTGAAACACCCACTGGAAGCTTTGTTGGTGCAATGCTGGCAGAGAGAGGTGGAAGTATTAGGTCTGCATTTACTGTCGGTGCTGTGATAAAGTCCTGTTTTGTGTTTTCCCACTTTTTTACTTTGCTACATGTCAAGCATGTACAGAGTAAAAGCAGAAATAAAAAAAGTAGTCATGAAGCATATTGTAGCCTACCTCAGAACCTACTAGCAGTGATTTAATGCACCACCCGGCGAAATCGCACCAATGCACCAAATCGTGCACACCCACAGGTGCATTCTGGGTCTGGCTAACATGCTAAATGCTAAGAACGCATGATGGATCCTCCAACTGAGGAACTTGTTACCTCCAGTGAGGTGTGTGAGGCCCTTCTGCCGTGTGTGATGATAATCATACACTGTGACAGAGAGACTGAGTGGACTGGTTATAAAGTAGCAGAGAAGTTGAAGCTGCCGCAGATTGAAAATTACTTGCACAAGACTCACAGTATGACGTTCAGGTGAGTACAACAACAACAACAACAACAACAACAACAACAACAACAACACACTTTGTGTGCAGGTTGCGACTGACTGTGCGGAGGAGAAAGTCAACGTTGCCAGGCAACGTAGCATATGCGCGCACTGTATGTGTTGTAAAGACTGCAGCTCTCTTTTTGCTTTAATATTACTAAATATTAATAAAGAGTTTGTATTGTTTTATATCTTCTTCTTTTTCATTGTCTGCTTTGGTAATGTTTTATTCTGCTGTTGATTCTACAGGAAGTGTCAGGTCATTTAATTTCTTTAACTTAATAATGCTTGTTACAACCGCAGTGGTGTCCACAGCTCATTTTATTCATTGTTTGTTTAGTGTGATTCATTTATTTATTTGTGTCTCTGTTTATGCTGGATAAATCTAGTGAAGTTAAAGAGAGGAAGACATTTCTTTAAATTGATGATCACCTGTATGCACAGCTGCAGTGTCATTTACTTCAGACATGACATATGTATTTTTACATAAGGGCTCTGTGGTGTGATGTGTGGGCCTATATGTGGGCCTGTGTACTTGATTTTGTAGCCTAAATGTGGTCTTTACTCTAAGGTCTATTATATAACGTCATCATCATATACAGTTTTTTCTTCATCATTATTTCCTTACACTTTCTCCACGCCCTTCCTTTTTAAAAATGTATGGCAATAACATTTATTAACATTACTTTTACTTGAGTATAATATTCTAGTGCTGTACCTGCAGGTGTGACACACATTCGTCCTCTCTTTCTGACACATACAGTAGATGTAAGGCCATCACAGCTCACTCGAGCTTTGGTTACTTTGTCGTGTATGTTTATAGGAGAGTGACTATGACTAATGATACAACTGTTACAACAGGAAGCCTTGGACGAAGTGCATCCAAACTCCCGGCACATTACTCTAAATATAATTGCCTTGCTCATTGCTGGACACTAAAATAAAATAAAAAATATATCCAAATTGACACAAAACCAGGCCTTTTACCCCTTGTCTTATTTTCTGGGTATATGTCTGTTTCTGCTCCACTGCTGCTGTAGTTGTTGAGTAGAGAAAGAGAGTGGTTAACTAAAGGAGAGACTCAAAAGCAACACTAAGAAGAGCCAGAGGCATATGCTCTGTGTGTCTATTTCAAACTGCTGTCTTCCGCAGTAGGAGGGCTGGTGATCACATACTCAACCGTTTACTTCTGTGTGTGGTTCTGCACAACTACCTCTCTAATTCAGGCTCAGTGGAGACTTTTGCTACAAATGACAATAATAAAAGATTCACAGAGCAACCGTATGCTTCTTGCTCTGGATAGTCATTCAAATCCCTCTGAAGGATACGGAAGCGCTTTATGGCGCACAATAAGAAGACCAATACTCCATCTGTCACACATAATTCCCAAACCATTATGAATTCTTCCTAGAGCAAATACCTAGGTATAAATAGAAAGAGTCTTATCTTCTACAAGATGTGGCTATGAGTGAGGAGGGAGACCATAAAGCGTAGATTTAATAGGTGGAGGCTGTTCTTTTAATGTACCTGCTGCTGCATGAGCCCACATTCATCAGATGCTCCTTAAATTCTCTCACACAATGACAGGAAATAGGCTCATTTAAGCTTACAGAGTATCATAGAAGATCAAATGATTGAATATAATGCTCCCCTTCTCTTCCTGCTCTGTCTCTCTCTCTCTCTCGTTTGCACACACGAGTTCTCACTCCCTGCTCTCTCCTCCTAAATTCTTCTCTCTGGCGTCACAATGAACAGGCTTTTTGAAGATTTCTGAGATTTGGTTGCCATCAGGAAATGTGTCGGGCTGAACAATTGAAATATTCTTTCTATTTGCATCAGAGAAAGGAAAAATAAGAGGGCAGTAATTTGCTTCTCCGTATAAAGGAGGATCATTTTAGAGTCTCTCGGATGTGTCGCTCAAAAGCCAGACATCTTTAATCTATTTTTAGAATGAAAACATTGTTCAGTAAAATTGCACAATGACATGAGGGCCCTCATGTCAGCTCGCATATGATCCATGCCATTCCACCTATCCATATTGGTTTATGACTTATTATAAAATGCTTTATGGATACAAGGCCACGTCATTTATACTGCCCTCTGTAAATTATCTCGATCACACCCATTGTTCCAGCCTTGTTAAATGACAGTCAGGACGCTCTAATGTTATACTTGCAAGCTCGCTTTCTCTTTTGCTCTTGCTTGCCCACTTTTCCTCTGCCCATAACTTTGTCCCACTCCCAATATGCCTTTTTACAGCAAAACAGGTGTAACTAATAACATTAACAATGACTCCATGTACCACTGAGATGCAGTGGTGGGCCGTGCATTTCCCACCTAGGCCTTCAATGATGTCCTACACAGTCCTACCTGAATTATTCCACCTCTTAATACCATCATTATGACGCCATGGCTATAGAAACTATACATTTAGACAGAAACGCAGTATAACCGGGCGTTGCATCACCCTAACAACAGAGTTATATTAATATTTCCGAAACATTTAGTTGTAAATAGCATTCCCAGCAGTACAATGTGCCGTGCCTCTCGGAGGCTGTGAGCCGGGGGTACCGCTCATAGTTAGTGATTTGAAAGTGGCGGACAAACCCTTTTCCCAGCTGTGATAGTCTCGCTAGCGTCGGGGTTGGCCGTTCTCTTCTCACGATGTCTAGCTTTTCTTGAAAAGTTTGTCTTGAAAATGGCGTTGTAGTTATATCTGCAACCAAATCGATCTCTTGTCCTCCTTCAGCCATTGTGGGTTGAAAAAACAGCTTGTAGAAATCTACACAAATTAGCTCGTTCAAAGGTTGCTAGCTCTGCATAGCTCTGCCTATCAATCGTGCGTATCCAATCAAAAGACGTGGACGTGCTGACGTTATCGTACGCCTGCTAGCTGGCCCCAGTGTCCCCAACTCGAAATCTGATTGGTTAACGCCACAGTTTTGTCTCCGTTCACTTTAAGCGACAGGCGCCCGCACTGTTGATTCTGAAGGCCTCAGGGCAGATTTCTTGGACCCTGGCAACACATCATGGCTGAAATATGATTGGATAAAAGCTCTAACATAAATTAAATGAAGAGAATAGACTATGGGGAATAATTTAATACATGTTTGTGGAAAAAATATATCAAAATTAAATTTATATTCTGATGATGTTTATGCCAGCAGAGAAGGCCTCGCTGGCCCTGACGGCCCAGCACTGCTGAGATGTGACTACCAGGTCCCTGAAACTGAAGCCGCTAAATGGAGCCATCATAAATTTAGATTATTTATACCTGATGATTTTTCCTACTATATCAAAATGTCCCTGTAAAAAAAGGCTTATTCCACACTATAAATACAGTAATTCTTATATTAAAAAATAATAATTATAACGTACTGTTTTTGCACTTGAGGTGTTTCACCTTTATTACATCACAATTTGTTTCACTCTCATGCAGCTGTGTATTTTTTTGTATTTCATAGTATGACAATGGTGTCCATCAACAACACTGACAAATCAAGCAAATTCAGTATTCATACTAACATACTTGCGCATACTTTTTAAACGTTTTCCATTGTGAATGTACTACATGTAAAACCTGCATTCGATTTGATATGTAGTGTATGGGATTGGGTCACAGTTTACGCATCATCAGCTGATTTACCCCCCCCTGTGAACACCAGACTGTCATTGGTTAGATTAAAATGCAGTGGACCATTCTCTCACATTAATACCTGATTTAACATCTTGAAGTGTGAAACAAGTCTATTCTAAGTATTGATAGTATGACTTGTACTCTGTGTGCACGTACAACTACAGTACAGAGGGTCAAAGTTGAAACACACAGTTGGTCTGCATAAATGTGTCAAGAGTTCCTTTAAAACTAAGAGGTGAGTCTGACAGAGTTCAGGTTAGGGGTCCCCTCTTCACTATGCACACACAGATGGCTTCTGTACAGGGTGTGCAGGGTTGGCTTGGATTTTGTTTTTTGAATAAGGATTGTCAAGATGATTAATCTCGTTTTTGATTTACTTTACTTTTTAGTCTCCTCATCTGTTTGTTGTTCTCAACCTTTTTCCTATTCTAGTTGGATGGATTTTTTCCCCTCAATTTACCCTCTTGGAGTATTGAAGACATGGCACCTAATACAACCACAACTATTGCTGAATTTAAAAAAGAAATGTTTAATAGTATAGACAAAAGGATTCTTCTATGATATAATACAATAGTTTTACTCTGTGCAATTTATACTTCAGGCCCCAGCAACTTGCTAAAGGCATTGAGGTGTTCCTTGTAATCATAAAACATGTATGTCAGAGCAAACTGTGATGAATCAGCCTGAGGCATCATTTGTACCTGAGCTTCTCATTGTTTCTCACATTCTTTCTTTCTGCACAACACAAGCTCGACCTGTTTTGTCACATTGGCAAAAAGGTATCCTCTTACCTTGGTTTATGTAATTGCTTTCTTTGTTTCATAAGAGGCCTCATTACAGGAGAGGCAAGGACACACAGTCTCATACACCCTTAATGACTATTCCCCTGGATCTTATTAGGCCTCCTAGGAAATCAATTAGGACCCAGGGAAAGATTACAGAGACTTCTTATCCTGATCAGCCAACAGTTAAAGATGAGATGTGTAGTCATTATTTAACCATTAGATCCACATTGAGACAGGCAAGGAGTAGAGGACGCAGCAAGCTAGCCACGATACCACAGGCAGAGTAACGATGGAAGAGAGAAAGAGAAATAAGACGGGCAGTGGAGAGGGTGGAAGGCTACAAAGCGATGTCAGAAGTAAAACAATCTAAATTGGCCTATTGACGAGAGCTGGAGGGAAGGAGAAGAAGGCCAGAGAGAGTAAGAAGCAGTATGTGGGCCGGGTCTCTCCTAAAGGTTCCTGTCACATTAGAGAAGCTCCACTGTCTAGTGATTCTTCTCTAAAGGTAAACCTTGCTTGAATGAGCTATCATTTTAGACAGTTTGACTTCTTAAACCAAGATTCACAGCTCTTATATAAACCAAATTCAATCTCGGTATGTGCGCAGTATGAAAATGTGTCCAGAGCTTTTCTAAAGGGCTGCGATGTGATTTGGCCTGTCTTCTATCCATAGTATTTTTCAGACAAAAGAGGAGCCCACACTGACCCTCCTCCTCCTTTCTCTCCCTCCCCTCCTCCCTCCCCCGCTGCCGGTAGTCATTTCTCAACTATCCATTAACTGCACCAAATAGATGCCTGGAGGAGGAGAGGTCCTCACTCTGTTAAAGGGATTTTCTGTGAGATGGAAGGACATGGAGAGAGTTAGGTAACAATGAGTGGAGGAGCGGGTGAGGGAGTGAGAGAGATGGGGGTGGAAGAGATGGCTTTATAAAACGGCAGATTGGAGAGAAATGGGAGGAGGTGGATGGATGGCACTCTGCTGGGTGAAAATACGATGTAGAAAATGTCTTGTGACCTACTTTCGAACATGTCAGTCATTACGTTACTCTTGGCCATTTCCCTGACGCTGGTCACTCATTAACTCGCTGTATAGCCTCTTATTCACTATGCATGAGATAGGCCATCATTCAGAGCATGGAGCTCTACACTATCTGAACGAGATATGCTACTGCTATTCTTCCACAGAATACAGACTACAATGGCAACATTACAGGGAGATGAAGTCCTCTCCCCTTTTCAAGCGACCCAGAGGTTATTTTCATAGAGGTTATTAGTTTTTCTGAAAATGATAGTGATGACAGTGAGGGCTTTTGTCCCCATTTGAAGCTAAATTAGTATTAGCTACTTTTATTTTGTGTAACTTCACATGAGGTTTTGACAGCTTCTCTATGACTGACGCTCGGCTGTAGATGTTGAATGCAAACAAAATAAGCGTTGTCTTATCCTGGTTATATAATAAGCTTCTCAAGTTTTAATGTCAGTACAGTAGTGGCTGCTCATTTATTTCAGTATGATTTCAGTTTGTCAGAAATAGCAATGAAAGAAATCCTCTACATCGAGAAACAAAAGCTCAGTCAGAATTGGGACACTATGTACTTTACATATGTTCTTCTCCCCTGAGGACCTGAGATCTTTGTTTAGACTGTTAGACATGCTTCTGTAACTGTCTCTACTGTTCAAGGCAATATTTCCACAAGGTTTTGAATCTTGGATGAAGGGATTTTCCCAAATTCAGATACAAAGGTGTTGGATGGGGTTGAGATCCGGGCTCTGTGCAGGCCAAGCATGTTCTTCCACTAATACACTTTAAACCGTTTCTTTATTGACCCTGCTTTGTGCAAGGGGACACTGTCATGGGCAAACTGTCGTGTTAAAAACAGGAATGAGCCTTCCCTAAACCTCAAAGTTGGACGTAGACTACTATCAAAATAACATTAAGATTTCCCTTAATTAGAACTAAGGGACTTAGTCAAAAGCATAAAAGCTAGCTGAAGACCAAAAGTATGTGTACGGGTCAGTAGGTCATTCCTTGTAAATGAAACGCAAAATTACTGTCAATGACGTTCTTTTGTGCGAGACCTTAATCGGCCAACGTATTTTTTATACACGCAGACATTTAAAGTGCAAGACACCATCTGAAATAACCTTTATTGATATTATTATATGTCATATTTGGCACAATTCTTTGCCTTGGCTCTTTTGGTTCTGTCACCTTGTGAGAATGTTGCCACAACATTGGTAGCCTTTGTTAGTTTCTCTCGCTTGCCTTTTTCTTGGTGTGAGCGTATTACTGAGCTGAAATGTTGCGGTGTGATGCGCTTGTCAGGGGGCACTCATCTTCCAGGGAAACATAAATACGTTTGAAATTCTCCCAATAGCACAGAGTGAATTTATAGATCACTCATGCATCAGAAACTGGGCCATATGTACACCGCACAGCTCTCTGGGTAATCTTTGCAGCTCAGTCTGCTGTAACTCCTGGGACAGAGCAGAGTTTCAACATCTAATACTGTCTAATGGAAGTCAGACACACACACACACACACACATACATGAATATTTGTGCACATACACTATCTAAAGGAGGTCCGGAGTGGGAGCATCACACTGTGCATCACCTGATTCCCATTAGCACAACACATAGTTTGATACTGTATAAATAGATTCCTCTGTCTGCTAGTTCACTATGAGACCATATCCTGCAGTATCTTGGTATTTGATTTCTGCTGGTGGACAGCCAGAGCCAGACTGTTGGGAACGGCCTGGATCTAGATGTAGATCTGGGTTCAGACCCCAGACGCAGCCGGTCTGTCTGCCTCTATGGCCTTCAGCGCTTTCAGCCTCCTCTAACCTCCCAGACTGAGGTAATGGATGAGCTAAATGCTTTTAGGTCTCCTTAGAGTTTTTAGTTTTTGTCTATTTTCCCTCGATAACCTTTAAAAAGCATTTCCTCTGCTTATTGACAGCCTGCGGTCTTGAAAGCCGTACATTTTTTACAAATACATGACAACATATTGATTATGGAAAATGGAAATGCTTTCAAATTGCCCATTAAGAGGGTATGAATGCATAATGAGCAGCAACAGGGTATATTAACCCAAAGCGATGGGTTCATGCTCGGTCTCTGGCAGACAAGGTTGCTATGACGACATAGCTCCACATTTTCTCCAAAACTGCAACAAGTTACAGGACTTTCTCTCACTCTCACTCAAAGAAGTCTCAAAATACAAAAGTGCTCCAGGAGGTTACTGGACTAAGAAAATCCAACTGAAAATGAATTACAATGCAATCTCACTATATCTAACATGCTTTACTTTCCCAGAAGTAAACTGATGACATCAAAACATGTGTGTGTGTGTGTGTGTGTGTGTGTGTGTGTGTGTGTGTGTGTGTGTGTGTGTGTGTGTGTGTGTGTGTGTGTGTGTGTGTGTGTGTGTGTGTGTGTGTGCGTGTGTGTCGATGATGAAGACTTCAGATATGACAGCAGGTGGACGTGAGTGAAACAGAGATGTAGGTCAGCTTTGTACCTCAAAATGAATTCCTCTGGTTATTCTCAGTGGGACAACTGATGATTGTATTTTGATTCCTTGTGTGTGCACGTGTAGCATGTATCTGCACATGTGTGATTCTGCATCTTTATGTGCAACATGTTTCCCCCACATGATCAAAACATATGGCTGAAGGATATCGACCGGCTCTGTAACAGAACCTCTCGGGCCTTTCTGCACAGATGTCCTTCCGTACGCCCACATTTGATCATTTTCCCTTCTCCTTCCTCCCGAGCGGCCTTCACCCCCACACCTCCTCCCTGCCAGAGCTGCTTTCATTACAACTGAAGATGAAAACAGATCTGTATTCTCTGACTTTTGACTTCCCATCTCTCTTCTGAAATGATATGCATTGGTGTACAACTAATTTGAAAGTAAAATATATGTTTAACATTTAGTTCCTGTTCCATTTGACTTCAACACCAGAACCATAAAAACCTTCATGCTTTAATTGCTTCGATCAAATTGTAGGGAAATGAATAACAGATGTTGCTAGGGACACTTGAGCAGATATGTTCAGTAATATTGTGTTGCTACATAATATGGACAGCATTGCATTTCCTTTTAAAAATGTATTTCATTGCATATTTATGTGTTAGGGAAAAAGGTTGGACACAGGATCATTTACAGTTAAGTTTGCCACAATTACACTTGATCACTGATCAGATTTCCTTTTTAAAGTTGGCATTGAGAGGCATGTACTCTGAATTGTGCATTTTATGGTATGGTGTATTTTGGTGAGTAAAACAATAATCAGATGAATAGATAAATAAAATTCCAGGAAGGGCGATAAGGAGAAAATCAAACATCACAATATGTTTGACCAAATACCTCGATTTTGTGAAGATATTGTAGGGTTGTCTATTTGTACTTTCACAAAATAGTAACACTGAGATTTTTGATCAATAATCATCAGTAATGTGAATATAATGACTAAGTGGGTGAAGGCAAACAGCTACAACACTCTAGTAATTATAAGTGAACACTTTGCTCTCATGGGCATCACTGCTGCGAGGACAGTTCTCTCTTGACTGTGTGTGTGACTAGTTGTTTCTCAGTCAAGATGTTGTTCATTGAGTTTCCACATAAATCGTTTACTCATCATTGGGCTTCTCTGCTCTTTGCTTTGCATTCATAACATATTTTTTGAGCCATCCAGCTTCTGTGTGTCAATCCTGTTGCAGCTGATTGTTTCCCTGTTAGAAAGCTTAACAAGTATTTAGTCTGTTTGTAAAAAAAACCCAGAGTGCTTAATGACTTGGGGCTATTTACACGTACATGTCAGCTTTAGCATGTGGGCTAATTCACTGTCACACTGGCACTTCCATACACTGGCCCCCCTGCAGTTAGCTATTATAATGTTAATGTTACGGACTGGGAATGGACTGACATTTTATTTTGGTCAGCTCAAGCATCCCTATAGTAATGCCACATCAGACAGAGACACTGTATTGCTGTAGCAGCTCAATTTCAAGGCCAAAACACCATTGACGGAGGATAGATGAGGCGGATCCAATCTGCCTCTCATTTATATGACAAGACTAAAGACGCAGTTCCCTGCAGGCAAAGCAGTTTGAGCCTCCCACTCTGAAGATGGCTAATTTAGTAAATGTCTGTCTAACTAGTTCAGAACACATTAAGTGGGACATTTTAATACACATTTACTGCAGCAATAGAATATTGTAGCACGTGAGGCATACATAAGTGTGTGTGTTTGTTTGTACCTCTATATGCGTGAGAAGTCATTTCAATTTTATAAAATCAGGACAGTTTTGCATTGCATATGACATTTTGGCTGTTCTTTATCAAGGTGGTGTTTAAGGCATTAATGGGGTGTTTTCACATTGTCATAAATTTGGGAGAATAACAAGAGACTTCACCTAGTATAGGTCAAGCTAAAATAAATCCTAAATTACCCAAGATGCAACCGGTAACATCTTTGCTGTTGTCATCTTTTTCTCCATGCCCGGTTAACTCCCTGCCCCCAGTTTGTAACTTTTTCAATGTATTTCCAACGTAGGTAGCCCAAGCTGAGAAAACCATCATCAATTTACCAGACATCATTTTATTACACCTACGGAGGAAATGACACAACTGTTTTAACAGGCTAGCACCTTTCCCCTTTAAAATCCAGTGCAAGTAAAAGAAGAAGAAGAAAAGAGAAGAAGAAGAAGAAGAAGAAGAAGAAGAAGAAAGAAGAAGAAAAGAAGAAGAAGAAGAAGACAGAAGAAGAGAAGAGAAGAAGAAGAAGAGAAGAACCCTAATCCATAGTAGAGTAAAAAATGTAATTTGATTTATTTAATTCCATTTCACT
This sequence comes from Cottoperca gobio, assembly GCF_900634415.1. Classification (NCBI taxonomy): domain Eukaryota; kingdom Metazoa; phylum Chordata; class Actinopteri; order Perciformes; family Bovichtidae; genus Cottoperca; species Cottoperca gobio. The sequence goes on from NC_041364.1 coordinate 14,350,804, forward strand.
ACAATGATCATCATGGTGATGTCATTTGCAGTAGTGCGTCTTGGGCCACAGGGGTTTGGGAGTTATGGGATGCATTATGCCAGTAAGGGTCCTTTCAAGTACAGGTGTGTGTGTGTGTGTGTGTGTGTGTGTGTGTGTGTGTGTGTGTGTGTGTGTGTGTGTGTGTGTGTGTGTGTGTGTGTGTGTGTGTGTGTGACCACACAATGGAAATGTCAACATAATGAACGACAGTCTGATGATGACAAACTGGAGAGCGTAAACACACCCCTCTGCACAATGAGATTACTGAAGCATTAGAGATGTCACATCTAAAGGTTCTTGCAGGTAATGAGGAAGTCGTTGTTAGTACTTCTCAGATGAAGAGGAACATATACAGTATACATAATTATTACTATAATGAGTAGAAATTTAAGTTCTACTTATTTCAATGTTATGTCGTTTGATACAAATGACATACTGTTTTAACCCAACATACATTTTTTATAATATGAAGATTTCCTGCTTTTCTCTGTTTTATATGATACTAAATTGAATATGTTTTGGGTTTTGGACAAAACATCTTAAGACATCACCTTGGACTTTGAGAAACTGGTGATGGACATTTTTCTCTATTTTCTGATATTTCATAGACCACTAACTATTAATCTAGAAATATATTCTTACTGTGCTGTATATGCAGTTAAATATAAATATATACAGAACAATTTCTACACGATATGTATTTTAAATACAAAATAACATTGTCTCACCCTCTGACTTTTTTTGCCGTTGGTAACAAAATGTCCTGCAGTCTGCAGTCTGCTCCATTTTCTTCCCATAAAATATTCAACTTTTCAAGTCTGTGATAGTGAAGGAAATGTGGGGACCTCAGCAATATTTTTTGGCAGATAAGTCTGTAATCTGTTTATATTGTGTTCAGAGGAAATGAGAACAAAGTGAGTGTCAGTTTTCAGTTTTCACTTCCTCTCTCTTTAGCTAGACATGATTTCTTTTTTGTGCCGTCCTGTTTCAATGAGCAGACTGTGTCACTCACTGACCCTCTCTCCCTCTCTCCTTACTTCTACACGGGATCATGTAATGAATCACACAGGAGCACAATCAGCCTAAAAGACAGCCTAAATCTCTCTCTCTCTCTCTTTTTTTATCTCTCTCTGTCTCTCTCTGATTGTCTGTCTGTCTGTCTGTCTGTCTCTCTCTCTCTCTCTCTCTCTCTCTCTCTCTCTCTCTCTCTCTCTCTCTCTCTTTCTCTCTCTCTGTCTATCTGCCCCTCTCTCTGTCTCTGTCTATCTGCCCCCCCCCCCTCTCTCTCTCTCTCTCTCTCTGTCTCTCTCTCTGTCTCTGTCCCCCTCTCTCTCTCTCTCTCTCTCTCTCTCTCTCTCTCTCTCTCTCTGTCTCTCTCTGTTTCTCTCTGCCTCTGTCCCCCTCTGTCTCTCTCTGTCTCTCTCTGCCTCTGTCCCCCTCTCTCTCTGTCTCTGTCTATCTGCCCCCCCCCCTCTCTCTCTCTGTCTCTCTCTCTGTCTCTGTCCCCCTCTGTCTCTCTCTGTCTCTCCCTCTCTCCTTCCTTCTACACGGGATCATGTAATGAATCACACAGGAGCACAATCAGCCTAAATCTCTCTCTCTGTCCCTCTCTGATTGTCTCTCTGTCTGTCTGTCTATCGCACACCACACACACACACACACACACACACACACACACACACACACACACACACACACACACACACACACACACACACACACACACACACACAGGAGTTTGTTTGTTGATGTGGTGCAGCATGGAGGCTTTCTCCACTCCATAACAAGTGCGTTTGCAGCCTCAGGGCCTGCAGAGCTCCTTCTATAGACGGAATCGGAGTTTCCGGTTTCCGGTGGGATCACAATGCATGCTGGGGTGGCAAGCCTAGAAAAGTGAGCACCAACTATACAAGGGCCGCCATATTGGATTTCTTCTCTACGTGTTTACATTGTATTTAGCTTATTCTTCAAGCGTGTTGTAAACACACCTACTACTCTACAGTGAGTTCTGAACTCCTTTCTTATGATAAGGTTCAGATGTGGAAAGTCGAAGCTTTGAAAGTATTTTGCTGCAAGCGGAATTTAAAGGTTTCAGGAACAAAACTCGAGCTTATGGCCAGGGTGTTTGCTGCATCAGAGATGGGGCATTGAGGAGCAACCAACAGCTAACGAAAGAATTTCAATCACAGAAAAAGAAAAGACTAAGCTTTTGGTTATGCCGAGTGGCGTTTCAGTGCCCGATCCCTTGACATTGCAGGATGGCTGGGTCAATGAAAACAACAGCATGACTTCTTGGCCGCCGATATATACCTCAGCGATATAACAGTTATTTTTAATGTCTGACCACCCAGGGAACGATGTCGAGTTTCTTAAACTAACTTTGAACGAATACAAAGAAGGCAAAGCATTTAGACTGTTTGACTCTGGCTGGTTGAAACAAATATCTTTCAACCCTCTCGCAGATTCTGAGTATTGCTTTTTGAAAGCAAAATGTACTCATTCAATGAAAGTTTCCCATACGCCACATTCGGCATGGATCTGCGCAGTCAAGAAAACTGACGATATCATAAGTGCTTATTGCAGTTGTGTTGCAGGGTAAGCTATATAATATATACCTAACTTGTGTTTGTTAATTATTATAAAACTCAATATATAGAAAGTACATTTGTCAATATATAAATCAAGTAGATAGACTACATACCCCAGGTCGAGGAGAATTCATTTGTTGGTTTTCCTTGCATGAAATGCTCACTGCAAATCCGCGAAGATTTCTTGTTCTCCCCAGACTTCCCATTGTAATCCTGTCTCTTTACAGCTTTGGTCCATGCTAGCCTTCTGTCATTGTTCTTTAGTGCTGTTGGAAATGGAAATAGTTCGAACGGGGGCTTGCAGTCGCAATTTTTGCAATCGTGAAGCTCACAATGAGATTCTGCCCAACTAGCCAAATACAATGTAAACACGTAGAGAAGAAATCCAATATGGCGACCCTTGTAGAGTTGGTGCTCACTTTTCTAGGCTTGCCACCCCAGCATGCATTGCGATTCCACCGGAAGCCCGAAACTCCGATTCCGTCTATAGATCCACCAGACTCCCAGGTTTGAGGAGGACATGAAAAGTTTGTGCACAACAACTGCTCCAATGTTAAGCATGCAGGCAGTCCATCTGTCTGTATGTAACTGTGTTTATTCCGTGTGCAAGTATGCAGATGTGACTATCTGCCTTACTTGTCAATTAATTTCTAAAATGAATCTCCTGTTTCTGCATTAGAAGTTTCTGTCTGTCCAAGGGGCTTGTTGTTCATTTGAATTAGAGCCCACTTATGGGAATGATTTCATGTTTGAGCCAAGAGAACAAGGGGACAGGGGCTAGTTATCCACTTGCTGATGTGGGACCTTGTGTAGGGAGCTGAATATAGTGGAGAGTAATCTTTCACCCTAATACAGCACGACCAGCTGCCTCCCAAGCCCCTGCAATGAAGACAGATGATAGTGAATGGCTATGATCTGTGGGTGCGGGAATTCATTTGCTAGTGTAAGAGAGTGAGAGAGAGAAAAAGGAGTGAGAGTGAGTGTGTGTGTGTGTGTGTGCGTGTGTGCGTGTGTGTGTGTTCAAGCTGGAGAACGGTGATAGAGAGGAGCGAGCCATGCTGTTTTCACAGGCCATTTCCCCCAGGCTTTCTGTGTGCACAGTTGGGGCCTACAGAGACGCTGCGAAGATAGACACTATTCATGGGCCTAAAATATTCAAGGTAGAAGATGGAGCAAGCACAATGACTCCCTGGTAAAGTCACATTACAATAAGTTATGAGTTATTTGAAGTTAGCATTAACAGCAAGTACAGATTTTATATGTTAAGCATTGAAATCATACTTTTAGTTATGTGGCTTGGCTTGACTATCTCAGCTACTGTTAAATTGGATCACTTATGTAGTGAAATATCTTGAGATTTTATAAATGGATTGGCAACAAATTTCTAGGGCGAAATTGACCAAATGTCGTTTCAATTTTTTACATTTGAAGCTTCTATTGAGGTTTTCGAATAAAGCTTAAAATGTCTGTCGTTGTATTTTATGACGTCGCCCTAAAAATAAAAAAGACAAAATCCTCAATTTGAATAAAGTGAGTCACCGGATTAAATGAGTCAATTAACTTACTTTTAATGAACATGAATTGTCAGTGCGTGCCTCCTTTACAACTTTACAACACACTTTACAACACTGGAGTTATTGCAATGAATGAAGCTTCAAACTATTCGGAACAGCCTTATACATTTCATCATTCCCAGAGGCTGAATCCTGATGACTTCTGTGATTCCCTGACTGTCCCTCTAGCGCCACCACCGATTCATACACAACACAAGGCGTAAAAAGGGATTTTATGATGACATTGTGGTCTATAAGAGTCATGCCCCTTACTTGTGCACAGCTAACAACTTATATCAGTCTTTCTCGGCACTATCAAACGCAATAATCCTCCTTGTAAATTCAACGTAATGCACTTGAGGAATTATAATGAGTCTTATTGTTGCAGCGCTCTGAGCTCTTTTATAAATGCAGACCGAGGCCTTGGCAAAGACTCACACAGGCCATCTGGGTACATGTGAGGTACAGCTGATGTCACATTACCAGTCCCTCTGTCATTAACAGGAATTTTAATTACTAGTTAGAAATCAATTTGTAGTCAAATTAATGTCCTTTTTATATCTAGTTGACAACAGAAAAGATAAATACATTTTAAAAAATGCATCACAAGAAAAGAATAATAGGTTAATACTTAATTGTTCCAGTGATCTTTTGTTTTGAAGGTAATCCATGAAATAGGGAGAAGCACATACAGTATTTGGCATCGGTCTGTCCCCATTTCTTTTTTCATTCATGTTCTCCTTAAAAAGACAGTGAGAGATTATCAGCCTCCCCCTCCTCACTGGTATTTGATTCCCCCCAGGAAAAACATGAATGACACAGAACAGGAGGTTAGGTAGTTATACAATAAATTGAATGTCGAATAGGGAGATGCCCTTTTCAAATGCTCTCTCCGCTCTTTGCACCTGAGGGACACTTGAGAAGCCTGAACCTGCTGACTCATTAATGCAAGCAAGAGGATCCTGCTGAATACACACTATGGGATTCTGTGGCAACACTCATACTCATACACACATACTCATACACAGGCAAACACACACATCTTCTACGACTAATCCCCCAGCTCTGTCTATCCCAGCCTCAAATCAAATTGAGCTGCAGCCACATTGAACACCACAAAAAAAAGAAGTGTAGAAGTGGTGAACAATCATCAGATAAGTGTGGCTGGAACATTTGTAGAGAATCTGACACCTTGCTTTTACACAGACTCTCTCTGCTCCGGGAATACACACTGAGAGATGTACTAGAGACAAAGCGAGAGCGGGATGCTGAAAATGACAGAAGTACACAAACGCACATAAATATGCAAACATTTGCTCACACGCTCATGCGTGCACATGCAGTGTATTCTGTAGCAACTCAAGAACACATGCACAGGTAACCACAAATGCGTGAATGCAGGGGATTCTGTGAAGACGCAGCTACACATGCATCAGCCCTCTTATAAGTTAAGATGCTTTCTTGTCATTGCATGTTAAACACAACAAAATTTAGTTTGGCAGATATCCACTCCACTATCACCCCATCCCCCAATAACACAGCTCACGTATGCCAGCGCGAGTGGATTTGAATAGTGTTTTGAATAAGCTGCCCTGACTGATTGGTGTGGGTGTGTGGGTAGCAGTGGGCACGACATCTTCAAAGACTCATTGTTTAGTGATGAGGTAGGCATGAAAACAAATCCCGGGACGAGGAGTATAACCCTTTGTGCTTCATCCACGTACATATACATTTCCTTTAGAACTATGACAGCTATGCTGTTATGTAATCTGCTGTGTATTGAAGCTGTCAGAGACTTCAGCGGACTGCAAAGACACGCTCTATACATAGACCCCTCTTTCTGTTCCTCCTGCACTCGGCCTACACACTCTGACTCACCAACAGCCTCACACTGATTCTCCAACTGCATTTATATTGAAGATCATCAGTGCACATTTTGATGATATTAAAGGAATTCAACGGGAATGTTCTTAGTAAATCCTGGCAAAATGTATTGTCACATTGCTCTTCGTCATGGTACCGCTGCAGAAAGGCGTGTCATGGCTGGAGGCTGAGTGGAAATGACACAAACAAATGCACTGAACTGGGAAGGATCATGGAGGTGGACTGTCCTTTTATAGACCTGTGTTCATTTGAATTTCAAACTATGTCCTCAGTGTTTGGTTGTTTTAATAGTAAGAGTCTATATTACTTCCCACTTACTTACAAGCTTAAACCTGAGACCCTTTTCTCTTCAAATGATTTTAAACTTAGAATAAAGGACGTGGTCACTGCTAGCATTGATTGCTCAAATTAGCTAACTAACTAAACACATGTCCAAGTATTACTGCTTTCTTAATGCACTGTATGATGGAATGTATTCTTTGTCATATCTATTGTTGTTGTGATCTGATTTGTTGGATGCTGCTTTTTGACCCTGTCTTGGTTATGTCTCACTTGTAAAATAGGTTCTAATCTCAATGTGACTTCCCAGTTCAATAAAGGTTCTATATATATATATATATATATATATATATATATATATATATATATATATATATATATATATTATACTACAAAGTATGATCTCTCGACATGAGAAAGGTCCAGCTATGTTCAGCACAAACATTGGGTCCATCTAATTAAATGACAAAATATGTTAATAATGTTCAAATGAAAATGAATCATTACGAGGGAATAGCTGTGGCACTTAGAAGGTGATTTATATGTATTCCGCTGCTTCATTATGTTAAAATCCTTTAATATGAGATGAGTTTTTATCGCAGCTGTAAAAAGCGAGAGTGGGGCGAGTGAGGTGAATATTAAGCCTGAAGGAACATCTTTTATTGCTGTACAACTTGTTCCAGCGTGTTCAACATCTCCACCCACACAATACCGGGTGGGGTACATGTGCACAAACACACATACATATAATATGTACACAATACACAAAGACACACATCCAAGCCCACATCACAAATTTAGAAATGCAGTTTATAAATCTCCATGGGTCCTCTTTGTACCAGGCAAAATATCATATTTTTTCATCCTCCTCGGCTCCTTATAATTTTCCTTCACTTCCTCCTCCATCTTTTCTACTCGGCTTGTTTTTATTTTCCTCTGTTCACATCCATGCTTTATATTATTTGCCTTCCAAAAATCACAGATCATCTCATTAGGACGCAAGTCAGAGGAAAAACATCAATATTACCCATGGGTGACGGCAAACTGCATGTTTGTATTCAGATTTGTTTACAATAAATACAAGTAGTAGTACAATGTTAAAGAACTCTATTACAAATAAAAGGCCTGCGTTCACAATTTAAAGTAGAAAGGTAGGAATACAAGGAAAACATCTTAGGGTGTCAAAAGCAATTAAGTAATATTTATGGAGAATGGCCCCTTGTTATATGTTATATTACATATTGTATTATTGTTGATACATGAACATATGCAGCATATGTTTTAGTTGGTTGAAGTGCAAATCACTTTAACTACTTTATATAATGTTAGTTTAACTTTTAACAGTATATTGTATTTTCTGAATTCATTTAAAGTGTCAATCTGCAAAGTGTCCAGTAATTATAACTTTCAGATAAATGAGTAAAAGGTACAATGTTTCCCTATAAATAAATATAGTGAAGTAGTAGAATAAAGTAGCATACAATGAAAACACGCGGGTAAAGTCCAAGTATCTCAGGACTTCAGTAAATGTACTTAGTTACTGTCCACCACTATGCAATTTCACTGTACAGCTGTATTTCACAAAGGAAAAAGCACAAAGAAAGAAAAGAGAAAAGCAGCTGAAGTGTCCCCCGCAGCATTAAATCAGGGCGGAGGATGCAGAGTAGATGGCTAATGGGCGACCTCTTTGATAGCTGCCAATTTATGGATGTCTAGAAAAAGACAGTGAGCTGGTGGGAGGCACATACCCAGAGAGCCTCACTTCCATTAAAGTAATTAGAGGGTAATCAGGATAGGGACACTGCTATCCCACCTTGTGCCAGCCCTCACACAAACCTGTTGCTAGGAAACCCAACAGAGGGCCCGTGGAAGGACTATCAAAAACGAGCCACCCTGATAATAAATCCCTGCATCATGGAGGGCATCACTGAATGAGACGCTGGCAAAATACGGACATCGTAATGTGATGGAACATTTGTAAGGCTGAAAGAGAAATGGCGTAAATGACTTTTCCCACAGATAGGAAATATGGTAATAATGTAATAAATTCATCATATATAGGATTTTCAATTAATGCAATCTGAAATGTATCCTTTTCAGTAAGCCAGGTTAAAGAAGCTGGGGCAGTGGGAAGAAGCTGTGAATAGGCTATGACGCATGTTCTGCTTTCTTTGTGTCTCCATAGGAGCGTTGTCAGTGCTATTGTACATGGCGCCCAGTATGTTTCCATCCCAGTAAGGATGTTGGTAATTATAGAGAAGAGGGCAAGACATGGGTTAATTATCACACATAATGAGACGAGATGCGTCTTCCTCACACACACTTTTCAATCCCTCCACCGTTCTCCCTCCCATCTCACTACCTCTCTCTCTCGATTGAACCATTTGCGGCACTCTTGATTTGCCGTCTCTCTCTCAGACTTACACTAATTATTATACATTTACTTTCCTAATTAATAATTATGCTGTCTTTGTGAATTACCCCCGGTGGTGTGGAGTGAAAGGTCCTGCAGGCCTGGATGGTGACTGGTTGTACTGAGATCTGGGTAAGAGCAGGGGGCTGCAGAGCAAGAGTAGGGAGAGAGGGGAAGAAAGAGAGCAGGAGGTGTGAGAACAGGGGTGCAATGAAGCCAAGGCAAAATAGTCTCATGGAAACAAAATAGAGAAAGTGATGCTTTCATCAGAGTAGGATTCACTCGATCTGCGACAGCAACACAACACGAGACCAGGGCTAGTCTAGATTATTTTCATTATCGATTAATCTAAAATAATCGATTAATCATTTGAAAATAGAGAAAAATGTGGAATGTCTTTTCCATGGTGAAAAAAAGGTGATTTCAGTCCAAAGATCTTCAGTTTAATATGATATAAAAGAGAGAAAAGCAGAAAATCTCAATATTTGAGAGACTGAAAACAGCATGAAAAATGACATTAAAGATTAGTTGATACGCAAAATAATTAGCAATTAGTTTTATGTCGATACACTGATTGATTAGTAATCGTTGCAGCTCTTCACAAGATTTTAAAGTTGTGTTTTGGTGGAGTTTTTTATGTCAACTGGTTAAAAAGTACATCTAGATGAATCCTGTATGAGTTGCACAGTAGTTGAAACAACAGCAGGGTGCTCTACACATGTTGGGGCATGGTGGAGGTGACACACACACAACACATACACAAAATAACCCGAACTCAGACTGCACTGTCCGTGAGTCATACTGTTACGGCACTCTCATAGCTCCTCTCTTTGCATAATGTACCATACTCGAAGGATCATAGTCGTACTCCCACTCAGTGCCCCTGAAGAGTTCTCTGCAGCTGTCCATGACTTGGAGTGCTGCTACAGTGATCTTCATGCTGCAGCAGACAGTTTTATATAATAATCCAGGGATTATATATCATCTAGTAATGTAAAGCCACACATGTCATGGATGACAAGCTATAACCAACATAAGTGGGTCTGTCTGTATCCTTTTGCTGAAGTTATGGCTATAATGGAAAGTCTTTGTTTGTGTCTGTGGATGTGAACATTGTCTGAATTATGTGAGTCTAAATCAATATTGCATTTTGATTGCCACTGTCATGCCACATGCCCGTCCATGTGTAGGTAGGATCTGTATGGATGTCTCTGTGGGAAGCATTTTCTCTGCAGAGAGCACATTTCTGCTTTTTTCCTCCTCGTGCTGATGGGGTGCTGTCAGAATTAGATGATACATATGCTGCTGACTAGCAGCTACCAGGATGTGCACGGTAAGAAATGTGCTTTGTGTGGGGAATTTCATGTTCAAAATATTACCCACAATCCCTCACCTTTGACAAAGCGTTTTATCTTACTGTCACTGTTGAATGCTGACAAAAAAAAACCCAGGGTAGCAGCCATGCCGGTGAAATATTGCTTGAACATAAGTGGTGATGCCTTTTTATTTATTTTTCCCTTTTAACTTAGTGAGGCTTGTTGAGCTCGTAAGGATTACAGTGAGAGTGTGATGTTTTACTTTAATGCAACATTATTTTGCGCAGTGATCATATTTGGCTTCATCACTACTGTCTCGTGTGGGTTCTCATCAACACTCTTGAGTCATGTTGTAAAGCCTTCACGTGTGTTTGGTTTTTGGAACAAGGGGCTCCTGATCGTCAGCCATCGCTCACAGGCATGCTGCGTGTGTTCATGTTTGTGCATGTGCAGTCCTTATGGATCATAGGATGATGTACGGAGTGGAACCAGTGAAGCATCGTCCTCGTGCTGTAACATTCACCATATCTGAGCATCTGAAATTATGTTCATTATCCACCCATAATTAAACATGTTGCATACCTGCTGAACAAAATGGGTAGACTGCTCTCAAATGTGACAGGGTGCAGCTGTGCATGTGTGTATGGGGTATTTGTGTGTGCATGTACATGCCAAATAGAGACAGTGTGTGTACACGTATCCAGCCCCTCATGACTAATCCGACAGTCACACTTGTCCACCTGGTCCTTCCTTCATTATCACTGCAGACGGCTCAGCGTCTCACCTTTTCCCTCGCCTGCTTCTTCTCTCACATGTCTGGCTTCCAACAGGGAGGTGAAATACTCCAAATACCAACACACAGATATGAAATATGAAGGAAACCTGGGGGGGGGGTGGAAGAGTTACAACATGGTCCAGATGTACATATGTTTCGATATGCAGGGTCTAAAAATGTCTTTAAATGTCTGGAATCGTAAGAGGGGAGGCATCCAATCTGGGTCTAGGTCTGCGAGGTCTGTATAGTGTGGCTCTGTCGATGCTCCGGGCAGAGTTGCTTAAAGTATATTTATATATTAGTAAAAGTAGTTGTATAGCAGCAATTGTTAAAAAAACAAAAGGGAAAAAAAAACAATCTTTACCTATATTAAAGGTAGTTTCATAAATGTGTATGATTTAATTTGTGCTCATTCAAAGACAGTTTTATAATGAAGATGTCTTTGTTTCCCTGACACAGAAGGGGGATAAATAACAACAAAAACAAATTGGCAGAGAATTTCACAATCAGTGCATCCCCACTCAACTATGGTGTATCTGTATACTGTCTAGTTTGTCCATTTTGTTTGCCGCAGTAATGTTATTATTTTTTTCCTTTTAGACTTATTAAAAAGGTCCTCACAGCAATAAAGAACAAGTACATATGATAAGAGCTTGATGAACACTATTTGTATTAATGTGTTTGTCACTGTTTATGTGCGTCCACCCACACCTTCCAGTAATGTTTGTCATCCGTTCTTCAATAGTGTGTTGCTGTTTCATCTCTCTGTAGTAACTCACCACTTTCTTTATGAGCGTTTCCCCAGGTTCTTCTTTTCTTTTTAGAAAGTCAGCCTGCTACAAAGATGGAAATGAATGCAAACAAATCTACGGTACAGAGTGAGTTTTAGGGCTTCACTACTGTTGCTGCTGCAGATATCTAACAGAAGATGGGGCTTAATAGGAAGAAGCATTAATCCAATATCTAGACTCCCCAGCTGGTGTACCCACACATAAATTACACTGTGACGGAATGTGTGTATATGAATGCTGGAATTTGACAAAAAACTCAAACTGATTTTGAGCAGGTGTATCATAGGAAATGTGTACATGCAGTGTATATATGTAAGCCTGTCACAGTAATTACGATATTGACTTGATATATGAACATGACCCCGATCATTCTTATGTTATCAACTCATCGTCCAGGACAGAATGATTCTCTAGAACTGAACTGCTCTGTGGCCTTGTGTGAGACATCTACACAGTAAGGTAACCCTCAGGAAGCTGATAGGCTCCACTGACTCTGATTACTGTGTGTGTGTGTGTGTGTGTGTGTGTGTGTGTGTGTGTGTGTGTGTGTGTGTGTGTGTGTGTGTGTGTGTGTAAAGACCGATGAGGTAATGTCACACTCCATTATTCTCAGATAGCTCTCATAAGTGTGCACTGTGTGTGCACATGCGTATGTGTGAGTGTGAATGGTCTCCAAGGACAGCCCATGAAGATGGACTGGAGGCCGGTGCTAACATGGGGAGCAGAGACTCAGCACTGTTTAGATAAAGGAAACGTAGGAAGGAGAGGAGGGAGACAGGGAGTAAGTTTGGGCCACATCTTTTTTCTAAAGGTCCCTGTCACATTAGAGAAGATCCACTGTCTACCTGCCTCGTAAAGGTAAACCTCATTACAATGAAGTATAGTGGCTGGCTTACAATACCAGAAGTCATATCCTGTAAGAGAAACTTCTCTACAACTGAAATAAGTTGAAATATTACTGAATGGATAGGACAGAATGGAATTGGATCAAATGGGATAGGGTCTCATTGGATTGAAAAGGAAAGGATCTGATTGGATAAGATTAGAAAGGATTGGATTGGACTAAATAGGATTGAATCTCAAAAGGATTGGGTTGTATAGGGGAGATATCAGAAACAAAAATAGCAGGTGTTTAGCTTCTACACAGGTGCACACATGCTTGTGTGACTTTGAATGTATCAGCTTGTTTGGAACATCACATAGACAGTCTAGATATGAGTCATTCTTCACACCTGGTTCAGTATGGTAAATACCCGAATCCTTTCAGGAGTGATCCAAGACCTGTAATCATTACTGGTGAAGACACTAAAACAGATTATTAGACAACATAATCGACTCACGCTGGATGATGATGATGATGATGATGATTTCAGTGTCTCCGTAGGGAAACCGGCTGAAGGATGATGTCATGGGCTCAGTGCTAATCATGTCCAAGGCTCCACATTGATGTCTGGGAGCCTGATTGGATTGGCGACAAGCACAAAGGATGATGTCAACCATCTCATTTGGCATTGGCCCAATTGTGCCATGGGCCCTGCCTGTGTGAATGATGAACTGTGCTCATAGCAACACTGTTAGAGCTGAAGCTCAGTGACAAAGAGAAAGCCTGACAGAGAAGAAGAAAAAAGAGTCACTTTAGCTGGAGAAGTAGCTGCCTACAGGCTGTTTTTTGACCTGTTCCTGTTGGTTTTGAATCAAAGACTACCTTTGATAGTGCAGGCAACCAGAACACTGCGCTTAAGTGGCCTGTATGGCTGAGTGGAGGAATACTATGAATCACAGACCGGCCCTCACAGGCTCAGGCCTGCTTTTTAGGTCAACTAATGCTCTAGCCAGAGTATAATGTGTAAGATTGGTTTTGAGCGTGATAGACTTCAAGACGCTGGTCGCAGTTTGAAACATAAACGAACACTCACTGTACACTGTTACTCTGTATCGCCGTCATTTGTCATGGGAAGTGTAGGATTGACTCTCTCACCTACTCCTCCTCTCTCCCACTCGCTCACCAATCTGAGGTGACAAAGATGGAGACGGAGTGTTTCTGCTGAGAAAACCCATCTGTCACCCTGGCAACGGGAGAGGTGGGAGGGGTATTATCCAACGGAGACACAGCACAGGCCTGTCAATCATGCCGCCTCCTGGATTCTCTGTCTGTGAAGTGAGAGGATCAATAAGAAGGTAAGGACAGACAAGGGGAAGAAGGATATAGAGACAAAACATAAAAGAGATAAAACAGTGAGTGGTAGTGGGGTAAAGGTTTACTTATTGTCACGCCACCGTTAACTCAGATGCACCTGGACTGTTTCATTACTCTCTGATTGCTTGTCAATCCATCATTTTAAGATTGAGCAAAATCCAGGTTAGAGACAGAAATAGCTTCACTGTTCCTTTTAAAGTAACGCCTTCAAAAACTGGTCATAGGTTCCTGAATGAATACTATTCAGATCAAATCTCCCAGTTTTAGTAGTGCCTTCAGAAGCAAAAGCTCTTAAAGTTAAAGTCAGTTTTGTCCACATCAAACGGAAATAGGTCACAGTTGCTAGCACATCCATTTTGAACCTTAAGTGACTTGTTTTACCACCCCGCAATTTATAATAATAATAATAATGAAGTGCCTTTAGCAGCGTTAAGTTATAACTGTTAAATCAAAGAAAAGACAAATAAATTGCCTGTGGTTGATGCAGAAAGTTAATTAATATGAACAAAACAATTATAATTTCAGTATAATCTGTAAATGTAAATCACCTCCCACAAAAAAAAAAAGATTTGTAAACTCAAAAAGTATTTTGCAATTATACAATGGATCAAAATAATAAAAGCACAATACTTAACATAAATGTTGCTGATTATTAAAAAGAAAAAAAAAGAAAAAAACAACCCTGCTCATATAGACTGCATGCTCTTACTTTGAAATGTAGACATTGTGTCATCAACAGGCATCATGTGCTTAATGAAAATGGCCGAGTGATACAAGTGGATTTTCGTTCCAACCAGCGGAAAGTTTGTCTCAAAACTCTGTGTGTATAAAATGCCTTTTTGATCCACAAATAAAAACTGGATTCACAAATGCCTATTAGAAAGTTGTAGACACAAATGTTTTTCATTTAGTTGTAAATCAATTGAATGTATTGAAGTGGAAAGAAGTGTATTTGAAGATCTGTTTTATATTTGCAAAATATTTTTGGGAGTTTACAAATCTTTTTTACGCATTTGTGGAAAGTGATTTACATTTACAGATCACACATTTACACGCGGATTGTTGATCTGTTCACGCACATAATATTGAGACAAATCTATCTCCATAAAGACACAAGCAAAGATGTGTTATGAGGTGATTCAGTGTGCTGAAGAAAGCCAGAGGCAATCAATAATAGCCATTCAATATGAATATAAAGAGTTCAGCACTCAGAATGCATCCTGTAGCCTTCTGGCCATCCTTTAAGTCTGATGCTGAAAAGATTTAGTTGCACAATGAGTGACGGGGGACAAAAATAAAATAAAGGGGGGAAAACATGATTCACATACGCGTATATTTCATACTGAGATTCAGGTATAAATTAGATCTATAATGTAATAATAATATAATACTGTATCATAACAGCTACATGTTAATGTCTACATTCAGCAACCACACGATAATCTATCACTCATGAAACATGAAACTTAAAAATGACTGCAGTTCTTCATGAGCTTCTCAAAGCCGTCAAGAGCAGAAAAGGCACCTGCTGGGGAAAGACTCATGGGAAACAATCGAGGTAGTAGATCAGCAATGGTTGATTGTTTTATTCAGATCCACGTGCAATATGAACAAGATCTTCTAGTGGCAGTGCTGATTCTTTATAATTCAGCCTTTATCATATATCAGTGCTCTTAATTACTCTTCTTGCACACGATTCAAGTTAATTAAATGTAATTACATTTGAAAGTACTGAAATAAATCAATATATAACAGGCGAATGATCGTGTTAGGCAACTCTGAAAAGTCTTATTTGATCTGATCCTGTAACTTTAATAAAGAATGACATGCAGTACATACAGTGTGTGCTCTGAAGCCTTGAGAGATACATGATGTCAGGACCAAAGCCGTCAACATGGATTCCTGGAGCTCCACTGTGACCTAGTATGAACCAACCGGCCCCATATCCTTTCTCTCCGTCTCAGTGTCAACATAAGACATGACACATGTCAGAAACTGTCAGGCACAACCATGTCAGAGCAGCTCAGATGAAATACACCCGTGCCCTGCAATCATTGTATGCACAAGCAAACAGCCAAAAAAAGATTCATGAGGCCATTTGACAAACAAGGGTACACATCTTCTCCCCTTAGTCCTGCTAAATATTGCAGCTGACATGGATTTGGATTTGCGCGTCTGTGTCTTTGATGAAGAGCACAGACGTCAACTGAAACATCAAATAATCCTAAAGAGCTGAGAAACATTGCAACCCTGAAGATTCCTCAACACAAATTGATATAATATACAAGAATGTCTCCAAGTTCAGTATTTTCACAGAACATTATTTGTTTTTGTCAATCTAAGCTTTTCCAAGTGTCAAAGAGAACAAATCTGATACCCTATGTCCTTGAGTGGAGAGCACATTTCCCACTATGTGGCCATGTAATCCCCTGTACCCTGCTGATCCTAGAACCACAGGGAGAGTGGCAGAGGCCTGTAGCTCATCGAAAGAGCTCTGTCCCGGGCAAGCTAAACACAGACCCTTCCTCCGTGGGAGTTCTCCGAAAGATTATGATCCCTGCTTGAAAAGTCGACGTGTGATTGATATCCAGGCATGCACTACACATGACAATAGGGTGATTAATTACATCTTTCTCTTTGACTGAATAGCACACAGCACAGGGGTACATGCTGTGTGGGAGGATGAGCCTGTGAATAGATGCTTGTCATCACAGTCTCCTCTGGTTGTTAATGACAGGTGGCAGCCTGAGCAGGTGAGGAAAGAAAACTCCAGATGATAACACTTTCTCCACCACCCCCTCAGATACACACACCTATGGAAGGTTAAAGATGTCTCTGAATCACCAAGACCACTTTTCTTCTTCCTCCTCCTTGTGTTCATCTCTATTTATTTTTCCTCTCCCACTGTTGTGTTTTAGCTTAATGCCATCAAACATATGTGCATTCCTCAGTGGTAGCAACAGACACACTTCCTAACTCACTTTAACTGCGTTTTGCAATGGCCGTGCACAGCTAATATATTGGCTGAATTACCATCAATTTATCAACCTGTTGCAAAGGCTGATGGGAGGATGGAGAAAGGGTAATAATACCACAAGCAAGGTAAAAACTATTTTCTGATGTTCTTACTGTAGCACAACCATGGGACAGCTGTCTTTGAGCTTTCTCGCACATAAGGTATCGGTAGGTTTTACCTTCATGTCAGAGAGTCAACATTGAGGCACGTCTAAGGCACACACAAAACATTAAGACATGATGCCCCAGACACCAAAATCTAGATTTAGAAGATACCACTAGATGGGGAGAAAGTTTGGTATGTCGGTATTATTTCATCAACACGAGCGGCCAGTTTAGCTCAGGAGAAGATCAAGGTTTGGGTTAAAATAACTACGTTTGAAACACATAGTTAATTTGGGGCAACAAAATGACTTAGTTAGGTTTAGGAAAAGACAGTGGTTTGGTTTAAAATATGTACGTAAGTGACGTCATTTAGATACGGAAGTTATGTATTAAATAAGTCAACAATGACTTCTGGTCACACGGGACACGAACAGCAGTTTCCTGGGTGAAATCCTATGTTTTTAGACCCACCCATCTGCCCTTACCTCCTTGCAATGTGGACTTTGTTTCTCTTTGCGTCAGCTGTGTCACAATTACGTGAGGATATATACCACGAGGGGTATTTAAAAAATGATAGTGCATTACTTGTGTCTTTCTTTAAGCAATTCTAAAAAACAAAAACACAAGAGTGAAACGCGCTGTATCCACCTGTGTCATAAACTCCATCTGGAACTGTAGAACACAGTATTCTGGCTCCTGTCGGCCTCTCAGTTCTCCTTATTGTGTCTGTTCAGTCCTCACCACTTTCCAGATTCCCCTGCCAGAGGGAGGCCTACGGCTCGGAGTGTCAGACAACCCTCCCTTTCCTCCTCAACCACCACAAAAGACTGCTCTTGTTTTGTCACCTCGTTCTGTTTATTCCCCTCTTCTGAAAAGGAGGGACGCGGGACGGGTGGCGTACAGACTGAGCCATTCGCCCGAAGAGACAGAGAGGCGCCGGGGGAAAAGAAGCAATGATTGGCGATGGTCGCAGACTAAACTGGGATCTGGCACTAACAAAACCTTGTCCATCTTGCACTACACAAAAGTAGCACTGGGTAAACAAATGACAGACAGCAAAGGTCTCTCAACTCTTATAGAAGCAAAGCCTCCAGGAATCTGTCCTATGAAGTCTTTGAGGTCCTTATTCATGCTTTTCAATGTAGCTATCTCTCCCCTGAATGCCTCTTTTTCTCGTTTCTCTCTTTCCTCCCACTCACCCTCTGGCAACTATCTATCTGTCCGTTCTGTTGTGAACAGGTTTTGCTGAACAGTCTTGACCAGAACATCCTCATGTTACATCACAGGCCTCTTCCTTGAATGTTACAATTATTTTTTCTTCCACTTACAGCAGGATTGACAGGGTCTAACTACACAGTTAACTGCGTCTGTAGCATTAGATTGAAACCCTCATTTGTTTAGTAGAATTTATAGCCCCATTTACAAGTGATTTATATTTTTTAACGGATGCAAAAGCAATTTCATGTTGTTTTGGTGCATTTTAAGTGGCATAAACAATGAGTATACCCTTGGCAAGGCATGTGTGGCCCTGCAGGAAGGCCAAGTAAACGGGGTTGTTAGAGAAAGATGGAGGGAGAGAGGTGGGGAGAGCGAACAGACAGAAACAAATGGAAGTCAGAGTCACAGCAGAGAATAAAAGAGCGAACACGTCCTAAAAGAAAATAACAACTCTCTACTTTCTGGAGAAATATTTTGAGATGTTGGGTCAGTCAGTACCCATTAAGGAGACACCTGCATGTATCAACTCAAATGTCTGCAAGGTCACCTCCACTGCTACCAGCTACCACAGCCATGTTTCTAAAATGGGTTTAACATTGAGCTAATACAGTTGGAAAGCTGTCGTTTCTGTGAAGACTATTTGTGAACACAGCATTCTCACCTTTACTGGCTGATAGGGCTCAGTTTGATCTGTAACTTTCAAGTTTACTAACAGCACTTCTCTGGGATGTCGTTCCCTCGTGCCGGCACCAAGCAACAGCTTGTGGGTGTAATGTGGGTGTTATATACTGCATACAAATGATATGGAAAATAAAGAGGGGGGGAAACAGAAAGCAAACTTTTTAGGCATTGTAAGTGTGAAAGATGCAAACGGCATCCATCACTGATACTGTTGCAACACCTTCACTGTGTAATGTGAGCCTGTGAGGCGAGAGTGGGGAGCAGAGGCCATGTGAAACATTTGAATGTGCCTCTGTCTGCTTCCTCTGCTATTCTAGAAAAGCTGTTTGGAAACTATAACAAGAGTCCTTCTCACATGTGCAGGGGCACCACAATGCTCTGTTGTGTAACCATTAGTTGAGGCTTTTGTTCAAGTGACTGCACACGCACACACGCACACACACACACACACACACCCACACACATACACATACACATACACACACACACACACACACACACACACACACACACACACACACACACACAAGGGAAATAACCTAAGAGACATGTGAAGGGGCAGAGTAAGTGAGTAAATTACTAAATATAACCTCAGCAGCTCAAATATATATTCAGTTTTTTCACACACTCCCTCGTTTACACACATACACACTGAGGGGAATCACATTTACACTTGGGGAAAAACACATGGTCATCAGCTAAGGCATTAAGACTTCTGGTTTCTGGTAAAGGGTTGGGGTATCACTATCAGGACCCACTCTCTGTGTAGATAGATAGATAGATAGATAGATAGATAGATAGATAGATAGATAGATAGATAGATAGATAGATAGATAGATAGATAGATAGATAGATAGATAGATAGATAGATAGATAGATAGATAGATAGATAGATAGATAGATAGATAGATAGATAGATAGATAGATAGATAGATAGATAGATAGATAGATAGATAGATAGATAGATAGATAGATAGATAGATAGATAGATAGATAGATAGATAGATAGATAGATACTTTATTCATCCCGAGGGAAATTTATGTATCCAGTAGCTTAAAAACATTATACATTATATAATTATTTAAATTATTTAAAAATAAGCGATAAAGGTTGTACATTATAAATACAAAAGTAAAAATACAGACTGTTATAAATAATTACAAAAGTAATTTTACAACACTGCAACATTGACCACTGTTTTTGTTTTATGGTTTGAAAGTTTGGATTGTATGAAATGTATGAAATGTTTGAAATGTTTGAATTGTTTGAATCCCCCGGCCATCACTGAGAGGAGTTGTACAGTCTTATGGCCAGGGGGACAAAAGAGTTATTGAGCCTGTCTGTGGAGCAGGATAGGGACAGCAGTCTGCAGCTGAACACGCTCCTCTGCCTGGTGAATGTGCTGTGCAGGGGGTGGTGGGCGTTGTCCAGGATGGATGACAGTTTATCAAGGGTCCTTCTCTCTGCTACTGTCACCAGGGAGTCCAGCTCTGTGCCCACTACAGAGCCAGCCCTCCTCATCAGTCTGTCCAGCCGCCCAGCGTCCCTCATCTTGCTGCTTCCTCCCCAACACACCACAGCATAGAAGAGAGTGCTGGCCACCACAGACTGGTAGAACATCAACAGCAGTTTTTTTGCAGATTTTGAAGGACCCCAGCTTTCTCAGACTTCTTCTTATGAAGAGTGTTCATGTTTGCAGTCCAGTCCTCGTCCAGCTGCAGTCCCAGATATGTATAGGTCTTGACCACCTCCACGTCGACCCCCTCGATGGACACAGGTTGCAGGTGTGGCCTGATCCTTCGGAAGTCCACGACCATCTCCTTGGTCTTGGAGGTGTTCAGCTGCAAATGGTTCGACTTGGACCACCTCACAAAGTCCTTCAACAGGCTCCTGTACTCCCCCTCTTGTCCATTCCTGACACAGCCGACGATCACAGTGTCATCTGAGTATTTCTGCATGTGGCAGAGCTCAGAGTTGTGCTGGAAGTCAAAGGTGTAGAGGGTGAACAAGACAGGGGAGAATACTCTCTGTGGTGCTCCAGTGCTGCTGACCACAGTGTCAGAAGTGCAGCCTTTCAGCCTGACGTACTGTGGTCTCTCTGTGAGGTAATCCGTGATCCATCTCACCAGATGTGAGTCCACCCTCATCTCTGTTAGCTTATCTCTCAGGAGTAGGGGCTGGATGGTGTTAAAGGCGCTGGAGAAATCAAAAAACATCACTCTCACCGCGCCACTCCGCTTGTCCAGATGAGAGTAAGCCCTGTGTAGCAGATAGAGGATGGAGTCATCCACTTCCACCTTCACCTGGTATGCGAACTGCAGAGGATCTTGTGCGTGGTGGACCTGGGGTCTGAGGTGATGGAGCAGCAGCCATGTGTGTGTGTGTGTGTCCTC
This sequence comes from Cottoperca gobio, assembly GCF_900634415.1. NCBI lineage: Eukaryota > Metazoa > Chordata > Actinopteri > Perciformes > Bovichtidae > Cottoperca > Cottoperca gobio. Next base: position 14,372,034 of record NC_041364.1, read on the forward strand.
TAATGCAATGTTAGACCCATCTTTTGCCTCACCCAGAGGGCCCAGCAGCAGGCATCAGAGCTCCAGGGACAGCAGCTCACACAGCCCCTTATGGCCCGACAAGGACCTTTACCACTCTGCATGTCATCCGCTTAATTATTTCTCTCTCTGTCCCTCTCTCCCTCTCTTTCCTACAACACTTCCCTTCAAATGAATTACCCCCCCTCCAATAACTTACATCTCAACCTTGTAAAAAAAACAAGCATGACGGTAGCAGCCAGGGTAACACCAAGCAATACCATACTCCCTTAACCCATTACTCCAGCTTCTCATCTCCACTCATTAGGGAGGTATTAGACATCCCCTCATTGCTGTTTGAATTAGGTGAATGGTAATTATTACCTACGGTTTTAATGGAAATACAGACTGGTTCTTAATGTCAGTCTCATTTCCATATTCAGAGTTGCCACTTTCATTCAGGGGTCACCGTTATTGAGTGTCACTCAGGCTGGAAGAGGGTTTTTCCTGGGGATTACATATGAAAAGAGTGCTCATTGTTTCTTGTAATCTGCCCAAAACTGTTTGCGTAACCTCTCTGGTCTGGAGCTCGTGTATAATGGGATGAGGCATTAGCCATCGAATGAACAATTTTAAATAGGGAATTAACATTCTTATTCAACCTCTTACTGTATATTGGCTTTGAAATCAAAGGCTGTTAAACATACAATATTGTGTGCATCTTTCCCAACATTAGTGACTGACATACACCCCAATACATGTAATTACACTAGATGTACAGCATCACAAAAATGTTACTGTCTTTTCATTTTAAATCTTTAAATAGTATAGTTTAATAGACAGTCAGGTAAAATAAGGATACAGTGTGCGAGCCAGCGAGCACGGACGAGAGACAGAGAAAATGTACCATTGCTTGCTTGCACATAGCAGCATCAAATCAGAGATACAGTAAGCTACCGGAAATCGATTCCCTTCAAAATAAAAGCTACAAGATATCATATGTTATAGTACTGATAATGCTAAACAGCGATTTTCAATTAGTTTTATGTCTGACCCCTAAAGCCTCAGGTTCACTGTGTGTATGTTGTGCACGGCATATTCCTGCATTAACCATGTGTATTTGTTAACTTGAAGGTGAGAAGATGCAATAGATGTTGATCAGAATCTGAATATGTTTGAATTCAAATGAAAGAGCTGTATTTTAGGAAATTACAATAGAAATATGAAGGGGAAAAAAGTACATTATATGAATGAATGACAATGAAAGACAGCGAGGGGGGGGACAATGTAGTTTTGCATTTTGGTCCCCGAGTTGGTTAATCAGGCTCTCTTGGCAATATGCTTCTAACACCCATACAATATATTGCAACCCCTGTTCGTCATTGAGTGTATTATTTTGAAAAATTTAAAGCGGAAGCTACGTTATTTTTGCCTACTTGATGGGTGTATGAGTAGTTCCCTCTCCTCTCCTCCGTCTAATCACTTGCTCCGGGGACGTGTGGATGTGTTGTGCGGTCCGCCGTGTCTCTGTGGCGCAGGACAGGACAGGACAGTCGCCACGCCTTCAGAGACGCACTTTTTCACGGCGTCAGCTCTCCCTCTGTGTCCGCTGTTCACCGGTGGAAACCTGTCCAGAGTCAGGACATTTAGCAAGCGACTATCAAGAGACTTACACTAATCAGGCTGTACCGCTGGAGTCCGGCTCTACTTCTCCTCACTGATGCCGGTTGAACCGGCTGTTTTGTAAGCGCTGATTAATTTGGGAATATCTGAAGCTGCTGATTTATTGATTTGACATCGGATACAAGTCGGATCAAAGATGGGGATCAAAGTGTAGTGCTGGTAAGTAGCGTATACAATCAAGGTTACCCCACTACTATTATATTAGCATATTGAGATTGCGCTCACGCCCACAGCCTGTGTGTATGTTTGTGAATTTGTGAGCGTGCGAGGTGTTAGAATGCTTTCAGCCTTCCACGCATACGTTCTATTTACTGTGGCTGGAACACTGTGTCGTCACAGTTCGAACTTTACTGGCAACAGTGATGACATCATAATTGCTTATCGTGTTAGGAACGCTGTAACTGATGCTTGAATCACTTTACTACGAAGAAGGCATCACAGTCTGTGGCGTGAGTCAGCGGTGTGCAGGGCTGCCCAAAGGGCAACAATGAGCTGGAGTCACTGCGTCTTCTGCCTCTGACGATATTGAATATATTGGCAGGTGACATTGTAATAGTCGATAGCGAGCTCTGTCAAAATGTACTGTTGTGGACTGGTTAACTGGCTACATGGTGCAAAGCTTATCTCGTTTTGTGTAATTATTAACGTGTATTAACGTGGGAGTAAAGGCTCTATGTAAACTCACTTATGATTTGTCTCTTTATAAATTGTGCCTCTGCAGAAATGTAGGTATAGAATATTTGTTATTATTCCTAAGAGGTAGGACAAATAAACAGATCTGGCACTGTTGACATACTTAAAAAGAAAAGAAAAAAGAAAGCTTTTAAAAAAACTGCATCATCCACTAAAGCATCCAAGAGGTGGTAAGCAGCCTTTTTACCAAAGGCTACGCAGCAGCTTGCACAGCTTACCAATACAAACCAAAAGGATTTGTTATCTGTCTCTTGCAGCTTACTGCAAGGTACATGAAAGTAAGACCGGCTCTGTCAGAAACCAGTTAGGTGGGGAGAAATTCTAGCTGTTGATATTACCAGTTCAGGTACTTCCATTCCCACACCCTCAGCTCTGGTCTACTCCACCGCTCAGCCAGGCTGAACCTCCCAGTCCCATGCAGTGAAGCACTGTGGGGCATCACGTTTCAAGACCGTGCTCTTTCAGCGTGGAGCTCCAAGAAGTCAGCAGCAGCTTCTCTCACGTCTTTTTCAACACATAATCTGCTTAGTCTTCATTTCTCGCACTCCCCTTGTTTAAGATGCAACCCTGGGAACTGTGTATTTGCTCTCTCTCTCTCTCTCTCTCTCTCTCTCTCTCTCTCTCTCTCTCTCTCTCTCTCTCTCTCTCTCTCTCTCTCTCTCAGCTCCACTGGCAGTTGGTATGTGCTTCTCTATGCCCAGAAGGGTTAAAAACAAACATTTTTTTTTGTTCTGTCGTGCTTGCTGAATGAGACTTTCCTTTTGTGAAATGACAAAATGCTGTAAATCAATTATTAGATTCTCTCCAGTCATGCATGAGATAACCACTGAATTATTTCAACCCTGTACCATCATCAGCACAGTGATCAAGACCCAGTGTAGCTCTTTATTCCACCTTATCTTCAGTTGAGCTTGTCTGTGCTGTTCCCGTAAAGCCTCGCTCCTTAGAATGGTTTTGAATTGAAATGACAGCTTGGTCTAACAGTACAGTAGACACGGTTTGTACAGGCATGAGTCACCCGAGTAGGGGTCTGTCAGACGTCTCCGGTAGCAAGTCTGCAGGTACAGACACAGATTACACCACATGTCCCCTCCAATTCAGGCCAAGTCTGCCGAGAATAACAGGTGTGCTGCTAATGAGGGGCATTGTTTGGTTCAACGTGAGATTGAGAGAGGAAAGTTCCCAGAGAGTGAGGCCAGTCATTGTGTGTGTGTGTGTGTGTGTGTGTGTGTGTGTGTGTGTGTGTGTGTGTGTGTGTGTGTGTGTGTGTGTGTGTGTGTGTGTGTGTGTGCGTTTGTGGAGAGAGAGAGGGCAGGTCTGTCTGGGGCAGGTCGACAGGGAGGTAAACACAGTAGCTGTCTGGTAGCAATGACAGCTTTATCACCACCACAAGGTTTATGACTGTGTGAGTGTGTATGGGGGAAGGGGCGTGTGTGTGTGTTCGGAGGAATCATAGATCACATACTATTCTATTCTACAGACATGACAGAATTCCACTTCTGCCTTCAAGTCAAAACAGGAATCCTATACAAAATCCTACCGGCAATTCTGTTCCTTGTGCACAATGAATTACAATTTATTATGTGATTGTTAAACAAACCTTATAAACATTTCTTCTTCTTTTTTTATTAAATCACCCACTTGTCCGATCTGGGATAGACTTGAAACTCATGGCCCCGCCCTGCTGTGTTAGATGGATATGTGAATGATCTTTTTCTTTTCTTTTTGCTGAAGCAAAATTATTATTTTTAATTTAGAGAAGGTCTCTTAGGGGAAAGTACAGTACAATAAAAGGAAGAAAGTTATAAATAGTAAACAAATAGATAATTGTGGAATAAAAACTCTTCTTGTACATTTCCATTTTTATTCACAGATCATCTCAATAGAGGAATTACGGAAGTTTCCGCTCTTTACATTTGATTTATTTCCCCACCTTACATAAACAGCTCCTCAGTCAGGAAGGAGCTCGATTGCAAACGGGACAGGACATTGTGATGGCCTCTGTGCCTGACAGGCCTTCGGATGTCATTTGGCTACACGGCAAATTTGCCACTGACACAGGGATGATGAGAGTGATCTCACTGACAGGCCGAGGCAGAGAGGGTTCACATGTGGAATCACTCTGTCACAGCCGGGGATTCAACAGGCATCTAATTACCTCCCCTCAGGAGCCTTGACTCCATGGAAACGCTCTTTGCTCTCCAGATCTGGTCTTAGCTGCGTCCACATGGTCTGCATGCTGTCATATGGGCAGCTATTGACAGACTGTCATTATGGATTGGCTGGGTCAAAAAAGCAATGGAATATGATTAGATCCCTGGTGTGTTCAATACACCACATGACTAAATGTATAGATTAGTCCATCAGGTATAAGCTCCAAGTAATGACATTTTCCCCTAATACATGAACAGTGTGTTTAAGTTAATATATTGGGCTGGAGAGCTTCAGCACACCTGAGGATAAGATAGTTTCTGATTGGGATACTTTGTTTTGCCAGAATTTTATTTAGGCAAAGTTCAGAACATTTCTGAATGTTGGTCTCTTTTGTTAATTAATTTTCTTTTAAATGAAATTAAAGATACCCTGTGGAGGTTTTGCCCAGTAGTGCTATGGCGGAAACACGCAGAGAAACATCGCAATGTGACAACAAAAGCAAAGAAAAAGAAGACATGTAAACATGTATAAACATTGGAGCATTTTAAATACTTTAAAAAAAAGATTTCTTTATGAGGAAGGAAATGCATGTAACAGTCTGTTAGACCTCAAGAAACATGCAATGTGTTTTGGTGTGAGTGAAAAGTGTAAAGACAACCCCAGTACATACTAGTACTAATACCAAATCATTTTGATATTGGTACTGAAACTCATGTATCAGCACTAGTATAGTTGATTTATACCTAGCTGGTAATATTTTTGTAAATGTAACAACGGTTGGAATTGTTTTCTGGTGTATAAGTGGAGGGTTAAGGTGCACTGACTTTAGAAACTGAACCCCAACACATTCAGTTGGTCTGAGCCTTCATTCTCTACTTTAATAGAATCAGAGGGATGAAACTCTCTTTTTAATGGTCACACAGCACATGAGCATCTAGCATGAGCACATGAGCATCAGAAGTAGAAGCACATCTACTTCTAGGAGCAGTGGGCAGCTCATAGGACAGCACCCAGGGAGCAATGGGAGTGAGGGGTGAAGGGGGATGTCCTGTGCCTTGCTCAAGGGCACCACAGCAGGGGGTGAACTGGGACCTCTCCAAGTAGCAGTCACACTCCATTTTTTTAGGTCAGGTCGGTGACTTGAACCAGCAACCCTATGGCTCACAGTCCAAGCCCCTACTGACTGAGCCACTGCCAGACTGATGTGGTTTTTTGAAAAGGGTAATCATTTTCTTTTCATTCAATGTGTCAAACATGTTAGTAAAATCCCTTTCTTGTTATCGATAACACCATCATGCCCACTGGGCAGTCCCCTGTTAATCTGTTAACACCAGGCTGCTGTGACGGCACTGTTGCTGTAATGGATATAACTCCTCACAAATAGAAGTGTGGCTCTACAATCCTAATGCTACTGTTATAAACACAGAAATGGGATATAGAGATTTGAAATGGACACGGAATAACTAGTTTAGGATTAATGAAGCATGCATTCTGACCTTTGTTTCTCTCTAATCATATTAAAATACATGAGGCATGAGTTATGAACAGACCAGACCATGCAATCTTCCAACTCTAATTAGTACGCTTCGACATCAGCAGAGACACCGCATGGCCTCTGCCCGTGCTGGTTGTAATGAGCAGATAGATGTACTTTAACAGGGAAAGTGAAAGCCATAATGAAATTAGTAATGTCTGGTTATTAGATTTGCATCTGTTACCATCGCGCTCATTAGTTTGCGGCGGCTATTTTGCAGGTTTGATGAAGAGTAATACAATGCTGAGTGGGTGTTTGGATGATGTCTAATTTTAAAAAGTGCTTAAAGGACTATTGAGATAGATGCACTTGGGAATTGTTTCATTTATCCTTTCTTGCCGGATGCTCTCAATCACTCAACTCTGTTTCCCTTCTCATATTCTGCTATTCACTTGGTGAGCTGGTAATCCCTCATAAGTGGCACTTAAAAGGGGGAAATTGTGCCTGTTTAGGACAGCGACAAAATCACTCTTGTCCGATTCTCCACAAAGGAGCATTGCATCAACGATGGTAAATTTGAATATTATGAATAATACATGACAGTTTTCTAAAGCATTATGAGTATTGTGAATGACAGATTTAGGGCACTGTAAACTCAGACACGTGCTATGTGCCCACTAAGAGCCAATCTGTGCTCCGCTTTAATTATCATGATCGTAACGTGATAGATTGCCCAGACCCATCATATGTTACAGACCTTCAATTCATTTTAGTACACCATTTCTATCCGCTCGGAACAGGGGAAATAGATTCAGAAGTGTGTTTTTCACACATGTCAAGTGGCTTGAAAGAGAAGTCAGTGGATAATGGTGCTCAACCTTTAGAGTTGGTCACAAAAACACAGACCTTCTCTCAGATTGATGGCTTTGTGTAATGCCGATCTCGATTCCATTGACATGTAATAGTTTGACTTTAGGAATTAAAGTATGCAGTTTCTTTCATGCAACATAGTCTTTGCATCTTGCGTTAGCTCACTTGTTCGAAATGTGAGAAAACAGACCACAGCCGCTCCTCTTGGAGAACAGTCAGACAGATGGTTGTATTAACAGTGAAGGAATGACTTCAGTTGGACTTGGATACTCTCTCAGCCCTTTTGAAAGCACACGCACATAAGTGCAAGCACACACACACACACAGAAACCCAAACACACGCATGCGCACAACTGTGTCCAATCTCGCTCAGGAATGAGGATGGCTACACATGTGCACAGGGTGTGTTCGCAGAGGGATTGATGAAGCTGGTAGGTGTGGAACAGGTGCCAGGATATCAGTGTGACCCCGCTCAGACACTACAGGGAAATTCCAATCAAAGGGATTTTAGGAAGTGTATCCCTGTTAAGCCCTGAGTGTGATTCCCAACCTCTGTCAGGCTCGTACCACAGAGAGAGGCTGGGGACTGGGTGGGGAGCTGGAATGCCTCGACGGTAACTCAATCCTGTGTTTGGCTGCTGTGTGGGTGCAAGTGTGCATGCATGTGTTTTTTTCAAGACACAATGAACTCATCTGTTTTCAGCTCAACTCCTCCCCAAACACACACGCATGCCATTAACAAACAGTAGTGCGCTGGGTATTTTTGTTGCAACGCGTGTGCGGTGACATATGTGTGGTATTTTGCGCTCTCTCTGTTGTCAGCCGTGCCAGGCGGTCACTGTGCAGCTCCGCAGCCAGATTGGCTCGGCCCCTGCACCTCGGCATTCAGTCTGGACGCCAATACACTTTTGGGCTCCTGTTGAGACTGGGGATGATGGTAGGGGCAGAGGGCCAAAAAGCCTCCCATGCCAGCAGCTCCCACTGGGAGAGCAGGCTGCTGCAGGGCCATCTGTACAGTCGTCCTAACGGGGCTCATTGGAAAGTAGGGCGTGGAGAGGGAGATAAAGGAGGAGAGGAGGAATGGAGGGGACATGTGGAAGGGAAAGGGGAGCGAGAGGCTGAATGACAAAGAGGTGTTTACTTTCTCTTAAGCCCCACCATCATGAGAATACACCATTATTTCTCTAGTCGCATCATTTCAGCTTTCAAAGAACACTGTGGAAGATTTAGGCCAGAGCTGCAATACTCTAAGGCACACAAAACGGTGTCAGGACCGAAAATACGTGAGGATCTGCTTTTTTAGAGCGCATGCCAGAAATAGATAAAGTGTTGAAACTGTAATGTGTTAACGGAGCGAACATGTGGATCCTTAAAGTAGAAAGGAAGTGTTAGAGTATGTTAATGAGTTGGTGAGGAGGAAGCTGCGGAGTCATATGATGAAGTCGGCAAAGGAAAAGAAGAGTTTAGCGAGTCTGGCAAGGAGGCAAATTTAACATTCATGAAGCCTAGACTGTCTGCACACTACCCTGGGGGGAGAATATCACCCTCTCACCCCCCTCCACAGCCCACCTTTCTCTCCTATCTTTAACATTTTATTCCTACACTCATCCCCGAGCAAGGTAGGGGATGCAGTTTTTACCTCAGTTTTTTTACCTTCTCTTAACTGTGATCTGTGTAGCCAGGAAGCAACTACACAAACAAAAGTAAACATTGCTGCAATACCCATGCCGTATATTTGTTTCGCTTACCTCTGATGATGTGCTGCTCGTCTAAGCAGAGCATTGCATCACGTCTTGGTTTCACACTTGCTTTGTATTGTGTCTCAGTATCGACATGTCATATCCTTTCTGTAAAGACAAATGTATTCAGTCAATTAATAGATATAAACAGTCGTCACTCAGCAACATGAAAAACTACTAAATACAGCAAAATATTGCAATGAAATCTTAACTATTTTATAATTCGACATTTCCTGGTTAAGCAAAAGGACACTTTATTATTATTATTTGATCTTTTCACCCAGCAGAACACCTGATTAATCACCTAATAAATCCAGCCCCTTATCAGTTGAATAAGGTCTGCGGGTGCAGGGATTGATTTAATTGACCTTTGTGTATCAGCTGTACCCTAAAGGACATAAAAACAACAACTTTGAAAACATGCTTTTCTTGGACTTATTTAAACTTGGGGAGGAAAGGTTTCTTACAGATTTTATTTCTATACTATCAGTATTTCAAACTTACGACAGCTCATTCTTTTCCAAATTGTATTTCTTAGCATCCATATGTAAGGATCTAGACTAGTTCCGCTTCTATTAAAAGTAGGTGGGTCCTTATCCTTCATTTGGGCTGATAATGAATAGACATGGCCACCAGTGTCAATGCATCAAAGTCAACCAACTGTCAAGGCCTTACTGGATCTTTTAAAGTCTTTTCCTTTATAAAAATATCCCTATTCTACAGACAAATCCTATAAATTGCCTTAAAACTGAGCCAAGCAGCAGAGCATTATAACAACAAGGACCTCAGAGTGACCTTAGATCCATCCGCCCCCACCAAGGAGCCTTAACTCTTCACCTTTGACCCCTGACTCCTTAATGATAGAGGTCATACAGTGGTTTGATTTCTTTCCTGAATAAGCCTCTTCAGTCTTTATGTATAGCCGTTTCTAATGCTGATTGTCTTAACTCAACAGCAGCTGTGTCACCACACACACACACACACACACACACACACACACACACACACACACACACACACACACACACACACACACACACACACACAGGTAGGTGTGAGTAATACTATTCCTGTGGTGAAACAGGTTTTACAGAGATCAAGACAGAAATGTCTATTAGAAAACAAATGATCAAAGTTGGAAAGCTGTTTGACAGTTTCAAGCGGTCAGGCATGCCATTGTTTCATCCACACACACACACACACACACACACACACACACACACACACACACACACACACACACACACACACACACACACAGCTAGGCAGTCAAGGGTGATGATAAAGATTGTGTCTCCAGACAGTGCCATTCTGTTAATCATGATAGAACAAAGCAGGCAGATTCCCTGATGTCAACGATAACAGCAAAAGACAAAACACACACACACACAGTGCAAGGACCCCGAACAATGACACTCCCCCAGCTGTCTAGACAGAGTGCAGGGCTGCTGGAAATCTCAGGAGGGATTAGAGCACACGCCACTACACTCACCTGTTCTTTGCTTCTTGTTTCTCAATGGGTTTTTTCATGCAGTGTTGATGCAATGTGACAGGCACAGAGGGAGCTGGGTGTATCATGAGGTGCGGAAACAAGTTATACATAGAGTACAGCTGCGGATGACTTCTCGATCACATTGTAGGAAAGATGTGGTGTAAGCAATATGCTATAAAAAGTTAGAAAAAGTCATCTGTGACATTCTCTTTGTCAATCACAAGACTCGTTGGGTCGGTTGGTGGGTGTAATCCTGGAGTTCACAAGAAGTGATACATTACAACAGAATGTAAAATGATCACTTTTGGCCACAGTTATCTCTGGGAACTGCACATGAACTCCTAATGTTATGTGTTTTGGGTACTGGGTAACTGGATATTGCTGACATTACTGACTCAGTGTTAACTTTATGACTTAACTTTTTCTTTTTTTTTCACATATTCTTCTTCCTTGACAAAACCTGGCGCCTACATTACCCGTGATGCAACTCGATCGCTGACAGTTTGACTGGAGTTTTGGATGTGTTATGCTAGTTGAGCTGTAAACTAATTTTGATGGGCAACATCAGCGGAGTTTCGCTTTAAAGCAGCTGACGAGAGAATATTCAGAAACGAAGGAAGGAGAGCTGAGGAGGAAGCAATAAGGAGAGCGAAGATTATCCCAAACGATAGAGGAAATCATTGACAGTGTGGGCACGTAGAATAAAACTCTCAGTCACTCCCATACATATATGAATACAAACACACCGGCAGAGGGGTGTGTGTGTGTGTTTGTATTCATGAGATGACTCAGATAACTCCTGGATTTAGTCACACACACTCCTAGAGCTGAGACTTTGTCTTCCTGCTAGTCCTATCATCGAGGAAGTTCCTTCCAGTCACATAATGCTTTCCTACTGCATCTGTGTTGTTACAGAGGCTTGTTGGATTTGTCCATTTCTCTGTTTATCAGTCCGTGTCTACTCGGTGGCTGCATGTTGTAATCCAATCTAGAGGAGGTCGCTGGAAGGACAGCCCCGGCTTTCCCCTTTTGGAACCTAATCTACACAGTGACAATCACGTTTATAGGAAGGAAACAGCTCAAATGTTATATTAAGGACATTGTAGACCAGCATTTTAGCTTATAGTAGGACTATTTTCCAACTGACTAATCTCCAACCCGGCAAAATAGACTATTCAAAAGCTTAAGGGCAGTGAGAGACGCACAGATGCGTTTTCCCCATATTTTGTCTGGTGCATAGCTTCAATGTTAAGGTTGATCCAGCTCCATCCGATGTCCTGAATGCCATCTGCTCGGATAAACATTATTATAGCCACAGTCAGCCATCTTTAACCACAACATACATATCTAATATATGGATGTGGGTGTAAGTAGGAAGGAAAGCTGTAAAACCACAAAAAGACTCCCCATCCCCCTGCCTCTGGTGTGCCTGACTGTCTGTGTGTATCGGTGTCTAGGTGTACCTAGACACCATGAATAAGTGCATGAATAAGTGTTCATGTATAGGGGAGAACAAAGGAAAGATCAACGCCTCACACAGGAAGCTTGAGACATTTCTACACACCAGTGTGCGCTTGACCTTTCATCCCAGGGACCAGTGACACCGGTTTATTCGAGGTGGCTGATAGGCGAGTGGGGGAAAGGGAACCTGAAGGTCACCAGACTATGAAACAATGGCAGTAAACACCCATTCCTAGGACTCCTCCTGTGATTTTGGATGATGGCTGATGTGGCCAAATTATGCAGATTTTCTTTTGAAATTGTGTTTTTGGTGTGTTACAGTTTATTGAGGTAGTTTTAGTAAAGCTCTGCTCTACCACTATCTCTGTTGGTATTAGTTTGTGCTTGTGTTCATAGTGATTCTGCCCCAGCCTAAACTGTTGTCAGAGCTACAGAATATAGCGTGTTTACATCTGAAATAACTTCCTGCGTGTTGCTCAAGGTCTCATTGTGGATTTCCTGCCCTCGCAACTTCTGCAGTCAAAGAGGTGTATGCCTCTAAACATGCCTGAAGGCACCCGGAAACTGCAGTCGTCACATGTCAACGATGAGTGATCCAGGTAGACGTAGTCACTCAGGTTCGGTCAGTGGGAGCAAGATCACAGCAGAGGCTATTTTTATTCAAATTAATTCGGACATGAGAAACCAAAACAGTGCCTGAAGTACAAAATAGAATTACTTGCTAATTTCATTTACAAAATGTCATTTAATTTATCCAATATTTTCTATTTCCTCTACCTTGCCATATGAAAACTTGTTAATGAATGATGTCTCCATAATCTATCAGTTGCATGTAGATGAGTGATGATGAGTGATGATGATAATTGCACCCTGAGGAGCATAATGCTCTCTGGACCCGTAGTATCTCTACTCCAGCGTGCAGTGCAGTAAGTGCTTGTTTCCACTACAGCTGCAGTGTTGGTTCATTGAGGGAAAGAACATGTTGAATTTTTAAAACGTGTAACCCAAAGCGTTCTTAAAGGGAAAGACAGAGATGGAGGCCGCGCGATCGCTTTCAGGCAGCAACAGTCTCCACGGTGACAGAGTGACCCACATTGTTTTGCGTTGTCTCCTCGTCGATGTGGGAGATGGGGCAGCTGTTGCGGGGTATTCCCTATCCCCTGATGACGGCAGCGGGATTGAATGAGTGTGTTGCTGCGAAGAATGAGAGTGAACAGGAGAGGATACATGAGCAGAGTGAGCAGAAGACTGGATGTAATTCACGCTGATTGAGCAGATCTATTGCAGTGAAAGTGTGAACGATAGAACGATGCATTAAATTAATTTCCTCTTACCAAATTGAACTACTGCCAATAATGTACTTAAGTTTCCATTTCATAAAGCCCAATCGTATCCCTCTTCCTCATTTTGTCTACTGTACATCCTGCTGACAGTATTTTTCCTCCTGTCTTTCTATTTGTGTTTCAGACAGGAATGCCCCAGACTGCGTTCTCAGGCACCATGTTCACCACTCCCAGTGGCTTCAGTCCCCATCTGGCCTGTGCTGAGCCTGGGGAAGAGGAGGAGGCCCCACAGGAGGGCCCGGAGCCCGGTGCTTGCCTGGCCGATGGGCCACCGATCACCTCCGCCTCCCTGGACACCCTGATCCAAAACCTGGTGCCCACTGCTGATTACTACCCCGAGGTAAGCCGAAATGTACTACAGTCCGCTGTTAATTCTAAACTCTGTTAGTAAGCTCACTTTCGGTTTCTAGTGGTAGTGACAGTACTGCCAATTAGATTACAAGCCCCATGTCTCTGTTGAAAGTGCTGCTCTTCCTTTAATTACATACAGCCGCAGTGTTTTTTATTGATGTAGTGGCAGTGTCTTAGCGAATGTCTCCCTCTGTCCTTTGACAGAAAGCCTATGTGTTTACCTTCTTGCTGAGCGCTCGTCTGTTCATCCCTCCTCCGGAGCTGCTGTCCAGGGTGTGTGAGCTGTGCATCAAACAGCAGCAGCTGGATCAGAGCCCACTCGATACGGTCAGCACTGCACCACGCACAAATGCATATCTCCAGTATTCACGAGTTAATGAACAGAAACACAAGCATACAGACACACTTGTGTTCTGCATGTTAGCAACCACTGATTTTTTTTCCCACATTGCTGAATTTATCATTGTGGTTCATTTTGCTGAGGGAGTCCCAAATGTTGACCACACTAAACCTCTTTCACTTCTTCAACAAACAGGCAAAAGTGCGCAAGTTTGGTCCCAAGATCCTGCAGCTGCTGACAGAGTGGACAGAGACGTTCCCGTCTGACTTCAGGGACGAGAAGATGGTCGGCCACTTTAAAGACATCATCCACAGGATCGCTCCGTGTGATGAGGTACACTAATGACAAGGAATTTAAGCCAGTCCAGTAATCTTCATCAAAGACAGGAATTATTTTCCATTTTTGAAAGGATGGTAGATAAATACAAAATAAATACAATTATTATCCGTTTCCACAGGATAATAATTTGTGATGGGCTGTAAAACTCCTGATTTTGATCCATAGTGTAGTTGTTGCCTTCGTTGCATTCATAAGCTGTAACTGCAGTAAGAAATGCAGTACGAAATTCAATTATTATCACAACCACTGTAGCGGGGTGATGGAGTGTCAGTGTAGGGTGAGTAGCCACAGCTCAGTGTTACACAATCTTACATTACTGAAGAGGAGAGGAGAGGAAGGAAGGATGTTATAGGAGTGGCTCTGTCTGCAGCCTCGAGGGGACATTTGAGAGAGGGAGATGGAAGGAGGGAAGGGGGGGGGGGATGGGATACAGGGGCACAAAGAGCAGAGGAGAAGGTAGAGGAAGGAGGAGGGTGATGGAGTCAGAGTGGAAAACTGGGAATAATGGAGGGAGGTGAAGAGAGGACAGAAAGAGGGGAAGGGCAGGTGGGGATGAATGTGCTGCTATTTACAGCTGGCTGTCTACACTATGGGTGTGTGTGCATACGTGTGGGAGCAGTGGCTCTGGGTCATTTGTGAGGCAGACTGACCTCGCGGCCTCGATGACTAGTCATCTGGAGGGAGGGGTGCAGAAACACACATTCCTGGACACAACACACAGCACAAAACCTCAAAAACACATTTTGATTCAACTGAAAAACGACATTTCCTGGGCTCATTAAATCCTTTTCAAACACCATTAGATTATGTCAAAATGCATTGTGCTAAGAATAAAGATGTTGTTTTTAAATCATAATGTTTTGGACAACAGTTAATGGGGTACCAATTCACACATATAAAGAGTTTTTAAATTGCCAGAAATGTATTCTCTCTTTACAAATCAGTAAGTAGATGGGACAGGATATACAGACATAGATCTAGAACATATAGCTGGTATATACAGGCAAGAGCTGATACATGATATACAGGTCAGCCGTGATGGAAGAAGTACTATACTTGTTTAAAATGATAAATAGCATAGTGCAATTACAAATAAAAGTCCTGCAGTCCCATTCAGAGCATTATCTATTCTCTAGTTATATTACTATGTATTTGTCAGATTCCTGACATGGAGGATAACTTTAGTATTCCTGACAATAACTATTAATTACTCAATAACTGTATGCCTAATGGCATAACCTGGCCACCCATAAGTTCTGTTGATTTATTCCTATTACTGATCTATGAAGCATTAATAAATAATTCATTAAAGTCGTTATTGACAGCTCCTCTCCTCCTCTCCTCTCCTCTCCTCTCCTCTCCTCTCCTCTCCTCTCCTCTCCTCTCCTCAGGCGTACTGGAAAACACTGAACCAGGTGCTGCAGAAGCTCAGCCAGCGACTGGCCCAGCTGAGCCAGGGGGAAGAGAGGATCGTCAAGGTCTCCCTCAACGCCTCCTCCATCTCTGACAAGCTGGTGGCCTTCAAAACCAAGCCTCCGCCCATCCAGAAGGACATGCTCTCCATCTGCAACGACCCGTACACACTGGCACAGCAGCTCACCCACGTGGAGCTGGTGAGGAGAGGGGGAGGGAAGTGGGGGTTAGATAAAGGTCAGGGTAAGGGATGATAACAAGGATGGACGAGGAGGAGGAATGGAAAGGATGTTAGATGGGTGGAGAGAAGAAGCTAAGGATGGTGAAGAATTGGTGGAGATATATTCCAAGTCAAGGACATGGAAGTCAAGAAACATTGAGTATAAGACATCAAACTAAGGAGATGAAGTGGAGAGAAAGAGATATGAGGGTGATGGAAAATGACTCTGAAAGAACAAAGGGAATAAGGTGGGGGGTATAATAGCTAACTAAAAGTGGGAGGATCACTTAACAGTGTGCTTGTAGCATTTTGAAGCTCACTGTAGTATAACCTTGATTATTACTTGTCAGCACTAACTGGATAGAACAAAGGGAATAATGCAATGTAACATACATGAACAAAGGATGTCTGCAGTGTCCCTCACATTGCATGCATGATGCATTCAATCTATTCATGTGTGTCTTGATGTGGACACGTGTGTGTGTGCGTGTGCATGTGCGTGTGCGTGTGTGTGCTTGTACCCTTGTCTGAACGGTGACATCACCCCAGAAGTCAGTGATGTGCCTGGGGCTTCGAACAAAGGGGATAATAACCACTGTGGATATATGTGACCTGACAGCTTCACTCTCTGACACGCACACGCACACACAAAAGAAGAGAGAAAGAGAGAGACAGGCAGGCATGTACAGGGCACACATACATAACTATTTATGTTGTATGTTCTAGCAACATGCACATTCTGATTTCAAAAAATTAGATTGTGCTTTCTGTCACTGTGTATGGTATGCGTGTGTGCAGCATTGTTTTTGGTTTGGGATTATATCCCGAGTCTAATGAGTCATACTGATTTGCACATGCATTTGAGTTGTCTTTTAATAGAAGTCAATGTTGTCTCTAGTGTCACTTTGAGGAAATATGATTCCAATGAGTCATTACTTCCCCTTATTGATTGCCTTCCATTACTGAAATGAAATAATTATTAATGGGACTACCCCCTTGTGTGTTTGTGTGTGTTTTCCAGGAACATTTGAGTCACATTGGGCCGGAGGAGTTTGTCCAAGCCTTTGTTCAGAAAGACCCGCTAGATGGACCCCAGGTAAACGTTTATGAACCATTATTTTTCCCGTGGCAATATTATTTTCATTTGTATGAATTCCGTTTTGGCAGAATTTGAATATAGCTGTGACAAGAAAAAGTAGATATTTTGTGTTGTTGGGGTCTAATGTCTGATCAGGATTAGCTTCTTAAGGGGCCTTCTAAATGTCAGCAGGCTCTAAGGTCACGTACAGCACATTGTAATACCACATAATCTTCCCTCTCCGTATAACTGTTGAATGCTTTCACTCTGAGTATTCAGTCGCCATCTCTTTCACTCATCTTCTCTCAGTCTGTCCTTCCCCGATGTTTTTTTTCTTGTGCTCTCCATTGATCATGTTATTTCCGCTCCCAGCTCGCTGTCTTTGTCATTTACACTCACATAGGGGGGTCAGCCTGTAGATAGGAAGCTAATTAGGAGTAGAGGAATTCCTATGGTAACGCTTCCCTATACTGACGTGCGCTTATGCACTTGTTTTTGTGTCATCGGCAGCCATGCTTCAGTGACCAGAAGAAGAAAACCTCCAACCTTGAAGCTTATGTCAGGTGGTTCAACAGACTGTGCTACCTGGTGGCCACTGAGATCTGCATGGTGAGTGGCAAATGTTGGTACACCCGGTACTCATTTATTCTAACGTTATACTAAAAAGAAACACTTACCCTGTTCACAAAATAAGAAAACCACATAAATCATGAACATTAATGGGAGGAGAAATCACAAAGATGTTCCCTATTTGTCTTTTACCAAGATTATATCCTGTTAAATGGAGATTTATTTCTGAAACATACAAGTCAAAATATCTTCATGTTTTATATTTGTATTTATCATAGCTCCAGTCCTGTAGTTTTTCATATTTCAAATAATAATTCCTGGAAAAACGTAATATTGTAGAACAGTATTTCATTCTTACAAATAAATCGTGGGCCAGCAGATAAAGGCAGTTTAGTTGTTACAGATCGCCACTGCCCCCTAATGGTTGCTTTGTGTTACTCTACAGTACCTGAAGAGAGAGATAACATTCACTATGAAAAAGAAAGTATATTATACTTTGTCCCTTTTTTTGCAGCCAGCGAAGAAGAAGCAGAGGGCCCAGGTGATTGAGTTCTTCATCGATGTTGCCAGGGAGTGTTTCAACATAGGAAACTTCAACTCCCTCATGGCCATCATCTGTGAGTGTCATTTTTGCGATATCTCAGCATATTATCACAGAGAATTCTCTGGCACAACCTGGTATTGATAATTGAAATCCATTTCCTCCCTCAGCCGGCATGAACATGAGTCCTGTGTCACGGCTGAAGAAGACTTGGGGAAAAGCCAAGACTGCGAAATTCTTCATTCTTGAGGTAAACACAATGCGACTATTCACTGACTGAGAGGTACAAGACGGGTAATAACTTGAGCTTAACAGTTTATTGCTTACTGTCATTTGCTTTGACAGCACCAGATGGATCCTACGGGAAACTTTTACAACTACAGGACAGCTCTGAGGGGGGCCGCCCATCGATCTCGGACTGCCAACAGCAACAGAGAAAGGGTGAGGCTCAGCACCACATCACCCTGAAGGCATGCTGGCAGCCATTCAATTATTTATTTTCATCTTTGTGTCTATATTTCATGCATCTTCCTGCTTGTTTTCTCTGTTCAGATTGTCATTCCCTTCTTCAGTCTGCTGATCAAAGACATTTACTTCCTGAATGAAGGGTGTGCCAATCGGCTGCCCAACGGCTACGTCAACTTTGAGGTGAGCCCTTTCTCCTGACCCTGTCTAACTTTAACCATCCTAAAAGAAAACGTCTACTCAGCGCAATTTTGTTTCTTAGAAATTTGTGGAGTTGGCACGGCAGGTCGGGGAGTTCATGACATGGAAAAAGGTGGAGTGTCCATTTGAGCAGGATCGGGCCATCCTACACTACCTCCACACTGCTCCCATCTTCAGCGAGGACGGTGAGAACCTGTTTATACTTTAAGGTTTTCTACACATGTTGACCCAAGTATTTCCGACTTTGTGACAGTTTGCTCTTACTAACCAATCCTCTTATTTCCCAACTATCTCTTTTCTCATCCATCCCCAGGACTCTACCTTGCATCCTATGAGAGTGAGAGTCCGGAGAACCAGGTAGAGAAGGACAGATGGAAAGCACTCAGGTAAGAATGATCACACATGTCAAACTAGAATGGCACAGAGCGCAGACCTCCGCCAAGGCCAACGGTGCATTCACGTGCTCCATGGATGATCACATTTCTCTTTTTGGGAAGCCGTTCTTCCCACTCCGGTGTGTTCATGAACTTTAAAGTCGTAATGTGTAAGCAACATGGACGCGACAAAGAAGATATTTTGTATTTTATTGCTCAGAGCGTTCAAACAACGTGTTGATAGCGGTTTCCGAGTTTTTCATAATAATAATAATTGTTCCGATTATTCCAACAGCACATGAATGCAGCACAAACGGCCTATCTCTCAATGGTAACTAAAGTGAAACATAATTCAAATATCCGCCTGTGATTCGGATCCGCTCTAAATTTTAATTGGTTCTTCCTTCACCCTTCCATGAAAATCGGCAATTAGTTTTTCTGTAATCCTGCTGACAGATAGACAGACAAGCAGACCAAGCCCAAAGCATAGCCTCCTTGGTGGAAGTGGTGAGAGATGCTGTATCGACGCACCTTCCTTCATCAACCTTTCCTCTCTTTTCTCCAATCAGGTCTAACGTTCTGGGAAAGACATGAGGCGCTGATGGCAGCTGACCCTCCCACCAGCGAGGGAGAGTGTGTTCTCATTGCACTAAAATGAACTGTGAAGGAACCTAGCTGGTACTTAGGTGTTTTTTTTTTTATGAAGAAATTATGAAAAAAAAGAAACATGATGAACAGGATTCATCAAGAAGAGTGTAAAATAAATAAATTAAAAAGAACAAATCACAAAAAAGTGAATTGATAAAGTTAAGCTATGGAAAATGGAGCAAAATGCCTTTGCAGCATATTAACTATCAGTGATGAGGTACAGTATGTTGGAGAAGGATACTGCCTCTCCTTCCCCCTTCCCTCGATGTGTGTTTACTCTGTGAAGATATGTTTACTACTATAGAGAGTACAGTTACAGGGAAAACCACTTTATAAAATGAAATTCCTACTGATCGTTGTTTTTGTATTTGCTCCTCTACCGTTTTCTCTCTCTTTCTCTTCCCCTATGGTCCAAAAGCCTTGTCTAGGTATTTGACTTTTATCCTTTCCTTGTAATGTACTGTAATGAAACTTACAATGATGTGAAGGGCGCTGGCTAGCCCATATCAGCTGTCTAATTTTATAGGTCTACTGAAGGAATGGCAACTGACTGTGTACCTGGGAAGACAGAAGAAGACATGCCTTGAGCATTTTACCAGTTCATCTCATGTGTACTTTTATGTGTGCGAGTGCGTTTGTGATCCAGATGTTCATGCATTCATGTCCGTTCAGATTGTCACTGTCTTGTTTTGCATGAGAATGACTGGAGGAGACTTTTTATTGCTCATCTCTACTTGTGTACTTTAATTTATTGTATCTTATTTTGGGCGGGGAACATGAACTGTTTTAAAAAAGTGTTTACTACTTTTAAATGTATTGTGCCAGTAATGCAAGACAACTACAGTACAGCTTAACAGTCACAACAGGAGCTCGGCCAGGCGTGGATTGTGTACAGGTGACAGTTACCCCTCATCTTTCTGCTCTTCAGGAAGTTTTCTCTGACTGATGTTCAGTTGTCTGATATATTTATGGAAATTTCCGTGCTGACAGATGTATAGTTTTTATTGTAACTTTCCTTTACTGAATATGAAGTCCAATAGCATGCTACCACAGGTGTTTTTAAAGGGGCATTAAGCGTATCCACCTCGTACGGATTACAACACAAACTTTGTAGTGATGACGCATTGTTGCATTCTGTGGAAGGACAATGATGAATTGGAGACTTTCGTCTGTCTATAAAGTAAAGAGGGAAACGTGTGCCATATGAATTACTGGTTGTCATGACAATTCAGGTTCCTCTGACTTGAAAAAGTGTTGTTTATCGTTTGTGGGATTGTTACTGAGCTTTGTTTTGTTGTGATTTTGGAGTCATTTTTTAGGGTGGGGTGGCGGGAGGAGAGGAGGGTTATGGGGAACTATGTAATCCTAAACTTTTTAAGAACATTCTTATTCAATTTGCTATGCTTGATTGATGTCAGTGTTTTCTCTTTAGAAGCACATTTTCCCTCTCAATAACAGACTGACTTTAATTCTCCCTCCTCATTTGTCACCAATAAACTTGCTTTCCCTGTAACACGTTCCCCAGATAAGTTAAGACTATAGAGAGCCAGAGATGTGAAGTCAAACCTGCCGTTCAAGGTGAAGACATGTTTTAATAAAACATTTGCCTGTGTGGAACATGTGTTTTCAATGACAATCGCAATACATGACATCAGCTTTTTTTAATGGTATCATCGCACTGCCATGTCCATCTTGAAGTGTTTGCTTTCACACATGCATTGAGTGGAGCGCATTCAGTGACCTTCATGGTTATTGAGGCCGAGGCCAAGCAGACATAAGTGTGGCTCCAACATCACTTCATCATTTTTGACTGGTTCCTACAAAGCCTTTAATAAAAGTAAACCATGCTTAGTTGATTGCCTTCAGTTGTTTTGTTTATGACAATGCTTGGTTTGATTGATTTTTCTGCCCTGTCAAACTTTGTGCCTTGAACAACACATTGAAACAAAGCATCGCATTGTATTCACTCAACCAGGATTTTAAAAATAATGAATGAGCCCTGACATTTTATTGATGTACAACCACTTTTACGTGTAGACATTTTCAAAATGTTTGATTAGGAACCACAATATCCCGGTGATTTCATTTGCGATCCATGCTTGACTTAAAGCTCATCACAGATCAATTCATTCGGCAATCAACAGTCAATTAAAGCCCCATTTTAAACATCATCTTTAAAGGGCTGCTGTTAACTCACAAAAAAAGTGGAAACTGCACATTACAATCTGCCAGAGCACATTTTGCTTGTTTTTGTTCCACCAACAGTCCAAAATCAAAAGATATTGAATTAAAACTTATTAACAAAAAAAATCAAGCTGAAACTAGCTAATGTTTGTCAAGGACTTTAACAATTAATAGATTATCAAAATTGTTGAGGATCGTTTTTGAAAGGATGACTGTTTTTGACAGCTCTAATTTTAAAGAACATATATCGATTAGGATGATGCCACATGTTGATAACAGTTTAACACAAGAAATGTATTCTTTTTTTAACCATGTGCCAACAAAACTGTGAATTATTCAATTAATTGAATGTAGATTTTGACATACCAGCAATCTTAGAAAGGTAGCCCACACTTGATTTTATTTGTGGGGGTGAAATAATCTCAGGCATATTCCACATGAGATGGTGAATTTGATAAGCATATAACCCACGAAGAGTCGCTGCGAATAAATGAAAACACGTTTTTATTTTGAGGTTGAGTACATTTTAGTCCTTGAGTTCCTCTTCACTTGGGGCAAATGTTATCTGAGCCAGTTTGGTGTACGTATCAAAGTGCCTGGAGCTCATGTAGGCGCCAAAGACAACCTGAAGCAACAGTACAGCTCTCATTTTCCTCAGGACCGGTCTGGAGAGATCCACCCAGTGCTGGAGCGGATTGCCCTT
Organism: Cottoperca gobio; assembly: GCF_900634415.1. NCBI lineage: Eukaryota > Metazoa > Chordata > Actinopteri > Perciformes > Bovichtidae > Cottoperca > Cottoperca gobio. The sequence continues at coordinate 14,394,367 of NC_041364.1, forward strand.
CTCTGGCATCGGTGATGTGCTGTACCTGACAGCAAGCCCAATATTCACAGGTAAAGCCAGGAGGATGGGGTACAACCCAGCACCGACCACACCAACAAGTGCACCTCGCACTATAACACAGGTAGGACAGTTGAGGTCACCGGACATGAGGGGGCTGGACACTGTTGCGGTGTAAAGTGCATATGTTGTGAGGAAGGGCAGCACGGCCATCGGCAGGCTGGAGGTGATGCGGGCCTGTGTGACATTCAGAGCTCTGCGGTACAAGCTGTTGGATATCAGTCCTGCAAGGCCACCGTTTCCCCCCAGATAAAGGGGTCCGTAGACGAAGAGTTTTTGATCAATGTCAGGCAATTTATCGAAATTCTTCGACAGCATGTCAGCAATCACGGCTTTTGATAGGCCATTTCCAGAGACGCTGCCCTTCTGGATATTTTCCGACATCTTCAGAATTAATGTTTAAACGAAAGCGATAATGTCCACTGTGCTGTAGATCGAGGTCCTTGCTTAGGATTTGCACAATTTCGTTATCACATTTAGGTAAGGTAGTCCTCAGGATGGCGACAGGGCGCAGACATGTCTTACCCACAATTCAAAGCGCTAAATTGGGGCTTTTTATTACCCTGCGTTTAGCCTCTCAGGCAAGTTGTTGACACGAGCCGTTCACTCCAGTGATTTTCAACGGCCAGGGGGTCCGTGCAAAGTATTAAAATTCATTCTAAATCAGGATATATTCATTCAATATCATTATGTTGAACACTTTTTTTGTTTTTATAAAAAGGTTTCATATTTCAACAAATAATATTTACATTTGTAATCTATGGTAGTACCTATTATTTAATGTTAATTAACAAACCTATAACTCTTAGAATCTGCAAATATGTTTCATACATGTCTAATATCTTTCGGATACATTTATCTTGTGTTGTTCTTTCACATAACTATAAAGACGTGTTCAAAAATAAGGAACTCCACTACTAGGCTTGTGGTAGTGGAGGGTAAATGATTCTCCATGGATGTATTTATTCATTTAAAAAACAAAGAGTAATTGCAAAACATCTGTCTAACAAAATGAGTGTGGGTGGAAATAGCGACAACACACAGTACACAAAAATATAAAAGGAAAACTTCCAAATAAAGTCATTGGTGAAAAAAAGACCTAAAATGATGCAGCTGACATCATAATTATAACAAGCTGTTTCATGTCACAGATTATAATGTTTTTTACAATGTAGGCCTAATGTCATAAGTCTTTCCTAATATAACAGTTTTATAGATATTCTCTTTTTCCAGTATGGCCCACAATAGTATTATTAGCAGCATAGTTCTACTCTTGGTGAGAGGAGATATAATGTATGATAAAGTAAAATAGTCAAAGAATATCATATGTTCAACATGTGGGCTATTGAAGTAACAGTAATAATAAAACGAGTAGCCTAATAAATATGCTACTTAACAAAAGAAGAGAGGAGGGAATAGCACATATTGCTATATTTGTTACAGAGGTATACGTTCTGACTTTTACACGTGAGCTTTGAGCTTCTTCCACTATTTAATGACGTGCCGCTTGATTGTACCTGAAAGGATAAACTCAGGACAACAGAAGCCCATACTTTGCAATAGGTGGGCGTTGTTATTGCGTGTTGCGTCATGATTTTGTTTAACGAAGTTCCATCGGATTCTAGTGAAGCTCGCCATCTTTGAAGACGAATAGTCGGAGCTCTTTTAGTTTCTTTGTTCATATTTTTTTTTACATATCCTACACTTTTGAATCTCATAGTTGTAAAAGCCAGGTAAGAAAAATTCTCGAATCATAGCCAATTACCACTTTATGATGTTAGCTACAGTTGGGCCTTGGTGTATTCCCCCAATTCTAGCTAACGTTAGCTTTTCCGAAATGCGAAGTCTCGCCAACATGGCATATGCTTATCAGGCTCATTAGCTCCGGCTTGCTACAAGAATATATTTCCTCAAATGCTTTAAGTAGGCAAATTGGGGCGCACCTTTCTATAATTGTGACGGTCAACAATGTGTAGTTGATAGTCATACTAAAATTCCTTCATTTATTTTGGTAAATTAGACTGACTGACGTAACGTGTTGTTGTACGGGTGGCTAAAGTTAAATAGCTAACGCTAGTTAGCATGCTCAATGCTCGATGGGCCTTTGGATCGAGATGAATCATTAGACGACTTTTTGCTTTAATTGCGTCAAGCCAATTGTTAACGTTTCAACCAAAGACCTAACAAAAGTAGTTGCCATATTTTTATTGGCAAATTATTATTTGTAAATGTAAAAATGCTTAAACATTGAAATGTGATATGAGCGATGTCAGACGGTTAGATTGTTATAGTTCTGCGGCTCTGAAAACGTCGACATTGCTGTCCCCAAGTTATAACTTTCCTGCGTTTCATGCTCTCCTAGCATTTCATCAACTTAAGTTTAGTAAGTTAAAGTTACATCGTTGAATACTTAAGTTTTAGTTTTAACGTCAACGTAAGCTCTTGCATGGTTTCCAGTGCGCCTTATACCTTACTTGTTTGCAGTGAGTTTACGTTACGCAAGTATTACGTGGAAGGTTTCGATTTCATTTAATTTAAGAGCTGCAACCAACCAGCATTTTAAAAGTCGATTTATTTGTGATGAAAGGTTTTTCGAATAGCTTTTAGATTTTTTTTTAATCACTTGTAAAAACAACAACAACAACAACAACGAACATTGGAAAAATACCCATAACGTTTTCTCAGATAGGGTGGTTTGTCGGACCAACAGTCCAAAACAAAGACATGTTTTATATTTCTTCAATGCTATTCACACAAAAGAGAATAAGGGAGAGAATGTTTGGCATTTTTGCCAAGGTAAATCATAGAAGATTCATTGATTAATCAAAATCGTTGCAGATTTAATTTCCATATTCAACACTACTCTCCCTTTTAAAAAATGTTTTATCTTTACTGTTGTACAGCTCCCAATTGTAGCTTGCTGCAGCAAAATGTAATGAATAATAGGAGATTGGGTATTTTATATTGGGGGAGGAGTATTTTAAGAAACAATCCCACACTTAGGTGGAATTCCATTTTGACTTGCTCTTTAATGTCTTTCAGATGCGCCACTTGAAACGAATGCGCTCCCCAGGTGTTTGGCTCGATGAGTATAGCTGGGAAGAGAGAATGGAGTGTCGTAAGCGAAGGAAACAAGATTCGCACAGCAGCGAAAGAGAAAATAAGTCCAGAAGAACTCACCTTCACCAGAAGACGTATGATGGGTAAATATCTGTCAATGTTTTTTGTATAAAGTACCTACTCAAATTCTAAGACCTTTTTTGGGGTTTGTTTTTTTAACGTACATTTTAACTGAAGTGAACAATATACCACAACTACATTGTGCAAAGGATAACTACAGTGTTACATTTACAACTAATTCCACCTGTGTTGTCTGGAAGGAATGCATTTTATTGACCTTTTTTGTAGAAAAGCTGTTCAACCACAATCTCCTTCCATATATAGTGTGTGTGTGTGTGTGTGTGTGTGTGTGTGTGTGTGTGTGTGTGTGTGTGTGTGTGTAAAACAAGATAACATATAAATGTTATCTTGTTTCTTCCACTTGGTCCTTTTTTTAAATGCATTGAGGAAACCAAATTGGTAGATAAATTGACAATCAGATGCAGATGATACTTTTATTTCTTTTCTTTTTTTTAAATCCCTTTGCCCTTAAAAGTTAACTGTCAGTTTGAAGTTATGTGCAATGTTAATATGTTTTGCAATTCTATCTTTTTTTTGGCATGTATGATGGCCCATGGGGTTTACATTAGATGTTTACTGCTCTATTCTAATTATAATTCTGTAGAGAGGCAGACTTCTTCTTGGAAGACAACTGACACCAGCAGGGTGCCAGGGCTCTGGGGGTTTCTTGGTCTTTTTTAGATACTTAGGGGCTGGGTGGGTGTGCTGGAAGCGATTGGAAACATTTTAAGCAAACGCAACCTTAATGAGCAAACGTTAGGATGATAAACAGCAAGGCGTATATAAGGAACAGTTGGAAGGTAATGGAACATTTTATGTAAGTAATAAAGAATTGAGTTTTGTAGTTCTCTGAATTTCATATAGGTAGAAATGCTACCACATAGGTGTTCACTTCTGGTGTACAGAACATATTGTGCATCAGGTTGTGCTGAAAAGCTTTAAGTTTCAATGCTTCACACTCTGCCAATGTGGCTCTCTGTCAGGGTGTTTAAATGTTAAAATTGATGACATTACACGTCTTCATTAGCACACCCCTAAAAGTACTATTTGCGTGTGATAAATGGAATAAAATACTTTCTGAACTTAAACCTATCATTAAACTGGATGTTTGGTATTTGGTTGCTGTAAGTCAGCATGTTGCTAATTACAAATGTTATATAAACGGCTCAGAGGATAGAGTGTCAAGCAGCTAGAAGACCGTTAGCACCATCATATGCAGTCTTCATTTGAGCGCGTTACCACAGACATGGAAATGTGCTGTTTCTGACCTGACACTTTCTACTCCCTGTTTTTGATTTGTTGGCATCCTTTTCTTGTTTGACTGCAGGCACTACTTGGAGACCCGCAGTTTGAACCAGAGGCTGGATTCTCGGGAAGGAACCACCCAGGATCATAGTTTGGGCATGGCCTGTGAGGACGACAGCCGTGAAGCAACCTGCAAGGACAGAGACCGTGACTGGCACCATTACAGCAAGTCATCCGGGCGGAGTGGTCGCAGCAAGCAAAGCAGCCGCAGGAACAGAGACGGAAGACGCAGACGTAGCCACTCTCGCCACAGGTCATCCTCGGTACGGGAAGCTCCTTCTCCCCTCTACTCCCCTCTCCTGTCTTTGCCACCAAATCGAATTGGTCATCACTGGTGTTTAGCCAATGCTTAACGCATATCTCTTCCTCTGTGTGTCCCACTCTTCACTATTAAGCATGATTTCCAATAATGACACGTAGGGGACTTGGGGCTCAGGAAGTAAGAGATTGTGAGTGTTAATAGATTTTCTAGAGAAAAGTGAACCCAGTGTTTGTGCTGAAATCTTAGTGGGCAGTTACGGGACGTGATAGTAAAGATTTAAGTTGTTTCGGACGAGTTACAAAGAACTACATGTAGATAGACTGTAATCAATGAAGTTCAGTTTTTTCTGTACTACTCTGAGAAAGTCTCTTATCTGAAAATCTTGTTGCCATGTTTTTCTTCTGTAACACACACTATGTGGTGGCTGCCGCCCAATTTCTCTGACGGGGCTGAATTTGAATTTGCTGCTCCGTCCTTTCGCCTGGCGGTGTTACTGAACGGGCCGAATCTATCCACCCCTACACCTCCCCCCCTTGGCCTGGTTGAATGAATGACGATGTCGCATTGTGGTGGCCTGGTGCTGGCTGACTGATGGGTTATTGATGTGATGGCGGATTGCGGCGGTTCCGGTGCAGAGGAGGAGCCAACAGCGCAGGAGCAGGAAAAGATCCAGGAGTGTTAAGGATGATGACGAGGGTCACCTCATCTATCACAGTGGAGACATGCTGAGAGCGAGATGTATAGAATATATACCTTTTTTTTTCTACTGTTCACACTTTGTGTCTCTCACTCTCTTGTTGTCTGGTTTTTATTTCCAAACATTAATTTAGAGGCCGAAGTATTTGGACCAATAGACTTATCCTTTTTTTTTTTTAAGTACTGCTTGTCAGTGTAACATATTTAGCATTGAGTTGCATTCCAGTGTTCAGATGCCTGTTTATAGTAATGTAGCTAAACAGAGCAATGAAACATCAAGCAGTGCAACAGCCAAAGGGCAGTGTTTCACTTTTTCTGTTCTGTTCTGTGTTTCTAACTTCAACTTTCTATTCTCTATAGATGAGATTGTGTGTACTCTAGGAGAGGGTGCCTTTGGGAAGGTTGTCGAATGCATTGATCGCTCTAAGTAAGAAAATATTCCTTTCAGCACAATGTTTTTAAGAAAGAAAGAAAGAAATGTTTTCTTACTCTCTCTTTCGCCAACATTTTAAATTAATAGTATTTGTATTTTGCGTTTCCAGTGATGGAGCTCGAGTGGCTCTGAAGATCATTAAAAACATAGACCGCTACCGTGAGGCAGCAATGTCTGAGGTAGAGGTGCTTGAACAGTTGAAGTCCCTCGACACTGAAAAGAGATAGTAAGTCAATCCACAAAAACCTGATCACCCCCATGTGGTCATCACATGAACATATTTTTAGAATTTGCCCCACAAGACACTGACTGCGTCTACTGTACCCATCCTCCTCTTTAGTGCTTGTGTACACATACTGGACTGGTTTGACTACCATGGCCACGTCTGTATTGCCTTTGAACTGCTTGGCCTCAGCACCTACGATTTCCTCAAGGAAAACAATTTCCAGCCTTTCCCCCTAGAACACATCAGGCACATGGCGTACCAGATCATCCGGGCTCTGCGATGTGAGTAATGGACATGTGTGAACAGAAAATGGTTAAAAAAGAAAGGCCTGGTTTAAAAATGTATGTGGTTTTGTCTTTCAGTTATGCATAACAACAAGCTGACTCACACAGATCTGAAGCCTGAGAATATTCTCTTCATTGATTCAGACTATGATATGGAGTACAACCCTCTAATGGTAAGTGTCCTGAATATTTATCCAGAAGAATCATGCCTGCTGAAGTCTTGGCCAAATTCCCAAACTTCTTGTTTGTGTTGGCAGCTGTGTGAGCAGCATGATTGTGTTCTTGTCCTCAGAAACGGGATGAACGAACATTGAAGAACCCAGATGTGAAAATTGTGGACTTTGGTAACGCAACATATGAGCACGAGCACCACACCTCTGTGGTGTCGACGCGTCACTACCGTGCTCCTGAAGTCATTTTAGGTATGCGCCAGTTTTTAAAACGCTTAATCCAGATCCTTTAGTGGAGACTTGTTGTTTAGTTATATATTGTCTCTTTCAGATCTGGGCTGGGACCATTCCTGTGATGTCTGGAGTGTAGGCTGCATACTCATTGAGTACTACCTTGGATCAACTCTCTTCCAGGTAAATGGCAGGAGACAGCATATGATATTACAGGGTTTGTACAAAATCAGAAAGTTTGGAAAATGCTTTATTGTAAACATGTTTCCAAGGTTAAGAATATCTTTAAATATATAGATGTATATACATATAGTGTTAGAATTTTACTAAAGCTGTACGAACCCTGTAATACTATGACATTACCATGACATCTGGCAAAATGTGTGTTTTCTCCTTCAGACTCATGACAGTAAAGAACACCTTGCTATGATGGAGAGAGTCCTGGGCCCCATCCCCGCAAAACTCCTTCAGAAAACCAAGTACGTGGATATTATTCTCTGAGCATTTCTTTTGTAATTATTTATAGGGCCACCTCAGATGGAGTTAATGAATTGAATGAATGAATGAATGAATAAATTGTGTAATCATTGTGTGTTGTACAGGAAACGGCGGTATGTTCACCGATGCAAGCTTGACTGGGATGCGCACAGCTCGTCTGGGAGATTTGTCAAGAAACACTGCAAACCCCTCAAGGTAAGAGGAACACTACTGCAGACGGCCACATACTGCGTGCTAAGAATCACATCTATAAATGCATCGGTACTTATCAAGTGTGACAAAAATACTTAATTTGATTATTGAAGCTTATTCTTGGAAAGATGTCACACAAACATATTTCCCAATGTGTGTTCCTTAACAACACTAAACTATTACAAGAAAACCAAATGAAATGAACACCTGTTTACTGCAGGGTTCTTTTCTGTTTTGTCCACCCTGTACACGTGTCGCATAGTTCACGCATGTAATACACGGAGGACAACAGGTTGTGTGAATTATGGCAAATAATCACTTCTGTATTGTCCTTACGGCGAGCTAAACATATCTATATTGAATGAAATGTCTGTTCAAAATCAGAAATGTTTTGGTGCACTGACGATGACTGAACAGAAAGATTATTTCATTTTAGTTCTTAAAGTTTGCTACCCTTTTGTTTCTAAAGCTTGGAAAAAACATCAGGATGCTTTATTTGTTATAAGACAAATGGTGACATAATATTATACATGTTTTTTCCTTTCCCATCAGCATTACATGGTGTCTAAGGGCTGAAGACCACCACCAGCTGTTTGACCTGATAGAGAAGATGATGGAGTATGACCCAGCTAAGCGCCTCAGTCTGGCACAAGCCCTCCACCATCCCTTCTTCTCCTGCTTCCGCAAGAGCAAAAGCAGCAGCAGAAGCAGCAGAAGCAGCAGCTGCAGCAAAAAAGACTGAACCTCTGACCTTTAACCTCGGTCAGGGCCTGGCTGTCACTATGACATTTATCATGGTGCACAGTGTCAGTCTCTACTTCCTGTCTCTCCAGGAGAGGTGTAGCTTAACTGACTGTATCAGTCCACTGCCTTGCTTTGCTGTCCTACGTCAATGTGTTTCTTTGTCTGACTCATCAACAAGTCATGTTTTCACCTGTGGCATTTTTTTTTTATGTACCGAATTGATTTCTATTTATTTGCTGCTGTTATTTAATTCTGGTAAAGCGGTCTTCTTTTCTTTATTCATGAGTATTTCAATTTTGTCCATTTTCTTTCCCTGCATCGTGAAGTGGCCTATGGGTAATGTTAATGTTTACCCTCCATCAGTCTCACCAGTAATTTATTCAGCACTTGTGGATGTAAAATTTAAAAAAGCTATTGCAGGCAGAAAATCATTGTACATATAATTTGTTGAGAGATTTCTTTTTTTTCACTGAGCAGTTATGTAACTTTTGCAGTATCATGTACATTTTCTCAATAAACTTTAATAGATGAAGAAGCTTGTCTTTTTTCCTGCGGGTGTTCAGTTGGGTGCAGTAGCTGCATTGATCCACAGGATGTCAGTAAAATGCTTTCAGATTACTACAAAAGTCTTCTGCCTGAAGTAACTGAACATCACTGAAGGCTGGTCCAGTTATCGGCGCATTAACCTAAGTCTGTGATGATGTTATATTGTGGCCCACTGTCGGAAAACATTTAGATTGTTCCTGTTTGGAAAGATTTGAGCCTGAACAAAAAGTTTGTATTAAAAGTGGGAACATTTAAACTGAATTGAGGACAGCAGCTCCCTCAAGCTGGTAATTGCAAAAAGTAGAAATAGTGTGTTAGGCAACGAAAAATAATAAAATTCATTTCAGAATTGTGTTTAAAGTCCGTTCAAGTTTCGACATTGAAAGTGGAAACGACTACAGCGTAGCTATCTTGACAGGTAAATGGGTGATTGACGTCCTTTTAAGATTTATTTTCTGAAGAGGATCAGAAACGAATCCTAGTTTAAAGTCACTAGTGTCATTTTTGTGTTCAGTTATGGTAAAATAAAATAAATGAACCTCTTCTATGAGGATGTCTTATTAAAAAATTTATATATATTTATACAGTTTATCACATTAACAAGGCACATCATCATCACTGTTGAATTTTAGTCAACTACAGTTGGTTTGGGAAAAATGAAGGTGAAAAATATTCTCTGCAGGGACTGCAGTATTGTGCTGAGTGGTCAGAGGCTGTCCGTGCCAAACCCTCAGTCTCACAGCTGTCAATCTGCAGCATCCCACGTGGTCAGCAGGGCGGGCGCATCTCTACTAGTTGAACGTGCAACTTTTAGGGAGGCAAACAATTGAAGTCATTGGTAGTTTCACTTGCACGTCCATGTAGGATACTCCCCGACAGGAAACAACGACCTGCAAGTTTGAAGGCGTTTTTTAATCTAGTTGGCATCCTGATCGCTCCCATCTGTGTCTGGCGTAAACCCGGTGTGCACTGCTGCTGCCTCTTGTTCCAAGACTAATTTAAGACAGCGCTTTGAACCCTGAGTTGAGTGTTGTGAATGTGTTAGGTGCGCTGCTTTCTCCACGGAGCCTGCTTACAGTTTGATCACAAAACTACACCAACAACACAAAACCTTTTCGGGTATTTTCTGATCATCAAGAGGACTTTGAAGCAGGATTTCAGCATGGATACAGCCAGCGACTCCATCGGGGAAAATAAGCCGGTGTATCAGTGTGCGCCCAGGTCTGCGGTCCAGCGGTGGCTTCCAGGTTTTCCCATCGCTCTGTGCTTGCTGATGTCCATGAGCTCCATCACTGTGTGTCTTCTGATGAGCCTCAAGACCTACCAGCTGGAGAACCGACTTCAGATGGAGATGGACAAAGCGTCCGTCTTCCAGCCGCCGCACACGGCTTGTCTAAACGAGGATGGGACCCTTATTCCAGAGCTGAGCAATTCAGTGGGGAGGCTCGTAGAAGAGGTACATGAGGTCTATTGTCGTTGATAATTAGTATACATATATTGTGTGTGTTACCCTCAGTCAGAGGCATCGCTTGCCTGTGCGTAAAATGTGCGTAATAGCAGGGAACATGTGCAGTGAAGTTGACAAAAACGCACAGACTTGGCACTTTCTTTTGGGCAATTGCTCCTTAATTATTCCCTTTAAATCAGTTCATTTTTAATGCAAGGCCGTAGGGGTGCATGCAGCTGGCCAATTACGTTTGCAGTTAAATCTCTTTAAAGGGTGATATAACTGATGAGACTCCAACCTATAATTTGATCAAATGTAAAATAAATTGAGGAAGCTCCTTTCATTCTGCAGCTGTATTTAATGGGAGGATGATGCTTTTATACTTATTATTGTTAGACTTTAAGATAATTTTAAATCTTATTCCATTCTCTGAATGTTTTCTTAATGACTTCCACATTGAGAACATATTTATGTTTAGGACTGGGATTTTTATCCTAAACTGGAGTTTGTTCTGTGTGTCTGCAGAAAGTGGTGGTGCTGATGATGCCAAAATTGCGGATCGCTAGGGATGTTGGCCAAGAGTGTTCCTGTCCTCCAGGTATGTCTCTGTTCTTTGTACCATTAGTACCACTTACCAAAGCACACAAACATGATCTGCAAAAGTTACAGTCTAGGCATGACTGACTGCTTGTGAAACCTGATTATCTGTCTGTGATCTATGACGCGTTTAGCAGCTCTTCTGAACATTAAGAGTGTATGTATCTTTTTCTTTGTGGAGGATTATGGCCCCTACGTCTATGTAGGTACCATACTGTGACAGCAGGGCTCAACACTCAGCAGATCAGCGGGGTTGGGACGTCCAGCCTGAGCCCTGCAGCCTTGTGTCAGTGGGAGATGCTCACTTTAATAGATGGAGCAGTCGAGTGCCAAGATTGGCCACGTTGGGCTTGCGGTGTTCCTTACAGGGCTTGTGATGGTTCCACGGGTGGAGAACAGTGTGTGATCCACATCATGTTACACACAGAGTCCCCTGTTATGCCTTTGAATTAAACAAAGATGCTCTTTCTTCTATTTTTGGGTAAATCTACTGCTCGATTTAATGTGATGTGTCCACATGTATCGATGAAGCTTGAACATCAGTGGGTGTGATCAGCTGTGTGTGTAGTACGTATGGTTACATGTGCTATTTTACCTCACATATGCACAGGGAAGTGGTGGTTTATTGCCAGAGAAATGATCTGGCTTGCAGCAACAGGATGTGTTTGTGTTTTACTGAAGCTGGCATTCACGAGATTGCGACTCAAGTGGAATCCTACCATTATCACGGTCTGCTTGCACACTTTTTCTTCTTTTTAAACTTTTGTATTAAGAAGTTACAGCAGATGTTGAGTTTTTAAGGTGCTTATCTACACATTTGGGACATTTCTCTCCCTGGCTCTTCTCTCTTCCTCTTCCTCTTTGTCTCCGGGTGTGAATAGCCCTGCAACAACAAGAACAGGTGAAAGTGTTCACAAGTGGAATTTCTGGCTCCCTTTCAACACATTCTGTTTTCCAGTCTGAAGTCTTCTGTGCCAAGATAGCTCGCTGGGTCTGTGTGGCGAAGTTGGTGCAAGTTTAGTGTTTTGCATTGGATTCAGCCGAGCCAAAGCCGCTGACACTGTCAATGCAAGTGCTAATTTGTTGCTGTAGTTGCACTTTATACATTCAATGCATTTCTACTAAGCATTACTCAGTAGGTGTATGTATACATTGTTGCTCAATAAGGTCAAGCCTGCAATCTCCTTGCTTGATACTTTTGCATTTAAATGTAATTTCTCCATTAGATCATATTGTTGTATCAGATGTTGAATCCCATTTTCCTGTCAATTTTTCTGAATTGCTGTGTAATCAAGCGGTTTTGGCACTGAAATACAATCCCTCCACAACTATTCAGAAGTCTATTTAAAGTTCTCTCTTTCCAGTCTTTGGTCCTAAATATGGTGTCTTATTTTTGTGAAACAAAAGGCTATTTTGTTGTTTTCTTGCGGCTTTGATGCAACCTGTTAACAAACGTTTTGCACATCCAAATAATTCCCCGGATTGTTAACTTTCTTTCCATAAAATGTGTTCTAAAGAGGGTTTCTCAGCTTATAAACCAAGAGTTTTTCCAAGTGCGTTGTGCTCAAGAAACCACATGAGCTGGGTACTATCAGGAGTGTGCATGTGTTTGTGCCAAGCACTGCATATGTGACTCATGAAAAACATTTCTATGTACATTTCTTCTGAACTACGCTGTGCCTAAATGTGTGCAATTCCTTCTGTGTCCTTGTGAGTGTACAGTGTGGTCATGGTCTCTTATGGCTGTGTGTAGTGTGTGTGTGCATGGTTGTGTGTGTGTGTAAGTCTGAATTTCTGTCCCTGAGCCTTTGAGGGACCGACAGAGGCACCTCTTTCAACACGACACTGTAAGAAGAGACCCTCCTCTCCCTTTAGCACCAGCTCTTCCCACCCGAAACTTGAATCTCTCACCACCAGGATCACAGGCCAAGGTATTTCTGCGTGTGTGTGTGTGTGTGTGTGTGTGTGTGTGTGTGTAAGAGACACACTGCCACACATCATGAGCGGCATTTCTGCCATTAAAGCTATGCCCTCCGCATCAGGGTGCTCACCTTTCAGTGAGCATGAAGACAGGGGCCCAACAGGGGGCAGCACTTCCGCAGCAGCACTGGAAATGATGATGTTGAATTTGTCATTGACACATTTGACTAAATTACTTCCTTCTGAGGAAAGATTTGGTGGTTCGGTCACCACTGGAGTAGCAGAGACCCTGCTTATAAATAGTATTTGACACCAAAAGATATTTATCTGTCGAAGCCCCTCAGTAGAAGCAGCATTGTGACACTTTTATGCTCTCAGATACGACACGGCAAGCAGTCGTTAAGGCTGAGGCAAACGATGTCACAGAGTCCAACTCTGCTTACAAGCTTCAGGTGTTTGCAGTTAACACCCGCCTGTTCCCTCAACAGACACACACTACGTATGCTCGCACACAAACCTACACACACATTCATTACTTACACATGAACACAACACCTTTATGGTGCCTGGGCTAATTAGAAGCATGTGGGGGCTGTATGTGTCCTGTGTAGGGGGAGTGTATTGTCATCTCTGCAATTTGCATTTAAAGGCTGTTTAACGGGTCTGATAGCAGCTAGGGGGCACACAGTCGGCCCACACTTGGGCACGGGCCCAAAATGAAATGCCAGCCAGATACAACCACTATTGTTACGCAGTCACCAGTCACTGGAGACTGTGCAGCATTAGAGGGTGCTAAAACAAAGCAGTCATCGGCCATCTGTCTTCAATGGTGCAACCTTGAATATTTAGATCAAGTATAAACAAACATGATGGTACATTTACAATCAATCTGTGTGATGAGACAGTTGTGAGGATTTGCTGCTTTTCTTTGTCTTTTGTGATCGTAAACTGAATATCTTTGGCGTTCGGACGGTCGGTTGCACAAAATAATTTGAAGTCGTGACATTTTTTCCGTTATTTCTGATATTTTATAGACCGAAAAGTCGATTAATCGATCCCTTGTTGACATATTGTTTCGCCTGCAGTTCTTGGTTGAATGTTTGTTTAAGTTAAAGCACTGTGTGTCCTTAACTGTACGTTTGTATCTTTAGTCACAGACAGGACTGAGCTCCTTCAGTCAGTAGAGGGCATCTAAGACTTTGTGTATATGAGAGCAAGAGGTCCCCTGGCTGTGAGGTCAGATCAATTTCCATCAGATAGGAGCTCATTAACGCACTGAACGACAACACACGCCTCCCATATATATGTGTGTGTTTTTATATAACTGAGAGAGCATGCTCACGGCGGGGTTTGTTGATGTATTTAATATGTATACATTCAAAACTTGAATAAGCTACATCTATTTGTATTTATTGCAACTCCAAACTCCTACATAGTATGTGGTGGGTTACTATTACACTCCCACTGTCTGTCAGTATAATGTCTGCACTAGTGTGAAGCCCAATAGCGGTCTGTGTCTGCTCCCCCACCTGAAGGAGGAGACGGGGAAAGCCGGCTTTAGGGAGACCCGCGCTGGAGCCAACACCCCCACAGCTGCATTTTATTTTTAAAGCCATATTAAATAGGACAGGAAGCTTGCAGCTACCTATACAATCTATCGCCACAGGAAGAATGCATAGGCCATATAAGATCCATTAATGACCATTTCAAAAAGAATAAACACAGGAAATGTGTTTTCATAAGCGTTCTCGTTTTAGATATGTTCTGCCATAGCTATGGGCTGTAGGCAATTTTTATTCAAGTATTAATATGCTGGAGAGCAGCACAGAACTAGCGTGTGTGTGTGTGTGTGTGTGTGTGTGTGTGTGTGTGTGTGTGTGTGTGTGTGTGTGTGTGTGTGTGCGTGCGCATGTGCAAGTCTTTGCTTGTGTGTGCTTGCAGTCATGTATTTTGTGCATGTGTTTGTTTTGATGTCCGCAGGCATGTGTGTGGGGCTCCCACTGTCTGACTGCATTGCTTTAAATTCCCGCCGTGTAAAGTCAGTTATGAGTAGGGTATCCTGTGGCAGAAAATCCAGGTGGCTTTTTACATTATGCTGCAGATTTTAAACCAGGGAAGAAAATATACAATAAAAAAAACAAAATATAAAATACTTTCTGTCTGCTGTTGCAGAGAATTGAGTGCCACAAACGCACAGATGGGAGCCTGTAGGAGGTTTCTGCAGTGTGAATCTTTGTTCTACTTCAGACAAAGAGGTAGTGCTGAGTAAATCCTCCTGCACTCCACACACATCCACTCTTTCATTTCCAGAAAAGTGTTTCCTAGAATTCCCCAGCATTCAGATTAATGTATCATAAATTAAAACAAAAAACTTATTTGTTCTGTATGTAGCACTAAATTACTTTGGTTTAATTTAAGTTATTGTACTGGACTTAAATGATTACACCTATTTGAAGCTCATGTACTTACAAGATTCTTGTTGTTCGGAGTTGTATCCTCATGATTGTTTGCACTTATTGTACGTCAGCTAAATGAACTGTGATGTGATGTAATGTATTCTTTAGATGCAAAATGCTGCCTAGGAAATGATTACTGGTGGTTATAGCTTTATGATGGACATTATTAAGAAGGAAATAGACTCACCCTTCTGATTTTCACTTTGTTCCTTCTTTCCTTGCAGCCTGCTTTGTGTTTAGCACTATATCACAGACTACACATACAAAGCTCATATGGACAGCAGCTCCAATGCACAGCTGTGCGAGCCTCGTGTCCTCAGGTTACTTGTATCCTTCCGTTGATGTGTCTGTTGTTCCCTCTGGTCTCTCTAAGAGTCAAATAAAAATGAGTGACTCTTCTTGATATCTTGTTCCCACTTGGAAGAGGATCTTGGAAGGCTCAGTTTATTTGTAAAAGGCGAGGGGAATGCTGCCTCTTGGAGATATTTAGTTTGAAGATGGTCGTGTTTGTATCATTGAAGTCAAAGGCTGCACTGGAAAAATGATAGTTCTATGTAATTGAATTTAAAATCCAGTGTGACTTGTGAGGAGTTTGGATTGTCTTGTGTTTAAAGTCTCATATAGTTTATCTTGTTATCTAACCTGATAAATTGCCTCAAGTGACGTCAGGCAACATCTGTTGAACCTGGGGCTGAAGAAGTTTGAAAATGGAAAAAAATCTGGAGGTGTGGGGTCAGAAAGAATTGAGTTTGCCAAACCTCTGTAGCGCGCTCCTCATGTCTGCTTGAGGCTACATGAGTCGCTACGAGCATAACGCTCCACAATCGCTGACCGAGCTATAGGCGATGAAGTTGCATTGTGGGTGATGAAGGCCCAAGGTTTTCAACCAGTTTTAAATGTACTTGCATTACTTAAGGACAGCTGATGCAACTAGCTCCAGGTGTGCATTTGAATGTGTGTTTGTAGCACACACACACACACACACACACACACACACACACACACACACACACACACACACACACACACACACACTATGCACTCTACTCACTCACACATAATTCCACATCTAGACCCCTCCACTCTCTGTCTCTCATCAGCCTTCTTATTAAAGTTAGCTTTGTGAAACCACAGTGTTTAACAGCATGGCCGACATTCTTCCTTTTGAAAAATAAGCTGCTGGACACAGGCCGGCCAGTCGGCAGCCCATGAAGGCCCACAAGGACCTCAGGAACACACAGAGGAGCAAAGGGCCGGCTGCCAGGTAGTGAGGCCCAGGATGTGCAAAAGACACACAACAGCCAAGAGGAAGTCCCTGAACAGATACTCAGAGTAGTTACAACACCAATTCATAAAACATCGCTGGATGCAATTATCTATTGACATAACATTATATTAGCTGTGAGGTCATTAAAAGCGGGAAGTGATGTGGAGCGGATCGAGGAGGAAACGCGTATTGTAACCTATTTAAAATATTTTGTATCCATGTGTTCACATTTAGGCATCATACTGTCGGTCTTGGCACTTAGCGGTGGAAATTACAAAGATAGCCTGTTATTGAGCAACAGCCACGAAAGGGCCTGTTTATATTTACATCATTGTATTTTTCTGGCAAGTCACAGAAAGTGCAGGAGTGCAGAGTTTTCTCATGCACTTCTTAGCTCCATATAGTGGTGCAAGGATACAAAAACAAGAACTATTCTCCTACACACCCCCAACATAAACATATGCCAGATGAGAGTTTGTTATTACCACATGATATAAATATCAGAGTTCTGTATTTAAAAAAAATAAAAGTATTAAGTAGCAGTTTTACTGTAATACGTTGTTATTTTAGCATCTTCACAACAATATTGGATTCAATTAAGTGTTACTAAATAGATACAATAGAGAACATTTGAAAAGGTTTGGTCCAAAATGAGATTTATAAATAATTTGAAAAACAGATGGCACCAAAGTAAGACTTGATTTAGAAGAACATCTGATGTGCTGGTCTCCACACAATAGTGCTCTGTCTAATGCACAATATTTGAAAACACCACTTGTTTTCAGCAGACCAGCGTGCATCAAAAGCATCAAGTGATGTGTTCAACCACAGGGACATAATTCATTTCAATGTCTTGAATTGATTTTAAAAGCCTCGCCGCAGAATCATTCCTAGAGTTTCTGTAGCAAGAGTATGTGTTAACTCCACAGATAGCTTTTGAAATGTTACACTTAATTCAAGTTTTTTCTATTATTTGAATATGTCCACATTACTAGATGCTTGTTTTCAAAGACGTCCTTGTCCAAAAACAAGGCTACAGGCAGCAAATAATGTCAGAGCATCATGCAACTTAAGTAGCAGGAAAAACAAACCTGTTTAACATCTTATATGCCAAAATATGAGCATTGTCAGCCACATCTGTACAGGAGAGAAAGTTAAATTAAGCACATGAGTTACAATTAATTACATGTACGCTTCAAGTTTAGGGGAACACATTGACTGTGATACAAAGTATGATAAGCCATAATCGATTTCCTGAGTATCTCACCTTGATCAATATCAAGTTTCACGTGGATGCCATATTTTCGACGAGAGCTACAGTCTGAGCAAGCAGAAGTGACATTAGCTTACCGCGCAGTGCTGAGCAGGCAAATGTGGAAACTATTATAATGTTTTCTTTAATTATCTCAAGTGGCAGTTGACAAGGTGAATAGGCTTTTAATGACGGGGCAGAAAAACTCTTTAACACCGCCATGTTGCCCCTGGCTGGCTGACAGCACTGTGAGGTCAAACGAGCTCTCTCCGTGCAGCACAATGTGCCGGAACCTGTTTAATCATATATCTGAGTAGAGGACAGTTAGGATCTGAGCCCTGAAGAAAACCTTTCCACATTGTGTTTTAAAGAAAAAATTATGCGGTCACTTGAACACTCCAACACACCTGTAAAGTATGTGAACAGGCTTTAAATTCAATCCCATCATCTGTTAAGATGTCCGGCACGGATAAAGATCCACAGAAATGGCTTTCCAGTGTCAGACCTTTCCTTGACATTCACAGCCCAGTTAATCCATCAGGAATGTAGTGAAGCTGAATCCAGCTGCAGGACGGGACTCGCGCGAAAACACCTGGAGTTATCGGACAGATTACATCTCTGGACGTGAACCCGGACAAACGAGCAGACAGAGTTGGAGCAGAGGTTATCGTTTATTATCCCTCCATCCCTCCCAGACACAGAGGCGATTGGAAGGAGCCATCAAGGTATCTTTCCTTGGGAGCCATTGAGGGGTGTTGGAGGTGTGAAGGAGGGCATCGGTGATCCAGATGGTATCACTGTGTCGAACATGCTCCTGCTTAGTGTAAATGCCCCTCGGCAGGCTCGTCACTCTCCCAGCACCTCTTTAATGAGAGCAGAGCTCGTAAAACTGCGCCTGAAACCTTTGAACAAGCCCTCAGCATCACTGGTCCATGTTATTCTGTCATAACAGGGAGGCAAGGGCATTTTGGAGCGGAGGGCAGGATAGCTCTCAACAACTTAACACCACGGCTCGGGGCTTGCATGTGTCGGGCCTGTTTTCACTCTCAGTTTGACCTTTCCAAATGTATCATTTTGACTGTGTCCCAATCTTTTGCTCTTTTACATCTGAGCCGTGTCTCTCTCTCTCTCTGTTTCCTCCTCTCCATCCTTGTCTGTATTTATGATTTGATGAGTCTATGTCTAACTCTGGGATCTGGATGGCCTGAGGCTGCTGCATCTCCACAGTGGGTCACTGTATGTATACATTAACTCAAAGTTCAGCCAGGAGTGAGGCAGGGTGGGAGATGGCTATCGCACATACTGTAAACAGACAATGAGGAGATACAGAGGGATATTCTCACGGTAAGCGGGCTCCCCCTGATGTGTGCCTATCAAACATGCTTTTATTGCCGTCAGTGACGGCAACTAGCAGCTCCATTTTGCTGAGGCAGAAACTATATTAGTGGACCATAGGTCTTATAAATTACAACTCGGCTATGGAAAGAAATTGGAAAGAATAACCGGATAATTATATATTTGTGTTTTTAATAAAAGGAACTATGAATGCTCAGGGGTCTTGGTCAATTTTGAGGCAAAGAATGAACTCAAACACATTAAGTTTAAACCCTCGAACATCAAGAGGTAACCAACCGAGACGTGCCGTTGCTCTGCTCCAATGTTTACAGCCCTGTGTAACACATATACGGCTTAACATGGAACCGCAGTGGCTGCAGTTAAACTATCAGCTTCATTGTGTGTGTGAAACATCCTGCCAAAGCCGTTGATGGGTCGTTTCACTCTCTGAGGTTTTTCTGACCCTGATTTGAGGATTTTGATCGCAGTCGTTTCCCAGCAGCTTGGAAATCTGAGTATTATTACAATAACGTTACACTAAAATGACCCTGTCTAAGTGGATCCGATCATCGGCCAAGCTAGACTCTGACTAAATATTTGTGTGTAAAGCCCCTTTCACACATTCACTGCAACCCTGAAGTAATATAGACATTACGAGGAGGAGCTGTATGTGAGAACTTAAAGAGACTCATTGTTTATGACCAAATTACGAAGCGGTTACGCTTTACGCTCTACCCAGGCGCCACCCCTCGCCTAAACCAAATTGAGTGTTACCAGTAAGGCCGGAGATATACTTGCTTTTTAACCACATGTTTGTGACGCATTATGTCCTGAGGACGTGCACAACCAACGTACCAAACTTACATAAGAAATGCAAGGCCGCGTCATGCGCACACAAACGTGTAGTTAAAAGCAAGCATATCTCCAGCTTAAGTGAGCACACTTCTGACACGGACAATGTCCTGTCGTTGGCTACATGTGTGACAGAGAAAAACTCTGGACAATGTGCGGACCTGATTCTCCTGATAGTGTCAGGAGTTCATATGAACTAATGGCTTAAGTGTAGATTGATGTGTACAGTATATATCTTTATGTGTGCCAGCACATTGCGTGTGTTTATCAGCTGGTTTGTGACTGATGGTGCTGTGACAGTGCGATAATGGGTGTTAAATAAGTGTTAATGAGCGCACAGTGGTGGACACACAGCGTGACTTGCTACCATTAAATTAAAACACTCGGTTTTTGTCAAGAATGCTGTCGCTGCTGCCGCACACTGTCTAGCTGCCTCGGCCAGATGGAGGCACAGATGGGGGCGAGAGAGGGAGGAAGAAATGGAGTAACTCACTTAACAGAAATATACTGCACATGTTGAATCTTTTTGTCAGGGTTCCATCTGTTTTTTACATATTGAGCAAATGCTTGTGTGCCTCTGCATTCTTGTTGCAGAAAGTGTGTATCTGTATGTGTGGGCCCGCATGTTGGCTCACCTCGCAAGTGCGTTGTAATTCTCATGCGTGAGCAGAGCGTGTGTGTTCCTACGTTTCTGCATACCATCCAACAGCCCATCTCCATTGCCAGCCTCTATTGGGACTTCTTATCTGCATATTTGCTGTTCCACTCAACAATCAAAATAAAATGAGTCCTGAGTGCCTTTTGTGAGCCAGTAGAGTATATCACAGATGTCCAGTCAGCTCTGGTTACACACGGAATATCTGGGTTGAACATGTGGACAATCTATCAGGTCCACCATCTCTCTCTCCTCCCATTTTCTCTATGACTGCATTCAAAAAATGTTTCCTCCATTCTTTTGTTTCTTTCCTAACAATTAAGCTTTTTCTGGACAGTCAGTGAACAAATGCAGTCGTTTCTTGCACACATTTAGGTTTTTAGATGGATTGCATCCTTAAGGTGTTGAAGCATCAGCATCACTTTAAGCATGTGTTCACTGCTACAATATAATTGTCATGGTTCATGAGCTGCAGCCTTGACATACATCAAGAAGATGTTGTGGATTTACAAGACATGTTTTCCCTGCTGTCACCACACACGCACACGCGCGTGCGCGCACGCACGCACGCACGCACGCACACACTTTAACGGTGCTGTCACTGTTTAATTAGCTGTTAATACTTCTTATATCCATGCACCAGCGCTGCACTTTTGGAACCGAGCAGGCCCTTTTTTGGTCTTGTTTATTTACATGGAGTGTTTTCTCATGTCCATGTGTTTCTGATTGTGTGATTTGGAACAAGGACAAAGACGGGGATAAGTTGAGAGTAAGGAGTGCAAGACGGCAGCAGAAGGGACTGTCAGAAAGAGTAATGTGCTCAATGTGATTCTGATAAATGTAAATGCAAGAATTTAAGATATGTGGACATATGGATTCCCTAATATTACAATGTGTTTCAGTGTCTTTCTGTCTTTCTAAATTGCACCATGTCTCGTCTCAATATACTATTATTGCAACACCAGCTTGGCATGCAGTGCCTTCTTCTCTGCCTTGAGTCTCATATGATTCCTTTTATATTCTAAACACAGAGTTTGGCTGTTTAAAGCAAGGATTAAACCAAAAGAGTATGTATACACTGTTATAACTCCCCAAATTGGCCCGTAAATTAGAGAACCAGTTTATAACGCACAACAGGCCAATGAGACCTGAGTGCAATGAAGCTCCTCATCATAAAACATGTTGTGAGTTACAGCCAGCGCAAAGCACTTCTCTAATGTAGATTTAATTGTGAGAATTGGCTCGTTGACGAAGCAATGAAGCGAGTGCAGAGGAGAAAAAGGCTGCTGATTGAATTAGCGAGGATAATTAAGATCTTGTTTGTCAGAGGCGTCAAGATGGGAGCTCGGATTTCTGCCAAGTGGATAAACTTTTTTTCGGGATCTGTCTATTTTCTGGTAGTCTTTCACAAAGGAGCATTCAGATTTGTTCGATGCTTTGAGTGTTTCTTTGTGTGATTCTAGCCTAACCACTGCAAACTGACCGCAGGTGTACTGAATGATATTTTGTATTTCATGGCAGCGTAGCACATTTTTAGACATCTGTGATGTAGTTGTTGACTGTTGAGTGAAGGCTGTGAAGCCTGTAAACTTCTAATCCATTATGCTGTTCTGGTAGAAAACATCCAAACTCACTGCCAAACACATTTCTTCACTAGTCAGTCTTTCTTATCGGATTAGATCCTTCACCCTGACAGTTTATTTATGAAGCTGAAAAAAACATCCTATGTCTGATATAATTCATATACACATGGATATTAATTCACAGAAAATACCTTCCTCTTTTATAGTTTTCCAAACTTGACTGGACCGCATTTGAACCTGGCACTTTTTGAAAACAGGAATCCTACTGAGCCTTTTTAACAAGCAGATGTTTACGAGACATCTTTCCTTACACAGGGTGTCCTATTGATTTATTTGTGGTGTTTTTATCAAATCAGACAGACGTGACAATTTGTCTGTCTGGCACACAAATTAATTTGCAGTGCAGATCAGCTGATGTTGGTCTAATTACGTCTGAACTTTTAAACTCTCTGTTTCCACATTGCTCTATCTGTCTCTGTTTCCTCCTCTATCGGAAAGACAGACAGCGGTAAATGGAGCGTAAGTACCAAGATGTTTATCTTTCCGGTCCAGGATTTTTGTTCCTTGCGTGTTTGTGTGTGTGTGTCTGTGTGTGTGTGTGTGTGTGTGTGTGTGTGTGTGTGTGTGTGTCTGTGTGTGTCTACAAGATCATGTGTGTGTTTGTGGACAAAGCAGGTGAAATACAAGGCATTATGGCTTCTTTGCCTGTTTGAGTATAAGGTGGACAGCTGGGGGGGACTACAGGAGATCGCAGGGGTGTGGAAGCGCTGTGTGTACCCCAAGCAAACGGGCCAGATAAGATCAGAGTGGAGGGAGCGCAGCTGGAAGCCTTCCTGAGTTGACCCCTTTCTCCGCCTCTCTCACATTCCTCCAAACCCCTCGCTGCCCTCTTTCTCTCTGTTCTCTCTGTCCCCCACATTTTACCTCCTAACGTCTCTTTCCTGCTTCAGCTCATCTTTCCCTGCCCCCATTCAGCGTACCGCTCCATCCATTATTCTTTATTTTTCAAACAATATCATCATGTTTGGAGATTCCCTTGGATCGGTTTTCTCCTTCTGTGTGGTATCTCCCCTCCAGTTCTGGACTTTACTACGTCTTCTCCATCTTCCCTCTCCTCCTCCCCCTCGCAGCAGGACCTCAGTAAAGTGGGGTCAGCCTTTAGCATGTAATGCTGTCTTTCCTCTGTTTCTCCCTTGCTCTTTGACCATGTTCCTTAATACTAGCCCCTCTAAACTGACTGATTGCCTTTCATGTTTTCCCCTGGGCCATGTCCCAGACATGACAGTAGACCTAACATTTCAAAGTAAAGCTGGGGCGTGTAGGCTTTTTGTGTGAATTTACATGCGTGTGTCTGCCTTAATAGGATCGAGAAAAAGTAAAAATAGTGCAAAGCAGCTGTGCTTGTTATCTTTTGTGACCTAATTAAATAACATAGAAGCCAATACAGGTGGTGTTGTTCATCAGGAGTGAGCTGCAGTAGTTGTACTCCACATTCAAATGTGTGTGGAAAATGAAGAGGAGAAAAGTGTGGAAAAGGGGGAGAAAACTCTTGCAGTCTGTGATGCCTTGGAATGATTGTTGTGTATCTTTAGCTCAGTGTGTGGCAACACAAAGACAGCTGTGCCAGCTCACATTTATTTTGGCTTAGCGTTGGTCCCTCCTGTCCCTTTAACCAGACCCCTATCTGTAAATAGTCTGTGTCGCTGACAGACTGTTGAGACAAATCACACAGTGCAAAACTGAGATATTATCTTTAGATATTAATACAACCCAAGGTTTATGGATCTAAATGAACTGAACTCAGTTTTAGATGTTCAGGTTCAGTTCAGTTGTAGATGTTTGTTGAAGGCCACAGCAGCTTCACCGCTGTTGTTTGTTCAGCCTCTTGTGTCCAGTAATAACCCTTAGCCCATAACCTCCTAACCTCTTGACTTTTTAGCAAGAGTAGAGCCCCGTAATCTCTCCTGCAGTAAGCTTTAAACCCTAAACAAGTCCTATTTAGTGTGTCCAAAACAGGATGCCAAAAGTGCAACCGACCCCCTCCTGCCCCACCCGGCCCGCAGACCCCTCTCCTCCTCCCTCTGGAAATTGGAGCTCCATCAGCACCCATGTACAATTCTCACACCAGAAGTGGAGGATGAATGGGCTGAATGTCATAAGCAGAAGAAAGTATGGCTGCAACTAACTACTATTTTCATTATCAACTAATCTGCTGATTATTTTCTAGATTAATAATTTGATCGAAAAATGTTAGAAAATAGTGAAAGATGTCTCCCAGTTTCTCAAACTACGAGGTGATGTCTTTAAATGTCTTGTTTTGTCAGTCCAAACCTCAAAGATATTCAGTTTAAGTAATATGATATTAAACAGAGAAAAGCAGCAAATCTCTGTATTTGAGAGGCTGACCTTTACTATCAAAATGATCAAGATAATCTTTCTGTCGAACGACTAATAGATTAGTTGATTTATCGTTTGTAAATGTTTGAATTTTCTGAAAGATAACTGTGCATAAATAATATCAATAACATCAAAATGTGGCTTAATGTTATCCTAAAAACAGAATTTGCTCACCAAAACCTTTTTTACCTATTTTATCACTTACCTCGAGGGAATAGGTGCCTTATTAGCAAACCGTTTGTGTTTTTCCCCTTATTTTTCTCCTGACTTCTTCATAACCAGATACATTCTGAGTTTATACTAGATTGCTCCTCTTATTTTTTTGTTAAAAATGGCTCTGAGGGGCGCACAGGTAGCTCATCTGCAGAGGAGGCGCCCAATGTAAGAAAGCCAAATCTTTATTGCAGCAACCGTTCAAATCGGACCCGAGGCCCTTTGCTGCATGTCCCCTCTCTCTCTCTCCCCCTATCCTGTCCTATCTTCAGATGTGCTATAACAAAAGCCAAAAAAAAAAAAAAGCCCAAAAAGTAATCTTTAAAAAAAAAAGGCTTTAAGAGGTCAAAACTCCTGCGACATTTATAACATAAAGAAAAACTTTATTGTGAGAACAATCCTGTTTTAGCCATGGGTTTCGGCTTTGGGTCTTCCTTGGAAGTAGATGAACGTGCCAGAAATCCCTACTCTGCTTCAGTTAGAATTGATAAAACTCCAAAACAAACTAATATTATTTTGTTACACACGATTGGTTATGTTGTTTAGGATTATTGGTGTGAATCATTACTGGGCAGGATGCACACAACAAACAGAAAGAAAAATTAAAACGTAATAAAAGAGGACCAGGGGTATAGGTCTCTTTAAGGGGCAGAGGGTAACAGGGGGGTTGGCGGTGGGGTGTTGAGGGTTGCACGACAGGCTTGATCTGTTCGCTCAGGGGGTCAAATGGCCCTTCACAAAAAACGGATCAAATGACCTGGCTTTAATGATCCTGAAGTTGTCCGTCTGTCTGTTGGTCTGCCAACTGTCAGTCACCAGTCACTTAGTCTGTCACACACACACACACACACACACACACACACACACACACACACACACACACACACACACACACACAGACTCTACTCTGGCCCCTCAGACCAATATCTGACCCCAGGCGCTGATACCGGGCTCGACTTGAAGTTTAAGCTGAATCGAGTTAGTCAAAATCTTATTGGATCCATATAGCACGAAACAAAAAGACCCCGAGGAGGACATCTAACCTGGTTACAGAGAGCAAACAAATGAGTTTCATTGCAGGGGCCAGTATAAACGGGTATATGAATATGTACACAAACGCAAGGCTTTCATGCCAACACATCATGCAATAAGTATAGAAACACACACACGTGCACGTATTTTGGATGCAACCCAACAAACCCTATGAGGACTTTTACTGTACACACGCACACACACACACGCACACGCACACACAGGCTACAGGAGGCATAGACAGAAACAGGAAAAAGAGGAAAAAGAATGGTGTCTTTCCTGATCCCATCTTTCCTCCTCTCCCCCGAGGGCCACAGAATGAGACTATTGTTGTCTGTCCCTCTCCTCGTTCAAGCCATCATTTATCCCTCTTCTTTTTTTCATCCTACACAAATGTGCTCTTCACATAGTTTGGATACCCTATAAGATCGACATCAAGTGTGGAAAAAAAGGCCTGCCACACCATGCCCCTCTCTCCTGCTGGTTGTGATTGTACGTGTGGTATTGGGCTCTTTAGTCTTGTGTACTGTGGTGTCACATTTGTGCTATGTGGTGTGGTATTGCGGTACCGCTGGGGGGGCGGAGGGCAGACAGGCTAAACAGGGCTATTCTTTAAAGTGAATAAAAAGTCTTCAATGAGTAAAATCCTTTTTTTCATTCACATTTCTTTGACAAACGCATACACAAACATGTGTGCATACTTAGGTATCCTGACGGTCCTGTCTCCGATTTAGATGTTTTCTGCAAGTGCAGCCCATGTGTGCAGGGTATGACGCTACCTTTGCCTATGGAAGCACACTCAAACACTGCAGACAGCTCCAGGAAAGTATCAGTAACTTTGACCTAAAGAAGCTGCATCTGGCTGCCAAAATGAACAACAGTGCATGCTCCACTGAGCAATCATAGGAAACATTTAAAACATCCTTACATGTATGTTAATCAATGGAGGTATTAATTGATTATTTACATCAGGGGTGGAGAACCTCTGGCCTCCGGGCCGTATACGGCCCACGAGACCATTTGATCCGGCCCTTGAGGTAATTTGTAAAATGCACGCACTGGCTAAAACAACTAGACGGCAATATTTTAAACGGACGACTGACTGTTTTTCCTGGCCAAGGTCAGGGTCCTTGAACACAACACGAGCGGAATGTGTCATCATGGGGTCACGTCATGTCAAAAAACTTTTTTTAACAATTTTAAACGAGACTGTCATTAACATCAGCGAACGCAGCGTGGCGAGTGTAAAACAGAGAAAGCTGGATGTGGAATGTCGCACTTTCCAGGAGATATAATCTCTAGCGTCATTACTGCATCGAAACATGCCGAACTGGACGATCTGAAAGGACGAGTGCGTTTGGATAAAGTTAACACTCTTCGGCGGAGTTTGGCCCAACAAGCAGCTCTCTGCAGAGTGGAACATACAAACATGGAAAGATAAACAGGTAGACCACCACACCAAGAACGGACTATTCCACCACTGCCATTTACAATACTCACTTTTTATAATTTGTGCAATTATCACTGCCATGTGCAATATTCACTATTTAATTATTGTTTACTGCCTTTTTACTTCATATGTTCTTTTGCTGTGACAAGATACATTTCCCCGCTGTGGGACTAATAAAGGATTGTTTTCTGATAAAACAGAAAAATACATGGATAAAAAAGTTGCTTTTTTGCACAGCATAAAAGAAAAGTGAAATGAATGGGCTGTGTCTTAAAACATTTTTGCAGAGGTTATGAGTTCAATAATTAGTATGACCCTCGAAGGATGTTTAAAAAAAAAAATGGCCCTTGATAGGAAAAAGGTTCCCCACCCCTGATTTACATGTATGCATACATAGTCTGAGAAGTGTAAATGAAAACAGAAGCCATGAATTGTTTGGTTTTATTTTTTAGCTATGCTAGCTGTGTGGCTCTAAGATGTCAGCTGTACCTTATTGTGTTTAGTGCTAATTAGCAAATGTGGCTTTGCTAACACACTAAATTAAGATGGTGATCATGGTAAACATTACGCCTGCCAAACATCAGCATGTTAGTGTTGTCATTGTGAGCATGTTAGCATGCTGATGTTAGCATTTAGCATCTCAAAGTGTACCTCCCTACAGAGCAGCATGGCTGTAAACTCTTGATATTAGACTGCTGCACTTTCATTTCCGACATATTTTAACCAAATGCACATCAACCCCAAAATCAATGTAGAAGGGTTAATGCAGCACACACTACATTTTTCATTTCTTTGTGTCTGCTTAAGTAAACATAACTGGACATCACGTCTCTCATTTCTTCATGTGCTTTCTCCCCTGCGGACCTTTTAAACCACGTTCAATCAAAAAGTCCTACTTTTGACAGATTTTTGTTTCCTTACGGTTAAATTGATCTCAAACATAATCCCATTTTAAGAGCCACAATCCTGCCTCGACCTTAGTTCTTGTCGGTTTCTCAAATCCTTTGTTTGACTGGTTTAGGCAGAGCGGGGCTCAGCCCAAACCACCACTGTCACTTTCAATTGACAGGATCTCAGTTGTCGTTTGATTGGCGCTCTGGGTTTTTTTTGGGGCTGTGATTCAGTCAAGATGTTTCCACTTTGGAGGACTGTAACAGGATAATGCCATAATGAGGGTGCCGGCACATTATTGGACTCACACACACACACACCATACCTGCACACCAGTCTATGAGGGCTGGGATTCTCATCAGTTGTAGTTGAGTTCTTCCGTCTCTTCACTTCGCACTTTTATGCCTTTCATTTTCTCAATCCTTTGTTCTGTCAAGTCTCTTCTCCTATGCTCTTCTCTTCAAGTAGGAATACAGATGTCAAGGTCATTTGCTTCCCCTGTGTCAGAGAGAAGGGGGTACTAAAGTGGGGGACCGTAAAAGTCTCGGACCGCTGTAGAACATGATCCTCAATGCTCCGTTAACCATCAGCTGACCTGAGCTGATCTTTCCTTCCACTCTCACTTCTCTCTTTATCTATTCCCCTTCTTTCACTCTCTAAACCTCTCATTCTTGCTGCTCACACTCAATATCTTCCAACTCATCCTTGGCTCTGACTCTAGCAGGGTATCCGCCCATGTCTGGCAACCAGTCTTTCAACTGTCCACCGACACTCATACTATTCCACTAGCTTGGAAGACATCTTATATTAAATCTCTTCCAAAATAACAATGCCCTAAAGAGTACAATGATTTTTTGGCCAATAGCACTACATCTGTTATAATGAAATCATTGGAAACAATCATGGTCAAACATTAAAACATTTTAAAACAATAGATAATATCCTTTTTTCAATTTGCCTACAAGCAAGGTCGCCGCACGGAAGATGCACCTCGATAAACTGAAAACATATGCCAGAGCTCTTTTGCTAGACTTTTCACCTGATTTACTCGGTTCCAAAATGATTCAGTTAAAGTTCAATCCAAACCTCATTCAGTTACAACTCCTTTCTCACAAACTGAATACAGATCGTATTCGATCAATCTATCCTGTCGCTCAACCAAAGTCAGTGTGCTGCTAGCTAAAATCTCAATCCAGAGGATGTGAGATATGTTAATTGTCATGACTGTTTGAATTTGTTTTTAACGTCTACGAAATATGTGATAGGATGTGTAAATTGTATATTCAACTTGTGCGTGCATTTCTTGAACGGAACTGCTTAATGCAAAATTAATTTCAGTGTAAACTGACAATACAGTTGTGTCATAACTTTTAGCTGGTCTTTTCCTTTTCAACCTTTCCCTGTCTATCTTCTTTCTCTCTGTCTATCTGCAGATAGTATTTGTGAATAATTTGGCATCTTTTGATTTGATGGAAAATAATGTCAAAAAGTGCTGCTAATTTACAATAGGCCTATAGCATTTTTGTTCAGTGTCTTTTAATATTTGTGGTATTGCAGAATGAGGTTCTGCCATCCTTTTGTGGAAAACCGCAAACAGAAAGCAAGTTTCAACCAAACACTAAGAATGATTTCTGGACAGTTTATTCCAGGTCTGCTATTTACAGAGCAATAATTGCTCTTTCCACTCTCTTACCAATCTGCTGACCCGGGCTAACCCTAAAGTCTTAGTTAGCATCTCTTTTTCCACTCATTTCCTCCACGGCTCTCATTTAATTGCTCCCTCGGAGTATTTGGTGTCCATAAATCCCCAGAACGTAGGCTCTTTCTCCCCCATATAGCTCTTATGTGTCACCACAGACACACGTGCTAACCTATTAGCACGATAAGTAGCCCTCTCCAAATTCCTCTGATAGTTTTTAATGAAGCCACTTGCTGTAGGGATCAGAGCAGCAGTGTTATATTTAGGCTTTCATTAACCTCTCCGTGTCTCAGTTTCCTGCTATTGTCAGACAGCAGGCGCAAGTGTGGTGGACAGCAAGGGGCTTTAGGGATGTGCGTGACAGTGTGAGCGAGGGTGTAAAGTTAGTGCCTGGATGATCGAGTCCAGAGAGCGGAGATGAGTCGAAGGATCATCACGTCAACTGAGAGAAAGATAGCTGGTAATAGATGCGTCGATGGATAGAGCAGTAGGATGTATAGATAGACGGAGTGATGGACAGATGGTGTGAAATGAAAGCACCTGGTCTAAAGAGTTAGGAGGCCAATCCTCTAAGGGATCCGGGGGTCGTGACCCTTGACAGGTGTCCAGGATGGATGCCGTCTCCATAGCATTCGTGAGGGACAGATGAAGATGGCAGAGATAGGAAGTAGATGCCCACACTGAGGGGGAGGAGCTGCTGGAGTAGATCACAACTCAACGTGTGTGTGTGTGTGTGTGTGTGTGTGTGTGTGTGTGTGTGTGTGTGTGTGTGTGTGTGTGTGTGTGTGTGTGTGTGTGTGTGTGTGTGTGTGTGTGTGTGTGTGTAATTTTGAACTTATCCCCCTAATTTCTTGTGAAGAAATATATTTTTCTCTGCAAGACAGCACATCAGTCAGGGAATCTAATTCATCCAGTGTTTTCTCAGGTCCATTTATGGTATATTTGACTTAATGAGAGCTTGTCCTGCCAAACCAGAAGAAGATAAATATACTTCAGAGTTGATAATATTGGGAATCACTTCCCTGTCAGTCTCACACTGAGACTGTGGCTGCTGCTGCTCGTGGGCTTGTTTTCTTCTGACTAAAACTAACACAGGCAGTCACATCATGAACAGCTCTTAAGCTAAATTTAGAAGTCTGAGAATAGTTTGGTTACTCATTGGTTGCTGAATTATGAAAACTATTTGGCTCAGGCAGACAGTTTTATACATCAAAAGTGTTCGTTTAAGAACACAAAAGAGTCTGTAGTCAGAAATAAAGAATAGAGCTGAAACAATAAAAAATATATCTTTTGATAATTAATGAATCATTTAGTAATTATCAAGTAATTTTCCAAGCAAAATTGGCAAACATTCCTCAAATTCTATCTTCTTAGTTATGCGCACATGCTTTGTTTCTTTATTATAAAACTAAATAACTTTGCATATTTTGACTGTTTGGAAACAAACAATTCGAAGACGTCACTTTTGCCTTTTTAAGAAATTGTACTTGGAATTTCAAGCTACTTTTTTCCATTTTATAGACCAAATGATTCAGAGATTAATTGAGAAAATACTCAACAGATGAAGCTATAATGACAATAATTGTTA
The DNA here is from genome assembly GCF_900634415.1 of Cottoperca gobio. Lineage (NCBI taxonomy): Eukaryota > Metazoa > Chordata > Actinopteri > Perciformes > Bovichtidae > Cottoperca > Cottoperca gobio. Next base: position 14,425,825 of record NC_041364.1, read on the forward strand.
ATTGCAGCCCTAATAAAGAAACAGTACGGATTTCACGATACCAGAAATCAAGTAGTCGATACCAATACCAGTGAAAGTCCACGATTCTCGATACCACGGTAAAAAACAAAACAATAAATACTTCAAAGTACACTCCTTTTATTACCCATTTTAGAAACAGTTTTTTGTTAGGAAGTTAAACAGGTGTCCCAAACACATTTTCTATCGTCCCCGGGATGCCGTTAGTCTCGAGCCTTGACGGCACACTGAATTAGAATCTGAAACTTCCTACTCGATCTTTTTTATGTCTTTTACACAGAGACAAAACAGACGCATAAACCCCCATCCTGGTGCGTTTGAGATGAGTACAGAATGTACAATGAAGTGAAATACAAAGACCCTGCAGAAACTGTGATGGGAATCTTGTGTGGCTTCCAGCTCCTTTGAATGAATAAGAGGGAGTGCAGAAGGCAAGGGGAAAAGAGGTCAAATTGGGTGACATCTGAGTGGTGTGTTATGGTTTTAAGTGATGCATCGGCTCGTGGTTGGAGTTTGGTTAGTAGCTGCTCATGTGTGGTTGTAGGTAATTATAAGTGCGTGAGTGTATGTGTGGTGCAGAGGATCTGGCAAATCTTCAGCGATGGAGCCCATGTTGCCAGGCACCATTGGGAATGTTGGGAATGCTGGATGCCCTTTTACAATGACCTGCGTGTGTGTGTGTGTGTGTGTGTGCGGGTGTGTGAGGATAGAGATAAGTGAGAGACGTAAGGGAGTAAGCAAGTGGCCTTGAAGAGTTTGTAAGGTCTCCCGTGCAAACACAGTGACCCTGTAGCGATGCTCCGTACTAACAGCCACGCTAAATGGAATAATACATTTTGCATGCCTGACTATGCAAATAGACTCTCATTACACAGAGCTTTTTTCATTTAAAAGGCATGTAACCTCTCATGCTTAGGGTTTAACGCGGAACTATTTCTAGTTTTTCATTAAAATTCTCATTTTATATTTGGCTGTTTGGTCTGTGAGCTGTCCAATTCAAAAATATCTTAGGAAATCAAGATCAGCTTTGGACACTCAATTTGTGGCATGAAATAAAAAACAGATGTTTTGGGCAAATTAAGTCTTAACTAAGATTTTGTCTTTGACATGTTTTTGGTCTCTTTTGTTGTTTTTTTATAACTTTCCAAGTAGTCAGCGAGTGGAAGTAGACAGCTACAATCTTCTCTGTGCTTTTAAGGGAGCCGGGTTGTGTCCATTTTTCTCCATGATAAGTCTGTCTGTTATTTATGCCCTTGGCATGGAGAATACAGCCTTGTGTTTAGCATCCGTCATGTTCTTATCAAAACTGTTGGGGGTAAGGCTTCCTGATCGATTGGCTGCTTCTGCTAAGTGGACACCCCCAATTTGTTAGAAGTCAACCCAGAAACCGACTCATGGGAGTAAATGTTTGCTGTATATCACTTTTGGGAACACTAAAGCCCAGGAGTGTCTTGCAGCAGAGGAGTGAAGGCCATGTTTGGAGGAGTGTGGAATGCTTTGGCCCGTTGTCGTCCCGCTGGTCCGGTGATGGTGGTGTCAGGTTGACTGTGATCCCGAGTTACTTGCATTCCCATCATCCCCTCCCTAAAAACATAACACCGACCAGCCCACTGCTGGAGCTGGATCATGGCATCAACCCACCAGCCATTATTGTCCCAACAATTTATTTTCTGTCATATAGCGAGAGGCATGCTAATCCTTCAGTCCACACATCACACATCATATGTCAGAGGGGGCAAGAAGGGAAGGGCACAGTCACCTTGTGCAAAGGGGACCAGGTGTTTTCAGACAAATGAATAAACAGTCAGACAGGCAACGGACTGAGTTTCAGCCAAGATCCTCAAAACAAAGCCCACCGGAAGGAGCTTGGCATATTTTTGGCTTACTATTATAGTCCTCTTACACAAAAGCATATTTGAATGTGCTCCTAGCCTTAAACATGCATGCATATGTATGTCAGCACACACTCGTACACACAAGCTATTCTTGTCTAGCAACTCATCTGAAAAAGTGCAGAGCTGGTTATGTTACATTGGGAAGGGCCGTGGAGGATTTGGAGGGCAGATTCTGGAGCTGGATAACCCCTCAGCCAGTTTAATGTCACTGTCATTGTTGTTGGCTCTGTGCTGTGCTGCTGACTGCACAACTCCTAATAAACTTAAACTTCCCCATTATGGGAATAATTGTTCTGGTTAGGTGGAATGTGGGCTCAGTCTGTGTGTGGCCAGCCATCGCCTGCCTGCAATGTGGCTCTAAATGTTTAGCTTCCCTCGGGAAGGTTTGCATTGCCGTGCTTCACTTTGCCTCCACATACACTGACCCTCGGGGCTGCTTGTGTTGGAGAATTCAGAGCCTCGCGCTTTTGTCTGAGATTCAGTTTAAATGACTTTTCAAAATGGAATAATAATGTGAAAGCGGTTACAATAAGCCACATATGAATTGTGGAGAAGGGCACTAATGAACAGAGAGGAGAACGAAGCAAAGCAGAAGATGAATGTAAAATCATTTTGTCATTTAAATCAGTGGTTAAAACACAGAAAACCATTCTGGAAATAATTGCAATGCTGACATTACTATGTCTCCACTGTCATTGTTTAGACACATAGCCAACGAAAGAACTATTGAATTACCAGCCAGTGTGGTTTGTTCTCCCAACTTTATATAGTCCTGTATCAACACTTCCCCTTTTTTGCAAATTCCACTCAAAGCCTCAGGAATCTTCCGTCTCATCATCGGTCTCATTGTGAAAATCAGGCTCATGAACACTGTTTGGACTTCCTGTTGAGAGCAATTGTGGTCCATCGGATAAAGAGAACCAAGGGAGATGAGGCTCCTCCAAAAGAAGTGATGTCAACTGCATGATATCAATAGATTTTGCCATTTTCTATAAGTGCAAAAAAGGAACCAATGTGCATTTTAGCACAATAGCTGAGTTTAAGAATATGGCTGATCGTCTATGTTTTTCCAATTGTCAAATATTCCCATAAAATACCAAAACCAACAATGAATTGATTCTTCTAACAAGTATAGTCTGTGTAACCAAAGCCTCTGTCATACGGCTCCATTAATGTCAAAAGTACTATTAAAAATACATCAATGAGCCACATTGTTGCATGTTGCACGGGTGACATGTTCCTTCATCATGATAAACACTGGCACTGTGTTTTATTTTGAGTCAAATCCACTGTGCTGCTGCTACCAGCACACCAGATGTGTGTTAATCTGTGGATCTATTTTCCTGTATGAGTGACTTTTGCCAAAAACTAAAGTGCCCATTTAGGAAATGATTTAGCCTTTTTAAAACCATAAACTATATATTTGTGACCTGTTATTTACATCCTGCATATTCAGTAGGAAGTGGAGCACATGGGTTTAGGGTTATTGACACGGACAAGGTTAAGAAGTCAGAAAGTATTTAGAAACAAACTAACGCATTGTTGTTTTTGTGTTTTCATGGAATCTGTTGAAAATAAGAAAAATATGAAATATGTCAGGCTCATCCTTTAATCGTTGTTTTTGCATTATTTGACCGACCAGTGAAGAACTTAAGTCTTTTTCTAAGGAAATCCCAAATCACTACCGTGTGGCCTGGTGTGTTGCAGTACAGTGTGCAGAGTGTGTGTGGCGTGCAGTCACTCTGTGATGCCTATCACTGTGATTAGAAGTGTCATTAGTTCCAGCTCTGCCAACTCCAGCAGAGCTTAAAAAAACATGTTTATCCATGGACACATAAAGTATAAGAACATATGTGTATATACACACACACACTCAGGTCCATTCAAGCATGAAAATGTCTGTGTGCCACACACAAACAGACATGCAATCACCAACCTCCCCACTCTCACTCTCTGTGTTTGTTGTTCTCTGTGTGTGTGTGTGTGTGTGTGTGTGTTGTCTTGTGTGTGTGTGTGTGTGTGTTTGTTTTACATGGTGCATTTGCCGTGTGTGTGTCTGTTTGTCTTTGTCATATGTTTATAATTTATGAAGGTCTAATAGAGAGGATTTAAAACCCATTAGTTTGAAGAGGACCCGACTCTTTCTGCGTCGCTTGCGATACGAAACACAGTTTACATTTCTCTGTATTAATGAACATAAGTGCTGTGTACCGGTTGCCGTGGCTGCCTGGTTAGATTTGTGTACTTTTTGTTGCATATGCAGATGTTTGTGCGTAAACACTCCGTCTCCTCCAGATGGGACATCAAATGGATCTCTGTGTGTCTTTGAGTGCTTTTAATAGATGACTTATGGATACAGACTGTGTATCACTTCTCTTCTGTCTCAGAGGATCTTCCCACACTTTTGGAGACTCTTGCATCAGTGTATCTTGTGTAAAGTATTGTATGTATTATTATTATTATTATTCCATGCATATTAATTTCACTACAGTAATAGAGTGCTGCATGGATGACATATTTTTATAGGCCAACCCAGAAGTTAGCATCACACTGGTTCCCTTGACAAAAAGCCAATGGGATTTTTCCATTGGCTTTTGGATTATAGCAGAAAACAAGCTCTGTGGCAAATACACACTTATGATACTTACATGTTTCGTTCAGCAAAATAATCTTCACAAATGAACACCACTTTTATCATGTTTGAGGCCTAAATGCAATGGCTAGAAGTAAAAAGCGAGTGGTAGGATATAATCAAAGTGCAGCATGGGTTTGAAATATTTACTGACGGATTTTATGTTGTAGAACAAAATGTTAAAATCTCTTGAGCTTGTGTTAACCACAGAGCTTATTTCAGGCATCTAACCAAAAACCCATTAAATAAAACCCATTGACTTCGAGACGAGGGAACTGGAAGTAAAGAATTGCTCACTCCTTTCCAAGTTTTAGGACTCAGTCGTACAATGCTCGTATTCTGCCAGAGTTTTTAGGCTCCGGGGTTGTTTTTCATCATGTTTGCAGGAGTCTCCATGTTCTGAGATTGTAATGTCTCTGTGTGTAGTGGAATGTGTTTGAAGAGTTGATAGGAGTGTGCTGCCCTCTGCCCTTCTCTCTCCTTCATGCTGTCTGAAGTGGGTTGCCCTTGCCCCTCCGCCCTTTTTCTCTCCCTGCATCAGACCGCCCTGCTGCCCTCTGCTCCCTGGACGTCTGCGCTCTCAACCCTTCCGCTCCCATAGTGCCTCCTTTCTTATCATCCCCGTCCTTCTATAGTCAACCCCAACCCTTCTTTGTCCTCCACCCGCCCTCCTCCATCTTCACCTGTCCATGCCTGCCTCTCTGTCTGTCTCCATCTGCGCCAGTGCTGCAGATGTCCCTTTATCGACATGTCTTCTGGGAGCTTCAACCCCCTACTATCCCTTGTTGCACCTCTTCAGCTTCCATGCTTGATGCTGTGGTAGAGGAATGTGTCCAAGGCTGAAGGTCCCCTCTGTGATGGACAGTCAAACACGCACACACAACTTGTGTTTTCTGTTTGAAGGAAACAGCAATATTATGGTGTGAAGACAGATGGCTGCCACTTCTCGTCATCTTCTCAATAACTTGACCTCACATCTGGCCTGAGGGAACTTCCTGAGAGCAAGGTGTATGCATGTGCGAGGTGCATGTGTGCCTTATGTATGTGCGTGTGCGGAGGGTAGAGGTTGGATCCCTGCGGTGCAGTTTGTAGGACCTCCGTTATTAGATTAGTGAAACGTAAACGAAGTGCTGTCATTGCAAATGCTGATTTATTTAGTATGGATTGTTTTCCTTCATGATCAACTAAATGTTAAAGCTTAGAGCTAATCTTCTTCTGGACTCATTTAATCTCTTTTCTGACTCTTCCTCCTCCATCTTCATCAACATGTCTGCCTTTATGACCATGTGTTGAGTTATAATTGGTCTGTGGTGTGGCGCTGGTAGAACTCTGACCTCTGGGCCTGTTCCCTGAGAGAAAGTTCAATACCAGGAATGGAAGCATTACTCTTCTGCTGGGCCACACAAACGCAGCCAACCAGCATCGCTACTAGAAACAAGGAACGCCAAGGCTCCTTGATAGATTGAGAAATGGAAGAAAGTTGCGACATGCTCCTCTCTGGGAACAATGTTTAAGTAATCTACAGATATCAGTCAAACTTGTTTGACAGAATGAGACATTCCCCCTCATCATTCCAGATGTGTCTTTTGCTAGAGACCCTTTAAAGGAGCGTGAGAGTAGTGATGGGCAACACCCAAGTTGAAATGTAGATAATCCCTCTTACATAAGCACATTATCGAGGCGAGGCTCATGTGTGGGTAGTTTACATAAGGTACAGTTTTGTTCTGGCTGACAGCTGCTGAAGGGATTTCGGTTATTTCTTAAGTTAAGTGAACACTCGTGTCCGATATATCGAGCCCCAGACTCTCGTTACACTCAGTTATTTTCCCTCAATGTGGCAGAAGCTTTGTTACAAATGAAAAATCAAACTGAAGATGTGGAAAAAGGCAAAGTTCTGCATTTATTCTTTGAATATTCCTCCGAAAATACTCAACAACTTGGCCTTGCCCCTGAATGAGCGCGGACGGATGAATCTCACACACTGAGTGGAACTTTTGATATCTTCCTCTTCTTTTTCACCCCTTCACTCCATCTTCATTTTCCCCAGAGAGAGAGAGAGAGAGAGAGGCAGGGCCAGGCCAGGCTGCTCTGTGTCGGACAAGCTCGGCTTCCTGGTGGGTGATAAGTGATGGAGCAGAGCCGAGTGGTCAGTGTCCGCAGGGAACAACCCTGGGTAGGCTCTTAGGGGGCAGAGGGCATGTCAGAGGTCATGTGTGAGGAAGATGAAGAGAGACTGGCTCGAACTCTTCGAGGTACCACAACACAGATGGCGATGAGGGGTAATAAGAGAGGCTGGTGTCGCGGGACAGGCAAAGTCATGGGAACTACTACTACAGAAATATTCTGAAAGTGTGTGTGTGTGAGTGTGTGTGTGAGTGTGTAAGTGACACCTTTTAAACTAGACCTTCCACTCTAATGAAGCACTCTGCAAACTCAAACTCTCCACTCAAAGCATAATAATCAAAGAGGAAAGCTGTCCGACCCAGGCAATTAAGAGGTTTGTTTTCTGAATACCTATTTGAAGCAGCTGACATGCTGCCCATTAATCTTTCATGGAGCTCGAAGTAGAAAATCCACATCACGTTACAGATGGATGCACATATTTGGGCAAGCTAATAATTTACCATGAAATTTAAACTACAGGGTCGTTAACTCATATTATAATTTGTGTCATATATAATTTTTCTGTTATGCTGAGCTTCCCTTAATGTGGTCTGCAGCGGTTGGCAGGTGTAACTAATTAGGATGTGTGTGTATAACTATGTGCGTGTGTGAGAGAGAGAGAAAGTGAGGAAATCAGCCTGAGATGAGAGGGGTGTGTGTGGATGTCTGGATGCATGTTTGTACTCATGACTGATTGTTCAGGGCTTTTAGCGTGTGTATGTATTTGCAGTGGATCACAGGACCAGACCTCAGCTGGGGGATGACCTCTAGCTGAGGTCCCGCAGGCCCCCGGGGGCCGACCACTGAAGTAGGTCCCTGCACTGCTCTCTCAGTGGGTGCGCTCTGTAACCGCGTCCTGTTAGCTCGCACTAACTCTGTTAGCTAGAATAATGAGATTTTTAAAGAGCATTATAAAGGTGTTATGTTCAAGGAGATGCAATCGGAGTTCAGTTAAACTCAGGGAGCAGCACAAAACAGGAGAACATAAATGCTTTCACAGTCTGTTAGTCACATCATCAAACTGTGGTGTGTCCTTCTCTTGCAGCATGTAATGCTAATTACCTCCTGTCGTGCCTGGCTCCTCCGTGCAGTAAAAAATCTAATCTCTCTGCAGACGAGCATTTCCTGTTAGGCAGGAAATTGACTTTGGAGATAAGGCTTATTTGCATAAAGATGGCAGTAAGAGGAGAGTAGCGTGTAATTATTTGCAGGGAGAAGGAGAGTCTGGTCAAAGCTTGTTTCTACTCGAGGGTAAAGTCCTTGTTCTGATAGTGGTCCGGTTATCTTTATACCAATTCTTGAATTCAGTTGATTTTCTTTATCTGATGTTGCCTTATCAAAGATGTCGGAAGGACAGTTCCCATGCACTTGGCATAGCATGAGAATCATTATGCAGTCCAAATGTGCTGATTTATTGAGATGCTATCAGGCGTCCAACCAATGTTTCTTAGATGAGATAAAGGCAGCAAATGTACCACAACAGGCAGAGGGGATTTGTTTTTGTATGTTAAACTTCTCCTTCAAAGACATATAGGCCCCCTTTTGATTCTGTTAGCTACTAAGTAATCTCATGACCTTGACGAGCTGTTATCACCTTCTCTTCCCAGTGAGCCCCTCACCAACAACCGCAGCACCCGCCACCATCCAGCCATCCATGCATTAGCACAGGCTCACCTTCCAAAGACTGGCTGACTTTCAAAGACAGACTTTGCATGCATATGATAATGTGTAGCTGTGGTTATTGTGTCAGCTGAGACGTGTTTGGAGGGTCGTGGAGATGTCTGTGTGCGATAGGGTTTGGTAGGAACACGCTGCTTTCTGTTTCAGAGTGAGCTCGTCTGTGTTTCTGGGTCAGGTAATGAGCTGAGGGGGGGCTCGTGTGTGTCACTTCAAACAGTCTTTATGCTCTTATTGGAACCTCATGTCTAAGTTACATTTTCAGCATTTTTTCTTTCTGTGTTTTATATTTTATCTCCATCAGTGAAATCCCAGATGCCAAAAGCTCCGAGTGTATATTAGTGTTTTATTTTTTTTTTCTAATGCACTTCAATATGTCTCCAGACAATTTACCAGAGTGCTGCCCTGTCATCCAGTGGCACAGTAAAAGTGGAAACACATCGAGCGTTAACTCAGAGTTGGGGTCAGAGATTGACTCTGGCTTGCTTCAACCACCCTCTGAAACACACGAGCCAAACCCACGACAAACTTATGGTCTTATCCAGAGTTGAAGTACATGCAGGTCTGTTGAATATGCATTTGTGATTCATTAATGAACTGAGTCAGCCTGAAATTTAAACAGCTGGCCATACTAGCATAACATTTAGTATTGGTTATTCATATTGGTTTCATAATCCCCAAACAATTCATCCTCATCATTTAATGAGTTTCAAACTGGATGTACTGTTTGACAGAAATAGTTAAATAAAGATTGTACCTATAGTTTTATTAATTAAAACATGTAAACATCACATCCCTACTTTGTGCAGCCTGTGAGATATCAGCTGAGGTTATTATTTAACCTAAATGATTGATGTGATTAACTGGTTAATCATTTTCTTTATGAAACTTCTTCATCAGTTTGTTGGTGTTGTCTTAAATCCGAGCCCTACCTCTGAGTAGGACAACATTTACATTTTTCCAATGTGTATTCTCCCACTTCAGTGGCTTCTTGAGTCAAATGAATCTACTGTACAAACATTTGCACATCTCTTATCTGAGGGGTGCCAGTAAGGCTGCGGGCCCCCCATGGGAGTGTGTGTACTGGATGCTGGTGGGTCAAAGGTCTGGCATTACTGTGGCAGTTTATCACATAAGCCCAGGGTTAGCACTGATAGCAAACCAGTATAGCATGATTGATCACAGAGCCTTAAACTTGCCAAACTTCACCACAGAGCCACCATTTATTACCCAACCACAGAGTCAAACACCCCTAACTGCGGGATCAGAAGAGACCTGATTGTCTGAGTGAGACTTCTGGCAATACTTATCCTTCCTCTGTGGTCTTCTTCGCTTACACTGTTGTGGGAATAAAGCTGGCATGATGTCTTTAAACTGTGTACAGATTCTGTTCAAACTAATTCAAACACATGGGATATTGTAAATGTTTGTGTCTGCTCTGTTTTTAGTGGCAGATTTGCATTATACAGTCTTACTAAGACACACACACATTTGATTTCTTACGGGCATTATTGCTCACACACGTATACAAACACACGATGGGATTTCTAGATGGGCTTTCACCCCATGAGTCAGCTGTTATTCCTGTCATTGCGTGTGTAAAAGGTACATACCTGTTGGAAGTTTATGGAAATAATGTGCAGGTGAGGAGATTAAAGAAAGTTTTCTGATCCTTTTGTCGGCTGATCTGTTTAACCGCTGAGGAGGAGTTCTCAGCTTCGGTTTAAAAAATGTAAATAAGATCCGGTTGATTCAATTATTTATAATTTTTCTCCTGACTTCCAGATGTTAATTCAAATTATTTCAAACTCTCAAATTGTTGTTTGGACAAGAACGCATGTGGCATAGACATGAAAGTGCTCTGAAATACTGAAAGTAATCCATCACAGGGATCATTTTATTGCCTTCATTTTCTTGACAAAGTGACATTATCGCCACGTGATAATGCGACTACAAACGGGGACATTTAAAAAGAATTCACAAGATAAAATAATATAAGCCTTTATTGCGCCCCAGAGGAAGAATGCAGTTGTTGCAGCAGCACAATGACATAAATAAGTACAGATAAATAGAGAAAGTACAAAATAAATGTACATAAAACTAGAATAAGAAAAGAAGTAAAGAGCCTGCATTCAGAAAGTTCCAACATATTGAGAGTTATCTCAAAAACGTGTCTGTCCCAGTACATTGGCTTGTTGTATTCACCACTGGGTGGTTCCTCTGCTGCAGATGGGACTAAGTGTCTTGCTCACGGCCATTAATGTGGTAGCTTTTGATTTTGGGAAGAATACTTCTCATTCATTTTCCTGCCCCAAATCTTTGTTTCCTTTCCCGCTAACCTTAAGGCGATCATCACCCTCAGTGATTATGGGCCAATCAATCGTATTTACTGCCTGGCATGGAACAAAAAAGGCCGACAGATAACTGTTTCTTCTGCACTGATATGAGCCTCACAGTCTGCTCATAGTTAGCTCTGGTGAATAATAGTATACATAACATCTCAAACCTCTTTCAACAGACACTTCTATAAAGGTCTTCTAATGTCAGAAGCTTCTAACAAACAGCACATGGTTTTTGTTTTAGGGAGGCATCTCTCTCTCTTGTTTTACTCCGTGGTTTGTTGCTCCAAACCAACAGAAGGACTACGGTAAAATGTTCCTCCTAAGAGGGGGGCGGGCAGCTCTGAACTGTGGTATGAGAATGCATTCATGTTCAGGTTACATGAGAAGAGATGAGATAAAGTTAGAGGGTAATGTAATGTCATGCTATTCAAAAAGCCAGGTGGAGGCAAAGTCTTCATGACATCAGAATCGACTAATGGAACATTTGACAGAACTCTTTTTCCCCTCAGTCTGAGTGTTGTCTGGGATTCTCCTCTTTTCAGTGCTGCCTATGGAATGACTATGTAATTGACTCTTATGAATGTCTTTAAAAAACTTATTTTTACTGACCTTTATTCACATTACATTTTGAGCTTTGCTTCTGTTTGTCCTTTTGTCTATTTTGTATTTGGCTTTTGTTTTACACTTTGTAACTTGTTTCTGAAATCTCCATATTTCCTGACTTATCCTTCTTTTATTAGTTTTTTTGTTATCCGTCCTTATACTATCTCCATCTCTTCACACCTGTTACATTTCCTTTTCTCTCTTTTTTTTATCAGCAACCCTCTATTTTAATATGTATCCATGGTTGAGAGTTAATTTGTGAAATTTACAATTTATGGACCGTGACCTACACATCACGTAAGCAGATACACCCTGAAATCAGATCTGCCTCCAAATGATAATCCTGTGCAGCCTGTGAGCACGCGTCTGTGAAACAATTTAACCTGACTGATGTGTTTCAGTTAGGATACCTGCTTAATAAAACCATAGCACCAGCTCCCACAGTGAACCCCTGCTACAGACTGGGATAAATAAATGTTCCATTGTTTTCTTTCTCCTTTGGCTCTCATTAAATGTGTGTTTGCATGTGTGTGTCTGTGTTGCTACATGCATGCTAGTATGTGTGCTCGCCCAACATTTGAGTGTGTGAATCTTTCTTGAGAGACTCAGTGTCTCAGTCACAAGCTGAAATAGGATGTAAATTTATGAATAGTTTGTGTTGAATAGCTGGCAGCACGCTCAGAGGAGAGACTTTTTGTTTTTGTTGGAGCGTCACACTGACCCATGTTCCACTCCCACAGCCTCTTCTTTCACCAAGACTTTCATCCATGCACATGTGACCCACATTATGTTGGTTGCTGTTATCAATAATAGCACAAGATAACACTTTTTGAGTAGGGAGGATGCTTGACTTTAGGAGTCATATTTGCTATTTCTAAGCATTTCCTTCATAGATCATGTTCTGTCCAAAGAAAGTCCTTCACAAAACAGCACATATCTTAAAGGACTTTAAAAATAATTTATTCGGAATCGGAAGCTAAATCTAGGCTGCCTGTTCCCCTAATCTCTCCTGGTATAAATGGCTCTGATACTGGTCTGAGGAGGTTATTATCCAGTCCGGTGCCTTACGGTGATTACTTCATTACAACAAGACAAAGGCAGGGTGAGCCTGAGGCTCTGACGGATGTGTGAAGGCTCTCAGGGGGTTAAGCTACACTTTCAAGGAACATCCAGTTGTTTGAAAACCAGGGTCTTACAGTCTTCCTGCCCCCTGCCATCTTATTCCTGTCCAGTTGATCCAACGTCATGTGTCCTACGCACAAACATACATACACAATGCTAACTCACGCTGTCTAGCTGAATGGATATGAATCTGGGCTTATTGTTATCTGGATGCTCATTTCCTGCTTCTCACACCTCACTGACCTGCCCTTAAACACACACACACACACACACACACACACACACACACACACACACACACACACACACACACACACACACACACACACACACACACACACAGCAAGCCCAGGGTTTGGAAGGAGAGAGATTAAGAAGCTAGTCATAGAGGTTAAAGGTTACTAAGTTCCTACCTCCCAATGATTCTAGGTCAGTATGGTGTGCACCCTTGCGTATGTGCCCGTGTGAGCATGTGTATTATAAGTGGACAAAGCAGAGCTTGTGTGCACAAGCACGCAGCTGCGAGAGTTACATCGTGTTGATGAGGTCTTAATCAGAGCGCTTACAGCTGGGGTTAGAAGGTCGCCGGGTGACGCTGGGTTTTGATTGGGCCCCTGGGAACCTGACGGAGCCTAAGGGCACGAAGACAGGGTGGCAGCGGAGGGCCACAGCACCGTGACACGGCTGATTTCTCTCGGTCAGTGCACTCGGCATGCTTTTTTGCACATGGACACAAACAGATATACACACACATATTTGATTGTCCACCTCACACAGACAAAAGCCAGAGGTTTGTTATTATAAGGCAGGAAGAGCCTACTGTGCAGCTAAACCAGCTCATGCTCTCCAGCCATCATCTCTTCTACCTCAAAACCTTTGAACCACCAGGCTCTTATCTCACTCCCTTTCCCTGCGGAGTGCAAAGTCGCTTTGAGAACAATGAAGGCTATCAATCAGCTGAATGTGTCGTTGTAAATGAAAGAATAAAGACAGGAATGCTTTATTGCGCTTTTATAGGGAGTCCCTCTCCTTACTGTGCTTAATCTCATGCCAAGTGCCTGGAGGCAAGGATGACTCACATGGTTGTGAAGACTTTCGAGGACTGTTTGGAGAGGAGTCGGCGATCTGTGTGCAATTTGTGTATGTTTGTCATATTCAAAAAGTTTCTAAATTCCCTTTTAATTTTCAGAAAGAGTCTGAAAATCAATCAAAATCTGCTACTGGAAACTTGGAGCACAGCTTTTCCTGTCCACATTTATTTACTTTAGCATTCAAAAGTGCAAGAACCTTCCCCTCCGGGCCGCTGAAGGTGATTTGTGACTGCTGCCTCTTTTCCAGTGTGTTCTGGGAAAGACAAATTAGGCGGTTTTTGACCACCAGACTACTGTATGAATTCTGCCTGAAGCAATAGAAAATGTTGGCAGCGTGCCACCAGCGGTGGGAGAAAACACTGACCACACACAATTTCATCAACAGTATTTAAAACAACCAATATGGTAGAAAACAGCATCCAAGATGATGGACTGTTTGGGGTCAGAGAGAGGAGAGTTATGGCAACAAACTCTTAAGGCCAGCAGCATTTTCAAATCAGTTACAAGGAATCCTGCAGATGCAAAGCAAATATGCTAATTAGAGAAGTTGCATCTGAAGTGGCCTTTATGATTTATTTGCCATCGGTCACCAGCGGTAGAGTTCGGTAAACTTTGGTCACGCTCAGATTTTCAGTGAACATCCCTCAGTAGAATCTCAGTGATGCGCTAATGGTCTCATCTGGCTTCAAAGGAGACATCCCCCTCTTTCTACTAAGCTCTTAAAGGTAAGCGAAGATAACTATAATGTGGAAATATGAAAGAAGTAAAGGTGATGCTGAGGTCACTGCAGAGCGGTTCCTCTGGTTTTCCTCCATCCAGCTGACTTTCATGGGAGGGACAGCAGCAGTCAAAGCCAATCAGTTTCCTTGAACCCCGGTCGGTTTAACGCATACTTATGTTCTGGATAGATTTGTGCCAATATACCTTTCATATAGTACTGACATGCCCAAACTCCAGTCATATATATCATGTGTATCCTTTAATATAGACTATTATATCCACATCGCTTTTCTGAGTGAAGCTGAACATCTGTCTTATCTCAGGAGGCAGATGCTTTGCAGCGCTGTGACCTTTTCTCAGGATCACTTCAAATTAGAGGCCTTTTTTTTTTTTTTGTAAAAGGGGCCGACATCATGTTTGAGTGTTTATTTTCTACCCAATGTTTGCGTGCTCTTGTTTATCCAAGCATGGTCCAAAGTGTTCCTCGATGGCTCCCCGAAGATAAATAGGTGGGCAGTTTGGCGATGGATCAGCGGGCAAGGACGAGTGGATGACGACACGCCGGGCTGCAAGAGATGCATCCTGCGGTTAGCCGCTTGACTCTGATACAAACATCTTCTTTTGCTTTAATAGACTCAGCTATTGGAATGATGGAGGCTGCAAATATACTCTCTGTACTTCTTCCATGTTTTCACATTGCACTCCTTCACCATGCCTGCTCCTCCATTCTTTACCTCTCTGCATTGTCTTTGTCTTGTACACCAAGACCTCCTAAGTCAAGCATTAGCTGTCCAGGTGAAGAAAAGCAGCAGTCCAGGTGCTCCCTCATGCCCACGACGGCTGCCATATTGTTTTCATATCTTCGGTCTCTATTTTGTCTTTGACATTGCTCAGCTTTTCTATTCGACTTGTATTTACATTGTTCTGCTCTGCAACATAAATCAAGAGCTTGGCCACTTGTATGCAGGAATGCTGCTGGCATGTCACGTTTGTGCTCATTCTCAAAAACAGACGCTCTCTCACACACACTTACACACTGAAACACACGCACACGTGAGAGTCTAGAGCACTGTAGTCAAAGCCACATTGGTTCATTTCATTCTTTCTCTTGAGATTCGATTGAAGTAATTAGTTTCCATGTGAGATGCCACATTTCGACCATTGCAACATACCACTAGTGAACCCTGTTTTCTTTGCAATGACATATGGTAATATGGTATGGCGTGTGATGTGGAAAATCGTAAATAGAGAATACAATAGAATATATGCCAGTCAAGCAGCTGCGTTAGATCAGTCATTGAAGTGAAATCAATAAATCTGCATCTAAAACCATTACATTTGTCTCTGAGAATTTTGGCACGGTGCATGTATACGACTTGTTGTGCACACAGCGATGTACGTCAAGCCTGCCGTGTTAAAGCTGCAGTATGTGTCACTCTGTGCTTCCAGTCTGCTGGTTTGGACATCATGGTGTATCTATAGGGAGCTTAGTGGCCTTCCGCTCCCTCAATGGGCTCCGCTAGTTTTAGGACTTAGCTTTGTCACGACAGGCGGACAAACTGCTTTCTAAACAGCTCTTTCATTCAGCCTCAGTTTTTGGGTGACCCACAAACTGGACTGAGCGGATGGGAAGGGAAACAAGCAGAGGAAAGAAAGGCATGTGGAAAAAATGGAAACTGTAATGACATAAGAGGAGTCATTTATTAAATAAATGCCATTGGCCAGCACAGGATCATCAGAGATTAAGAGGTAGATCATTATATTAATCGCTGATTAATTGATGAATGCTGTGTTGCAGCGCTAAAAAGCCCTTGAGCAAGAGCATGTGTAACCTCTGCTCAGCTCCGAGATGAAAGACAGACCTCCTTCTCAGTGTTTTGGTTCTGTATCAGTTTTGTTGTTTCAGGAGGCGTAAAAGCCTACAAAAGATCTCGATCCAGTCTGCTCAATCAAGCGGGTGGGGGGATGGAGGAGGCTGGGCAGGGGGACTTCCCTGCCAGGGGTTGCCAGATGTGTGACCTGGCCCATCATTCTGCGAAAGAGCGACAGCTGACTCCCAGCTAGAAACATATGGGAACCCGCGTCGGTGCATCCAGTCTGCACAGAAAGAAAGTACAGGAGAAGACAATAGTGGAGATATGAGAGAGAGAGGAGATGGGCAAAATGACAAATAGACAATTCTGAAATAAAAGCATGGGAAAAAGGGTTTGACAGATAAAAAGAGAATATTCTGTTCTTCATCTGCAGCTCACATGTGCAGTTCTGTTTCTCTGAATGTACCAGCCGAGTGGCTCCTCAAGGCATCCTTAACCACCCGCTCACTCAACTTAAAGAGTTTCATCCCTCTTTCCATCACTTACAGACTGAGTAATAAAACCAGTGTGTTTCACAGACGCTGCTTCATGCTGTCTGTTTTCTCATTCACCCCCCACATACCTCCGTGTAATTATCTAACACTGAGTCAGGCTGTGCAGGTTCACCAATTTGTGCAAAGCTTACAGTGGACAGGAAAAGGTGATGGCGATTTTATTAGCCAAGCTTGTATTTTAATAGACCGCAGACGCTGCATGACACGGATGTATGCTCCCATTGGCGGAGAGCTTTCTTTCTTAGGCTTTGATTGGCCGGTCCGGAGATGCCATCGGTGAGCTAATGGCACGGTATCTCTGCGATCTGCTCGGCATGAGACCCCCCGTTGTGCAGAGAGCCTGGACGCTGCAGAATGAAAACGGGCCACATGTTGATCCGTGTTGTTTTAGCCCTCTGGGGAGAGGGAAGAGAGGTGATAAGGATCTCTGCAGGGTTTGTGTGTGTGTGTGTGTGTGTGTGTGTGTGTGTGTGTGTGTGTGTGTGTGTGTGTGTGTGTGTGTGTGTGTGTGTGTGTGTGTGTGTGTGTGTGTGTGTGTGTGTGTGTGTGTGTGTGTGTGTGTGAAGGCGATAGAAAGAGAGAGACAGGAATCTATCACTTCATCATTTCTCCATTGGACGTCTGTGCGGCTCCAGTAATAATGTTTGAGGTCAGGAATTTAACTCAAACTCTTAAATCTCAATCAGTGTATGAGTAGATTTCTACTGGACACATTTCTCTCAAAAAGGTATGACAGAGAAAAAGTCCAGGACAATGTTTTCATTTACTTTATGGGATTTAATAATCATGAGTTAGAGTGGATGGAGCGTGTGGGCCCGCAGTCGACACAGGACCCCCACAACCTCAGGGCTCCTGTACAGAATATCGCTTTTAAACTCTTCTCCCTTGAAAGTCATCCATTATCCCCAGGAATTACCTCTGTCCAACAAAATGATTTATCCAGTTACACCAAAACAATAATTTATAAATCACATGGGAACATAAAAAGTTATAATTCCCCCACCCCCCCCCCCCCCGGCTCGTCTGAGGTGTATGTCAAAAAACTGAACTTCAGAAAAACAGGCATCGTGTGTGTGTGTGTGTGGGTGTGGGTGTGGGTGCATTCAGGCACTCCAGAGCCTCTCTGTAATGAGAACAGCATGGTTTGGGCAGCAGAGAGCTGCAGACAAATATGGAGAGGAGACATAAACCAAAATAGTGAACTGCCCTGCTGTTATCAGTTGGTACTCAACAGAACAGCTCCTAACTAGACTAAACAGTCCGTTGAATAATTGACTTGATTGATCAAGTTAATGACAGTTTTAATAAATCATAGAAGTCATTTATCAAGTAAAAATGCCAAACATATTCCAGACACAGCCTCTTGAATGTGAGCATTACCTTGCTTTTCATATCATTTGAATTGTACCGTTGGGATCATTAACTATTGGAAAGACATGATGTACTTAGCAGTTTTCAAAATCAGCTGTTTAAGAAGGCGGGGTTCACGTGGAAAGAGGTCACATATGTTTGTGCACCAATCAAAACTTGGCAGTATTTGAAATGTGATGACAGTTGTGAAATGTTTAATGGCTGCCTGTTATAAACCACTTTTATCCAAAGTGCTTTGCAATTTTCTGCTCATTCACATACTGACGGTGGCAAATCTGACCAATCTTGATTGTTAAACGTTTAATAAATTATAGCTTTAACTTTAATCATTGCTTCTTCATTTCTGGATATTAAATGTTCTAGAGAAGCCAAGTTTTCAGGCACTTTAGGAACTCACTTTGTGCTTTGGACATTTTTGAGGTATATGTTTCATTATTGGCTTTTTGTTTTACATTCCCTTGAAACGTGTGTGTGTGTGTGTGTGTGTGTGTGTGTGTGTGTGTGTGTGTGTGTGTGTGTGTACACTTGAGACTCCAGACTGCAGCAAGCCCAGAGGAAATGCAACTTAATAAAGTATGCAACCATCTCGAATACATAAAGGTTATGTAGGGCACCGAGCGATAACAAGATTTGGGACTTTCACTGGATCATGGGACAGACCCATAACAGACGACGTAGCTAAACGTTGTTATATTCTCTGACAAAGTGTCAGAGACGGTTGGCTTTTGTTTCACATGTGCCCTATGCGCTGGTCCTCAGCTGCATACAAGGCGTGTATATAGTGCAATGTGTTGTCATTGCGTGCTAATGTCTGTTGTTCTGGCTCGGTTCGCTGCACAGGTGTTGCATTAAGATGACACGTCTGCTGATCCCAGAGTATCCCTTATATTTGCATCTGTGCTCCCTCAGCAACTACTCAACCTGTCTCTCCCTGTCCACTTGCATTGTAGAGTGGATACCTCAGACTTTGGGCCTCTCTGGGACTTTTGGAAGTTAAAAGGGAAGTGCAGATCTCAGTTGATCCTTATTGATCCAGATCAGGAACTGTAAAAAGCTGTAAAGATTCTGACTTTGATGAGCTGCGCCGAAGAAATCTGACTTTACTGTGGTAATCTAACTTTAATGCTTCTGCAGCTCAAGAGTAAGGCTGACAGGAACATTAGTAGGAAGATAGGGAAAAAGATAAAGGTGGATGGAGAAGTTTATGTGGTGAGCCAAAGTGAAAGTGAGGGATGAAAGAGTTTGCAGGAAAAGAACAGATGCAGACAGGGAAGAGTAGAAGAGAGACAGAGCTTGGAAAGCAGCATGAGAGAAGTCTGGGCCAATCTTCTCAGGCTGTTTAGAAATGCAAAGTGATGTTTACGCTCATATTGTTATTATTTGCAGGTGGAGACGTTGAGATGACTCTGCTGTCTTCTCCGTCAGTAAATTCCACTTCAACCAACTCACTGTGAGAAAGTGCCTCGACACTAAAGAATAACTTTCTTCTTCTGTTGCTTATAAATCAGTCGCAGGCTAGAGTTTAGGTTTGAGCGGTTAAAGTGCCAACATCCCTGATTAATGGATAATCTGTTATATAAAGTACTCTGGAGCATTGTTTATGAGGTGGTGGAAGTTTCACCAAAACAACAGAAAGGATTTTAAATATGGTTTCCTCATGCCACTGTCTGATCCTCTGTCAGTGGATGAAAGATTCATGTACAGTACAATGCAGCTTCTCACCTGCTCAGCTGCCAAAAGGCTCCCCCTTGTGTCCACACTCATTTAAAGGAGGAATCTAAGATACATCGCATCCGTGATCTGCACACAGTTTGTTAAAAATGCAGCACCGGAGTGTCTTGTTGGACATAAAAACATCACTATCAAGAAGATTGACAAGGGCCTCTGACTTTGGAAGAACCACAATGCTGTTGCGACTTCCTTTTTAAATATCTGCCAAAAAGTTATTTTTAGAAACTAGCATGTCAGCATTAATTGATCCCTTTCAAACACCTTTGAACAATTTGGGCCATGTTAATGGATCAAACATTTTGTATTATCCATTGTTTTCTCTTTGTTTAATTGTTCTGGCGTGTGCTTTTGTCTGTTCTCCTGTGAAGCATGTAACATTGTTCTGCTATACAAATAAAGGTTATATAACAATACCTTTTGTAATTATTGGGATCCTTAGGCCATGTGTGTTCTGCTTTGTGTGTTTGTGCTCTTAATTCTTTCTTTATGAGGACTAAATTGAGTCTTCGACATTGAGTGTGAGGACATTTGGCTGATCCTCAGTTCTTGTGCAGACGTGGTTTTAGGGTTGAGGCTTTGGTTCAGGTTGGGATTAGGCCTGTGCCTGTCATAGTTAAGGTCAGGTTAAGAGGATCCTACAAGTAGAAATGTGTGTGTGATTTGTGGTTTGCAGGAGGTTTATTTTTGATTGGATAGCTGAGACATCGGTAGACAGCTGGGTATGTCTTGATGAGGGCTGAAGATCACACACACACATCCATACACTTCAACCTCATACATCATATGCCGGCATACATTTATGCATGCTCACACACTGCTAAAATACATTGTATTGTTATTCTTTACCATTAACCGTTCTCTCTTTTTTCTCCCCCTCCCTCGTGTGCTCACGATGACGTCTCCCTGTGGTCCACCTTCCCTCATGTCAGGTATGTGTTTCAAGTTTTGCCTCCACCTTTCTCTCTCTTTCTCCATCTTCTCCCGTTTTATCACACTCCCACATATTCCCAATTTTCCAATCACTGTCTCTCTGCTTCTCGCTGATATGTTAAACCGCCAGATTGTCAAGACATTCAACACATGAGAATGAATGACCTCCATGTGTCGATTGGGGCTTATAGCTGTGGTGCATATATTGTGCGCACGTTGATATGTGCCAGTAAATCCCATTAATCACAGTCTTGTTTTGGCTCTTCTGAGTCAGCCATGTGGAAGTGATTTCTGCGGCTGAAACACTGTTTAACCTCGGGTCCTGCAATGTATTCTTCTCATTCAGTATTTCTTTTTTGTTTCTTATTTTCTGTTGTAGTCAGACTTACTCACACGGTGACTCAGCAGTTATTCATCCCATCTAAAAATACATCCTCCCCCTTTTCAGCCCCTCCTTCCTCTGAGGAAGGAAAACGTTGTTTTCTGCTGTTTGATTAAAAAGTAGATAAGAACAACTTTCAAGCCTAAATGTTGTATGTTAAGTGTGGGCATGGCTCTGTGAAGCACATGTGTATGTACATGTTTGTGAATCTGAGTGCATGCTAACACATCCTTAAGCATTTCCTGATGGGTGCTTGTTGGCTCTGGCTCTTGTATGTGTTCAAACAGGGAGACACAAGTGACAAGCACCCCCTTTTACTTCAACCACCTCTCAGACTTGTTAGCCAGAGAAGGCTCCTGTGGTGGGAGCTGGTGCAGTCAAGAGTTCAGGGTGTCTGCTGGTGGGGGAAAAGATGTGGAGGGGGGAGGGAGGGGTGTAGATGCATCCTGGTCCACAGATAATCTTCTGTCTGCCCTGCAGTGACTCAGCCATGACAGAGCTTTATCATATCAGAAACACACTCACTGGGACAATCGCAGTGTTCAGAGGTAATTGTGCAGACTGTGTCATCACCGGATTCAACGCCACTTACAATCTGATGCTGGTGACAATCAGACTCAATAAAAATCCAGACGTTCACAATTATGATTCTCCCGGTATAGTAAGCAGATAAAGTGGTCTCAGTGAGTCACATTATGTGTCTGGCTTGTAAACAGCACCAGCTATGCTCACCTTCTAGCAGGCATTTAGCCCTTTGTTGAGAACACTTTGAAATCAGAAAGAGTTCTTAAACCTACAGTAGTGTAGCAGTAGCACAAAACAAGAGTCTTAATCACTAACTTGACTCAATAGTATCAGTTACACAGCAATGTCTACCTGCAGTTTGCTCACATTAGCTTATATTAGCCATGATAGGCTACTGGTCATACCAGAGCAAGGATAGCAGTGATACCCTGAGGGAATAAAGAGTTGTTTATTTAGATGCTAATCTTTTAGATATTTCTTGAACTGAGCATCTTTTGCCAGTATTTGTTTTTACAAGCTTATGCAGAAGCAGTCCATCAATATATCACAGTTTATGTCCCTGTTGTGTTGCCGTAGCGCTGCAGCAGATCTGATTTACAAAGTGATATCAACTTTTGTTATTTTTGTGTTTGGTGCAATGCACATTTTGTAAGCTTTAGGACTGCCGTGAGAACTTTGTGATTGTAAAATAATTTCTTATAGAACAGTTAGAGAGCTGATTCACAGGTAACAGTCAGTGAGCGCGGAAGTTTCTGCTGTCTCTGCTGTCGATGTAGCACAAAGTCTGATGACGCTTTTCTCAGTGGAGGTTCGCCTGCTTTCCCGACACATCAAAAGGACATGCGTACAGTACAACAACAAACTCAGAGCTCAGCGTTTGCGGCCGCTATTGGATACCAACTGTAGAATCCAAACAAATGTGATAAAGCAAATAGGACCCCCTCCCCTGGCCCAACGGATGAGTGCTGGGGGGGCACAGCTTGGCCTGCTGGGGGGGCTCTTTAATGTGCCGGTGAAGCGTCACGCTGGAATGCTCTGCACAAACAAGCCTCAGCTTACGTGTGTGTGTGTGTGTGTGTGTGTGTGTGTGTGTGTGTGTGTGTGTGTGTGTGTGTGGGGGGGGGGGGGGGTCAGGATTCACCCTCCCCCACTCTCTCTCTGTCTCTCACATCTTGATTGTGTCTTAGTTTTGTAAAAAAAAGACACATCTGGTGAGAACAGTAAAAGTTAAACATGAACATGTGATTTTGTTCAAATGACACAAAAAAACCACAACATTAGAACTCCATTATGTACCTTACAGTAAAATTGATTTGTGATGCACATATAGCATGTTTATATTCATAAACAATAAAAAAGAATACATCGGTTACTCTACATTGTAATTTGATTACTTTAATCATTACAGCACTAATTACTTTAACTTATTTTGTAAAACCCACACATGTCTCTATCATAGTGGAAAATAAACTGAAGACAGAACAACTATCTCTGCGCTTTATAAAGAATGCAGATCTTTAAACCTGGATTCTGGTGGATTAAGACGCACACCATAAATATGATTGAGAAGTCCTCGGTGCGATTCTGTCCAGAAAATGTTTTTCCCATGTCGTTCCCACTCGCCCATAATTTCCTCTTACCTCTCTACTCTTCGGTTTGGCATAACTTACATCTCAGTTATTGTTATCTCACCATAAATTACATTTCCCATGGCAGGTCTAAACATATTTGAAAGCATCATGAAATAATCCTGTTGATATTCTGCGTGAAATACTACATGTATTCGTGTTTCAGTGATTATGGGATACTAAACATATGTTGCATCGCCCCAGCTGACCCCGTACCCCTCTGTTGTGGTGTGTCAGGTCAGATGTGAGGCAGGGTGAGGTTGTCCTGACCCATGTTGAGTGGGGTTGTGTTTGTGATTAGAGAGCGATGATTGTCTGAAGTGTAAACACTTGGATGAGGTGAAGAAGGTAGTTAAGGTCGGAGTTATATCCCAAAGTCCTGATTTACCTGGAGAGGAAAGCTGAAGAACCTTTCATTTCAGCTTTTAATGTTAAAAACCCTTATCTGGTGTATATTATCTACATTCTATGAAAATGTGGGAATATCTACAAATTTATCTTGGATATCCTCGAGGAAATCCAATCCTAACTTCATAAACAAGCTTTCTGGAGTGGTTTATGTTTATGCATGTTTGTATTGCTGTTTTCGTCCTGCGGTGAGCGCTGCCATTTGTTGGTGTTTGACTTTGCCTTATTCAGATCCAACCAGTACCAACTTCATCAGCCTTGTTTACATCGTTGTGTAAATATGCCATGAACTGCGGAAAATTGAGCCACAATAAAAAAAAAAAATCTTTATTTTATTTTATTTCAAAAGAAGAAGAAGAAAGAAATGTCTGTGAATGATTGGGTCTCTCATGTTGTTTGAAATGGTCGGACATCTGTCCTTTCATGCGTAATGGCAACCATATTGATGGGTTTGCGTTTATAATTCCTGCCAAACACTTAAAGGCAACCCCACTGAGTCCGAGGGAATATCTCTATAGGACACAGAGGAATGAAAAAGGATGGAAAGGATTAACTTTAATTTGAAATATGTCCTTTATTATTGTCTTCATATTTATTATAAACAATCAATTTTACTGCCTGATGATTTAATGAACTCATGACAGGGAGGTAAACACAACCATGGGCAGGGGGAGTGAACTCACCGTCACATTTCTTCATCCCAGATCTGTTTTTCCACGGATAAGCCTTTCTCAGACTCGCTACAGTAGCATTTACTTACTACTCCAAAATTGATCCTACTAACAAGTATTGTCTGTGTGGCTAACGCCTGATAGAGCTTATTATTCTGTGTCATTGACCTCTGAAAAGCAGCCACACAGTCGCTGACATGTTACTTCATTATAATGACAAAGCGCACAGTAGTTTATTTTGAGTCAATCCCACATACACCATCCTGCTGCTGTAAATAACATGAGTGCCAAATAAGTGGCTCAACAACATTTTTTAACGGTTATTAACATGTCTTGTTTTGAAAGGTGGATTATCCAGTGAAGAGAAAGTGCACACACACTTTAACAACATATTTGGACACACGTGTTATTTTTATCAAAAAGAATTTCCTGCCAAAGCATGCTCCGTCTGTGCCAATGGTCTTCAGAAAACACAATTATTGTAGCAAGCAATGTCCAAGTATCAGTAATAGTTAACTATCTTACATCAAAATGTATCTGCTGATTGAGATCCGACTGAGCCAAGGCAGCTCTGTAATGTAAATCAAGTGTGACAGCAGCCGGGGAAGCAGATGATGAAGCTTTTGCATTCCTCAAACAGCGGGTTGATGTGACCTTCACATTAATCTGCATTGTGAATTCATACCTCGTCTTTTCAAGTCATTCACGCTTTCCCTCCTTAAGTTGTAAATCTAATCATCCTGACAACACATGCACATGAGTCTTTGTGTACCTTGAAAAGCGCTATATAAATGAAAAGTATTAACATTTTTATCAAGGCACTGTCTGTACTGTACACAAATCACAGGGATGTAACACATGTTCACATACCTCATGTGTGAATCTTCTCACTCTTTAAATCTTTCTTTCTCCGGTATGTATGTTGCCAAGTGTGCTGTAACAGCCAAATGGTCCCGATTAATAAAGTGTGGAGACATATGAAGGTGACTGCACTGAATAAAACAAAATACGTGTCTTACAGTGTAATTACGTGTGTATTTATACAGCGCACAAACAAAGAAAAACATCGGAAGGGACCATTAACCTCGGTGACTTCATACTGATGCATTGGCTCAGCTGCCGTTCATAAGCACATGTACTTTCTATCACTGAATAGAAGGAATCCTGAGCTTTCAGTAAAATGGACTTGCTCTGCCGTTTCTCTCTCAGAGCGCCGCTCGCTCATGGTGTCATCATGTCAGAGACAATCAGCTCCCTACTGAGACGTCAGGTGAAAAGGTTAAACAGGATATGACCCTCTGCTCATTATCCTGAGACTGTGTTTGGGGAAAGAGGGACAGAGAATAAAAGAAGAGAGGGGAAGGGTGGAGTGTCGGCGCTGAGTGAAATGGAGATTTCATCCACATGTTTTACCTACAATTTGAAGTAGAAGCAACAGAATTTGAAAAAGGAAAAATCATAAATAACCCCAAAAGGTTGTATACAAGTAGTGCAAATTCATTTTTAAATAAATAATTTCTTTCACTTTTTATAAAGTGAAAATGTCTTCACTCCACCAGAAACGTGGAGAAAAAGAATTAGCAAACGCTTTTTAGCCATGTAGTCTCTGTAATGTCAGCATTAGATCAGGCTAAACTGAAAGTTAAAGGTAAATACTATACCATTGACTGTAGGCTATATAAATAGCGATAAACCCTGTTAACATGTGGACATTATGGTTATGAACATATTGATGTTAGCATTTACTTACGGAGCGTATCCATGTTCCCCATGTTCAATGTTCCCCAGCTCAATAACCTCTTAACATGACACATTAAGGAGACCTTTCAAAGTATTTTATGTTCTTAGAAATTGTTTTTCCCCTATGACAAAGATCGTGTATGTTTCCATGGGTCAATGCGTTGAAATCGACCACATACAGCAAAAAGCCTGATGTTATAGGCTCCTTGATTTCTCCACAGTGGCTGAATGGATTTGAAACTTCCATGTCTCCTTTATTCTTTCGCAATTTGAACTGCAAGGATAGCCTTTACTAATTTCTTATGATGTTAGTTTATATCCGGAACATGGACTTAAATGATGAGCCCTTTACTTAGCTGTGTCTTCCTCACAGAGCTGCTAACACGGCTGTAGTTTCTTAGTGTTTTTAAGTCAGTGTTGCGCTATCCTCAGAATATTATATATATATATATAATAATAGTTGTTAAGAACTTGTAGCCTACAGTATCTGTCTGCATTTTCACTTTGAATGTTCACATAATGAGAATGGAAACAAAGCTAGCGAAAGAAAAATATCATAAGAAAGAGAAAAAACAATACAGATAAAGCAAAATAGCAGAAGCAAGATTCAGGTGTAACAATGTTTAAATCAGACTTGAGGAGAGCTGTTTGCTCAGTGTCTGCAGTCCTCTGGCTCAGAAACGGACCTCGACACTGATGGATGCGGTGTAAAGTATGCTATAATACACTCTGAACATGCAGGGTGGAGCCCCAACTGCTTTCTGATGGACTTGTTACGCAGTTTGAAACTTATTTTATACTCTGGGGCTCCGTAAATCTCAGCCCACTACCCACATGCGAAACTCTGGGTCTCTCTGGGACTTGACCTCATTAAAACCTATTTCTCTCCATGTCATCAGGTTCTACACTATCATATTTATTCATACAATATCCTGTTCTGATTTCCTCCCTCAGCTGTATTAAATCATCATATAATGAGTGCTTTAAATATATATCAGGAAAAATACCATCCAATGTCAATAGTAAGCTATGTAAGGTAAATGTCGAGCAGTCTACTATCAGATGGTACGATGATGTGGTAACAGATTTCAGTTCTGTTGTGAGGCTTCAGCTCCTCCGGCGATGGGAAAGTTTCAGATAAATATCAACATGAAACGCCGTCCCAGCTGGTCACAAAGGATATCAAGACAATAGTGTGTGTCTGTGTGTGTACAGTATGTTTAGAATTAGTAACGGACCGGGTCGGTTTTATGGGGAGCAACATTCAGTTTATTTAAATTGGAGAGAGTACTGAATGTACAGAACGCTTCCTTCTCAAAATGTTAATTCTCCACTCACAATAAGTTGGATTTGACAAATGTTTGTTAATATTTGTGTTTTGGAGAAAATCTCTTCTTCTGAATTGATTCCATTGCCTGTGAATTAAACCCAGCTGTAGTCACTCTCTACATGTGTTTTCAGTGTGCGCCAATAAATAGTCAAACAGGCACACAGGCAAGCACTCATTCATCCCTGATTAAGAGTCCTTTTTCCTTATCCGTCTTACACCAAAGGTATACTTGATGACATATTACTTCTAGGAACTACAAAGAGAGCAGCACGTTGGTCAGAGACTGATGTATCGCCTTTATTTAGCAGCGACAGATGGACCATTACTGCATATTACAGGCTGTTCCCTCTACTTACAGCACAATTTGTTTCCAGTTATTTGTACAGTAACTTGTGCTTTCCTGAAACACAGATACTGGAACATGTAGAACCTCCCACTTCATCTCTTTTATACTGTACACATGCACGCTTTTGCTCTTGCTATATCAGAGAGGCCTCCTCAAAGATCGTAAATGAGGCCTCTTCTTTCTATAATGCAACGCTGCGGCCTTAAAAAATGTGTCTGACATGTTGGATGTTGCCATCCAATGAAGTAAAACTTCTTACTGGTGCGTATCGAGTTGAAAGTGTTTTGTATGCATGCATTTGTCAGTCATTGAGGGGTGCGGTGTTAATGTACAGAGCAGCTGTGCGTCAGACTTGTTGCCTTTCACCACGACCGGTATGAAATGTAGAAACTGTAGCTGCCGACAAAGTTAGAGCTGAAAGGGAAGAAAGCAGGAGACAGAGCAGGACAAGGATAAAGGAATGGAAAATGCAGGTAAGAAAAGGAAAATGTAGGATCGTCGAGCGGAAAAGATGCAGAAATGCCAAATGTCAGGGATGAGCGTGGCACACAAACAAGCAGTAGAGCGAGCAGAATAAGTGACTTTAGTCAGTGTAACCTATAAAGCTGTGCCAGACTTGCATTAATGAGCCGCTCAACGTCGGCCAGAGACAGTGAGCCAGAGGTGCTGATGTCACTGACTGCTCCCTTTTGACATCAACACAGTAGTTCTCTTTATTTGGAATTTGACTTTCAAAAGGATGTTTCACAAGCTTAATGTATTATAGTAGCTCCAGTGTACGTATGATCTGTTATGTTAAATGTACAGCAAAGTATTCTTTATGTCAAAGGTTAAAAAATAAGTTGTGAAGTTTAGTACTGGCCACCGTGATCTAAGATAACAAGGGTTATCATGCTCCGAGAACTAAACTGTATTTTATCAAATTAAGGGAGTGAGATGAGGTAACATCTTTGTCCAGATGTTTCTCCTTTTTAACTCTCAACAAGACTTACTCATGCTGAGCATCTCTGTGTATCACTCATCACATTTTAATTTTATTTAACATCAGTTTGAATGAAACAACAATGAATTGGATCATCAATTGTGCCAAGACCTGTAGCAGTAATGGCTGAATTATTTCCAGAGATAGTGCACATGCATGCATGAGTTTGTTTAATCTTATGAAGCAGGTGATGCAGACAGTGAACAGAGATAAGTGACTGCCAAGAGTAATTCTGGTTTGATCTACATGCACAGATCATATCCCATCCTGAATTTCTTTCACAGTACGCAGTACGTTGCCTAAACAGGTTCTGCACTGCGGGGCCTTGTGCAGCCGCACTGATCGCTCAAATTACTGGATATTTGTAGGAAAACCCTTGAAAAATACCAAAATAACTTTTTGTAAGATATCATACGAAACGCTGTATGAAGATAAGTTGCAATAACATATATGACGCTGTTTGCGAATGTTGTACTGCGATGAGTTTTAAGCAAATTTAAAGTTTCTGCAAGTGGATTTTCATTCATTGAACTGAACTGGTATGCTTTGGGAAATGGTTTACGTTTACATGGATTGTGCCTAATGATCTATAACCTGATAAACCTCTTTGATAATCCTTTCAGGCTGTACTGAGCCCCAGGTGTCAGAGATGGATATGTGTTGTCCTCCCTTTGGAGCGGAGGCTGATGTAGGAGCATGTGCCACAGTTTGATCCCCATGTCAGGAGACTCCTGTTCAGGCTGCAGGTCACCTCAGCCCTGCTTCCTCCCCACAGGGAGAGAGGGACACCTGATCTGAGATCCTGTCAAGCATGGTTAACTAATTCCACATAGATGAGGGGCTGCAGAGGGGTCACTGATGTGGGGGGGATGTGTTGTTGTTCTTGTTGTGCCATTCAGGAAAAAAAAGAAAAAACTGGATAAAATGAAGTATTGCACATATGCTAATAGTGAGACTGTAGTTTGTGGTCCACCAGGTGTCTTTAACCTGTAACAACTATGTGGAAAAAAAGTTGTGTCACACTAAAAGGAATCCCCCCCTTAGCTGTCCATAATTGTCTGTAATGCGCTTCCACTGTAAATGATGATGTTACCTGAATGAGTCAGATCGCTTGGCTTTTCCTGGGGACTTATTTTTCAGTTTACTTCCTTTTAAAGTGATAGCTCAGCCGTTCTTTAGGCTGTGATTGGCTGCAGACGTCCTCAGAGAGTACCTTGTGACTCATACTGGAATAACACAAACAAAAAAGTCAGTTAATAAATGAGGAAACCGTTTCTTTTTTTAGGTGAACATTTGTACATCTTTGATCGTGAGAAAAACTAATTGTACACTCATTTTGTTCAGACTGACTAATAAGTCTACTTTGTAAATTTAATTAAATGATTTTAGATGATCAGAAAAATAGTTCCTGGTCAACAGATGCAAGCCATGAAATACATACATCCTTGGCACTGTGTCCCAGTCTGAGTGGTGTATCCGGTCTCCACCCTAAACACCATTATTTAAACCACTCTGTCTGGATCCATCATTAGACAAGAGATGGGGACACTTAATGCTTAGCCTATGAAGTGGATACCGATAAATAATCCCAGATTTTTGTTTTCTGTTATGAAAACCTCCTGCACTTCACTTCGGACTCCTGTAGAGCTTGGATGGACTTTAAAGAAGAAGATACAGTTTCAATAATGATTAGCGTGTTTAGAGAAATCTGCTACTGTACTGTGTAGTTTACACTCGAGATAAACCATTACCATGCTGTGTCATTTCTGTGCTTCCCGACACATTTTCTTTTATACATACTAATTACTAAGCTCTCTCCTCTGCTCAGCTTCCCACTGCTCCTCTTTTCTGGCAATCCTAGAGAGGAATTCCACACTGAACGATTCATCTTTGACGTTAGTTGTTGTGGAAGTCACATAGAGAACTTTGTGGTTGAAACACTGAAAAGGGTTTTATTATGGCTAGCATATTAAATCTAGCTGTCAGATTGCACAAGACAAAACTGAGAATATAACAATGGAACATCAAAATAATGGATGCTTTTCTTTCACATTATTCATGTATGTTTTAATTTGAACTGTATTGTGGGACCAGTATTTGACCTTCATGTGCCTGATTTCCATAAATGCCTGCACGGCATAATTTTCAAGAATCCTGCTGTCACAGCTCTGCGTGTAAACTTGGGTTTAATTGCTAAACACAACACTCCCTCCAGCCAGTGTTTTATGATCGCTTCAGGACCTGTCGGAGCGAATGGACCATTTCCATTCAAAAAGAGTCTCCAGAATGAAAAACAATAAATATCCACAGTAGAGCCAATAAATGAAAAGTCATAACTTTAATTTTCACAAGCTTGTCAGTTTTGACCGTGCAAATTCGAGATAAAGGTTGAAAGTGACATCTCCAGCACCACATGGACGGCACGGGAGGTGTTTCCTCGTATCTCATATCGCTGTGTTTTTTTTTCCTCTCTGTCTGTCTTGTTCTCCCGTGAGAGCATGTCCTCAGCAGTTGTGATGAAAGGGATGTACTGCTGTCTGTAGTTTGATTGTCTGGTTGACAGCTGGCCTGCTTTTTTATTTTTTTCTATTTATCTCCGGCGCCCTGAAACAACACAGGGCTGCTCGGGACATTGGCAGGCCCAGGTTGTGCAGATGTGTGGATTGTGATGTTTCACATCAAAGATTCATCTCTTGAGAGTTGTTGGATTTGACACATCTGGACCTGACTCACACATATGAATCACCTCCAACCGTGTTTACAGAAGGAAACACGTTAGTTCCTAATCCAGAAATGTGTTTATACTGTGTTTATCTATGTGTTATCAGCTCAGAGCTGTTTCTTTGCCTGCCTGCACCACACAGGGGCTTCTGTGACTGACTCAAGAGACACAAGCTCATCCTCTGCCTCCCATCAAGCTTCACCTAGTAGATACCTCTGTTTTGCGAGATAGGGCATCTGGCTTTGGCAAAGTTCTAGAAGTTGTAGAAGTGCCCTTCTAGTTACATGTGTTAAGACCTGCATATGACCACACCACACAAGCATACACACAAACATGTCCCCAGGCTAGCATACCAACAAACCCTTGTAAAAGTGCAATCATTCCTGCACCAGTACACATGTGCGGCGTAGCAGGGAACCTATTCCCGCCTAGCGTGGCATGTTTTGTGTCTGTCCATCCTCAGGCGGTGGAACGGGTTTGTTCCACTGGCTGGAACACAAGAGAAGGGCAGGTGAGGTCACACGGCCTCCTGACTTCTTGACCCTTGCTGTGTTAACCTCTGGCACCGGCTGTATCTCCTTTAGCTGCTAACAGGATGCAGCGGTTTGCCCCGAGAGGTGGCTGCTGGCTCTGTCCATCTGTGCCGTTGCTTTGACCCTGACTGGACATTCCCAGACCATTTCAAACACCTCTGACCCCGTCGGGAAAAACATCTCCACCTTTCTCCGCGACGCATCCTTCCTCACCTCTCCGTTCACCGGACCTATCTTTTGGCTACATTCTCCTTAATTAAGTACATCGTTGTTGCTGCAGGGGGGAAAGAAGAGCCGGCCATGAGGATCAATGACAGACAGACCCATCAAAGAGAACGTCTTCCTGTTTTATGCTAACATTGTGTTCTTGGGGTCTGATGAATATGATGAAGTTAGCAAATTAGTGGGAGCAATAAGGAACAGGAAGTTCTGTTAGTAAACTCCGTCCTGATGGTGAAAGCCACAACTGGGCTCCAGTCAAATGTCCTGTTGACTGATTTGTCAAAACAAGCTTGTGAGCTCTCTGTTTCCAAAGATGC
The DNA here is from genome assembly GCF_900634415.1 of Cottoperca gobio. NCBI lineage: Eukaryota > Metazoa > Chordata > Actinopteri > Perciformes > Bovichtidae > Cottoperca > Cottoperca gobio. Next base: position 14,458,294 of record NC_041364.1, read on the forward strand.
TACTGAAATCTTTATGCATTTCTTTATTTCTTTGTTGCGTTGTGAGTGTTTTTGCATGTCATTGCATAAGAGCACTATGAAACTTGAACCACCCGGCTGCAGTCTGTTCGCTCCACATGGGTCGTTGTGTTGTTTAGAGTCGAGGAGACATAATCAGTGTTGTTCTCCTCTCCGCCGCTCTCTCGGGACAGCTGAAGAAAGACAAAGCCTCCTCCAAGGCACATTCAGTTTGCTCTCTGAGTAAAATCATTTTTTATTATGAACTTTTATTTGATCCCTTCAGCTGTTGTTTGTGCTGTTCTTTCATGAAACACAAGCCTCCACAGCCACAACAGGACAGTAAAGCCGGCCACACTGTTCAACAGGGGAGCCATGAGGCCATTAAACACGCCCAGATCAAAGCCAGGCTCTTCCCTTCTTGGAATAAAACAAGAGTTTCTTTATTGTTCTCTGCTGAAATACGAATGGTTGTGTTTATCTAATGTTCCGTTAATTTATCTCCGTGTCTCAAGACCATTCAGCGGGATTGTCCGTTTGCCATGTTTACTTTGTGTCGACTGACTTTTTGTCGCTGTTTGATGTTCATCTTTTAGCACATTATTTTTGGATACTGTTTTGTAATCGCTTTCCTCAGATATACAGCGGCTGACTTCTGTGGCAGCTGGAGCCAGCGTTCAAATAATCTACCTGCGTATGTATTTAAGACTTAAAAGCTCACTGGCCAGAGAAAAATCTACTGGCTACCTGTTTTTATTCTGGAGATAAAAGACTTTCTCTGTCTGTAGGCTGTGTAGAGCAGAGAACTGCAAAAGTCCAGGCTAGTGGTGGAAAAAATGTGGAAAACGTAAAATATAACAATTTGCAACATAAAATCACTACATTACAAGCAAATGTTCTGCATTAAAAATGTTACAGAAGTATCTTCAAATACACTTGAAGTAATACAAGTAATTATCCAGATTGTCTTGTAAGTATATTTGTAGCATATAATGTAAACACTCAAGTAAATTGCAAGCCCCTCAAAAACATATGCAAATACTTGAGGACTTGGTTAGCTACTTAAATACTATGTTTCACTATTGATGTGTTATTAAGCATTTATTACAAACGGATAAAACTTCTCTCATTATTTTATAGTCCTACACATACTTAATAGTATCATTGGCATGTCATGTCTTTGGTATTTGGTTGTGGTAGTGCTTGAAAGTCTTTCCTTACTGTTTTCTTTTATTGATGGTTATAGTGACATAACTGGTTATTATTGGGGGAATTATAGGTTGCTGATCATTTCCTGTCAATCAACAAATTGATTAATCAACTACTTCTATAAGCACCAATACAGTCGGATATAAAAAAAAAGTCTTCCCTTCTGCTTGTGGAAAAGTTTAGCAGTAAATGAAAGATTGAAGCAGTTGAGGACCTTAGGGAATCAAGGGAATGTGCTGAAAACACTTCATGTCTGGCAATTAGACCAACAAAAGCTTATGTCCTCAAGGTGTCTGTGCGGGATGTCCAGGGACACATTTGGTGAGACATGTTCCTCCTTTAGGACAGAAACTAACTGGAGACATGTGGTGAGAGGTGATGCACCCGGCCAGGTATGACGTCCCTCCACCATCTGTCTGCATAGTAGATTGTCTGAGCAGCACCTCAGGACAAGCTCATCGTCCTGCTTTCCAACGTCTCCGGAAAGATCTTGATTTATATAAACACAATACTTCTGTTTTGGAGAACCTTTACCTCGCTGCTCACATTCCCTCATCCCAACTTTTTCATTCTTTCCTCCCTGTTCTTGTATTGTGATATACATGTGTATGATTGATTTTGATCAGACCTGGATTAAACAGATGTTCGAATGACTGAGATCTGCAGCATTAATCATCTCTGTTCGCACTTCTTCCCTTTTTCCTTCTCCACATCATTTTAGTAGCGCTCAGTAGTTTCTCCCCCCGTCTGTTTACCATGTACCCTTTTGTTTTATGAAGAACAGAGTTGGAAGCAGAAAAGCATTTTGCTTTTCCTTCAAGAGTCCAAGAACAATAAGACCTTTACTGGAAAAGGCCTTGCAAACTGGCCTAGCCTCTACACATGGTTTAAAGATGAGAAACCCTGTATCAGATATTTATTAATTTATTTTTTGAAAGAGGGAAATTAATGTTGAACAACTGTTATACTCGCTTAGTTAATAAATATCAGTTAAAAAAACATGCATTGACCCTTTGCAACAAGAAAAATACATTACCATATAAAATTGTTGCCTCTAAGAGGAAATGATTCACAAGCTTCCTCTTCTTTTCTCTCTTATCTTTACTTTTTTTCCCATGATTTGCAGTTATCAAACATAAAAGAGTTAGAGGACAGTAGTTAGGACTTGATGTAGATTTGTCATGGTCAGCATCCACAGAAAACAGAGCCAGAAGATGCACTAAAGATAATGTAGTGCTGGTGACTTTGGCAGCAGGCCTGCAGTAAAGATAATCTAACGCCACCAAGATGTCTGGAATGGCCTCATGAGTTTTCCCAGCAGTGCGCCTGAGGCCTGCGAGGTCTTACTCTAATTCACTGGAGAGAATTAAAACTGGTATTCCCCATCAAAGGAACATTTCTCCCTGCAGGCTATAAACAGCCCAGCTTCTCCACTTTCTTCATCGGAGTCCAAGGTATTCTGCATGACTGACACTCGCAGAAAGGTTTTGTTTTGCCTAATTAGGGGGCAGAGGAGTGAACAAGAGAGAAAGTGTTAGTGTCACAGAGAAAGGACCAGGACACTTAAAACTGAGGTTTGGCTTCCCTCTTCAAAGTTTCCAGGAAGCAGTCGTTTAGCCCCTTGTCACAGAGTGACGCAGTTTGCTTTAAAAAGAAAACTTATTCTCAGAATCATAATGCCTTTTTAGAAATCACATATAAAGAAAAATCCTCATAACTAGAGGTTGCCTGACAATCACCGTGTTTTTAAGTTTTACTTCAGTATTAAATGAATCCAGTGATAGTACATTTATGATTACATCGCAAACAGGAACTGCTAACAGCTAATTCAGCGTACTTTTAATGGTGCCAAAATATAAACACAACTAGGCAAAAACAAACGTGGCACAGGTTGTAGCCCACAGCTAACTCAATGAAACCATGGCAATATAAACCCTTCCAGTTTACATCCCACAAAGCTTGTTGGGAACTGTAGTTCCAAATATACTGTTATTTTGCATCTAATAAAATGCAAAAATGTAGTAATAATGAAAGATTAGTTTATTTAAAACTTGTTCTCTGTTTGCTTAAGTAGATATTTACTGTTTACAGTGTACAAATAACATAAATGTATCAACTAAATAAATGTCCACAAGTAATCAAAAAACGAAACTTTGTAAAAAACTTTAAAAAACGTAACGTTTTAGTGAATTTAACAACAGCATTTATCAGCAGATGATCTCCTTGTTTCTGGGAGAGAACGAAAATGTGTAAACTTACATAAATAAAAGATAATTAAACAATGTTAGTATAGTTGCCTTCGCTAGTGTTGTCTCTGCAAAATATTATATTAAATAAATAATCTCAAATCGGCAATAATCGGTCTACACTAGTTCTGACATTCTCCTCTATCCATTCATAATTGTCCTCTGTTGAAAACCTGTGGACATACAGACTGCCACCCAAGAGCGAGTTTCAAGGTTTTGCGTGCTGTGACCGTCTGTTTCTCCAGTTTGCCAGACCTGTGTTCTCCAAACACATCTGATGATGTTTTGATTTGTCAAAACTGTCGATTTACTTAAACATTTACATCATCTGATTCTTCTCCATCCAACCACATGTGCCTTTCTCCGCTCTGTCAGAAAAGTGTCTCTGACTGTGGCCTATGCAATCCTGTGAGAACGATTACCTTGCATGTTAAACTCTTAAAAGTCGCTAAAAGTTATTGAACGAGCAATCGAGCCATGTAATCCGAGGTCATTATTGTCATTTTAGGTTTATAGTGATACGTTTTTTTTATACGTGTGATTACATCTTTGCTGCTTCACCCTGTCACTGCTTCTTATAATGCCGACTAAATGCTATTATCTCAATGAAATGTGCACCTCATACCATCCTGTCACTTTGGTTTGTTTTGTGAGAAAGATCGACAGTTTACCTGGCGGACAGAGAGAATGGGTAGTGAAGTGGCTGTTTAGATCTATAACCCACATTTCTGAACTCTTTAGAAGAACCTCAAGTGCAGTTGTGATCAACAAAGAGCAGGAAATGACTTGACAGGTGGTAAAGATGTATGAAAGGTCAAGGGAAGGGATTGGTAGTGGGAGCGACAGGCCACCTTCACTTTCTACAATAATCATGTTCACATTTTGGAAGTTTATGCAGATGGGCTGATAGGCTGAGTATGTGTAGGGAAACCCTTTCCAAATATACAGAGAGAATCATTTTCAACTCCCTACTAACTGGGCGTGGTGCGCTGCAGACCTGAGCGGCCTGGCATGCACGTTAGCTGCAGGCCAGCTCCCACTCCCGCCATCTCAAAGACACTGCAAATAAACACAGAATAGGTTGAAGGAGATGCCTGAGAGAAGTCACAGTGGAACACAAGCGAAAGGATGGTAAACGATAAAAAGATGATGGAACGATGCAGGCATGGAAGGAAGAGAAGGATGGAGGAGAGAAAAAATAAACAATGGCATCCCAGGCCTGTCTGTGACCCATTATGGATGGGTTTTCTTTTGTTTGTTGATAACCCTCAAAATGCACATTGTTTAGCCGTCTTACCGCATGGCACTGCTTATTACACATGGCATTTACTAAAAATATGCTGACAGAACAAAAGGTAGAAGAAAGGTCAGGCTGCTGCCATTGTTGGTTTAGCATCTGGCTAACAGAGGTTTAGCCTCTCACAGCGTGAGAAACCACTGTTTTTGTAATATTCTGTCGGCCTCCAAGAGTCAACAATCATTTAATCTCAAACTCCATTCGCTCCGTGCCTTTCAACTGCCTGCTATCTGTCTCAGCCTCAGCTTCTGTGCAGGAGCTTCAGAGGACTCCGGTGGCGTCATATCATCTTTATCACTGTTTCTCCTCAAAGGATGGGGCCCCTGAGTGTAAAGCTTCTGAATAGAGTCCATTCTTTATTTCTGCAGACCCAAATATTACCATTAGACCTCCCTAACTGTAACAGTCCCACTGTATGAGTTCTCTTCTTGGCTGTGTCTCTTTCTTTTCTCCCTCCATCTCTTTCACGTGTTAGTTCTGCACCGCCACCATCTCAGGTAGAATAATATTATCTCAGTCGAGTTTCCGTCGTTCATACGATCTTCAGCGTGGGACTGTAGTTAACAATGTCCAGACCGTGCTGCTACTTAAGAGGCTCTCTCTCCATTGCCCACACTGTACCGCAGGTCATAATTAACCTGAGACAAAGCACGGACCTGTGACAAATAGACTGTAACACTACACCCCCACCCCCACCCTGCTCAGCATAGCACAGTGCAGCACAACATGTCCCACTACAGTGTGATGGAGACGGAGGGGTCCTGCAGATCAAACCTGGCCTGAGGCAACGAGGGAGAAATATATAGGCGTTAAACAACAGAGGTTAAGTTTGAGAAATAACCCGGGAACTGCAGGGGCATTACTTCTGAATGACATTAAATGCTGTTCCCCACAGCCAGAAAGAAGTAGATGATATCATCCTTCACTCACATGTGTGTTGGTTTTTTAAACTGCAGCTATAGTGAGGATTATTTGGAGTGGACCGAGAGTGAGATGCTTGTTAGAGCATCTCAAGGACAGCTGTCTGGTCAGCTGGCTCTTCACTGAGGAACTAGTTTATTAAATTCACTTGTACAATCTATTGTATTCACAGCCCCGCAAGAATCCTACTGTTATGAACTGGTAATGTTCAGTTAATGCAGTTTGGCATGTTTAGTCAAGATTATTTTTGACTGACCTCTAGATATATTAAAACTTAGAAATGTACCTGCTATTTGGACAAAAAACTAATTTCTGAGCTTTTATTCCCTTAGACATGAAAACGTAGACATGAAAGAGCTGATTGCCAGATGTCTTTTATAGTTTACACATGCTGTTAATTCACATTTAATGTTGTATGACTCACCTTTGAAGCAATAGCACTAGCAAGTATTTGTGATTGTATTATTTGTTTTGCGTAAGGTGTACATAACATACAGTACATAAGCAGACCAGGATGTTGGATATTTGCATATTATTATTTATTTAATATATGTATTATTTTTAAAGTATGTTAAATGACCCTGAAATAAATACTTACATACTATCTACTTCATGTTCTTAAAAAGTAGACACAAGACTTGATACTGAAACGCTGAAACTCACATGACCAGCTTGGGGTCATGAGAATATGTTGACCTAAAAATCGAGTAATGGAGTAAAAAAGTAGAAGGAATGCTGGTTTGCAGTATTGCTGCAATTTAAGTCAGTTTTAGTTGATCTGTTGGATCCTTACAGTCTCTCCCACATAATCCCGCCATCCCTTATTCTCGTCCTCAGCTAATTGAAACACAAAACACACACAGACGCTCCCCGCAGCTTTTAACCATGCAGTTACCACAGGTATGTTAACTGGGCCTGGCTTTGGTCTGTGTGCATTAGCTGCACATTCCAGCGGTGCGGATAATGGGAAGTTCTATTAGGAGCTATTTGTGGCAGTGCTGTGGCGTGTTTCACCAGATTCCAACATTAGCCTGGGTTTCAACCTGGTCGGGTGAAGGATACAAGGGGAGTGAGGGGCTGATGCTTTGTCTCCATTTGTCTTGTTTGTTTCTGTTGTCGGCCTCCCATCCCTGTATATTTGCTCTGCGTAGTTACAGACCTCCAAGGGAACCTATGTTTGTTTATCGTCTGCATGTTGTGCACTTATCTGTGCTCATTTAGGCATTTGTCTGTCTTTCTGTTTCAACGTGTGTCTCTTCCTTCATGTGTCATACATGCATTTAACGCCGTCCCCTCAGCGTGGTCTGTATGTACACATACATGTGCACTACATACATATATGTGTACCCTGTGACTCTGTGTGTGCGTGTGATTGTGGGAGACCTTGTGGCCAAGGCAGCAAGGGGCGGCCTGTTGACACTAAGCCATGGCAGGGGAGCTTCCTTCTCCCCAGCTTATAGAAAGCAAACAAGCTAATCAGAGCCAGCTCTCCGGCACCATTACAACTCTGCAGCCATTCAGCCAGCCGGACAGAGGAGAGGACCAAGGCCGCCCTGCTGCAGAGAAGTTACAGTTACAGTGTGTGTGCATGCACGTCAGTATGCAGATGTGCCCCCATTAACCTCTGGGAAACATGGGTAGTCTACACTCGAGTCTTTACCAGAGGGAGTTTGGCAGTTGTCATGGACTTCTACATTTTTTGACATTTACATTTTTTCCTCGTTTTCTTGTCCATAGTGGCTTGAAAACTCAAAATGTGTATTCTTTTTCTTGGATCACTACTGTAAACACAAGTTCTTTCTATGGTCTATCTTAAAATACAGGCAAAAAATACTTACTCAATCAAGTGTTTCTTTAAAAACAAAACATAAAGAAAAACAGTTTATTCAGGTGTGTTGATATTTTGTGAATGATCTCCTCCACCAACCAGCCTCTCTCTTCCCATAGCCTGCTTTCCACTTCATTCAGTATTTACTTTAAATGACCTTTTACAAGTCAACAAATATGATATCCCACCCCACCGCAGGTGTTTAGATCGCCCACGCGACGCTTTGAGTTGTGTTGTTGTGTACAGGTTGCAGTCAGAGTTGCAAACACACATAAGCTGTAAGACTGCAGAGTTACGTAGTGTAATCAAATGAGTTTCTTACAGTGAAAACACTTTAATCCCCCCTCACGCATTGAAGACGAGGTGTGTGTGTGTGTGTGTGTGTGTGTGTGTGTGTGTGTGTGTGTGTGTGTGTGTGTGTGACATCAGGTGCAGGTTCAAACTCTTTCATAAACCTTTATAAACACACCTCGCCCCATTACCTCCTCTTGAAGACCACAAACAAATACATCTCAGAGTTTAAATGAGCATCAGTCTGTACATCACAGCATGCACACCAGATTACACTCTTCTCACCTGATCACACCCAGGAAGTAGTGAATGAGCTGCTTTTAGAAAGGTTTGAGATTACCCATGATGCTCCTCGGCCATCGTTGACCCGCTAAAGGAGCGAGCTTGGAATAATTTATGTGAACTCTGTGCTCGTCCCTTGAACCCCTTTGCGCGGTGTCAAGTTGTATTCCTGAATTTTTGTCCCGGCCATATCTTCTTCTGTCAACACTCTCACGCTCCACATCCTGACCGCCCTCCACCAGGGGAGAGGAGAGAGAATGATGAACGCTGCGAGCAGCAGCTTTCATCATTCTCTCTGCTTCATGACAGGGGTTATTTGGCTGCTCCGTTATCTATCTCTGCTCTTCTTCACTCAAGGTCTGGCCTCCACCCAAAACCAGACAACACACGCACATAGATGCACAAAGAACATTTATCACATATTTTTTCCCAACATGGAGGCTAATGGAGAGGATTTGAGGTATAATGTCATCATCAGTTGTGTGTGAATGTACTATAGAATTATGATTTATGATATTATGATAAGTTAGGGCTCATTGTTTATTTATTTATTTCATTTTTATTTTCTTAAACAGAATGGTTTGGATAAATGTTCACCTGTGTATTCAAAATGTACATACCGTAGTATTTAAAATTAAAGTGTTCTACCATATTTTAATATAAAAATATTATCAGATTTCTTTTTCTCAAGTTTTTTTTCTCAAAGCAGGACAGGCTACCAGGTCATATGATGATTTACTGCAGTCATCATTGAAGATGTATTTCAGGAGGTCAGAGGACAGGCTGTTACAAGTGATGCCTATTTCCTAATAGTACACTTAACGTTTTACTGCATTATGTTATCATTTGTAATGTGACATGTACTCCCTGGCAACACATTTCATTTATTTAGACTTGATATAGGTTCATATCAGTTTGGCTTGATGCTTTTTCTTTCTGTATGTGTCCAATCAGAATTAAAGTAATGTGTATCTCATGCCAAGAGAGAGGGAAAAGTAAGTCAGGCAGAAACACACATACAGTATTTAAACACACATCCACACAGTACTGTAATAGAGATGCCTATCGAACAATCCTAAGTGGAAAAAGGTGACATTCCCTGTGACATAAATGCTGTTTTCCACTACCGTGAAAATGAAAGTCCTCACAGATGTCTTCATATGGCGAACACGCTCGTTATCAAATCAACGGCTGCCTCTGTTCTGCCTGGCCTTTATGGCATCGGTAACTTCAGAAAACTATTGAATAAAGGGAGATACGCCCTTCATCATGACTGCGCAGTGTGTCGGTGTCAGATGGATTACTGAAGCATATACAAAACACATCACAACACACATATGGTCCCTGAACTCTCTTCAGGGACTGTTGCACAGTGGCCCAATCTGCAGCTTCGGTCAAACAAACATCAAAGAAATTAGAAGTTTAGACAACTTGATAGTCTGTTTACCGCAGCAGAGGAAACCTCATACTCTGTTAACCTGAGATATGCACTTTAGGCTTCTCTTATTTGCTTTTACACGCATACCTTCCTCTTTCATTCTGATACAGTGCAGGACTGACCTCAGTGTGCATGCTAGTGTGAGAGTCTGCACAACTGGAAGATGTGTGTGCATGTGTGAGAGAGTGTGTGAGTGATGTGGGCCTGTGTGATACAGAGCATGTGGACTATGTCTGCCTCAGTGTATCCCATGTGAAGGTTGAAAGCAGGTACTCGTGTCATTGTGGTGAGTCATGCTGTAAGGACTCGTGGGATGCTGGAAGCTCTTCAAAGTGAGTTTGTTGCTGTTTCGCTGTGAAATGAGCTGAGAGGATCTGGACTCTGCAGATGAAAGAAGCAGAGAGTGTGGTGGGATTGGTACACAGCATGGATCTGAGTGGAGGAGATCTCAGCCACAAGACGTAGTACCCGCGTGTGCGTGTGTGCGTGTGTGCGTGTGTGTGTGTGTGTGTGTGTGTGTGTGTGTGTGTGTGTGTGTGTGTTTAAGAGGGTAAACAGCCAGTTATTGTGTGTCGGGTGCAAGACCTGCAGGAAAGAGAGAAAAACTCAGACAGAAATAAATTGCCCAGAAAATCATGTTAACGTGAGAGAAATACATTTACTGTAGAACACGTGATTGCGTGCCTTTTGGTGTCCAAAAAACTCCCACGAACTTAATAAAAAGATCTTTAGAATATTTAATTAAATTTTTATTATTTATTTACCACTGCTTCATTTCATTCCAACATCAGGAAACATGGCATGTTATACGCAATTACACTTAGAGAAAAAACATGCAAGATTGAAGACAGACTTTTATATTTGTTCTCATTTTATCGGGAAATGTCTTTGTGGTGAGAAACATATTGGTGTGGCACCAGGAAAACAATTTATATTGTTTCTGTGGCACTTTAATGACTTATTCAGTTCATGTACAGTATACATATTTGCTATATCTTGTTTTATGAAGTGTTTACTGTGCGTCGAGTATAAGATAAAGACATCCTGAATGCTATAGCGACCACCTGGCTGACCGTGCAGCTGCACTGTGCGACACTGGCCTAGAGTGCAACTGCGTGACTGCGGAGCCTGCAGAGCCGTAATGAGGGAATCCATCAACAAGGGGCAAAGAGTCAGCACAGGAAGAAGCAGGTGCGACTGTATACTGTACCATAAATAAAATAAAAAGAAGAAGACTGCTATGGAAAATCTGGAGACTCTTTTATAATAAGAAAAAAAAATGGAAATGAGACAATTATAGCAACTTAAAATGATTCTTCAGGGCTAACATCTTTGGTAAAAATCCTTGAAGCATTAAGTAAATGACTTCTTGACAAATGAACAGGCTGGATGATGAATAGAAAGACCTCCGGCACAAAAACTAAATCATTTCCTTACTACAAATTTCCTGGCACTTTTCTTTTCTGCCTTTTTTCAAATATGGCAGTAACAAATGTGGAAAACTATGAGGACCCCAAGACATGGATTCCCTCTTTATTCAGTCTAGCCTCATAAAATGTGTCCAAAAACACAGTTTCCCTACAGCTGGGCTCGTCCCACTGAACCAAAGCACCATGGATGGCTGCTAATAACCCACCCTAATAATCCCTACATTACCTAATGTCTTTCTGCATTCAGTGCCATTAAATACCCATTCATTATAATGCCAACAGTTAGTGCTATTGTGAACAAGGTCCCAGAGGTGAGCCCTGACGCTGGTAGATGGCTGGTTGACTCTGCAGTGGTGCAGCGGGCTGGCTCATACCCTTGGGTGGTGATACTTGGTGATTACCCAGGGTTCCACAGGGGTGAAGCCCAGAACAGAGCCCCCTCAGCAGGGCACATGGTTAATGAGCACTGGGCGTGCTGCTGGAGCCCCCAGACTGAAACGATAGGAAATATACACACAAATTGGATGGTGTACAGGAAGACGACCACAACCACACACACACACACACACGCACACATAGTCACTCAATGTTCATTTGATCTGTGCTCCATTTCCTCCTCACTATGGCACATAAGAGAGCCTGCTGAGAGGGCTCGCAAGACAAGTAGTGAACATTAAACACACATTTGATGGCTTACATTAAAGTCACATTTTCTGAAACTGGCCAATTTGACTCTAACAGCATGCATATGTAGATGCAGTAGGGTAATTCAGTAATAGAGAGTGTTCTGCTCTGCTACAAACCTGCTTTGATTGTCATTCTAAAAGTGTTTTATCCCAGATCAAGTCAGAGTTTTAAGACAGTATGAGGCTTAGCAGCGCTCTGCTCTGAATGTAGGACCTAATTGGACGCACGGAGGAGACTCCCCTGGAGGATGGCTGGATATATATACGCTGGGGACTCTGGGAAGTTTACTGGAAACCATTAAGGAAACGAGACACTTCCGACCACAGGGAACAAGAAAAACGAATGAAAAATTAAGAGAAAGGGAGAAAAAATGAGACGCTTCAGGCCTGAATTGTTACATGATTGTGGATTGTGCACGTATGTGAGGCCTCTTTGTCCAGGTCGTGTGCCAAATTGCACGTTGGCATGGTAACACTTTTATCCTTCTCGGCTGCAATGAACGCAAAGTTCAAAGTTCAAAGTATCCCTCACTTACAGGGAAAGTGGTTTGCAATCATGACGTTTCAGGGCGTCCCGGTAGCTCAACCGGTACCACAGGTGTCCCTTATACAAAGGCTTAGTCCTTGCCCATAGCGGCCACTGGTTCGAGTCAGACCTGTGGCGTTTGCTGTATGTCGTTCCCTCTCTCTCTCCCCTTTCACAATCTGCACTTCTCTATCATAAAGGCATGAAAAGCCCAAAAATATAACTTTAAAAAAATAGTATTTTTCATATTGTGATCTGAATGAAGTAAAGGTATGGAAAGACTTGGCAGTGGAGTAATAAGAGGTCTGTTTGAAGTCTGGTCATCTATCTTTAATGGAGTAATTTTAGGACTATGCTATTTCTACTACAAAGGATCTGAGTACTTGTTCCACCACTGACCGTTTACCATGCAAATGTCAGCAGAGACACACACTAACTAACTGCAGAGAAATACACACTTACGTCATGCTGTTAGATAATCCCCTCTGTCCAGTCAGGTCCCTATCCATATCGTCGTCAATCAATCTTTTGTTGTCATCAGGTTTCAATTTTGAGCTCCAACTTGTTTGCCCCCTGTGGCAGCGCCTGCTTCTATCTTCAAAAAGCTCTGTGTTTCCTATGTGCAGGGGGGCATACTGTAGCTGCAGAGTGAGAATAATACACAGTCGCAGTCTTCAGAGGAAGCCAAGAGAATAGTTTGAATATGAAACCCACAGTCATCATGTCACTTTCAACTCCTGTTGGAGAAACTGATGGAAACTCTTCATTATGGTTGAAACGTTACGTGAAGCGTGTGGTCGGGGATAGTTAGCAGCAAGTTGAACGGCGGTGGAATCTGTAATGGCACCTGGAAGCAATTGTGTTTCCCTCCCTGAAATATTTATGTATTGGTGAATTATTCTAAGCATGTTCCCAGTGTTTATTTCTACAATATGTCTGGCTGCATGCTGTCCACTCTGAAAGTGGAGTATGAAAAAAACAACGTGTGTGTGTGTATAATGTGCATCTATACTCAGCAAGCTCAGTCCAACGGTATCCCTCATTAAAGTAAAGTCAACCCACCTCCCCTCGGGCTTCCCTTTTTATATGCACCACCCCGTATCCAAACACTGTTAAAGACTCATAAAAGCTGTGCATAATATTTTGATATCTGTCATCTTATGCTGTTATAAAGGAGCCAAAGGGAGAGGAAGTTGCCTTCGTTTGTAGTATCCATTCCCATCATAACACACAAGCTCCAGTTTCCCATGGGGATGTTTGTTGTGATGTCTTGTGGCACCATTGCAAACAGACGAGGTCTGCTGGGGGCCGAAACGCCTGATGGATGTGTTTAGTCCTGGTGGGCAGGACACACGGAGAGGATTTTGGTAATTTTAGGATATTTGATCAGTTTGTTAAAAGTTGGGTATTATTCTCAGGCTTTGTTGTCGCAGTGTTGCTGTGTTCCCACATTTAAACAATTACTTTATCATTTATAAAATAAACACTTATGTTATTTATCTAATGTATGTGCACGATTCAGTGTGAACTGCATGGGTGTCAAACTCAAGGCAATTATATCCAGCCCCCAAGAAAATATCTGGCTCGCCGGTTTTGGTAATTATATCAATGCATGGCACAATACATATTCTGAACATGGCGGTGCGATGGCTGAGTCGAGGGAAAGTGCTGAATAGATTTTGAGTTGCGTGAGGAAATCTACCAGTTTTAGGAAAGCAGAACACCATCGATATCTGGGACGAAAAGTGGCGATGTGAGACATAACGAAGCATCTCACTGTTAAACCTCCAACTTCAGGGCCGTGTGATCACCGACATGTATGATGCCAAGCTGCGCCTGTGGGAGACTCTGATGCAGCAAGGAAACTTTGGTCACTACGTGTTTCCAAACACTGACAAACATCTCCACCGCTGTGTTCCCGACTGCACATTCTGCCTGATAAACTGAGCGTAATTTGCCGACTTTCTAGCTCAGAAATGAAAATTGAACTGCTCAGCAACCCGTTTGCAGTTGACGTGGAAACAGCATCTGTGAACATCCAAATGGAGCTGATTGACCTCCAGTGAAACGACACACTCAAGGCAAAGTGTGACTCTGTGAGCGCTGCACAGTTTCCAAGCTTCATCCCCGAAAGGATGCCTCAACCATCGAGAGAGCCATATATGGCTCCCGACCCCTGGTGTAGACTGTTAGTCTTGTTTGAACATGACGCAAAGACCAGGATAGAGTTGGCTATCCACATACAAAACATTTAGGTAAGTTATTTATCAGGACAAACTTTAGGCCTTTGCGATTTAACTTCTTTCTTCTGCTATTCAGTGCAAATCTGAAAATATGTAGAAGTTAATATATAGCAGTGTCCTCTAACCTTACTTTGAGAAGGCACACACAGCGAGGTGCTGACCAGTGTGAGCTTCCATCAAAATTAACCATGACTTCCAAACATTGGGCATGACATGGAAATAAAAACTAATTAACCTTTGAAAAGCCTACTCTCTGTTTGGATACCCACTAGCCCCCTCTGTGGGATGTTTTCTTACTAAGTAAAGAGGAGGTTGTGTATCGAATGTTGAGGGGAGAGGACAGTTCTGGAGGGGTGGAGGGGGTGGGGGGGTTGAAAGGTGACACCCTGACAAGTGGTGTTTACGAGAGTAGAGAATACCAAAGGACATAAATATGAGATAGGAGAGAAAAGAGGAGGAGGGTGACTGAGACAGAGATGTGTGAAAGTGAAAAGAAGCGGGAAGACGTGACAGCGACATGAGGATCCCTCTCAGACTAACAGCAGCTCTTAACCTTGAGGTCAGAAAGAGAGAGGTGTGGAGAGACAGAGTAAAAATACAGTTTGATGACACAACCACAGAGGGATCCTGGGAGAAACTAGCCAGCCGTCTTCACCTATTAAAGTCCATCTGATGTCTATCTTTTATTGGGTGACTCTGTGCTGGACAGGTGTGCCTGCAAAGAAAATGTGAATGGGTATGTTTGAGGATCAGAGGTGGCCTGTGTTGGAAGACAGTGGCAGATTTATGGGCTCCACCAACCTGAAGGCTGGAGGTCGCATGCTGACTTTGTTACACGCTTCAGCCAACACAAACAGAAAGTGTGGTGACACACTGAATACCAGCCTGCTGGTACCAGGTCATGTGTGTGCAGGGAATGGGACTTGACTGACAGAATGTGTGTAAGTGTGTACGCTTCCCACCTGGCCTCAGGGGAAAACCATATAATTGTGATTAAGATGGAGGACGGTGACATTGATCAGTAAAGAAACAAGTTTGGCACTGAGGATGAAAGAAGAAAGTCAGATCGTGTTCTGTGTCATTAATATCTATCAGGAGCAATGCGAAGCTCAAAACTGCCAGACGTAGATGGATGAGAGGCCGAGAAAGAAAAGAGGGTTTCTCAGGGTTGTACTGTTGCCCCTCTCTGTCTTACTTTCTTGATTCATGAACTCCCTACCGTCTGCAAAGAGTGCTTTTATCTCCTGTGGGGTGGTTTGATCATGAAATCCAAACCTACAGGAAGAGTGTTTACAGCAGTTCAGTGTTGAACTATTTATTCTGATGTAAACCTGTGGTGCATGTTTCTGCTACTTTATCCGCCTCTTTGATGTGTTTTTATGTCAGGGGTTTTTCTTACCTGATAAGCTTTAAATATTTGTATACTTGGACTTAACAGATTGGTTTAAAGAAGTGGTTCAACATTTTTGGTAAACACGCCAAGAGTTCAATGAGAAGATTGATTTCCCTCTTACATCTGTCCATTAAACATGACCCAGGAGATAGTTAGCTTAGCACGACTGGAAATGGAGAAACACTTTAGCTAGTTAAAGCTCCTTTAGCAACTTTTTATTTATTTTTGATAACACCTCAAAATATTAAAATAGCTAATGACAAAGCTAGTTAGACTCAAGGTTCGTTTTAATTTATTTGATATACAGTATGGATATGCAAATTAGCATGTGACATAATCTAGTGGCAACTTTTTGTGCAGGCTATAGCTACTTTTTGTTGAAAGAGGCAACACAAGTGGTGTAACAGCAAAAGCTCACTAATTGACACGCTACATTTAGTTTGTTTTAATCCATTCAGCTGATTCTCCTGTTTCCAGGCTGTACAATCACTGTGTGGTATCAATCTTCTCATCTAACTCTCGGAAAGAAAGTGAAAAAGCATTTTCCAAAATGTCAAACTACTAACAGAGTAGGATGGATTTATTAGTAGACTATATTTCTGGAAATTACTGCCAGTCAATAACACTTTTACCATGTGTGCTTATGAGTTTAAATGGTTTAAATGTCTGGAATTCATCTGCACTCCTCTCATAACCAGGTGCTATAGTTTTGACCTGCTCCTCCTCCGATGTAGTCTCAGACAGCCAGAACAGATAATTAGGTTCTGTTAGCGTCCTCTGCCAAAATCTGAGGCTTGGTCTTGCATTTATTAAAACAAACAGAGTGAATTTGGCATTTCAAACATTTGGTCTCTTGTTACACCTTCATTTTCTACAATGTGGCTGTTAAAAAAGTGGCTTTTAGAAGAAGGTTGAGAGAGAGGGGAGAAGTGTGTTGCAAGAGCCATTTGACCGACTTGAATCATATTGACTTAGCTACAGTCAGGTGCATGCAGACAAAGCCTACATTGTTGGAAAACCCCAGATAGTTAGTTTTACCATAAACCTACTCTGACCGATATACGAGACAGCTCCCATCCAGTGAAGAAGAAGAAAATGAAACATTATGAAAGTGCTACCACTTGGAGCAGATGGCAAGGGCCCTAAATCACTTTCGAGGTGACCGCAAAATGTATTTCTTGTACTGATGTATCATTTTACCCACAACACCCGTTGATCTGGGACTCCGACTCGGTCCAAAAACCTGTCTGTTGGTCAGAAGGGCGTTACGACTGCAAGCGGTTTTCTTCCACTTTGCCTGGCAGGCAAGCGCTGAAACCTGAAGCCGTCACAAAGACTTCAGGGTGGCTCCAAACCTTCATTGGTGTTTGGGCTTGGGATGGGTCAGCGCCTCATTCCTTGGTTTTGGCTCAGCGAGAACGGTAGAGAGAAATTATGTTCTTTCTGATATCTTTTATCACTGAAAACACAAATTCTGATATATAGAAACCTCTTTCCCTTTTTTTTTTCAACTGTTGTTGGCTCATTTGTTGGCTGAAGAACGAGGAAGTTTAGCTTTTAGACAAACAGCAGCGGCTGAGGTAGCTTGGCAGGAACCAGGTACAGCAGGAGAGCTGGAGACTGGTCAGTGTTTATACTGGGTGGAGAGAATAAATCCCATTACATCAAATAGTAAACATGTGTATGGAGCAAATGAAGGTGACATGACTGACTTTGGATGAGGCGTTAGATGAGTGTGTGTTGAGTGAAATGAGCTAAATGATCTCTCTCTCTCTCTCTCTCTCTCTGCAGCTGTGGTCCACTACCTTTTGCCTATATGTGCTCCCTCTCGACCCTTATGCAAGGTCACTACATTATGAACGCTGATACGGAGATTTGATTGGTCAACAGCAATGAACAGCACATACCTCTGGCATGCGTTCCCAGCTGTGTTTAACTTTCATTACAGCGCATGAAGGCTATCAGACATATCAGCTGTGTCAGCCATCTATCACAGTCGCAGCTGTCAGGCACACAAACTAACATAGTTTGACACACACACACACACACACACACACACACACACACACACACACACACACACACACACACACACACACACACACATACAACTTTAAATACTCTCAGACACATGTCTTTTGGGACAGGGCCATCTGCCCAGAGAAATGCATAACTCCAGATACCTTGACGGACATTTATTGAGCACGATGTTATATATTATGGGTACATGAATGGTTGATTGTAAACTCACAACCGGCTGTAACATCAGACTGATCTCAGTCTATCACCGACTGTGTGAAAGGCTCGACAGCCATCCCAGCCATGTTCTGAACCCAGGAACCTGAGCAGCTGATTGGACCAAATATGGGTGCCACCAATCGGATAAAGTGACGCATGACCTCCTCCCATAAAGTTCACACTGGGGCAAGTCTGCACCTGCCACAGGAGCAGCCTCGCAACACACACATAGACACACTACGCTGTTCTAGCCCTCGAATCACTGCAGAATTGAAAGGGGACATGGGTTATGTTACATCATTAACATCACAGCACAGAGAGAGAGGGACATTCAGACACCCTGCAGTGATGGCATCGTA
This sequence comes from Cottoperca gobio, assembly GCF_900634415.1. NCBI lineage: Eukaryota > Metazoa > Chordata > Actinopteri > Perciformes > Bovichtidae > Cottoperca > Cottoperca gobio. Next base: position 14,476,678 of record NC_041364.1, read on the forward strand.
TCTTCAGGGCATTATGAAATGATATCCTCCTTACGCACACCTGCTTTAAAAGAAGCGGTTGATAACCCTCGTTTTGAAGAGTTGAAGGCAGCAGCACTGACGTCAGTTCATGTCCCAGCAGGCTGCAGCAACCGCTCAGATGACACGATGCTATAGTCTGCTGACTGAGTTATAGTCAAGTTGAATGTCAGCCAGAACTTCATGATTTTGATTGATTGCTGTTATTTTATTCAAAGTTTCCCCTGTTCATTAAGGCTGGATATTGAAGCTGCAGTACCGAACACATCTTGTGTTTGATGAGATATTCACTGATATAAATCATTACTTTCCTTTTTATAGACGATGTTAATAACTGATGCATTGAGAAGTGTTGCATAGAACAAAATGTTTATACTCCTCAAACTGAGGTGATCAAAAAAGTATTGGTTTTGTATCAACATATACATATTTATTACATTAATAAACCTAAATAACTACCAACAAATATTATGACATGATCAGAACTATATTTATTAATTGGTACTTCTGTGTGTCTCAATATGGTATATCACTGCAAACAGTTTTTGCTGTGTCCTAGCACGTTCTTTGGTTCGTCTTTTGGGTTCTGAATTGTATTTCTGTAAAAATACAGTATATTGTTAGAAATGTTAAGCCCTTAAAGTAGGTCTGGCAACATTGCAGCTGTGTACATATAGTTGACGTGCGTATGTATGTGTTTTGTTTGCAATTAGCCAGATGCAGATGTATTCGATCATCCTTTTTTCACTTGTTTCAGGGAGCCATGTGAATATTTCCCAACATTGATATTTTGTTGCCAGTTTGCCGGTAATCCTTAAGTGCAGAGTTTTTGCTTCATTCCAAATCCTCTATTTAAGTCATCCAAAAGGTATTTACAAAACATTTGTTTTAGGAAATAACATCATCTCTGTTAAACGCCGGCCCTCAACATGACTGTTGCTGATTTTGCCCTGCTTGTTGACCTAATTTGGCGCTGCACCACATAATCAATCACATCTTTACGCAAGTCTTGATCCATGTGTATCAAATGGCATTGGAGGTTTTTGCTTAAGCCAGAATGGGTTGGCAGAGCAGAGGGCTAATGCACTGGGATATAATTACAACCAGACGAGAGACAATAGAGTATTAACACAAAGTGGATGGATGAGGCCAGGTATGCTAGTGGAATAATGGCGGTAATGACAATAGAGAAAAGTTTTGTCCTTGTTAAAGCAAGGATGAGGAATAGAAGAAGACCAGGAGTAATGTGAAATACTCGAATGGACCCTGATCAGTAACACTGTAGGAAAATAAAATAAAGTCTGGTTTAGATGGAAACCGGTAAGTGGCGAGTGCTGTGGCAGACTCCATACATGAGTAGGAAGTAGGAGAAATGTATTTGACCACACATATCTGCTTACTTATACATTTAATTTATGTGCATCTTTTAGAAAATAATACATTTAATGTCAAGTATACATGTCTGCAGAAGTCTATTGTGGGTAAAAATAACTCACCCTACTAAGCAGACCCTGTTCCATTCCCTTATGTAGCGAGCAGAAGTGTTTGGCACGTCAGGTTAGTGTGTTTTTATGAGTGTGACTCGCCTGCATCATGACACGCCAAGTCACGACTGTGTAATCAGCCTCTGGACCAAGTGTACTATATTGCTCATAAACCTCTGGGTGCGCTGGCCGGCAGCTTTGAGATTGCATGCTCTCACCTTGGCTTGCACAGAGGCTGTAATTAGCCTGTCTATTTCAGGTGTGAGAGAAGAGGAGAAAGAAACCAGAGCAAGGACCTAGCTTACAGTAAGGGGCGAAGGGCATGAGGGGTGAGACACCTGTGAAAAAGGAGAGAAATAATGGTGGAGATTGGAAGAAATTGCACAGGGAAGCAGGGCTGGAATTTGGTTCTATGAAAGCTGAGGTTAAGGCGGAGGGTGGATCTGACAGGGTTAAAGAAAGAGGCTAGCTGGAATAAAGCTCCCTTTTGAACATTCACACCATGTTTCCTCAACCGTGGCCCGCACTTTGCCCCACATATTGTCTTCTGTTACAGACACACACACACACACACATACACACACACACACACACACACACACACACACACGCACACACACACACAGATGCTGCAGTTTTCGTTTAAAGTCATGGTGATTAGTGCACTTTTCTCTTTATCCCTTTACACTTGAAGACCCACCCCCGCTCTCTCCATCGCCAGCTCTCTGGTTTTGCTTTAACAAGTTCCAGAAAGTCAAACTAAAACCACATTTTATGAATATAAAGGATACAAAGATAAAAGAGAATTGTATCCTGGTATACACCACCATTCAACATAGACTGGCACTGGACGAAACCGACACTTCAAAATATCCTTGTCAAATTACCACTGCGCACATTGATGCCGGCCGCTGACCTTCGTCACATTAAAGAGTCTTGATACTTTTATCTTGTGTCAATTTTTAAAGGAAGGAAGTCTCTATTTAAAGGATGACTGGCACTTTGGATGTTCAGGACACAACCTCGCCATGTTAAGGCCCATGCTCCTTCAGGTGACCCATGTATTTTCTTAATCCCCGCTCCACCTGTGTGCCAGTTTGTGTTAACCCGCTTGTTTATTCTCCCTGAGGATTGGGTTTCACACCTCCAGACTTCCTGGAAGTCCTTGCAGCACCGGTGGCCCCAATCGGATATGATCTACAAACATAACCCTCGTTCTCACCTCGACATCGCACCAATGTCTGCTGTCCCCTGCCTTAAGGCACATCTCCCATTCGTTATGGGACTCACTGGTTCCCAAATCTGAGGGCGGCGATTGGTCACAGGAAGTTCGTCAATAACCAGTGCTACTCAAACCACACATGGTTGAACTGTTTCTCAGAAAGTAACATGAAAAATGTGCAGGATTTCTATTTCCAAGCTGAATCCATTGAGGATAGGTGTGTGTATGTGTGTGTGTAGAGGTGTTTGAGATTGCTCATTTGCGTGCAAGTGTGTTTGTACGCTTAAAATCCTCTTGAGTGCTCAAATTCCAGCGTCTGTGGTAACAGTCCCTACTTATGGAAGTACCACCCAGGAGCCTGTTTGAATGGTGCCGAAAATCAAGCCTTTCCCATACACGCCAACATGCCCAGCGTCAACAAACACACACGTCTGAGGTTGAATGTATGTACACGTGCAGTCAGAGAGGGTTTGTTTATTTGGGGTCAACCTATTTAAGGCATTGTCACGCAAGGACCCTCTTTCCAAAAGAAAAGACTCACAGACACACTTGTATTACCATGTGCTCATAACAAACTCCAAATCAGCTGAATTCTCAAAATCTTTTAGGGTTTTCCTCAAAACCACCTCTGCTATCCTCTAAACACAATTACAATTGTATGATATACAACAACATCAGGTTCGAGAGGATAGTCTCTTTCACACAGTGGGTGCCATATATTTGAAGAAAGAAGAAATATCACGTTCTGCTTTCTTACAAACGAAAAGTGTCATTTATAAGCAATATAACAGACTGTTTTTCTGCTACAGTCTTACTTGACCAGTAGCTTATGGTGGCAAATGATAGCAAACTGTTGACTTTGTGCTAACATTGTTTAGTGTTTTGGTTTCTGTCATTATCCATAAATATGGCTTAAAGTAGCATAAATCACTTTATTGAGTGTGTATAATGTTCAGGCCTCCATCTACTAAAGGAGTGAATCACAAGATCAGATGTGCCATGAACTGGGTGGCCTGCCGCTAAAGCTTTTGTCTTCTGGCTGCTAAACTTAGGCTGCTCTGGTCCACTCTGTTGTGATCTGCTCTTATTTGCTGTGCTCGGTTGGTGCTGACTGTGTTTTGCTCGATCACTCACTGTTTTGACTACGCGTCTTTTTGTGAGGGGCGGGCCCGTCTCTGCCTTCGTCCCTCATTAGCTGTGACGCACGGTGACTACCCAGGCAGCCTTTCAGCACCCGCCTGCCACTCAACGCAAACCACCTGCCGGACATCACAACAGCCGGGGTCTCTTTCTTCCAAACCTGTGCATGCTCTCAAGCATAATCCAAATTTTCACAAGTGCAAGATCCGTATCCCGAAAAACACAAATGAACTGTCAAAGATGATAGAAATCCAAATAAATGGCGCCATGATGAACTTTTCGTGCATTGGGACCAAATGAATAATGCAACAGACATAAACACCTAAACAACCCTGCAGCTGTAAGAGCACACATGCATACTTGCTCACACACACGCAGGTTTACAGCAGAATCACTCAGGCCTGACAGAGCGTGTCAAAAAAAACTATACGTTGATCACACTCGCATGGGCATGAAATAGGCGCCCATGCCGTCACACAAATACACTCTTAGTTAGCCTCTCACACAGACGCCCTCTCACTCAGCTCCGAGAAATGCACTCTGCAGTCACGCAACACTTGATGCTGAAAGTAAAACAGGAACTTGGTACCAATGTGTTCCCGGCTTCTTATTTCTCCTTCACAGATGACCTTTGCATGAATACCAGAGAGATGTTTACTGTACAGCATCTCTCACTCTGAGAGGTGAAGTGTAGTCCACACACGCAGAGAGTTTATAACATATATAACACTTACTGTATATGTTCCACAATAACAGTTCATGGTAGTGATGTGTTTGCGGTTGGAGGTTTAGACACACATAGAAATATTAGGGGAACAAAATATTATAACTGCTGTAATTTTAGCGTATTCTGAAACTTTTTTCAGTCTCTAATAACCGAAAGAAATTGAACATTTTGATTGCAAATGGTCAATTTTGTTGTCAGTTTGTAGGGAACCTCCTTTTCTTCACAGTTCAAAGAGCATACTTAACATTGCTTTATACACTTGACTTTTTCTCATTTTATTTATATTGCTTATAAACATGATTTTGAACTGATGACGTGTTTCAGAAGAAGACAGTAACGCACTTCTTCTGTGCAGCATTAAAACATGGTTAAATGTAACAAAATGTTCATGTTTTCTTTATCTGTGTTGACATTACTTTTAATGCAGCACTACCACTCCTAATTTATAAAAGAGTTTATAACAGCTTGTTCATAAGCGGGCGATAGACCTCTCTGTGGTCTAATTCACCCCAAACATGACTCACCATCAAATACTCCAGCCCAATTTGTGACAAATTGAAGGATTATCATTTCATTGCAATGTGTTAAGGTGCAGTAAGAAGAAAAGGGAAATACTATGTAAAGGAAGAATACATATTTAATTTTGCAATTATTGTTCATTTTTTTAACGAAGCACAGAAAACTACAGACAACTTTACAAAAGAAAAGCAGATTATCCTAAAATCATTTGTAAAATGTGAAACCACCACAGTAGAATGCAATTTCCAAAATATGTTGTACATTTAGTGTATAGTGGTTAAGTCTGGTGCAAAAGGTAAACACCCACTGATGTTGGGTATTATGGGATAATTGAAACACCTTGCATACATGTGGTGCAGATCTTTATTAGATCTTCATTGCTAACACGAGAAGACTAGATGGGGTGAGGTTGGATTACAGGTAACTGTTCTTTCCTGTTTGATTCTGGTTATCTGATCGCACCCACTGTGAGAACGTATGGGTATGAACCCTGTCTGAGCCACTGAACCCGGACTGACCCGGGGCAGGAGAGACGCGGGGCAGCTGGAGAATGAATCACAGCCGTGTGAATCACATCCGTTGTCTTTTTCTATTTCTGTTGCTGTTTACATTCACAGCATGTGTCCCCCATCTTATTGGAGTGAAGGTTGGACAAACATAGGGAAGTGCTGACGGATCAGGAGACGGTTTGGAGGTTTGAAGTTTTACAGCTGTGCCCATTAACAAACCAAAAGAAGGGAATCCTCACAATCATCTCAGACCAGTAAACCATTTCAATGGTAGCCATTGACTGGACTGGTCTCATTAAGAACCGTTAGATTTAGTTATTTTGGCAAAACGTTTATTATCAATAACTCTTGTCAACATTTTAGATTCTATCCGTCAGCATCTCTGCAATTAAATAATGAAATGCATTTCTTTGTCAAAACTTGGCCTGATCTATTTGTACGTCTGTCTCGTGAGCAGACGTTGTATAAAATATTGAAAAAGACAAATCTCTAGTTTTCTCTTTATGTGTGGATGCCTACATGCAGACACCTCTTCCAAGTTTGTGTGATTGTAATTAATGGAGATTAGAGGGAAATCCACTATTGGGATAACAAAAAAAAGAAAAGACATTCTTAAGTGGGAAAAAGAAATAAGAGAGGAGATGCCGTAGAGACCCATTGCCTCCAGCTAGTATGGAAGCAAGAAGTTGACTTTCACTACTTACACCCTTCCTCTCCACACCCCCACCCCACCTTTCTCTTCCTTTTCAGTTCAATTAAATGTTCCCCTGTTGCAGGAGGAGTACTAGGGGAGATATGCAACAGAGGAGGAGTGGGGAGGAGAGGAGAGGAGGGTGGGGCAGATGGATAGATGTATCACATTCTGCTATTTTCATTTGGTTCCTATTGCTCCCAGTTGTTAGGTTAAACAAAATAGGGCCTAAAAGAAGAGGGAGGAGGAGGAGATCGCTCCAGCACTTCTTCGCTTTGTTCCCTGGAAGCAGTTTGTTTGTGAGAAATGTCACAGTAGCTAAATCAAGCAGAGCCACGTCTACGAGAAACAGACAGAGCATCTGGAGGATTAAAGGATGCATACGTGTGTTTTTTGTTGAGTGAGACAAAGGTGGCGTAGATGCAGTGAGCTGCACTTGGTATAACAGTTCACTGGAGAAACTCTTGCTCTAAATGGTTTGACAGAAGGAGAAAGTGGGAGGGAGGTTGTGTGTGTGTGGTTTTTAGCAAATGGATGTACTTGGAACCAGTGAAAGTGTTGATGGAGAAATTGCATGTAACCCCGCACAGGTTGATTGCACTTGTCAGCAGGACGGTTGAATATGCCTCAGTATATGCATGTGAGTCTGTGTTTGTGTGCGTCTTTCTGAATGTATGTGTGAGCTTATACACAGGACTGTGATGTTGTGTCATTCTCCAGTTGCTGCCTAAAACATCCCATGTAAAGACTAATAAAGGAATCTAGGCCGGGATCCAGATGTTTGTTTCTCTTAGTCTCAGGTATTTGACATTCTCACACACACGTAAACACACTTACAGTCCTAAGGGGGCAGTTGGCTCCAAGTCAAACTTTGGACTGCATGTTTTTCCACGTACAGAGAAGAAGTTTAAGGTTAGCTTGAGATTCAACGCTTCAGGCGAACACTTGCACGCCGCCATCCACAAGTTGAGACGCTATTCTGTCTGTGTGTGTGTGTGTGTGTGTGTGTGTGTGTGTGTCTATAGGTGAAGGTTTCTAGGCCAGACGCAGAGGACACGTTCCCCTCAATATTTAGAACATGTGCCCCAAATAAAAGCAGATACAGCTGTGTCCATTAACAAACCTAAAAGAAGGGAAAGCTCACAATCATCTCAGACCAGTAAACAATTATAATGGTAGCCATTGAAATTATATATATATATATATATATATATATATATATAAATCTTTTATGTTTCCCTTTATATAAATAAATACATTTCCATATGCAGAAAAGCCACAAATTGTTGCATAAAAATCACCAAAATGCAGGAAATTAACACTCAAACCCCAAGACCTGGGTTTAATATGTGTGTCACCCTATGTTGAAATCAAACCTACGCCTTGTCTGTTTGTGTGCATCACTCGGTTTCCAAAGAACTCTTCACATGGTCATATTCATATTCATGTCTGCTGATGCTGAGTGAGTGTGTCTGTGTCCAGCACTGTTTGTGTGTCCCTCAGAGATATTTATGCACAGGATGTAGTTTTCTTTCCTAACTGTCTGACATTTGTGGAGGTCCATCTTTCTTTCTGGGGGACTTTTTCAACACCTGTAAGAGTGAAGGACGACCTCCTCGTTCAGTACTTGTCCTCCCATCTCTGCACCGCACTGCGTCTTTTCTTTTTCTTTTTTTTACATCTGTTAACTTATTCTTCTGTCCTCAATCCCCTCTGTGTGCTTCTTCAACATCCTCCCATCTGCTTTACATCGTGTAAACCAACCAATCACCAAAAAGCGTTGAGCTTTGTTATGTCTTTGTAACCTCCTTTTGATGTTGATAACCTTTGACCTCTAGGTAGACAGAAGGGAAAGGAAGTCAAATTATTATACAACCCATTACTGTGTCAAGTAAAACACTATCTCTTACTCTCTAACATACACACTGATTCTATTTTAGTGTGCTTGTGTGACCTTTTCTGCCCCTGGTATGCCACCACGACACAGGAAGTCAAAACTGACACCAATGTCACGTCATGTATTTGTTTGTCTGTATCTCAGTGGGTATGCGTTCATTGCCCTCACCTGAAATAGGAATCTGAACTACTCCCACACACACTCTCTCACATACGTTCTGTTCTCCAGTTATGCTGTTTTTCCCATTAATTCCTCAGTCAATCCAGTCCTAAATCAGCTTTTCATCGCCCACCTCCATTACCCATCAGCCATGCCACTCAGGACTAATCACCCGCTCCTCCAGCGTTTGGCGACCGACCTGTCAACATGGCGATGGCTGCCTTTTAAGTCTTAAATAAAGGTAGAGCAGGCATGGTGACCCGTATTTTATAATGCATATCCCTGCTTGAGAGGAGGCACTTTAAATGACCAATGAACATGTTAGACAAAGATCTTTAAAGGATTGTAAAGTCCTCCACCCATCTTTACTGACTCGCCTCATCTTTTTTTTTTGTCTCCGCTTTCTTTCTGGACCCTCCTGTCATTTTAACTGCAGTATATCTCCTACTCTGTCCCTCCTGTTTGATTTTTCCCCATCACCACTCCCTTACTCATTCCTCTCTCACCCCTTCCCGATTGTCCTCCCCATCTCCCTCCCCTCCAGCCCCGGGGAAGTGCTCCGGCCCTCTCAGCAGAGGCCTCGGCCCCCAGCAGAACAACTCCACACTGCTGTTTATGGCTGCGGGGGCTGAATCAGAGGAAGTAGAGCCCACTATGGAATATGGAGACTATTACTGTAATATGAATGCTGCGGCTGGCAGAGTGTGTGTTAGTTGGCGTCTGTGTCTGAGGTTTGAAGGTGTAGAGGTGTTAAATGATTAAAATTGTTCAAACATAAACTTTAAATGAGAGTTAGTAGGTGCACATGCTGTACTCATTCTCCATTGTTACATTTTAAATTGTTTCTTCCAGTTGCCAACAAAGTCTGGCGGCAGCTAAAAATGGAAAAGTGAGTCAGATAAAGAACAAGAAACAGTACTTAGGTGAAATGATTTGGTTCAATGACACACTGTCTACTATTTTATGCTATTTCATAAATCCTTTAATTCCAAAGTAATTAATAGTGTATTGGTGTTGCATAAAGGAGGGAAAGAAGGATGAAAGAGGGAGAGGTAGACATAGAGGGAGGTGGAGGAGCATGATTGAGGTCTCTTTGAAAGGGTTGGCAGAGTCAGGAAATGATTAGGCCACTACAACCACTCCAATAATGACAATAGGGAAAACATGTCTACAGCCATAAGCACTTAGCATCAGGAACAGTACCCAGTATGGTTCCTATTTCATTACAAGAGCAGGACTGTATGTGGGAGGATGGGCACATAGAAGAAAAGAGAAGAAGTAAGGTGTTACCTACAGAAGAGTTTCAGGCCAACTGTTATTCTAGCTCTCAAGCTATATTGTCTCACACATGTACAGTCGTTTACAATGATCATAGTGGCAGATGTATCTAAATTATTACTAGTGATTGATTTCACACAAAAGCAAGCTTCTAAATTCTGTCAGGAAACCTAGCCCGTCAACGTGAGGAGACATCAACAGCTTAAAGTTGCTAAGCTAAAGGTTAAGGGTGGACAACCCTTCTCAACCTGAGCAGACACCTGTGACTTTTTTGTATAGTCAATTGCACCATTTCTTAAAACAATATTTTTGTTAAATTATCAGGCAGACACTGACACAGACGTCTTATAGCAGCACGAGGTCTGAGACTCTCGGCCCTCTCGCTGGCCACATCATCTCCTGGTTCCACTACAGACCAACTGCTGTTTATCACAACTTTACCAGACTTCTTGGTCAACAGCAGAAACCGTTTTTCCAGGAAGGTGGTGGAACCAGCGGCATCACTGCAGGGTCAGAGGAAGGTAGCTGGATGAAGCCTAGGCAGTGAGGAATAGGTCTGATGAACCTGATGTTCAGCCAGAGTGAGGGGGAAATCGGTCTTTAACAAGCCTGAAGGTCAAGTTCATTCAAGCGTGTCTGACACAAAATCATACATGTGGTTCTGTGTGTGAGGGGATCTTTGTCGTCATCTTGCTTTTGTTTCAAGCGTCTGAATCTGTCCATACGTCACTTTAGCACAGATATTTCAGGGCTGCGCCAGCGCACACAAGCTTATTGCCAGGCAACACATGACCACCAGCAGTTGAAACAGCAAGTGATGCTCGGTTGTTCTTTACTCATCCTTGCAATGCTGGTTTGGTGGATTTACAGCTCTGTCTGTGTGTTTTCACAGGGCCTCCAGGAAAGCGTGGAAGGATGGGAAGAAGAGGGGAACCTGGTAAGTGACGGCCGCCACCAGCTTTGTTTGTTTAATTCTCCTTTTCTCTCTTTTCCTGGAAGACTCTTCATCTCTCTCCTCTCTCTCACTTGCTCCCATGCTTGCTCTCTTCTCCTGGGTGATTGCAGTGACCCACGAGTCAGGCCGTTGGATGGGTTGCAGTTGGCCCTTCTCCCTGTCCCTCCCTATTTGTGTCGACATATCGCTAACCTCAGCCATGTGGTTGCACTAACTTTGCCCAGATGTCAGTCGTTCTCGTTGAGCGGTAGCAGCTGCCATAGTACGAGCCTTAATGAGATTCTCCTTTGCCAACATCACTACCCGCCATTATTGTGTTGCTTTTCTTTCCACCCAGACCGCAAAACACTCATGGAGGAACCAAAACAGTGCAGAGACATAATTCTTGTTACACACAAGGTCGTCATGACAGATAGAGCGGATGTTCTACACGTTTGAGTCACCCTCATTTGAAATGTTTCTTATTAAGGGTTGACTCCACCAAATTGTGGTGCGACATTGTTAGACAATTTTATCCAAACCTGCAGGACTGTAGTTGTTCTGCAGGATATGTGTCAGGTGGAAAAACTTCCAGTCTGGTTGTGATTCATTGTTGTATATATTTAGAAGACAAGATCTGTTCTTGCCTTTATTACTGTACTTAGAGCACCAAGATCCTTTCTGAAGTTATACAAACTCTCGAGTAGAAGTTAAAATTGTATGTGGGCTTAACCCAGTGCAACGTTGTGGTTCACTGATGTGCTTTTAAAAGTTTTTTTGGAAAACAATGGTAGCTAGTTTTGGTCCTTTCATGGGATTTATTGACAATAAGAAAAATCTAGAATATCAAGAGACTTCTCTTTTAAATCCCTTTTATCCTCTTTATTAAACAATAAACATAGATTGTGGAAATCCCTCTAAATTGTGCGATTCAATGAGGTGATCCCAGGACAAGTAAATTATTGTTTTTCATCAGGGTTGTGTGTATTTCCAGTCACTTTTCAACAGGATATTTTGGAGGAATATCATTACGGGAAGGCTCATCATTAAGACGCTCATTGGCTGCTCTCTGTTTGTCGCAGGATGGTCTGTATCTGAACGACGTGGTTCTGTTTAGGTTGACTCTCTTGTTGTTTACTTTTGCATCCTCATGTTGCAGCCTGGGTAATATAGTGTGGGGGTAGGTAGCACGGAGAGCCTGTTGCGCCATCCTCTAGCTGATGAATCCGGCAAAACTTTTTACAAGACGAGGAGAGGTTTTCCCCGTTGTCTCAGAAACAAAAAACAATACAAACCTGAATAACAGGAAAGAGGGCAGACGGAGTAGTTTAGCATCTGTCGCCTTCTCTCCTGCATCGACCCTCGCTATTTCTTTTTTTGCTCTTTTACTTGTTTTCTTTTCTTTTCTGTTTGCCTTTCTCTCATTCCCTGTCTCTTTCTTTCTCTTTAGTCTCTACACTCACGCACACACCTGTCTCAAGTTCAATGGTTAAAGCTGGGGTTCTCTAACCCACGCGCATTTGTTTACCTAACTGTCTGGCCCAGAAAGTCCTTGTCCTTCCGTCTAGACGCAGCTAAATTTGATTGACTTGGTCTTCATGCCTCATAAACCTCAACACCTCTCACTTCTTCTTTCCCTTTCACCTTCTCACCCCAACAACCTTCATTTTGTCATCCTTCTTTATAATCCTCTTAGCCCCAAAATGCCCTTTCCCTTATATCAAACAGCAAACGTCATATAGATTCTGATCACGTTAGCAAGACTTTTATATGTTTAAATAGTAACAAAACGCCACAGAGGAGATCTGTTTCCAATCCTACTGAATTTATGTAGATTTAGTAGTTTAATGTTGCATCCATGCTACCAGAACTGCAGTGGTGGCGTAGCTCCAAATCGTGGCACTGTAAATGTGTTAACAATCACATATATCAGCATCTTGATCGGTTTACATTTAAATCAGTTAATATGAACCAATCACTAATATAGTTGTTTTGATATATTGACTTTTTAGGGTATTGAGTGGTTTATTTGTGCCCTGGGCCTTTGACTTTTAATAAAATGTTTTTGGGGTCTTTTGATCATTACTGTTGTTTTTGGTTAGGCTAAGTAAGAAAATCAGAATGTACTTTTTGCTGCTCAGGCTCAACATCAGAGCATTTCAATCAGATGTGAAATGCTGCCCCGGAGAAATCTCAGAGACATCTTTATACTTTAAAGGGACACACAGTTTGCCAGAACACCCCCAAACCTTTCACTGTTTGTCCTCCATCTCATACACCCATATCTTCTTAGGAAACAAAGTATTCACATGACTTCATATCCTAATGCAAAACATGGCCCATTATCCAGAAGTCTGTTTATTATAATGGGTTCACCACAAACTCCATTGGCAGCAGCTCTAATGAGCTTGTTCTGTACCATATTTAGGTGGTTAATTACAGTCATCATCTAACAAACCGCATTGCATGTGCAGTTTTTTTGTTGCGCACCACTGTTTTGAGGAATTGATTGCTGAACAAACCAGAGGTTACCATAACTCGCACATGCTGTGCTTCATGTGTCAGATGTATCAAATTTATTTTCTAATGCCTAATTTCTCTTTTTCTGTTGCAGGCCTGCCTGTAAGTACAATTTCCACTTCATCCAGGTAGTATTAAAATCAACTAACAAGTTATTTAACATGGAGCTGTTACATTCACAATCACATACAAGTACATACGTTATCCTTCACTATACAAACTATGGTTTTCTCTCACAGCAGTAAAATACATGAACACACAGACACACAAACTGTCACAGACTCACACATGTGCATCCACAGGAGTAGCTTGTATCTGTGCATGTGTGTGTTTCATGGTGATGGTTAGGGAGCGTTGACTTATTAGCAGCGAGTTATTCTCCTCTGTGGAACTATAACCCCTGATGACACTCTCACTCACACACAGCAGATAAAACACGCACACACGCACACACACACACGCACACACACACACAAAGACTAACTGGAGACTGCTGCTGCCTTCAGGTTTGGATTTTTTTAAATTTAAAATGAACCTGCCTGGGAAGAGTGACCCTTTTCTGATATAATTTTTTGGATCAAAATGTTTTGGTCACATGTGGCGCAGATCAGATTTGCGGAGGTGCACCTCATATGCTCCAAAACACACCATAGCGCTGTTCCAGAAATATTGGAGCGGCCTGTCCAGCTGACATTTAGAAAATCCAGGCAATGGTTTTATTGGAGAAAATTGTCTAAGAACACACCCAAAGTGTTGCCTCGAGCACATAAAGTCTAAAGCAAGGTGTGGTAATGCGGAATCACTTGCTACTCCACAAAGTAACAATCTGTCAGTACAATTAGCCAGAGTCAAGGGTATCAGATGGAAGCTGGCAAAAATTACCCAAAAGTAATGGCAATTTGCTTTTTTTCTGAAATGGTTCACGTTTGAAAGCAGATGTAAACAGATGCCAAAAACATCAGATATAGGTCATGAGTTGTTTAACTAGGAGTCAAAAGTTGTAATGTAAGCACACTGTACTGTATGGTTAAGCCTTCACTCATTGATTCCAGCTTTAAACTCCACATAGTGCCATTTAGTTCATTCAAAAAGTCTTTGTACAAAGCAGTAAAAACTGAACCATGATCCTGTGTAGCATTAGATACTTGTCTCCTTTAGAATAAAGTGTGCCAGTGTTGTGACGAGTTAATATTTACACAAGCGTGTCGTGTGCAGCTGTTGGTTTCTGTTCTAACCTGTCTCAATGCTTCATGCTTTAATCTCTAACCTCACCAGGGCAAGGCTGGACGGGATGGATACCCGGTAAATTTGATTTGTTATTTATCCTGTCACTCTTCAATTCACCCAATCATGTTTCTATTTTCCTTCCGGGTTTTTTTCCCTCTGGATTTATTCCAAATTGTCCTGCAGCTTCATTTGGCCTTTTTCAGTTTTTTTCCTCCGTGCTCTTTTTTAACAAAATTAAATTTACTCTAATCGTCGCATGTTTCCTTGCCTCTTGCCTTCAACATTTTCTCTTCTCCGATGATGTATCCTGCCCCATAACTTAGACGCGACTCAAATACAAAGACAGTTGTATTTAAGCACAAACAGACATAGACTGCCCCAGAGTGGTAAAATGACATGAAAGTCTTTTATTACATTTTTCACAACTTACTCGAGGCAGAAAATTGCGACATAAAACATATTTAGCGCACTTGTGAAAAATGAGTTAACAATGAAGAGCAGTAAACATAAAGACACATTTTATAAAGATATCATCTGTAAACATAAACCCCGGGAATGTAAACGATACCAATAGAAATATGAAACATTCATTCACAAATCATAAATGGGGTTTAATGCAGTTTGAATAACATAACTGGCACTGAATACAAAAAAAGATCACAGTGGTGGAATGTAACTAAGTACATTTAGTTTAACTATTAGGTACTTGTACTGTACTTAAGTATTTCCACTTTAGGCAACTATAAACTGCCTAGAGGGAAATGCTGTTCTTTTTGCTCCACAACATTTATTTAAAGCTTTATTTGCTAGTTACTTTGAATATTTAGATTATTAATACAACATATCAACTAATAAAGTATGTATTATCAAAGGTAAGCTGCCCAGCAGTATATAAAGTAAATACATTAGTCCCACCTTTACCAACTGCTATATTAAAGTGCATATTAACACATCAATAATTATAATCCAGTAATATAGTATGATTCTAAACTGGGCCATTCTGCACAATGAGTACTTTTACTTTTAAGTGTATTTTGATGTTAACACTATAGTATAGTATTTTTCCACTGTAGTATTGCTACTTTTACTTAAGTGAAAGACCTGAATACTTCTTCCTCCACTGGATTTCCACCGGTGATACACAAGACGGAGAGTCAGTTCTTGTGTTATCCAGAGATATAGCGGCCTCTTGTGGTCAGACTACTCCAAAAACATCTATAAAACATCTCGTGGCTCTGTTGCTGATATGTGGTGAAGCCATCGTCGTATTCTCATCATCTGATACAGACGCCCCCTCATCATTCAAGAGGTCAGGGTGTGTGAGCAGTTAGTGTAATCAGAACTGTGCAAATTAGCATGAGCAGGCTCTGTGTGTGAGCATGTTACATGTTCAGTGAGACACTCTGTCCCGCTATAATGTGACCCCCTCCCCCCCCCCCCCCCCCCTGCCCCGGTGTTGTGTTCCACGACGTCTTGTTCGTTGTGTCGTTGTGTCTCACTGGGAATTTTGGGAAGTTCATTACCCATGGGTCTGACTCCCAGTCAGATTCCCAGTCTGCCTGGCACTGCACGGCCCTCCTGACGGTAAAATGTCTGCTGCTAATTACACACAGGTGTACCGAACGCACAGAGAAGTGTGCACACATGTGTTTGTTTGCCTGTGACTCTATTCCTCTTTGTCTCTGTCTTCATTAGAAATCCCAAAGTTGTGGCACATAACAGTGTTGCTGTTTTTAACTTTAAAACATCTGCTAGGTTAAATGTAATGTTGCTTTGAATGTAGATAATTTGGGCAATCCTCCACAGTTTAGTCATCATAATGAAATCTGTATAGTCTTTATGTAAGCCTCCTGTTATGATGCACATATGCGGATATGATGACTAAGGAAGCTGCGCGTATGAAGTTACTGAGAAATAACAGTAGATTAATCATACTGCCAATTAACATGGACAGCACTTTATTTCATTTAGCAGCGGAGATGATCAAGTTTCAAGCCCTGAAGTTTAAAAAGGGCCATTCTTCCTGTTGGGTAGCAGTGTTTGTGTATCTGTGTCCATATGTGCAGATGTGAGTGAACT
The DNA here is from genome assembly GCF_900634415.1 of Cottoperca gobio. Classification (NCBI taxonomy): domain Eukaryota; kingdom Metazoa; phylum Chordata; class Actinopteri; order Perciformes; family Bovichtidae; genus Cottoperca; species Cottoperca gobio. The sequence goes on from NC_041364.1 coordinate 14,493,082, forward strand.
CCATCCAACCACCCGTAGTTTATGTAGATCTCTGTAACAAGGCGAGAGCTATGGAAGTGGTCAGGTGTGTGTGTGTGTGTGTGTGTGTGTGTGTGTGTGTGTGTGTGTGTGTGTGTGTGTGTGTGCTAACTAACTTGTGTTGTGGCAGTGACCCGTGCCAGTAAATGTTCTTTCTTTATTTTTCCATTGTTAAAACAAACATCTCGGTTGCTTTCCAGCACTTTTTTTCTTACCCTCTCTCGCCCTTACAGTTTGTGTCTGTCCTATTCAAGCCTTTAAACCTCAGCAGGCAGGACGCTTTATTCTGTGGCTGTACACATAAATCAACAATTGAAGTGGTGGAAAGTAAAAGAGTACAATTACTCAAGTTCTCAATTATGAGGTACTTATATTTAACTTGAGTATTTCAATTTTCTGCTACTTTATACTTACAATTGAGAGGCAAATATTGTACCTTTTCCTTATTCATTTGATAACTTTACTTAATAGTTACTTTGCCGGCTGCATCATTAATGTGATGTACACATTAATGAATCAATAATTATAATACAATAATACAATCTGAAATGGTCCATTCTGTTGGATGAATACTTTTGGTACTTAAAGTATATTTAGATGCTAATATTTAAAGAATTTTACAAACATTTCGATGCATGACTTTTACTTGCACTGTTGCTATTTTTATCTCCTTCCAGCACTGAACAATTGTCATACAAGTTATGTGCATAACACGTGTGCAGGTTTGCCAGTGTGTGAGTGAGCATGTGCTGCGCTTCATTCAAGTGGCATACACATGTCTCGCAGTCATTAGGTTCATCAGACTCATGCACGCAGCAGTCCACTTCCATTGAAGCATTAGTTATGTGATAAACAGAGTTAATGACATGCGGTTCTAGCATAACACTATGGTGAGTGTGTGTGTGTGTGTGTGTGTGTGTGTGTGTGTGTGTGTGTGTGTGTGTGTGTGTGTGTGTGTGTGTGTGTGTGTGTGTGTGTGTGTGTGTGTGTGCTGATGTATGTTTTCTCTCCTCATGTAACCCCTGTCCTCCTTCCTCCGCTCATAAATCACAGGCGAGGGGTTTGAGTTTCAGAAAGGAACCTTACCGCTGTCAAACAATCAAAGTCAAGCAGACTGACACAACAGTGCAGAGGGGTAAACCCACACACACACCAGTTGATTCTCATTCGTATGTCCAGCCACGATAAGCGCGTGTTTATACGAAAGTGCCAGTCTGTGACAGGCGGCGGCCCTCACTCAGCAGAAACAGGCCAAGACCTCTATTGTTCAGCCTTCCAGGTTGCTGAGTGCAGATTAAAGCCAGACAGTCACTCGACAGTATGTCAGTAATTTTCTGTCCCAAACACACAGCACTAACTGGAGAGGAGGAGGGACTGGAAACTATTCACTGCGAGAGAGGAAAAGATAATTGTATCAAAGGAGGAAAGTAGAACCAGGGGAGTGGGAAAGGGTTCTCTCACTCTCCCCATCTTCCTTCATTTTGACGTCACGTGATTAGGCTCATTGAGGCTAATGTGTGCGACACACTACCATGTGTGTTTTCAGCTGAGACGTCTGCTCTGATGTGCAGACACCAAGTTTTCACGCAGCATCCTCAACAATTACACCGTACTGGATAATTAGCAGTCTGCACCACAGGAAGTACAATAAAGACAGTACAGACACCCCTCGCCCCGTTTCATTGGGGTTAAGACACACGTATACATGTATGAGCATGCACACACACACACACAAGCATAGACACAGACATATGCCCCCCTGCAGGCCAAGTTATTTTCCAGAAATGTGCATAAAGCCATCTAATTGGTGGGAATGCTGAGTCTAACTTTTTTTTTTCTACTAAGGGACGCTGCAGGACAAGATGGCAATGTAGACTAGAAATACACACAAAGAACCACACACACACACATAAAGAAAAAGGCATTATTTCGTCTTGAGGTTTTGGTGGTAATCTCAGGCCTATTTTCTCACTTTTTGTCAACATTAATCTTCCATTTTCTTTTTTTTTATGTTCCTCTATCCATCCTTTTATTCTGCGGCCTGATCCATTTGCGGTGTGAGATGAACATTTTTTACTAGTGGCTTTTTTTTGTTCAGCCCGTTGAATTCCAGCTCTTCTTCCCGCCTTGCAGATTGTTGTGTGCTGTAAATGTGTACCACGCTGGAGGTACAGTGTAACAACGCAGCTATACAGAAAGAAACACACAGAATATATTAAGGGTCACACATCAACATCTAATATCCCTTGGCTCCTGTGACTCTTATTCTTATGTATATAAACCTTACTGGCTCATTTTGCCTTTGGTTTCAGTTGAAAGTTCCTTCTGACCTCATTTGCTGATTTAAGTTAGGCTCATATATTTTAAAGTATCTCCTTTGGTCATAGAAAGGCTTCTTGGACTTGTATTGTTGGTTGAGTTATTGCTCCAGGTGGTTATAGTAATTCTGGGTCTTATTATTATTCCATATTGGATAAATTAGTAGGTCACAGGGGTGCTGGTGTATGCAAACTGTCTGCTGCCAGATATTAGCTAAAGGCTTTTATTGTTGAGAATAAACCCACTCTTCCACACACACAAAGGAAGAGGCACACACAGCTTTAATACCTACTGTTCACAGGCTACTGTGTGGCTTGTTAGCAGCCATAAATCAGTCTGTTTTTGCTCTGGTTCAGACTTTGCAGCAGCCAATGACCTCACCATGTGCACATTGTCTACTCATCCTTGCGAGTCTTGCCGCTGCCAGATGCAGAAAGATGCCTACATACACACATGTATAGATCCAGAGACATGGACACATATTGCAGGAAAATAATTCACAGTGACTTTTGTAGTCTCACTCAAATTCTTACACTTTAATTCCTGACATGACGAACACATCATGCTGCATTTAACAGAGTGGTGAAATGACAACCTGCCCTGTACTGTAAGTAGCATCCAGTATTACATCCTCACTCTTGACATTCCTCTCAATTTAAGACAGTCATGGTGAAATTATTGCCGATTGGTCCCAGTAATTATTTCCACCCCAGTCTCAGCCACCTACTGCTGATTTCAGGGGCCCTCAATCAAAAAGACATCGGGAGCCTCAAAGGCTTTTCTGCTGTATTTTTTATAACTCTCTTTTATACAAACTAACCACTTAGGTTTTTTTATGATAGTTTATAGCCATTGCCGTCCCATTACAAGACTAGAGAGGGGCAGCAAACGATCAGATGAAGTAGTAATGAGAACCGCTCCAAAGTATCATTCCCCCCTTCCTGCTTCTACTCTTCCAACGTCCTTATGTGCCCACTGTCCATCCATCAAAGCAGGCAGTGACGACACTGTGGCAGGTTTTCACTACCGGACCTCAGGCCAGATCGCACCCATGGGGCTGGTAAATCAGGGAGATGAAGAGAAAAGCCCAAGTTATGGAAGCCATCCAAGTCCAGAGATGGAGATTGTAAATGATGGTTTCCAGTCTGCAGAGTCACCAGGGGCCAGTTGCTTTAACTTAGTTTAAAACTCGTCTTGGCGTTAGACTGGCCTTAGGTTGTCAGGTCAGACTATACTAATTCAGCCTTTCTGTTGCATAAATATTAAGACTAACCTAGTTTGAGGGAGGAAAGTTAGCCACCTCTCTCCCTGGCTGAAATGAGAAGCTTTGTTTCTATGGGAATAACTGTTAGTACGTCAGTTAGCAAACTATTTCAACAGTTTATCCTTTGCTTCTTTGGCTTCTTGTAGCCTACCATATCTTTTCTGAACATCTTTAATGGTTCTAACAGCCGTTGGATTTCTGCTGTTTACCTTTTCCTTTTATTTTCTCAAGCAGCCTACTGTTGATTCATATTTCCGTTAAGTTGATTGAAACTACTTAATAACACACTTTCTTCTGCATTGTATTCCTCTAGCAGACAAAGGTTGTCAGCGGGTTTAACATTCTCTCTGTGAAGTGTCTTATTTCACATATAGTCCGAGGACTGTGAGGGGTTGAGCAACCCACAACTCAAGGGACCCTGTAGAAACTGTTAACTTAACTTTGAGTACTGTCATTAAGGAGGAAGTCAACACCAGCGTTTACTACATACATCACATTTAAGTGTTTTTGGAACACTTGATCCAACTGTTCCTTTATGTTTGAAAAGGGATCTAAAGATGTGTGTCTTTGAACTGAATGTTGCTTTGCAGAGGAGGTTCAATGACTGCTCGGCTGTTTTTATTGAGGTAAACAAAGTGGACTACTCCAACTGCTGTGTCAGCCCTTGTGTGAGGCTGGATAGGGACTTTAAACATACTTAACCGCCTGCTGGATTACCTCATCACCACAAACATACAGAGACACGGTAGATGTGCGGTGGTGTGGAAGTTTCATACAGCTGGACCAAATCCACCCAGAGTCTATCGTGTTGGACACCACACTCTAAATCTTCGAATAATTATAAACCACCTGGAAACGTCTTAATATTTGAGTCTCATGTGTGCACTCAAACCAACCACACACACAGTTAAATGGGGCAGGATATACATAGAACGTTTGTATAAAAAGTTCTTCATTTTGCTATTTTTTCATCCAATAATTGCAGCTGTTTCTCTCTGTCGTTTACAAGCACGCTTTTTTTACTGTCCTCCTTGAAACGTTTGTCTTGTCAAATTCACTTAACTGTTTTTCCTAAGCTAAGATCATTTACATTGTTTCCTGGGAGATACGGAGACAAGACTCAAACATTACTACTAATAAATAACAGCCAGTTTATGATATTTTGAAAGAGGGAAGAAAGTTTTGTCTGTGGATTTAAACAAATAGTGTCTTAATCATATTCTTTGTTCACAGCAAACTTACAACAGACATTTTTGAAGCAACTCATTAAAGGAAATGCACTCATTCACTTTCTTTCTGAGATTATCACGTCTCAATTCTGTATGCTAAATATGTAGTTAGAGACGGGATACTCTTAGTTTAAATAGGAAATAGCTAGCTTGACTCTGTCTTACGGTAAAAAAAAAAAACATTTGATCTCATCTGTACAAAAACCTGAATGTAAAAATGAGTTATAGGGGTTATGTGCCGGACTTTTTATGTGTCACAGTGATTAGATAGGCCTAAAATAATAGTTGTGTGTTTCTATCTCATGGCAAGAAAGTAAATAATCATATTTCCCAAAAAGGCACCTACTCATTTAATGGTTCTGTGTCTCTCTTTTGTAATGTCTCTTTATCTGACCTACAACAGGGTCCTCTTGGCTTGGATGGGAAACCAGTGAGTATTCACACAATCAAATGTGTGAAACATGCTTTAAGTGACTGACAATAGTTTGATTTTAACTCTGTTTTTTCTCCGCTCAGGGTTTTCCAGGTCCCAAGGGAAGCCCGGTATGACACCACACACCTGTTGTCTTGTTTTAGTTTGCTTATAACACAATTACACTGAAGCAATGTATTCTCAATGATTTTCTGTGAATGCAGGTGGGTATTTGATGATGAAGTAAGACAGGTGATGGTTTGCTAAACCATCACCTGTCTTACTTCATCAATCATCTTTACTGTTCCTAAGGGAACGTTGAAACTAAGTGAAAAAACACGGTAGCAGTCTTGTTTCTTGTTCCACCTCTTAAGTCATCCCAGGGCTCACAGCCACGGGGGACTCATGGCTCAACTTAACCGAGTGCTGAAATCCCCTTTGCACTTCACCTCTGAGTCTCATCTATCACCCTTCCCCTGAAACCCTGCCGCACCCCCAGACACACCCAGCTGTAGCGTGGAAACAGGGGAAGCAGAGCGAATGGGTTACACACCAGTGGGAAAAGTGAGAGAGAGAATAAAGTTTATAACCTCTACAGGGGCTCTTTAAAAAGTCATTATAGTGCCCTCCCTAGCACCCCCGTCTCTGGGCACTTTAACCACGAGAAGGACGAGTCGTCTGCTGAAATGTAAACTCCTCACAGCATAATGAGAGCTGTTTGAATAGCTCCTCTCTAAACACCATTAAGCTGTTGTTTCCTGCAAAAGGAGACCTCAAGCTGGGTCTCTCATTTAAGAGGATTCTCCTCATCGCAGAGCGTCTGCCGTAAAACCCCAACAGGTGTGACTCAGACCAGAGTCGCCTAAGTACTCTGTGTGGGGGAAGATGAAGAAAAGCAGTTTGATTTGTTGATGGACGACGGTCGGCCACAACACAGAGGGTTAGCCTACAGGAATAAATGTAAGTTTAAAGCAATACTGACAAGAGAAAAGTTAGTTCGAGCACCATTAACTAAAAAAACAAAGATAAAAACTGACCATGAACAAAAACAATTTGAAACTGGAGCTTTCGAACACATCTTGTGGCCTTCATCAGTGGATAGAGTTTGCTCAGTTGTCATGGATACAGTTTAGTTGAAAAGGTGGAAAACGTCCCAAAAAATATTGAAAATATTCTAGATGCATTTTATACACGTTTCAAAATGCTACTTGATACTCTCCACATTTCTGTTTTCTTTAGTGACGTCGGGATTTCACAAAGTTAGCTTGATTTGAACACTGATTGCGTTGACTTTATGAGTTTGTACTTGGATTAAAGAGGCTGAACTGAAATTGAAAATCCCCCCTGATAATTACACACCTACCGGAGGAGTGGAGGAGTCACTTCCTCCTCCTCCATCTCTTCTCTCTCTGATCAGAAGGAGAGAGCAGAGCATGCAGGAGATAAGCTGCAGCCTGTCATCATGTGGCCAGTCACATTAACAACAAACTGCTTATCCTCTGCACCGGACCCCCCTCTTCAGTACTCCTGAAGACAATTAGAGCTCCAGTCCAGACAAAATGTCTGCCAGACAGAGAAGATGTGAGGAAAGGGGGAACAAATCAGAAAAGGGAGACTTCACGCCAGATCGTATGGCAGATTTAGAGACTGAATAAAAGCCGAATGAGTGAGTGAAAAGAACAGGCAGTTTAGAGAGCAGAGATGTGAAAAGGGGGGATTGAGCTGTAAGAGGTAAGACCTGCTCACTGTATCCATTTTTAGAGAGACAGTGGCTGAGATCAGAGACAGTTGGTGGCAGGAGTCCCTGTAGTCCTATCTGTCAGTCGGCCGTTTGTGGTGCCGCCACTCTTGGGGTCCTTGTGCCACTGAGACAGGCAGACAGAGAGAGGGCACATCACAGCCCCACTGACAGGGATCAGCCAATCTGTGGGCCTGGTGTTCATGAGACGATATCAAACTGCACAACACACAGAACACATAGGCCTGTAGAGCGTGTATTAAGTTAGCATTTGTGAAATATTCTCAGACAAAAGTGACTTGTGATTGAGCAGTCTCCATAGCACAGCTGCATTAGGTGGTATTACTGCCTTGCTTTACCATTTTATTTAATGCTTCCTGGTAGCAGATGAAGCTGTAATGTATGTTTCTCCTACGATAACTGATTTATCTTGACCAACTGTCTCCGATTATCTCGTCCTTCCTACAGGGACCAGCCGGACTCAAGGGAGAAAAGGTATGCTTCAACAACCCTGCCAGACAAGTCAATGCACTGTATGGATGTATTTCTCACATTCGTTTACAGCCGGACAGCTTCAGAAAGACTCAGTCACACACATTTACACACAACCTCACAGGTGTTCTCTGCATCGCCCTCCCATGTTCACGTTTTCACTGCGCGCCCATCAAACGAGCCATAGATTACATGTAGTTATGTAGGAGCTCGTATGTCTCTGCACATTCTCACGTCAAGGGGCACTAAACAGGTTTACAGGCCTTCTGCAGGGCGCGATTATAGCCAGATGTTTTCCCGCTCTGTGAACCTCTGCCCAGCCCGAGATGTGAGCAACCGTAATAACTGAAAGAGCTGGCAGAGAAGACTCATGCATGTGGTCATTTGTGTACACACACCGATGTGTAACTTTATGTGTGTACGTTTTTTTGCGCTCAAGCGAAAATTGTCCAGATAAGCGCAACCACAAGAACAACTGCAGTAAACAGCATCTGTCAGAGCAGGATTCAGTCTGATGAGCGGGGATTGTAAATGACAGGTGATGCTGGGGTTTGGAAAATTGGCTCTTTTCTCATGTAATCATGCTTGCTCTGAGATGAGAACATGAACTCCAAATCCTCATCAGAAACAACAACCTCCAGCATGTGTGCTCCCACTTCTACTACCATCGTGTCTCGTCAAATGATTTATGCAGTAAATGTCGACTTCCTGAGATGTTTTGGGTACAGATGACCTTCCTTCCCGTACACAAGTATTCGTTTTTAAACCTGTCTGTCGCAGCTCTACAGTAGCAGTATTTCATTGCATGCCTTGTCCTGTGTGTATATACAGTGGTAATAACTGCTGACAATTATCATTTTCCTGTTTTTCACCCAGGGTGACCAAGGAGACGCTGGGCCAAGGGTAAGTCATGTTTTATGTATTTTATGTATAGGGGAAACGTGTGAAAATGTTTGTCACAGTTTTATGTGTATTTTAGAAGCTATTTTTCACTACAGCTGACCTGGCTGAAAATACCTTTCCTGTTATGTTCCTCAGCAGATCTTTGCAATTTAAAAATGAGCTTCCATTTAAATCTTCCTTACAGCTTTTGTCTTCTTTTGTCTTTCTCTGTCTCCTTTTTTGATTTTCACTGCCTTTTTAAGGTCATTAGAAGACACACATTTTTTGTGAAGTAAAAAAACAAAAAAAAGAATTAAGCATCATTTGGGAACTTTAGAAAATCTATCTTTGCCGTTTCCCGTTATGGAAAGAACCAAAAGTTAAACAACAAGGTCATAACTAATAACTAGAGTTTACAAAATTCCATAAAGCCATTACTTTAAAGGACATTTTCACTTTTTTGCCAAGATTGAAATGTGAAGATTGAGAAGAAGACACCACTCAGTAATCTACGCCAACACAGGGAACATACGCAGCAGGAGAAGGCCTGAGATTCAAACACAAACCAGACAGAGTAACAGACCATCACAAATTGGAAATCAAAGGAGTTTTTATAAAATCTAAAAAACTACTCATCATTTTCTTGTCATCACGCTGGGGGGACAATGTGCTCGTGCAAACCTGAAAACTTCTGATGAAGTTTAGTCACTTTACCCACATAACATTTAACACTCAATGCTTTTAATAATTCAGACGAAAAGTGTGTTTACCCTGCGTGGCTTCCCCAGCAACTGCACCAACAAAGTCCTGCTCCTATGATGAGGTTTGAGTTGCCCACATCTCCAAAGCCAGAGATGACAAATGATGATATTAAAGAACTTTGGAAATATTTAAACGTCACCATCAAAACCCGATGGTTGGGGCGGTGAGGCAAAGCTGCGATCTCGTCGAAACCAAACTATGTTTTTTTAATATTACAGAGTAACCTTGCTCAGCATCTGGTCCATGTTGTCAATGTTGTCTTTTCATGTGATATGATTCCACCCACTATGAGATCTATGTAATTATCTCCTATTTCATTCACTGTGGTTTTAAAATAAGCCCCATGTGCTTTACATAGTAGGCGGCTTGGAGTCTTTGAAGAAGGCATGTACCCCATGAATCCTGAATGTTGTTTTTTCTAGTTGTTGTGATTATGTTGAGAATATAATATCAGGTCATGGTCGCATGCAAGGAAATCTTAGTTAAATTGTAGAAACATAGCATAGAACTGAAATGGTTAGTCATTTATCAATAATTAATCTGCAATCATTTCGATAATTGTATATTATTTTTTAAGAAAACATTTAGTTCACCGGTTGCAGCTTCCTAAGTCTGAATATTTTCTGTTCTCTTGGTCTTCTAATTGAATAACTTTGGATTGATCTGACGAAACAAACTACAATAACGCTTCTTTTCCTCTAATGTTTTTTGTTTCATGATGGATTTTGACTTAACTTTTCACAAAACCAGATATATTTAGATCTATATGTTTATATACATTCAGCAAATTCAGATAAGTCATGTGGATAGCAGAAGCTTATAATAACTGACGTAGCCCAACAAAAGAAATAATAACAATAACCATTAGTTTCTAAAGGGCTATAACTACATTCACCAGACAAAAACTATTAGCCAGTCATTTCTATATTGGCAGTGGTCTTTTCTTGATGATCATAACTCTGACTTTGAGCCACTTACACTTTCAAAATACTCCCACATTAAGTATTTATAAAAACTACAAATGTTCCTCTTAAAAAGGCTTTTAGCCACTTGCTGCTTGTCTTTATTGTTTCTAAGATTATTTAAAACATATCCAACAAATGAGGTTTAGAATAATAATTAGAAATAGATGTGTAGTCATAAATCTATTCAGAGTTGGAACCTGACCATATTGGCATGACATTGTGTGTTGCAATGATGAATGAATGCCTATTGTTTTATAGCAGAGCACAAATGGAGTGTAAATTTGACAGAGCAGCGCAGCAGAACAATGTTTATGATGCGGCTCAGAAACATTACAGGAATTCCTGATTTCTATCAAGGCCTACGCCATTTGATTTTCCACCATATCCCTTCAGATTTTGAGGTAATAGTTTGTGCAAGAATTAAATATTTTTGGCATTCTGCTTTATATACTTCTTCCAAATGGTAAATATTGCATTTGGACAAGGCTTCTGGAGCTTGGATGTCCTTGGATAAGTCTGCAGGCGAAAAACCTCAGAGTATCGCTTAGAGACACAGGTTTGGTTCAAAATAAACCATGCAGCTCCTCAAACTCCTGTATTTATGAATGAGGTTTGGCACTTAGGTACATTTTCATAGATATGGCAAATGAAAAACTGTTGGTCTCTGAATGCTTAAAACATGATTTTCCTAACAGCTATGAATCAAAGCCCACTGAGGTTGAGCAGATAAAAGGTGGCAGTACATCATCAGTGAATAAGCTCAGTCATCACCTTGCCCTGATCTCAACATTGTACGCTGATTTACCTCTGAACTCTACAAAAGGATGAGAGAAAACATGTGAAAACAGGAAGTGGCAATGAATCTCTGTCAATGTGACTTCCTGTCAGTCCATCATTTTCAGTGCATTTGTCAGGCTGAATCTGGTCGCAGATCAGATTACAAACACAGGATAACCGGGATGATAAAGCACAATCAGATGTGACAATAGGTCACATGGAGGGCATCTTTCTCCAAAACAACCTTTATTGAATGGCATAAAGATGGTAGCCATTTTTCCCAGCCTCCATTATGTCACATTCATATGTAGGACATTGTCAATGCATGTTTAGGTTTGTCTGGCGGCTGTGTTGAAAGACAAGCCATGATGAGAGTTTCATCCCCAGCCAAAGCCTTCCTCTTTCCTCCCCCGTAGCAGCTACAAAAAGGCCATGGTTAGACGGGGTTCCAATGTTGAATAGCTGTTTGTCTTAGTATCTATTTTATATTTCTTATTTGACTGCTGAGCTGACCTGCTGTCTCTCTCAAACACATGTCATTGTACCGTTAACCCTGTGTTAACCTGCATTTGACAAATAAAACTGGAAACTTGATCAGCCTAAATTCTGATGAGAACGAGGTAAAGGGGAATCCCACTGTGAAACAGCGTATTCTCTTATGAGATGTTTAAGGAGCATATGTGTATGTGGTCTCCATGGTGGGGACAGTGTGAATGAGTGAATGTGACAGCAAAGGGGGGGAGGAGTGTACAGGCAAGGAGAGGAGGAGGAGGAGGGGTCTTCGGTGTCGGAAAAACCTCAGATATGAGCCATGAGCGGGCTAGCAGCTCTCCTTCTTTCTCTCCCTACTATCCCCCTGCTGTTCATCCTCCCTCCTCTTTTGGATCTTGTCTCTATCCTTCCGTCCTTGTGTTTTCAGAGGGAACTCAACCAGAGAAGCAACACGGTGCTCCGAGCTCTGTGGCGGCAGACAAACTCTGCTCCTTTCAGCTTGACAGACAATCATCACAGTTACTGTGTGTCGGCTGGAAAGAGCAAAGCCACCTCTGTTTGGTTTGGTCACATAGGAAAGGATGGGAAGACATTCAATGGAACACACATACACACACACACACACACACACACACACACACACACACACACACACACACACACACACACACACACACACACACGCACAATTAAATATAGGTTTGAGTGAGAGACCCAGGATATTGTTTCTGAAAGGGCAAAGGGGACAGTTACAGGGTCTCAGTTTTGATTTCTCAGTTTTATTGAAACACATGTCTCACTATTTGCAGATGATGAGTTTCTGATCATTTGTAAATGTGTATCTATCTTGTCACGAGACTTGAGCCTTTTTCAACCTCGTTGGTATGCTACAAGTTGCTCACCTCTTCCTTTCTCACTTCCTCTCTCCAGGGTCCTCCTAACTACAGCACATATGCAGGTCTGCACAGTAATCAGATTCTCACTGTCAAGGTTTGTTCCTCTGAGCGAAGTGTTCTGTAGTCCTCCCAGCAGTTAGGCTGCTGATCTGTCACTATCCCTGCAGATAGAGGAGCAAAACACTCTTCTTGAGCTTTCTCTTTTGGCTTACAGCTTCAGAGGCTGCTGAACTCTCATCTGTTTTTTCCACAGCAGTCATTTCCCTCTTGGTTGGACTCTCAGCTGCGCTCTCTTAATTAACTATGAGTTTCTGACTTATTTACTCATTTATCTCTTGCTCTTCTTTTCTCTTTTGTCCTTCAACACCCTCCATCCTCTCTTTTTCCACTCTTTCCTTTTTCTACTTTTTGTCCCTGCTGCACCTCTTGCATCTCAGATGGTCTTCCCCAGATATGACCATGGCTTTCTCGTTGGAGAGCAATCCAGTAGCTTTCAGAGACGCTTTCTGAAGGTAGACCACAACTAAGGCATGTGTGCACTTTTAACACTTTAACCAACCTTTCTTATGCATGTTCTGATCAGCCATCCGTTCTTTCATACTTTCTCAGTCATGTTGCATGTCATTGATTTCATGAAGTTTTCCCGTGTGTGTTTCCTCGTGTAGATGTATTAACATGACTTATTATGTGAAATTGTTTATATAAGTTCTTAAGCATCCTAAAATGTAGGAAAACATCTTGGAAGATGAACCACACACATTTCAGAGAGCCTCAAGAAATGTGTGCTTCTCATTACAAGGAGAATAGAAGAGCTTTGTTGGCCACAGTTTAGTTCAAGCCTGAGCTTAATAGAGACATAATAATTATCAGTGCAAGAAAATAAGTTTTTAGTCTATTTGAAGGTCTTGGTAATATAATTATCTTGAAAGGGCTTGATGTACCATGTTGCTTGCCACAACAAAGCAAACCCTAATGCACCACATGTCTGTAGAGATGAGAGGGTGCAGAGGAAGTGTCACCATGTGACTATATAGACAACACTGAGCCTACATCCTCTTCAGTGGTGAGCAGGACTTTTAGTGCGTTAATGGTTTCTGTTTGCCATAAGCATGAGGGTCCCCAGTTAGATGTTAATCCAGTGATGAAAAGATCTTTAACAGGAGGTGACAGTTCCTTTTGTTTTTTTAAAGCATTAACAGAAAGAAACAGATCACGTTGTTCTCAGTTAACAATTGGAAGTGCATTTGTCAGCATGGGTGTGTTTAATTTTGTGGCTTAATATCAGTCTGACTCACAAGATGAAGGCTGCTGCTGTGGGCAACTCCACTCTCCCCAAGGCTCCCTGTGTTGGCACTTCTTAAATCTCTACCACGACTAGCAAATTAAGCTAATAAGCTACATGCTAATGGTGGAAAAGTTTAATTTAGATTTTGAACTATGCAGAAAGGCCTACATGGTTAATTCTGTGTATTGTATAATAAATGTTTTTAGATTGACACTAAATCATGGCTATTTATATGTGAAAGGAGTTGCTCATAGTGATGTACCCACAGAGGATAATCACCCGCAGATCTCCTCAGCTCATCTTTTAGTATAGTGTAATATAATGTTGTTTTCGGCAGTTTCAGCTCTTTTCATTAAAAAACATGTAAACCCACCGCAGCACAAAACCACAGATAGACAAAGTTAGCAACCAGTTAGTGGAACATTTAGTAGATAAAAAGCAGATGAGTTAGAGGAGACCAAAAAAAGCTTGAGGAGAGTGAATATTGGACACGAACAAATGAATTCTAATGTTGCTCCCTACCCACTGGATGAGTAAATAAACAACTGCTTGCTAACAAATTCCCTATATCAACGTAAAGGTTGATGATATTTCAGTCGTTTCTGCCAGCTAAGGTGCCAAAAAATTAATTGCTGAAGGTTTCAGGAATATGTTTTGAATATTTGCTGCATCTCAAAGTGAATTTGTCATATTTTGTGGACCAAATATATTTAGGCCTGCCTTTAACCATTCTGACTGGTTTAAGAAACGCAGGTTTCTGCCACTACTTTCACCTGTACTGACACAGACAAGCATAGACTAAAGGCAATCAAAGACGAAGAACTATTTATAAAAAATATGTTTTGCTAAGAAAAGACACATTTTTAATGTCATTATTTTCCTTATTCTTCTGTTGTTGTTTTTTCTTCTTCAGGGTGACCAAGGCCAGGCTGGAGCCGCTGGTCCTCCTGGTCCGCCGGGTCCCCCCGGTCCCCGAGGCCCCCCTGGGAACACAGGCAAGGACGGGCCACGTGGCCCTGCTGGCGAGTCGGTAAGAGCTTCTCCTCAAGCATCACAATGCCAAATGTACACCCACTACACTATACAATGCACCCATACACACCCACACACTCCACTTAGTTGCTGTTATTCTCATCCTTCTCCATCATCCCCCCCTTTCCTCATCCTCAAACTTACACCACAAAGAATGTAGTCCCGTAAAGCACCTCAGTCATCAGGGGCTGCTGTTACACCAATTGTGTTGACCTGGTAGGGTTCAACCGCAGGGTGTGACAGATTGCAAATGTGTGTGTGTATGTGTGTGAAAGTGCATTTATACACATGCATTCAGGGGGAAAGGGTCTATGCAGTAAATTGAAGTGAACCCATATTCTCATTCTTCGGGGTTTGCTAGTGAGCTGTGGCTTACCTAAAAGCTCCCAGAATAGCAACTCTACTCCTGGCCTCATCTGTTTTGTGTAAGACGGCGGCCACAAAGTTCTCCAACACGCCCCCAATTCTCCCACCCTCCTACCACGACTGTGTCGCTGTGCACCCCTGAAACAGATATGCCACTGCGGCGAGTTCATGGTCAGTTTGCTGGCCTCACCAAACAATAGTTGTACTCCTCGCCTGAGGCAGTTTATGTTTCTCAAAATGTACTTTCTGCTTCCCATAGTTTAGTTCGTATGCAGCGGCAGCTTAAAGCTGTGGTTGTAGGATGGAAGCGAGAGAGAGAGGCTATGAAGGTTATTGTTGTTTAACCAAATGAAGGAATAAATGCTCTGTTACCCTCAACTGGCACAGGACAGTAAAGGGATTCAAGTGGAAAAAGTTTGTTTCAGTGTGGGTGAGTGGAGAGCTTACGCAGAACTGACAAAAGAGAAAGCCAGCACATCGCACAAAATTACTTAAAGCATACGGGTCCAAGAGAGAGGGCCCGTCCTGTAAATGGATTCTCCAAGTTGATTAAAGGCGCTGCAAAACCCGTAACAGCAAAACAAAGCAGAGTGGCGCTAAGAGCTCCATGTTGTGGGCAGATGTCTGAGTAGGTTGAGCAGGAGAAAGTGAGCAAGGCTGCCAGTGTGGGTGTCCTTGAACCAGTGTTGTTTGTATCTAGTGGAAGGAAAAGTTGCAGCTAGTTTCTGTCTGATGGGTTGCTTCATGAAACTGCTGGATGTGTCCATAAAAAACATTTGCTTTACTTCAACATTAGGGAATTAAGTTAAGTTAAGGAAATCACTTTAGTAGTAAATTTAGTATCGTTTGCATTTGGAAATGTATCTGACATCTGAATGGCTCTTCATCCATCCTTTTAGCACTCCGGATAAAAGTAGTAATAAAAACTATATGCAACGTGATTTGTTTCCCACTGCTGTGGAGGAGGGATCAAAACACTAGGAGAGTGAGGAAAGAGGTTAAAAAGCTGCTCGACCAACTGAGGATGGAAGGGAGAGGGGGAGAGAGATGAGAGAGAGGGAGAGAGAGAGAAAACGAGAGGGAGGGAGAGGGAGAGAGAGGGAGGGAGAGAGAGGGAGAGAGAGGGAGGGAGGGAGAGAGAGAGAGGGAGAGAGAGAGAGAGAGAGAGAGAGAGAGAGAGAGAGAGAGAGAGAGAGGAGAGAGAGAGAGGGAGAGGGAGAGGGAGAGAGAGAGAGAGAGAACAAAAGAGGGGGGGAGAGAGAGGGGAAGAGGGGGAGAGAGGGAGGGAGGGAGGGAGGGAGAGAGAGAGCGGGAGAACCCCAGTAGGTCTCTCACCTAAATAAGCCAAATCACTGATTGACAGATTCCAGAAAAAGAACATGTAATGCTCTCTTGGTGTTTGTGTGGAGGGGAGGTTCTCATCACTCATCATATACCAAGTCCTGGCTCAGGGCTCCATAGCAGGGCTATTATCATAAACTGAAACTAAACGATATATTTTAAGTAAAACTAAACTGAAACAATATTCCCTGATTAAAGATAAACTCGTAAAAATAAAAATTAATGAATTTAAGTTTTTGTTTTTCCAGCTATAATATATCACTACTTAATCTCAGACTAACTGTAGACGAGGATGCAAACATGTAAAGTGACTCGTGGGAAAATGCAACGGTTTCATCCCAGTAAACAACAACAAAGGCATGAATTTGAGTGTGGTCGTGAAAAAGTAGGCAACTTAAGTTAATTCCCAAATCGAAAGATTTAAAGATTGTGGCCATTTCTACACAGTTCTCCAACCATGTATTTTGTATAAACCTGTATGTAACTAGATACATCTGAGACATTATACCTGGCCCAAACTAAAACTAAACTAAATATATAAAAGCTAAAAGTAAACATTTCTGAAAAACCAAAACTTAACTAAAACTAGCAAACAGATTCTGAAAACTAAACTAAACAAAATACAAATAAGATAAAAACGTATTTCAAATTCAAAACGTATCTTGCTCCATAGTCATCTCCTGCCAATTGCAAAAAAACAAAAAACATTCTATACAGGTGGGTGACACGTTAAAGGAAAAAAACAACAGAAAGTGTCTTAATAATTATGGTTGTTGTTGTTATTCTTCCATTTGGTGTTTTCATGATGGTGGTAGTTAGCGCTGTCTAACGTCGCAGTCCAAAATCTCCCAGGTGTTCAATTGAGATCTGGTGACCGTGACGGCCGTAGCATATGAAACCATTCAGTGAGTCTTCGTGCCCTGTGGAAGCATCTGCATCTTGTTTTTCCTTTTGTGTCCCGTCATTTGTTCAAAAAGCATATTCTGGCGCCGAAAAAGTGTTTTCTAGATTCGAGTCCATGGACTGGTCATGATTTATGAAACACTGACATCTAGTGGCTGAAGTGGTTTGACTCTTTAAAGGAGATTTACCTGAAGTCCAGAGCTAGGTTAGGAAGGTTCCTAACTGAGTGAAATAGCAGCCATGAAAGGAACTGTTGGAATTCTCTAAATGCTAAGGAAAGGTGCTTCAATGCCGTTACACAATGCCTTGCAGCAGCAACATTTGACAAGATGCACGCCCACCGTTGCATTCATTTTGTAGCCTAGGTTAAGTGCAGTCAGGGTCTCTTTGCACCGTGGTTGTCTTTTCCTGAGTCCTTATGAATTTTCCTTCACATCTTTACTTGCTCCCATAACGTTTTCCATCGAGGTCAAGGAGTGGTTAGGAAAGGACTTAAGACATAATGTTTTTGACTCTTCGACTACAGCCAATAACTACGTTCCTCTTTTGTCTTCCTCAGGGTTTTCCAGGTCGGGATGGCATTGACGTGAGTGCAGTTTAAATCCACTTCAAGCAATCTGATGTTTAATTATTATTATTACCAGTCTGTGGTGATGATTTGTCTTTGTCTGGATAATAATGTTAACCAAATATATTTCTGCCTCAGGGGCCACAAGGATTGCCTGGGAAGCCGGTACGATCATTAATGGATTACTGACTTAACTTAATTGCCTTACTTCCTCAAATTACTTGTGATGTTTTCTACAGAAGTCATGTGACCAAAACTTTTTACTTTTCACATTTATTGACTGTTATGAACTGACAGGGAGAAAATGGTGAGCCAGGCTATTCAGGGCAACAGGGTCCTCCAGGAGCGAAGGTACAGATATGTGTGACTCATCAGTTATCATATGTTGCATGCTGACTATTTCAATGTATCTGTCTTTTCATGCATTGCCGTTGAATGTTGTGTGTGAAAACAGGGTGAGGCAGGTGTGGGAGAAAAAGGAGAGAGAGGCATGGATGGACTCTCAGGATTTAAGGTAGAAGACTGATTAAAACAATACGCACAGCAATAATTTGTACTTTTCTTAGTCATAACATGTTTTCTACTCTATAATAAAAATGTTACGTGTCTATTGTCTGAGAGATTTTTACCATAATATGCCATATGTGTGATCAAACAGGGAGACAAAGGGGAAATAGGAGAGCAAGGACCACAGGGATCCATGGTATGTGTCGTATCCCTCTAAAATAATTATGTTATAAACTCTTGTAATGTTATTATCTTCAGTTGTTTATGTATATCTCGTTCATTTCTCTCCGTCCCTGCCTCAGGGTTATACTGGCGAAAAAGGCACCACAGGCTCCTCAGACATCATCGACTTCAATGGGAAACTTCTAGATGCTTTCCAGGTGAGTGACATTAAAGCGTCAATGAGACCAGATTTATGGTTGCATCATATATTCCATCAGACATGTGTTACTGAATCTCAAGTTAGGCATCAGTCAAAACGTAAACAAGACCAGAAATGGTAGCGTGGTAAGAAACATGTCTGACTTCTTCTTCTTTTTACCGCAAAACTGAACATGTCGCCATTTCTTTTTGACAGGCCATCAACACCATCAGTGTTTCGGTAAACTGCTGTTTCTGCATGGTTTTGGTGGAGTGATCAGTAACTAACAACTATAATGATGCATAGACTTGCATAGGCACATACACACTGCGTGTATCTGCACCTTATCCCACCTGCTTCAGCCAGTGGATTTGTGTGTTTTTGTAGTCGCACTCTACACAAACTACGTACTTCAGAAGTATTGGATGTCACTCTAGAGGGCCACATCTAAAGGGTATTGCTCTTGTGTATTCATTTGGGATAAAACGCACAGCCCCAGCAAATGTAGTACAGCTGTGCTCTTCTATCAGATAACACGTAGCCTAAAGAAGCATGCTTAATCATGCAAAACAATCAACAGCCTTTGTTACATTGTTCTGCGTGTGTTTCCATGCTATGTGTCCAACGTGCCTCACAAGATACATGGCTGCAACTCGCTATAGGGAAGCATGGTGTTTTTTTAATCCATACACTCATATCTGAGTGCACAAGGGAAAGGAGGGGAGGGGAACTCCTCATAGTCGCCACAGTCTCCGTTTCATATCCCTCTCATAAGCAAGACCCTTTGATTCTGCCATGGACCGTGCTACATGCTAATAACAGATGACTCTCTCTGCAGTGGGGTGTGTATTTGATTAAAAACCACTATACACCAGGTCCCCTCGGACCTGATCTGAAATGGGCTCCTGCATGCAACACTGTAGACAGCACCATGAGACAGTTACAAAGGAGTCAGTGAAAACATGAACTTGAGATCTTATCAGAAAACTCTTGCCAAATCACACGAAGGTCTCGGCTAGAGTTCTATCTATGAAGCGGCGAATGCTCATTGGCCACCCAGCTTGTGTTATGATCCATTCACTTGTTTGTGTGAAAAGCCGTATTGGTTTCATCTGTGGTGAAATTTTAGGGGATGATGAATTTGGTTAAAAACCATGCTGAAATTGGTTGCCTGTTTACAGTCATTCATTTTACAGCTTTTTGGATAATTATTTGCATGAGTAGCCTTCACTTTCCATCGATGTAATAGCTCAGATCAAGTAGATGTTTGTAAACATCTCTTGGTTTCCATGGCTTAAACTGAAGACAAATGAAAACTTAGAAATAGGAAAAAGGGAGAGAATCAGCATGTACACATCCCAGAGGCAACATGGGTTCCTTTTTTTATGACTTCAAGGTGGCCAAGGACTTCAGAGGGAGAAGTAATAAGTGTAACATTGTGGATGTAGAGATTATAGAGCGTGATTTAAGAGGATGTCACTCATCATTCAACCAGCATAGAAGACGGCATGGGATGGATGTGATGAGCTATTCTTCATCCATCGTTAGTGTTAGATAAAGTCACGTGACTGTTGAGTTTCTCCATCTTTTGTGCAACAGTCTCATTCTGCATCAAAACAATAACAGAATGAAAAATGATGCCAGACTAGTGTGCACCACAAACCACATTCAGCACAATCTTTGTAAAATAAAATTGCTTCAAGTTGGTTGGGATCAGCGAACAGAGTGATCGAGAGAAAGAAATCATCAACTTTGTTTACTGTCAGGCTTGCGTGGTGAAATCCATCAGCTTTGTTGTATTGCTTTGTGTTGGCCCATGTTCAAGTCTTATGGTGGAGTTCAATGAGTTTGCAGTTTTTTCACCATTGTGATAAAGAGTATACATTCATATATATATATATATATATATATATATATATATATAGATATAGATAGAGAGAGAGAGAGAGAGGAGAGAGAGAGATCGAGAGAGAGAGAGAGCAGAGAGAGAGATAGAAGGAGACGCGGGAGCACAAGGGGGAGAGAGACGAGAGAGAGAGAGACAGAGGAGAGAGCGGTAGGAGAGAGAGCGAGAGAGCTAGGTAGGAGAGAGAGAGAGAGGTAGGAGAGAGAGAGAGAGAGAGAGAGAGAGAGAGAGAGAGAGAGAGTAGAGAGAGAGACAGAGATGCGAGACAGAGAGACCAGAGCAGACAGAGGAGGACAGAGAAGAGAGACAGAGAGGACAGAGAGACAGAGAGACATAGAGAGAAGAGAGAGATAGTATTAGAGCTAGAGAGAGATGAGAAGAAGAGAGAGAGAGAGAGAGGGATGGATAGAGAGAGAGAGGGATGGATAGAGAGAGAGAGAGAGAGAGAGAGAGAGAGAGAGAGAGAGATAGAGAGAGAAGAGAGATATAGACAGAGAGATAGAGAGGATAGAAGAGAGAGATAGAGAGAGAGAGAGATAAGAGATAGAGAGATAAGAGATAATAGAGATATATATAGATAGAGATATAGAGAGAAAGATATAGATAGATATATATATACACACATTCATATATAGATATAGAGATATATAGATATATATATATAAACAACATATAATATAACAACATTCATATATATATATATATATATATATATATATATACACATTCATATATATATATATATATATATATATATAAACACACATTCATATATATATATATATATATATATACACACACTTCATATATATATCTAGATATTATATATTATATATATATATATAATTATATATATATATATATATATATATATAATATATATATATATACAAATACGTCTGTAAATGAAATTTAAGCGGCTATAATCAGTATTTTTACATTTACAATGGGCGGCAGGACTACTTGTATGTGAAACAGTTATAGTGAAGAACAGATAGAGAATTATCTCTGCAGCTCTCTTCAGCTCTCTGGACCTTTTCAGCAAGTTTCAGGTCTTACTTTTTCCTTCCAACCCGCAAAGAAATGCTAATGTTGCTCCGTAACTGCTGGATGTGCAAATAGTTTATCATATAAACTTTAAAGGTGGTGATGTTGCATTTACGGCTTGTTTCCACTGCCCTCAAGTGGCCATAACATTATTGCAGGTGCAGGATGAATACATTGATTAGACACATCATCATAAAGTTTATCTGGGCATATTAATCACTCGCTCCACTTCTTTCTTTTTGCAGGGCCCACCTGGACCACCTGGACCCCCAGGCCCTTCCGGGGGAAAGGTAAGGTGCTCTGTCATCTTACCAGTGCACTGCTTCAGCTTCTAAAATTAAGTTAGATGTTGTGTCATATTCATCGAGTGAATCTTTCCTCTCTTTGTCGTCTACCAGGGTGAACTTGGTTTACCTGGGCCGGCAGGAGTTGATGGACAGAAGGTATGGTTGTGAAATTACACACAGGATGATTAAATGTCTTCTATCATTGCTTATGCTTTTCTATGGAACTGAACATGACATCTCTTCTTGATGCTTTGCCTCCAGGGACCTAAAGGTGACTTGGGTGAGACGGGACCAGTTGGCCACAGAGGAGAGATGGGAGAGATGGGGCTCTCTGGGCCTGCTGTAAGTAGTGACAGTAAATATGTTTCTCTGATACACAAACGGTGAAAAGAACATAAACAGCTAGAAGTTAATCTTGCTCTTTGTGGGTCAGGGTATGGACGGACACAAAGGAGAGAAAGGCGACTGCAGGATGGATGACAACCTGGTTAGTGTAACACACGTGCAATACAACATTCACCCATATATGTGTATGATATCAGCACAGACACATCGGGGCCAACAACTAGAAGGACTATACCAGTAATCGTGTGTGTCTCAACCTTTTTTAAGTTAAAGCCATCTTCTGATTGTTAAAATATTTCCAATGACCACCTTCCCACCTTTCCTCACCACACACTTTGGATCTTTTACTGGCGAAGGGTTTTCTCCCACATAGCTTTAAACCGACATTATGCATTTTAATTTGACATATTGTATTTATGTGAATTCTTGAGCATATTTAGATACAACAATAACTACCATTGTAAATTACCAAAAACAATATGTTTTAATCTAACCATTTAGCAATACATCCTCTGAGGCCCACTGGTTTAGCTGTTTAGTCCAATTTATTCCCTCACTGTACATTTTTGATTTTTTTTTTACTTTTTCTAATTTCTTCTTATTTCGATGGTGCTCAGGTTCAAATGATTTCCCAACCAGGCCCCCCTGGCCCACCAGGGATTCCCGGGTCCCCTGGATCCATGGTGAGAACTTATAATCACTATCCAAATCCAGGTAGAAACTATTCAAGTCAAGTTTGTTTGCACCTGTAGTTGTCACACTCACAATACACAATGTTTTTCAGGGGCTGCATGGTATGCCTGGTCCTAAGGTAAGAACCCCATGCATCTACAGTAGCATATGGTGGAGGCTATGACTTGTTGTTTGGTACTCAGTGTCCATGACTTTCTGATGCAGGGTGAGCCTGGATTCGGGATGAAGGGAGAGAGGGGGGACTCTGGTGCTCCTGGACTCAGAGTAAGTGACCCACTATGATCGTAATAAAACATGATATACATGGACATGATACAGTATTGATAATTTACTTTAACTGCAGGGATTAGACGGTACCCAGGGCCTTACTGGGTCTTCAGGATTAGTGGGTCTTCCAGGTGCAAAGGGAGAAAAAGTAAGCGCCCGATCGCCTCCATAAATGTGTTTACAAAATATTTTTATCGTCTTCAAATAAACATACAGTACATTATGATTTATATTTGTGAATGTGTGTTTGCAGGGCAGACCAGGAGAACCTGGACTAGATGTAAGTTCCTCACTGGGAATTTCTATCTTGACATTTTTAATGAGATAAATTTCAATTGAATTAAACTTTAACGTGTGTCAGTTGTAAACTGCCTTCTGACTCGTTTGTGCTTTTATGTCCAGGGTTTCCCGGGTCTGATGGGAGGCAAAGGTGATCGAGGGGAAAGAGGAGACAAGGTTAGTACAGGATGCAGAAAGAAATATTTAATTATTTTCATCAAAACACAACCAATTAAAAGAAATCATTCTCAACGCTTTTCTCTGTCCTCCTCGTGCTCAGGGTGACAGGGGATCAGTGGGAAAGAGAGGCCTAAAGGGCCAGAAGGGAGAGCAGGGTCCTCCAGGCCTGGACCAGCCTTGTCCTGTGGTATGTCACCTCCACACACACACATGCTGTAATACTCCACATTTTAACCGATTTATTTACTCAACTTTCCTCTCACCTACAGTATTTCCCCTCCTCTTCCTCTCATTTTCCATGTGTTTCTCTGAGTTTCCTCCTCAATGTTGTGAATGTGTAAATGGCTCTTGCTGACAGGGTTGTGGTGAGACTAAAGGTGTGTCTGAGGAGGCTGGGCTTTCTCCCCCTCCACCTCCTCCTCTTCCTCCTTCCGGCCCTGAGGCCCCCTGTCCTGTGGTACAGTATCTCTGTCTCCTTTTTTTCTCCTCTCGCATCACTATTTATGCATCTGCCATTGCTATTTTCTATTCACACACTTTGTTCCGTGTCTTTTTCAATCTCTCAGACTCTGTTATGCCCAATATTTATCTATATGATCAGACATTGTGTTTTTAATTTGTGAGATGAAGATGAAGAGACAAAGATTTAACATTATTCTAACCGACAAACTAACTGAAAAGAAAGAAAAAAGGAAATAGACACATACATAGAGAACAAGAGATTATTATTTTTTGATATGCTCATTCAATTTCAGGTATAAATGACAACTATTCATTTAAATAAAGGGGCTAAAAAAAACTGAGAATGAGACTGTGTTAGAATAATTAGAAGTCTTCGTTTTGAAGAAAATTTCAGATAACAACTAGAAATTCAATAACAACATCATTTTTGAGCAGGTATTCTCTTTTGCTTGAATTTGTTTTTATATAGCTCAACCTCCACCTTTTTGTTTTCTTTAATAACATCAGTTTAGTGTTAGGGAGTGTACAGGTATTTAGATCAGCAGGTCTGTGAGGTGTGTTAAAGCTTGCGTCACATGACATTTTCTTGCTTGTTAACATTCCTCTGCTGTTTTCTCTCTGCAGGGACAGGATGGGATGCCCATACCAGGCTGCTGGCACAAGGTGAGAGTTAAGAGATCAAAAGAAATGTTAAAGCATATTGTTTACTAATTAAATGATTAGCATTGTATTATGAGACAACAGCTGGCATAGTCGGGGAATAGTAAAAAGCTAACAATGTGCAACCAAAGCATACATTATTACTCATGGTATGTCAACATTTATTTCATTGCTTGACTCTGATTTTAAACAGGGGCATTTTGTAAGTATATAACAGTGGGTGAGCTTGTAATTGTAAAGCATGGGTTTTTGAGATCAATAATTATGTTTGGATTTTAATTTGATATGCTACTAATAATCAATCCCCACCATTCTTCTTTTGCAGTGATGACTAACCAGCAGCATGGAATTTGTACATATTGATATGGTATATATTGCAATTACACCAACAACCCTCTCCCTTTTCACCTTTTTTTTTTTTTTCTTAAAACGTTTTATATAATATATTGAGATTTTTTTTTAACAAGGACATTTTTGAGTCTACAGTATTACCAAAACTTTTTTTTAAACTCTAGAGATCCAGTGTTGTTGAGAATGCAGCTATGTTTTGAAGAGAAGAAACTGAACTGGCAGTTGGACTCTTACTTTGAAGGACAGTCCAAATGACAGTGTTGGAGTGCCTTAACAGTCTAGCGGCCTTACTAACAAAGCCTGACTTGCTGCCTGATTGTAATCATGAACACTGTATGGATATAACAGTGTGTGCACTCACCCACTCTCACGGATGCCTGGATGGATGTACAGATCTCTTTGGGGGTGGCAGACTGAGGAATGTGGGTCAGTACTCTCTTCTCCTCTCTCTGTTTTCTAAAAAAGGAGGAAATGGCGAAACAGAAGCTCAAACGCAAGCGTCTCTCTCAGCCCTGAAGGGGTGCGGGGCCTGGTGGAGAAAGGACACATAGACAGGCAGAGAGCACACAAGGGGCACATCGGCCTTTATGAAGCAGAGCGATGCCTCAGTGTCATGCTGAACACTCAGATCCTCTGTTATGGAAACTCTCCAGGAGGGGGCGACAGAGAACCCTGCATTTCTACATTCACTTGAGAAGTAAAGACACACCTGTGACTGATGATGTTGCACAATAGCTTCATAACCAGTCAAAGTTATTTGGGAGTCACTGACGTCACTGGCACATAAGGAAGGATTTACTGCACAGATACATTGAACAAGTTGTGGTGATCTCTTGTATGGCTCTTTTTTAAGGTTTTCACTAATTAAATGCATGATCATAACAAGGCTCAGTGTTGTTTAGCATCCTGACAGCTTGTATGACTTGTGGTCCCTCGTTGAAACCTCAAACGACAGTAGATTTATTTTCATTTGCAATAAGCAGTCTTTAATAGTCTTTCCATTTAAACAAGCCGCTCAGAAAGGTCAGACCTTTTTATGGTTTACACTTGTAGCAGTGGTGACTTTTTTGTGTGGTGTTTTGTTTTCTCTTGTTATATTCTTACCTATTTGTGTCCAGTTACATTTTGCATTCCTGTGCATTGCCATGTTTGTGAGGTATATAATGAAACTTCAAGGCCAGATTTGAAGGAACCATTTACAGTATTCGTGATAAATCAGTGTTTCAGTTGCCTTGACAAATGATCACCAATCAAATTATTTTTCTTAATAATTTTCAGTGTAACTGATTCATTTTCACTGATCCTTTAATCACTGATGAAGACATGTTTAATTATTGATGCCAATTTGCTCTGGACAACAGTGTAAGTTCTTGCTGCTGACTTAAATGTGTGTTGTTTGTTTGATAATTTGTCATTTGGACTGAAGGATTTGGATCAAAGTTATACACAACCATTGTTTTTGGGGTAATTATTAATTTTTACTCAGCAGTACATCTTGGGTCAATGGTTTATAACTGTCAGTTATTTTGCATTGTCTGTGTGCTTTTTTCAATTATCACAAAAAGTTTTTGTCTTGACTATCAGATGACTGTCATTGGTGTGTTTTGGTCTTTGCAAAAAAAAAATTTCTCAGATGGAATAATTTGTTGGCGCTTAAATACTTTTATGTACCAGTTTAAAGCTCCACTCTGCACATCCATAAGCAAAACCACACACATGTCCACAGCTACATGTGGATCATTGCTTAAAGGAATGTTGAACATAGGAAAAAAAAATTGTACTTAAGTTTACTGATATGCAATTTTCTAATATGTTGCGACATGTATACAGGACAGAGATTAGATGGAGTTGTTCTTTGGTTCTGTTTACATGGACAGAAATACATAGACATGAATGGAATATTTTCTACATTGATATTAGTTGCTATTTTTGATACAATATAAATAGCATTCATCAATATATATATTGTGGTTAATCGCTAGGCATGACTGACTAGCAATCATTTACAACATTTTCATTGTTAGCCTGAATATGAACAATCTGAATGTTTTATTGGTTGATTATCTTCAATATCATCATTATACAGGCTGCTAAACATTGCTAATTCCAATTCAAAAATCACAAACATTTCAACATTTGCAAATTTCAAACAGGGTCAGTATTTCCAAAGTTTGAAATACTTTGATATGATTTTATACAAGATTTTCAAATTAATTAGAGGAACACAAATGGATTGGTGATGTGTGAAAAAGTGAAGATGGAATTTGCTATTCCACTTAGGTACATTGTTCAAAGGCCAATGTATTAGAAATATAACAGAGTTGGTTGAGTTCCTTCTGAATCCAGAAAACACAGTTTACATTGGTAACGCTGACTTCCTCTTTGTCATTAAACATATCCAAAAGCGGGCTCACATTATGTCACAATAGTCATGATGTAGGTCACATTTCCCTGCAGTGGTAGTCCATGTTTAGGTCTGAAATGACAGTGTGTAACATTACTTATTTTCAGCTTTATTTTTGCAATGATTATTTTACAGTATACCTGAAAAGTGCAAATTTGAATTACTGACATCACACAAGGCCATTTCCATATCAGTAGATACATCTTTTAACTTTAAAAGGGTTTTGTATGAAAGGTCATTACATAATATTAAACTTGTGAGTTTAAAGGTATTCTAAAAATGTTTTCTATAAAATGAAAATCTATAAATGAGTTGCATATCATTGAGCTAAAATAGAATAGCTGACATATACAACATTTATTTGAGAATCAGAACAAATGTATGTTGACTGAGAAGTTGAAAGCAGAATAGTTTAACTGTAAATCACACCGTTCTTAGCATTATTTCACTAGAAGCTGATAGTTATCTGTCACTTAACATTATCATATGTGTTTATTTCTTTAGCAGATTCTATCAGTTTCAGTTGCAAGGCTAAGTGGAGTCAGTAAACGGCACAGTGTCTGAATACAGTTTGGTGTTTTAGCAAGTCATATATCACAGTATTAGCTTGACTTTGTGAGAATGTTTTTTGGTTGTGTATTTGGTTGTAAAAGAATTAAGCTATTTTTGTAATTACTTGTCTAAAAATGTATAACGTGAAATCTGGTCAACATGTAGACTGAAGTAAACTCCAGTTTTATGTTGTTGTTTTTTGTCTATTAAATCATAATCATGTAAAACAATTCAGTTTCTTTCATTTAACATTAATACAACATGAAGATGTTCTACCAACCCTACCTCATATTGCATGTATAAAAATGCAATGATATAACCCTTAGGAATGTAATTTCTCTCTTTTTTATAAGTAAACATAACATTTTATTATCCTGAAGGAAATTAATTTGATCAAAGAGAAAGAAAACTCACAAGCTGTGTAAAAAATAAAAAATAAAAACTCAATATAACACAATTGACTTATAATAAAAAAGAACATTACCAGAACATATGGTCCTGTAAGTTAAATATATGCACATGTGTTTCAATACATATTTACACAAAGTATCAACAATTACAATCAGAGGCCAATACACCAGGAGGGCTGGCTCTGTAGTGGGCACAGAGCTGGACTCCCTGGTGACAGTAGCAGAGAGAAGGAACCTTGATAAACTGTCATCCATCCTGGACAACGCCCACCACCCCCTGCACAGCACATTCACCAGGCAGAGGAGCGTGTTCAGCGGCAGACTGCTGTCCCTGTCCTGCTCCACAGACAGGCTCAATAACTCTTTTGTCCCCCTGGCCATAAGACTGTACAACTCCTCTCAGTGATGGCCGGGGGATTACAACTTTTGTAATTATTTATAACAGTCTGTATTTTTACATTTGTATTTATAATGTACAGCCTTTATCGCTTATTTTAAATTTTATTTGTACTTACTTTTTAATGGAGGGAGGGGGGGGGGGTGTAATGTTAAAAAAAATTATAATGTATAATGTCTTTTAAGCTACTGGATGCCTAAATTTCCCTCGGGATGAATAAAGTATCTATCTATCTATCTATCTATCTATCTATCTATCTATCTATCTATCATTCAGATTTCTGTTGACCTCTGACACCCTGTGGAAAGCTTCAAATCAAAAGAGCATTTCATTACCTTAAACTTAAGGCCCTGTCACACATATCCGTATCACAGAAACGTATGCCGGCGCATATGAAATATCGGCAATAGGTTGATATAAATTAAGGGTAAGTTGTGATCGTTTGAAGGACGCAGACGTCACGCCGAACACGGCAGACACACGGCCCTGTCACACAGTTCCGTATGGCAGAAACATGCCGGCATATTTGAAAATTAGCTCAAAATTTGTCAGAGTCCAAATACGTCCAACTTTTCCACAGCGGTGTTGTAACTGACGTATACATAACGTATACATAACAAATTAGTATACGTATGTGAAACATATTGATAGCATATCACTTACTTATTTAAAATGTATCAGAGCGTCTGGCCAACAGAACTGGAAAAGTGCCATCTGGTTCACGTCATGCTGATGCTGGAGAACGGCTAGAATGCTGAACGCTAGCTGTACTGTAGAAACATGTTTAATAAGTTACTCCGTCGTCAGGGATAATCTTAACATAGGTTACGAATAGGTTATCCTCTCATTATCAATAAATTGGCTGTAGGATTCACTGTCAGCCGACGTAGCCTATATCTAACGTACCTCTAACGTAGTCACGTAGGTATTTATGTACTATATTTACGTAGTCACGTAGGTATTCACGTAGGTATTTACGTACTGTATTTACGTAGGTAAGTATTCACGTACTATATTTACGTAGGTAAATATTCACGTAGGTATTCTGTATTCATGTATGTCTAACGTAACGTCTGCATGTCTTATGAAGCACATGTTGGGTACGTCCGGTAATTTTGAAAATGCTCAAAACATCAGCGTTAAACAACGCACCCCAGCGTAACACCGCCTGCTCTTAACGAATACTACTTATACCTTACCTTATATCAACGTAAACCAGCGTGTTGCCGATATTTTGTATCCGCTTTTTTTTGGTATACGTTATGGATTTGTTGGGTATTCGTCTGATACATTTTGTATAAGTAAGTTATACTCTATCAATAGGTTAGACATGCGTATCTGTATGCGTTCACTTTTCCGATCCGATGAGAAGTTGGACGTATTTGGACAAATTTTCATATATGCCAGCATACGTTTCTGCCATACGGATATGTGTGACAGGGCCTTTACTCTGCACAACACAATACAACTCCAGTGGAAAGTTTCTTTTAATCCAAATGGTGTTTCTGGTGGTATCAGTGTTTCTTTGGACCATAAGGAGGACAGATATTGTTGTGTTACCCATTAGGCCAATGAAGTGTGCTCTTAATTTTCAATTTGCAATCAAACAAATACAGAAACCTTTTTTTACAAATCATTCTCATCTGTCCACCACTGTAACAGTTGAATGAGCTCATTGTTTTTAAGACTTTGGAGGACTGGTTGCAGTTGATGGGGAAGGGAAACATTGGAACAAAGACATGCAACATTAACATCCACATTCATTGTTTACAGTATCTCTGAAGTTCATGTTTTTAATTTGAAATAATAGCAAGTTTTAAATTAATAAATGACCTTATATTCGTGGCTTTGACCATTATGGGATTCTATATTATATATATATATATATATATATATATATATATATATATATATATATATAGTATGTTTAAACTGAAAGGTTTCTCCTCCAAAAAATGTATATGCCAGTTTAATAAAACACTGTTATTAATATTATTTAAAAAAATATCTCTCACAATTTTCAGTAAATACTTCAATAATGTGTTGATTTTTACCACATGAAAATGGTATATATCTATGGATTAATAACGGTACATTCCAATGTAGGTAGTATTAATAAACGGTTTACATGGAAAGATGGCCAATTTTTTGGTATGTATTTAGGGAAAACAGATAATTAAAAAAAAAGTGACTTGGCCATCTAAGGAATCAAATGTACACTTTTTATTAGATATTTTTATTTTTTGTGTGGCATGTTTTGTGCAACCCTGTGACACATACTCATTAAGCAGAAAAAGGTATTTTTACAAATATTCTTGAATAAAACTCTTTAATATTAAGTAAAGAAAGTCACATTTATATTAAATACTCATGTAGTTTTGGATAACACTGGTTTAATATTAATTTAAGTAGCTTTTTAAATCGATCTTGCCCAACTTTTCAATTGTTCAAAAGGTATGATAGTATGATATGGTAGTATAGGTTGAAGGGCTACATTACTTTTGGTTGTAGATCATGACATAAATGTGACAAATAAATACTCAGGACCACAGAAATGTTGTTTGATAATATTTTATATATATATTTTCCAATGAAGGATTAACAGGAAGAGTATCAATGATACATAACAAACATGTCAACACAACAACAAACTGGATATAATCAAATATACACTGGACAAATATAAAACATGGAGGTCACTGAGGTAGTCAAACAACTCCACAGTGGAAAGGCCCCAGGGGTTGATGAGATGCGTCCAGAAATGCTGAAGGCTTTGGGTGTGGAGGGGCTGTCTTGGTGGACACGCCTCGTCAACATTGCGTGGAAGTCTGGGACAGTGCATAGGGGGTGGCAAACCGGGGTGGTGGTTCCCCTATTCAAAAAGGGGGACCATAGACAGAGGACAGAGGGTGTTGTAAGCTGTACAGTCTGTAAAGCACACTGAGACAAATGTATAATTTGTGATATTGGGCTATACAAATAAATTTGATTTGATAGAGTGTGTGCCAACTACAGGGGTATCACACTTCTCAGCCTCCCTGGTAAAGTCAACTCCAAGGTGCTGGAAAGGAGGGTTCGGCCGATAGTCGAACCTCTGATTGAAGAGGAACAATGCGGATTTCGTCCTGGTCGTGGAACAACGGATCAACTCTTCACTCTTGCAAGGATCCTGGAGGGGGCGTGGGAGTACGCCCATCCGGTCTACATGTGTTTTGTGGATCTGGAGAAGGCGTATGACCGGGTCCCCCTGGTGATACTGTAGGAGGTGCTGCAGGAGTGAGGGGGTCACTTCTGAGTGCCATCCACGGCCAAAGTGAGAGTTGTGTCCGGATACTCAGCAGTAAGTCGGACTCGTTCCCAGTGAATGTTGGCCTCCGCCAGGGCTGCGCTTTATCACCAATCCTGTTTGTGATTTTCATGGACAGTCACCGAACTTCATGCAGTTCGGTGGCCTGAGGACCTCATCGCTGCTCTTGCAGATGATGTGGTCCTGATGGCATCATCGGTCTGTGACTTTCAGCAGTCACTGGATCGGTTCGCAGTGTGAAGCGGTTGGGATGAGGATCAGCACCTCAAAATCTGAGGCCATGGCTCTCAGCAGGAAACCAATGGATTGCCTTCTCCGGGTAGGGAAGGAGCCCTTACCCCAAGTGAAGGAGTTCAAGTACCTCGGGATCTTGTTCGCAAGTGAGAGGACGATGGAGCGAGAGATCGGCCGGAGAATCGGAGCAGCTTTACCGCAACATTGTGACGAAAAGAAAGCTGAGCCAGAAGGCAAAGCTCTCGATCTACCGGTCGATCTTCGTTCCTACCCTCACCTATGGTCATGAAGGCTGGGTCATGACCAAAAGAACGAGATCACGGGTACAAGCGGCCAAAATGAGTTTTCTCAGACGAGTGGCTGGCATCTCCCTTAGAGATAGGGTGAGAAGCTCAGCCATCCGTGAGAGACTCGGAGTAGAGCCGCTGCTCCTTTGCGTTGAAAGGAGCCAGTTGAGGTGGTTTAGGCATCTAGTAAGGATGCCACCTGGGCGCCTCCCTAGGGAGGTATTCCAGGCACGTCCATCTGGGAGGGGACCCCGGGCAAGACCCAGGACTCGGTGGAGAGATTATATCTCCTCACTGGCCTGGGAATACCTCGGGATCCCCCAGTCGGAGCTGGTGGATGTGCCCTGGAAAAGGGGTTTGGGGTTCCCTGCTGTAGCTGCTGCCCCTGCGACCCGACTCCGGATAAGCGTTAGACGATGGATAGATGGAAAATACAGTAATACATTTAAAACATTATATTATGCTAAATTATACATACACATGACATTTTGCTATAAATAATAGTGTAAACTGAAGGAAATGCAACCCTGTTACTGAATGTCAACCCTGTTACTATAATTAGAGTAACAGGGTTGACATTCAGTAACAGGGTTGCATTTCAATGCTAATTTTAGCATTTACCTCAGGAATTAATGCTAGCTGCACAATGTAATGCTACTGTCAAGGAATGGACACACTTAGATATTTCACTAAAGAAAAATGTAACAGGGTTGCGTTAGTGTGAGTGCCACACTCCATCAAGAGTGAAAAGATTGGAAATATATTAAAAATAAAAGAGAGTACTTACCTTTGGTCTACCCATGGTGGTAGCACATGACTTGCTGATGTAATTTCCTCTGTGTCATGTGACTAACAGTTTTTTCACTTCCTTTGCCAAGCTAAAAAGGTTTTGGTAACAGGGTTGCAGCATGTTGTGGGACACACTTTCAGTGTAAAATTACTATTATTTAAAATATGTTTATGATTTAACAAATTGATTTTACCAATACAAGACACATATATTAATAGAATAATACTAAAAAAGTAAATAAAAACGTTATATTTGGTCACCAAGAAGCTGGGACAAGAGAAAAATGCTATTTTAGGGGTGTTTTTAGGGTGTTTGATAAATAATATTTTGAAACAACTTTTTCTGCAACTTCATATACATTTTGTCTCAAGACAAGTATATTTAACACAACAAGTGCATGGTTTAGCTTTTTGGGCATGGATTATTAGATTTTTTATAAGTGGGACATGAAATGTCCTCCAATTCTGGAATGACCCATGTGCATAAGCTAATTAAACTTTTTTAAGGTGTTCTAAAGATGAGTTACAAAATGTACATACCATGATACCAGTTATACTATTTACATGACAGCTGAATTGTTATTATCAATGTTTTGATAAATATAGAAAATAAATAAATATAATCAAAGACATATTCACATTTAATACAACAGTCCTCAACTGAATTTCTGTACACAACCAAACCTACCATTGTATCACAAAAACAATCCGTCTTGTTCAAAACCCCAGAAATGGTGAGTTCTCCATGGATTGGCTGTAGTCGCAGTCAGGTCGCTGTAGTCCTTTCCGGTAAAATCGTAAAGTCCACGTTTCCCAGAATGCTCTGCGGGCCGCTCACCCCTCATAGTTTTTGCATCCGGGTCTGAGCTTCCTTTTCCTCTGTGCCTAGACGCGATGAGGACTTAGGTTTTTCTGGACCTCAGAAAAATCCGAATCCATCCTTGAGAAAGGCACCATCAAACCTCGCTAAAATGACCGAGCAGATGACAGTGAGGGGTACCCTCAAGGGGCACAGTGGATGGGTCACCCAGATCGCCACGACGCCCCAGTATCCCGACATGATTCTGTCGGCGTCCCGAGGTGAGGCTTCCACCCGCCAGCTTCGCCAACATGGCTAGGTTAGCATTAGCCAGCAATCTGGTTTGCGGCTGTAACGTGTGACAAACTACAATGCTGCCGTGAGTGACACATGAAAGATATTCAAACAGTCACTAATGCATGTAATGTTATACCGTTTTTACTTCGACATAATCGGCTCGAACTTACGAGAAAGGCACCGGTTAGCCGTGCTAGCTAACACTATCTAGCGTCATCTGTAAATCAGTCTCCGATACCCATATTGCATCTGCGACACGTGTAATAACATACTAAGTGTAGTTAACGTTACATGCTTAAATGTGTGGATCTGCCAACTATCCGCTCCTAACTATAGTAGGGTTAGCCTGCTAACTGTTGACTAAATGAATTGACAGCTTACATTATAAATGCACAATGATAACATTGTGATGTTAATATCAGTTGTTAAAATACGAGTTAAAATGTATCCTGAATGTTTGTTTGTTTTCCAGACAAGTCTATCATCATGTGGAAGCTGACCCGTGATGAAACCAACTATGGCATCCCCCAGCGCTCCTTGTTGGGCCACTCTCACTTTGTGAGTGATGTGGTCATCTCCTCAGATGGACAGTTTGCCCTGTCCGGTGCCTGGGATGGGAGCCTCCGCCTGTGGGACCTCAGCACGTAAGTGCAGGGTAGTAGAACTGTTCAGTACTGGTCAGATGTCTTTGGGTTTAATGTGGTAAACTGTTTACTATATAAGGTTTATTTGTGTCCATGTGAAAGTTTATCAGGAAAGTGCTTTCATTGCTGAAAGGACTTTTGGGTCTATAACTGTTGAAAGAAAGTGTACCTTGGCCAAAGGAGTCATAAATAACTTGGGTCAAAATGAAAACGTTCAGGTTACTATCTGCCATCTTGGTCCATTCATTCTGACTCAGATCTGCATCTATCCTTTCTTAGTTCATTAATGGGTCATTCTGGATACAAACGAGCCTAGGTTGTGTGGCAAGATATTTGGTTGACTTGACTTTGCAGCAACATCATAGATCAACTTGGGTACATCTTAGTTGGGAAATATGGCTACTATCTCAAAGTCTTCAATTATACACAATGGGTTACAAAATATATCTTTGATTACCCATCTTATAATTTAATGATGTTACTTCAACTAAATGTGTTGATGGGAGTAATTGACCTAAAGATCTTACTTTCTACACAAAGTCTAATAACCAAATGTGTGCAGACACTGAAATTTGGTTTAAGAAAAGTCTTTACTCTTAAATGAGTGTAGCTTTTGGGAAAGGTTAACAGGTGTAACTGTATTTTAGACATGCTTCCTTTTTACTTCGGTGTCTTAAAATATAAAAAGTTTTGAGTTCTGAAATGTTTGTTTCCACAGTGGCACCACCACCCGCCAATTTGTTGGACACACCAAGGATGTGTTGAGCGTGGCCTTTTCGGCTGATAACCGCCAGATAGTGTCCGGCTCCCGGGACAAGACCATCAAGTTATGGAACACTCTTGGAGTCTGCAAGTACACCATCCAGGTGCGCTACTAACTGTTGTTAATGTCTAGTGAGGTCTCCTTCTGTCATTGGAACTAGATTTAAGTAATAGTTAATGGTTTTGAGCTACTATGAATTAGATCTTGAAACGTAGCAGTCTCTACTACTTGAATTTGGGGTTCTCTCAAATACTGTTCAAATTGATGTGAAATGGAAACATTCTGCTCACCCAGTCTCAATTGCGTTTCTTTTCTTTTTTTTTACAAGACTAGCTTGCTACATCAGTTAGTGTGATTTCCAGTATTGCCATTCTTTAATAGCACAAACCAATCACTGATGCTAGGTAATCAGACTCTAATATTGAGAATATGCACGTACCTCTTCAATTTGCAGGATGAAGGCCATTCTGAGTGGGCGTCTTGCGTGCGCTTTTCTCCCAACAGCAGCAACCCCATCATTGTCTCCTGCGGCTGGGACAGGATGGTCAAGGTATGTTCTTTATTTTATAACTACCCTTAGCTTTAGCCTTTGAGTTTTCCAACTGCAGCTTAAAAAACAAACTATGTAGTTTTTGTCCCGTGACTATTTAAAAAAAAAAAGGGGGGGGGGGGTGGTATGCATTATCTGACTTCTTCACTGATGAGAATATTTAGGTTGAGCACAACCCATACAGCTTTATGATGCTATTTATATGGCCATAGGTGTGATGTAGTCTTCCTATCCTTTGCTCCCAGGTATGGAACCTGGCCAACTGCAAGCTGAAGACCAACCACATTGGCCACATTGGCTACCTGAACACAGTGACTGTGTCTCCTGATGGCTCCCTGTGTGCATCCGGTGGAAAGGTAAGAAATAAACTTTGATTGTAGACTGTCACAGAATAGTTTTTGATCTATCCAACTATTTTGAACTCAACTGAAGCACCAGTTAAGTGCAGCTACAGGTTTCAGCAGTGATGAAAACTTCAAATGCATCTGTTTAACATTGATGATAAAGAGGCTGTTTCTGAGTGTTACCTGCACTTAAAAAGATCTGAAGATTTGTAAAAAATAAAATAAAAACTCCTTAACTGAGCATTGTGTAAAATCCTAGAAATCTACTATATTTATAAATATGGTTCTTGAATTGTATTGTCATTTCTTGTAGGACGGCCAGGCCATGCTGTGGGACCTGAATGAGGGCAAGCACCTCTACACCCTGGAAAGTGGTGACACCATCAGTGCCCTCTGCTTCAGCCCCAACCGTTACTGGCTGTGTGCCGCCGCTGGCCCCAGTATCAAGATCTGGGTAAAAGACTTGACCTTAAATGTCTCCCTCAGTCAATTATCCTTCTTTAAAGCTACAGTGTGAAGGGCGGTGATGAAACTTCCAATGCCAACTGTATTATTTGATGATAAAGAGGCTGTTTCTGAGCTCTAGCTGAGACCAATTTGTACATTGTGTAATTTTGATTTAACTTCAACTTCTTGTTGCTACTTCTGCGCAGTTACTCATTGCACTGCCTCTGTTTTCGTGTATAGGATCTGGAGGGCAAGATCATTGTGGATGAGCTGAGACAGGAAGTGATCAGCACAAACAGCAAGGCTGGACCCCCACAGTGTACTTGCCTGGCATGGTCTGCTGATGGACAGGTACAACATACTCGGCACTATAAGACCTTTCCAGTACAAATGTCTGGCTATCCCACTAAATGGTGGTTTTAGTGTTTAATCCCCAGTGATTATAAACATTCACATTTAACTCTGATGTCAAATGATGATATACCTGCAAATATGAGGGGGACTAGAATCAAACTTATTTGAATATTAATGTGCTAACTACAGGACTATTAAATGTATTATAATAATCAATGTAATCCATCTCTTTACAGACCCTGTTTGCTGGTTACACTGACAACCTGATCAGAGTGTGGCAGGTCACAATTGGAACTCGATAAGAACTTTTTGTCGAAGCTACTTTGAATAAAAGACTGTTTGAAAACATTGTGTTCCCTCTTGGTTTCAACACTGTCAATCAAGGACGCATAAAACGAGATGTTTATTGTGATGTGTTTTTTTTGTTTTTAACAATTTCATACACCTGTTTAAAAGCAGTACTGACAACAGTGCATTCCAGTCTTAACAGTTCATTAGAACACATTTCTGGCTGTAACTGAAACCTTTTGGAGGTATTCTGTGTATTCTTTCATAAGCACTTGTCTGAAGAAACTCTCAGACGTTGAGTTGCAACTGAGTGGTTTGTTATAGTTCTAGTCTTTGGACACAGGACACAGTTTTAATAAGAAGATGGC
This sequence comes from Cottoperca gobio, assembly GCF_900634415.1. NCBI lineage: Eukaryota > Metazoa > Chordata > Actinopteri > Perciformes > Bovichtidae > Cottoperca > Cottoperca gobio. The sequence continues at coordinate 14,531,402 of NC_041364.1, forward strand.
TGTATCAAATCAAATGTATGCACACATACAGTTTATATTAAGGAAGACATTTTATAAGCACAATTTTAGCGTCTTAGTAAGTATTCAGAAATCCTGACGTACACTGATTTTTCATGTTCTCTAAAAATGTCTGATCCCAAAAAGTTCTGTTTAATACTTGCCCAAACCAGCTTCCAAGAATTTAAACCAACCAGAGCAAATGTCATTACTTATGCTAAATGTAGTATTTGGACAGTTTGATCAAAGAAAGATTAAACCTTTAAAGTGAGAATCAGATATTTGTCAACACACTTAAATTGAAAAGAGTGCCTCCTTTTTGCATGCAAGAGCGTGAGTTTTTTGTTTTTTTTAATACACATTAAAAACTTGAGTAAGGGTAATACCTGTTTGAATTCAAAAGGGAAATTAATATTTACTGAGGCTGTGTCCCAATTCAGCGGCCGCGAAAAGTCTGTCCCATTTCGGAGACTCCTACAAATGCGTCCTTTTCCCGGCTTTGGAGGATATAACTGATGGATCCTCCACGGCTGCACGTATCCCAAGATTCATTGCGCGCCGGTGACGAGTTATTTTCTGATTAAACATGGCGTCCCTCGACCCAGAGGCGGCGAGTTGTAAATGTAAGTATTGGGTTTCGACTCATTTGAATAGCTAACAATACAAATGTTAAAAAAACCAAGGAACCTTAAAACATCACATTTTCGCTAAAGCGATTGGTTAAGTTACGGGACGTTAGTGGTGATGCTAGCTAAGCTAGCTGCTTGGAGCTGCTGTAATATGCAGCTTGACTGTCGGCATCCGACTTCAGTTACAGCCTTTTGATAGTAAAACTTTTAACAACTTTAATTTCAAACCGAAAAGTTTCAAATGTTGATTTATATTTTACATAGATTTTGGCGATTGTATAGATAAGTTATGCGTCATAATACGTACACAAATGGATTATGGTGAACACATTTAGACCGGTTCAACCCTGCTTGTTTTTCAGACAGTTGAATATCACTTGAAAAGTCCAGTGCAATCGTTGGGATTGATTATACATATTATATTATTTAGAATATGTGTACTTAATTTGCTACTTAGTCTGCTTTTGTTTAGTGCTGTATAGCCGAATTACTCTACAGTTTTGTTTTAGGGAGCAAAGAGCATACAGCGGCAGAATGAAAGCCTCTTCACTTGGGCAAATTGTTCTGCCAGCACACCATGGAAGTAAGGCAACAATATACCATTTGTCATATCGCCATTTGACTATTTTATACTTAAGGGTTTGACCATTTTATACTTAAGAGTCTGTCATGCTGCCCCCTTTTCCAATCTGCCTAAGTTTCCTGTGTAATAACATTATTCATAATTGTTTCTCTTTTCTCTTCTGATCTATGTGATAAGGACCATTTTGGAGAAAATGGGTCTGCAGGGGAAGGCCACTCCCCTGCAAGCAAAACAAAAATGGGACAATATAAAAAAGTTATACGAAGTATGTGTTTGTTTTACAAATTAATAAACACTTTTGTTGATATTTCTTAAGCTGCTGTTGTTTTTTTGTTTACTGCCATGATTGTTTTCCTCTGCCTCAGAATTGCAAGTATCCAGGGTCAGGAGAGAACGCTGCAACTTGGCCGTGGTTTGTCCTCATGGATGAGGTGTTGGGACAGAGGCATTCAACCCTGTCCTAATTGCCTCCATCCCTGAGGACACACCAGGGCCAAGTACAGCAGTGGGTGAGCAGGAGGAGGAGGAGGAGGAAAAGGAAGAAGAAAGACAACCAGGGCCAGTTAGGAGAAAGAGAAAGAAGAAAGATGAGCTGCTGGAGTTATTAAAGGTGGACATGAGGTGGAGGAGAGGAGAGCACAGGAGACCAGGGAGATGATTGACAGGCTCTTCTCTCTGCTGGAGAAACTTGTGGATGAAAAAATGTAAATTACTTTTAAAAAAGAAAAAAACAAGTGTGTGTATATATATATATATATATATATATATATATATATATATATATATATATATATAGTTTTTTTCATTTACATGTACTATAAATGAAAATTAATAAAAACTTAGCAACTGTCATTCGTTTTAGACAACGCCATCCTATCGATTGACCGGCATGGCTTGCCGTAGATTTGTAATGGTATCTTAGCAACCCAAACAGACAAGAATGAAGAGCAAGTAACCGCTAATGAACATTTTTAAATGATAAATATTTATTAAATGAACCAGAAAAACTAGATTTTAATGTAATCCCACTGTTACTAATGTATAGCTAATTGTTGTGTAACGTTAGGGTTGAGTTGATACGACTGACGGAAAGTATCGTAACTTTATTAGCTGAATGCTACAGATGCTCGTGTAGCATGCAGGGAAGGATGGACCAAACGTATCCTCGCATCTATGTGGAAAGAACTCTGGCCCTTATTAAACCAGATGCCATCCACAAAGCTAAGGAGATTGAGGACATTATCCTCAAAGCGGGCTTTATTATCTTGCAGGTTGGTTAAAATGTCTTGGAAAATACAGCGGTAACCGTAATACCATGAACGTCTGTAAACTATAGGATGTGCTATCTTTAGGGTGCGCTGTAACGTTATTGTGTCAGGAGGTGATTGACCCAACTAATGATTTCTAAGGAAATAGTTTTTGTGATTATCTTATCATAAACGGGTCATTTGTTTCTTCTCCATGTGTGTAAAGCCTGGCTGATACAGCTACATGATACAGATATACAATTATTTGCATAGCCTATATGTTGGCAGATATGTTACAAAACAATTGCAGTACAAAAATGCAAAATATATTTTTTGAGGCAACAGAGAAACAGAAAATATTTTATAGTTTGTCCACCAGAGAGCGCTAACAATGTCCTGCTCAGCACAAATCATGGTCACACTTTCTTGTCTGGTGGAGTGTAACTAAGTACATTTACTCAAGTAGGCCTACTGTACTTATGTACACTTTTGTCATACTTCTACTTTACTGGAGTACTTCCATTGTTATGCAACTTTATACTTCTAATCCACTACATCACAGAAGTAAACAAGGTACTTTTTACTCCACTACATTTATTTGACATGGTTACTTTTTACATAAGAAACATGCTTGCAGTATAGGCTACTAAACTTCTTATCTACCCAGTAGTATACAAAGTATCTGAAATTGTCTGCACATTGATGAACTACAAAATTAAAATGCTCTTACATGTATTAGTGACATAATATAATATTCTATAATAATATAACATTTTTTAAGGATCCATTTCTTTTTTATATTTAAAGTACATTTTGATGATAATACTTTTGATCTTTTACTTAACATTTTCAATTGAGGAGTTTTACATGAAATGGAATATTTCAGACCATGTTATTTCTACTATTTACTTAAGTAGGGGATCTGAGTAGTTCCACCACTATTTCTTAATAAGCACATTTAATTGTATTAGATCACATTTCACAGAAGTGTCCAATACTTTATTCCTGTGGCAGAAACGGAAGCTGCAGCTAAGTCCAGAGCAATGCAGTGACTTCTACGCAGACCAATATGGAAAGCTCTTCTTTCCCAGCTTGACTGCCTTCATGAGCTCTTGCCCCATCGTGGTCATGATTTTGGCCCGTGACAACGCCATCGCCCACTGGAAGTCCATTATAGGACCTGTCAACAGCATCAAGACCAGAGAAACTCATCCAGGGTGGTCAGTCTGTTAACTTTTTTGTTTATATATATAAAGTATGTTGGTATTTTTGTCTGAATCACTGCCTTAAAGGACACACTAACCAGGAATGTGATCCATCCCATGAAATCACGCTATTTAAGTTTCATCTACTGCTTCAAATGTTTGGTTAGAATCAAAGGTTGTCACAAATCAAACAGTTATTCAATATGAGAAGCACTTTACCCTTCTACAATGTAAGTTGTGTATGAGTGCCATGTAGTGAGTGAGTACATCCACATTTGGGTGTCACAATACTTCAATATTTCTGTAAGATCATGGCACCAATCTTTTGGTCAGACAGATTCAGACATGGAGTACTGTGTAGTAATAATAATAATAATAATAATAATAATAATAATAATAATAATAATTTGTACTGTTTAGAGTACATTTTCTATATGGTTTTGAAAAGGTATTCTCTATGGTCTTAGTACAGTGTGAATTCAGCTCACAATGCAAAACTTTGATCAAGCAGTAGTTTAGGTATTTGCACATACAGTAAATAATTGATTGAGATTCTAGCCTCTGACTATTCATAAAGTAATGTGGGTCATCCTATGACTTTTGTTATCAATATTAATTGTTTTTGCCTAATGTAGAGGGATACAGGTTTGCATTCATGACAACCCTAACACAGATATTTATATGAATGTGATGTATCCTCCCCCCCCCCCCCCCCAGCCTTAGAGCAAAATATGGCACTTCTGACCTCAAAAATGCACTCCATGGCAGCGAGTCATTTCATGCAGCTGAAAGAGAGATCAAATTCATGTTTCCAAACTGTAAGTAACAAACACAACCACACATACTGTTGTTGGCATAGAAATCTAGTATTGAACACTTACGATTGTGTACCCCTCATGCTTTCTCTCTGTAGCTGTAATCGAGCCTTTTCCCTCAAGAGAAGCCACAGAAGAATACCTGAGCAGGTCTGTAAACCCAACTCTGCTACATGGACTGACTGAGCTCTGCAAGAACAAGCCACTCAACCCCTGTGTAAGTATTCGATGCTCAATATTTGAAGATATACAGTTATTCACTAGCCACTTATTTATTGCTGTTGACATGTTGTTTGCTGGTGTCTTTAGTCCCTGAAACATCTTACTCCGTCATCTTGCACTTTTGTCTTCAATAGATTTGGCTTGCTGACTGGCTGATCAACAACAATCCAAACAAGCCTCAAATTTGTGATGGAGCCATTGTTGAAGCAGAATGACAACAGGGAAAAAAGAGGGACAAATACATAATTTCCGACAATGTTACTTTTTAAACAAACGTACGTTCAGTACCATGATGAAATAAAATGTCTTTTCAGCACTAATAATTTGTTATGTTTGTTTCTGTTAAAGTTGGCCTTAACCATTTGTAGTTCCTTTAACAATTCTTTAAAGGGTGTGACTTCATTCCTGAATTTACAAAACCAAAATTAAAATTTAGCAGGTTTACATAGGAACACTAACAACTGCTCCTAATCATTCAATACATCAAAAATCTCTGATTGTTTTTATTTCTTTAACAAAGCACCCCATTCGACCAGTATCATATCATTTTGAAGTATGTAGTAAATCAGACAGTGGGTTAAAAAGTATGCATTTGATTTAGTGAGCATGATTGCACTGAATGAATTGGACGAGGTGTATGACCTGTGTTCAGATTAACGATGTTGGACTGAACACTCATACAACTCATACAAGACATGTTCTGGTCTACTTGCTTTTAACAACAGCTTCATTTCATGTTGCTCCTCTGGAACTGGTTTACAAACACAAAAGTTTTTGTCGGCTGTCTAACAAATATGTTACTGAATGAATGTCGATGGCTTCAGTTGATCAAATGGGCATTACTGTAATAATGCCCATTTACAGCAGTTTGCATGTTAGCTAACACATTGATTATGGACAATAATTTCAATGACTATTGTAACTGTAGTAGCCTTTTATTTAAATGATTAAGACATGGCTTGATGTGTCAGTCTCTAAATGCCATTTGACTATAGGTTATTAGGTCTGCAGTATGTGACTATGTTTGTAGCTTTGTATGTATGTGGTTCCTAACTTGTTGTGTAGACAGAGGGCTGCTGGTTATTGGATAGGTTCGGTCCCGGGCGATGATAAAAATAGATGGGTGGAGGATATGTCAAGTGAATTTTTCTTTATCAAACCAAACATGCCACTTAATATCAAGCTGTCCCAACTCACAATCTCTCATTAATTACCAGAGTTTAATCAACACCTCTCTGACATGTCCCAACAAAAACTGTATATAAACTGAACAAAATCGTGTTAACTGTGAACCTATTTGATTATGTATTTGATTTCGTCATTAAAGTGGTGTCTGTTATTTTTTCCAGCCCATGCCATGTTTCATAACTTGCACAGTAGTACTGCAAGAAAGTCACCTTTAGCCTATATGTGTCCATGAACACAGCTAGAAAGGCTGGATGGTAGCTCTCTATGTGTTTATTATACTTTTGAATGTTAATTGTATATATGACCGAGGCTACATTTTGAAAAAAAATTCACACCACCCAGTCATATTTTACGACTTGACTACTGTTGCATTTGACTACATTTCTATAAGATTCTGAACAAAAAGTCGTGCAAATCAGACACATTATAACAGTAACGCTTTGAAACACCATTCAACTCAACAATAGTACAGCGAGTAAGAGCAATTCATAAATATTTTTTAAATGCCGGCAGTGAACAACTCTTTTTCATGAGACGCAGAAAGGGTACTCGGAGTTCCTTCCTGTGTGTTAAGGGCGTGAACATCTTCTGTGAAACGAATAGGTCGTGTATGTAATTGGTCGGCGCCATGAATGGCAGCAGTAATCATCCAATGAAATAGCTTCTTTGCAGAAATGGCGTTTTTTTGCTGCCGGTTCTAGAAAACCAACCACGAGTTGTCGTCGTGTGGGAGAATCCATCTTGAAGAGAGCTCTCCGGTTGTGTTACCAGTAAGCAGGTTTTTGCTACTTCTGTAGCGTTGGTTTTTTTCCATTATATTGTCACGTAAGTAACCTGATTGTTGTAGTATTTTCGGGTTTCTGGTAAATGTAGATGGAATATCTGTAATTATTAGAAAATATAGGCCTGTAGTGCGGCTAGCACGGCCTCTGCATTACGTAACTGCGAATTTGAGTTGTCCAACCCAGGCTGGCTTTATCAGCGTGATGCAGATAGTTACACTGTTTCTAATCTTTAACTCCACCAGTTTCCATGCTGTATGGTTACTGTGTTGTGTAAGTGAAAGTTACTTTGTTGCCAATTTCCTGGCGCTCTGCTACAATTACTGCTCTATGAATGTATGGAGCGCGATTGTGCCGGCCAAAATGGTGGGAAATGCATGCATTGGCACCATGTAAATGGCGAAGCAGGCACGGCATGAGGGGTTATATAATCACCTTGATTTAGTTAAACTTGAACATTTTTCTTTTGGGTTTAGGTTTAATAGTGCAAAATGTCTGAGACAGAGCAGCAGTATATGGAAACATCGGAAAACGGACACGAAGTCGACGATGATTTTAACGGAGCCGACAACACCGAAGAGGGAAACGAGGAAAGCGCCGCGAATGACTGCGGAGAGGAGGAGGAGGAGGCAGAGGTAGAGGCACAGGGAGAGGGAGAGGGCGCAGGCCCTGACGCCGACGGGAATTCGCAAAACGGTGGCACAGAGGGCGGCCAGATCGACGCCAGCAAAGGCGAGGAGGATGCAGGGTGAGTTGAAAAATAGCGTGATGGGATTTTTTTGTGAAACCAACATTTATTATAAGCACTCGTGGTTTTCCATGTTTCTTTGTTCAACCGGCCTTTGTTGGCGCCATATGCAGAGCGGAGGGGGGGGATGGGCGCCTGAGCAGGGATCAAATCTAGCATGCATTGACTCACAAGAAGCTATTGATATGATTAATCTGATTTGGTCGATGTTAGAGCGATTTTCAGTTTATTGAATTAATGTTGTAAATCAACTTTAAGCTATAGCAGCTGTAGCCTGCCTCCCTATGTCATTGGGTCAACAGATGTTCTGGAACAGTGTGTACATTTACACCCCCTTCGTGCCCAACACCACCCCCTCCGCCATATATGAAGTTGCAGTAACATGGCCGCATGTAATGCTAAACATGACCCTTTCTGTGCTCAGGAAAATGTTTGTTGGAGGTCTCAGCTGGGAAACAAGCAAGAAGGATCTTAAAGATTACTTCAATAAATTTGGTGAGGTGACAGACTGCACCATAAAGATGGACCAGCAGACGGGACGGTCTAGAGGATTTGGCTTCATTCTCTTTAAAGATGCAGTAGCTGTAGAAAAGGTGAGTGGGGAGCAATTATGCTTGTGCCAAAGTGACTGTTTCAAAACAGGACACCTTTTTAAAAAACGTTTCCTGTGATTTTGTAGGTTCTTGAACAGAAGGAACACAGGCTAGATGGCAGAGTAATTGACCCCAAGAAGGCCATGGCCATGAAGAAGGATCCAGTCAAGAAAATCTTTGTGGGTGGCCTTAACCCTGACACTTCAAAGGAAGTCATTCAGGAGTACTTCGGGACCTTTGGAGAGGTATGGGCTTGAACAGATTTGTGTCAGTTTATTAATGAATTGGATGTAGGAAATGTTGGCTGCTTCAAAGCTAGTTTTTGTCTTCTGTAGGTTGAGACAATTGAGCTTCCACAAGATCCAAAGACAGAAAAGAGGAGGGGATTCGTATTCATCACATATAAAGAAGAGACTCCTGTCAAGAAGGTTATGGAGAAGAAATACCACAATGTCGGTGGAAGCAAGGTAATGGCATACCACACATTCTGCACACAGGTGAAATTGGGTATGATGTACTCACTTTAAAGAAGAAATTCAAAGGTCACGTCACACTGCAATGTAATGTGCTCTTTATGGTGTTCCAGTGTGAAATTAAAATAGCCCAACCCAAAGAAGTCTACCAGCAGCAGCAGTATGGTGCCCGTGCATACGGTGGAGGAGGACGTGGCAGGGGCCGTGGAGGTAAGCACCACTTTGTGTGTATACCAGCAAAATGTTTTAAACTATACTCAACATTAGACTTTAAAATTGTGCTGAGTAAGTGCATGGGTCCTGTGTGATGAGTTGTGACAAAGGCCTCACCTGTTGTTTCTAGGCCAGGGCCAGAACTGGAATCAAGGTTACAACAACTACTGGAACCAGGGATACAACCAGAACTACTACGGACAGCAAGGCTACGGATATGGCGGCTACGGCAACTATGACTACTCTGCTGGTTATTACGGCTATGGGGGTGGCTACGATTACAGTAAGCGATAAGTGCCCCCCGGGAAAGAAAAAAGAATGAGAGAAACTTTATTTTCTTGGTCCTCCTTGTTGTACAGAAGAACTCAGTCCCTTTTTCTCTTGTCCTCCAGACCAGGGCAATACAAGCTATGGGAAAACTCCAAGACGTGGAGGCCACCAGAGTAGCTACAAGCCATACTGATCACACGTAGTGCAGGTATGCATTTTTGCATCATCCGTGGTAGTATGAGAACATAGCTGTAACCATTGGTGCCTTTTTGACCCCAAAGATCTCCATCTACTCTAAATCCATTCAAGCATTGTGGTGGGGTTAGGGTAGACTGTGTTGTGGGGTCTGTGATCATTAAAGATGGATTCATTCCACCTGTCAGCCATCTTAAGATGCATCTCTACTACTTGATCAATAAGGGTTGAGTTGGTGGTGGTTGAGAACAGGAATAAGGACCGTTTCACCTTTCACCAGGGTGCTAGGTGTAATAGTTAGCGGTCGTGCCCCCTCCCCCCCCCCCAAAGTGTGTCTGTCCATTCACTGACCTGTCAAAACTCATTCATGCACTTGTCTGTCTTTGTGTAACTGCATGCCATATTTGGTTTATTCTCAGTAACGTTAAGCACCGTGTTTTTCTCTTAAGGTCTAAAGTAAATAAGAAAAAGAGATCCATGGTCTGACCACAACCAACATGGGCTCTGGCTTTTCCTTTGGAGTTGGCAGAAATTTGGACTCATGCTCCATTTGTACAGATCAAGTGAGGAACTGGGGAAGCAAATGTCACTTTTCCACTTTTTATTTTATATTGTTTTGTGTCCATTTACATTTCCAGTGATGGAAGTGTTATTTTTACTGTACTTTTTGGTACCTTTTTGAATCTAATGTATTGTATGGTTGTATTTTTACATGTCTACTGGATTTGCAGATGAGCAGGAGCGAGAGCTTTTAAAGCTCACAAATAAAACACGTTTTTTTTCTTTATTTTTTTTCTTTTGGTGTTTCTAGATCTTTAGTTATTTTTCTCCCATGCTGAATGTTGGATGCGAGTTGCATGGCTTCAGATGTGGGGTGAGGCAAAATAAGGGATTTAAACTAATCAAAGGGTTCATTGTAAGCGTATCAAGTGAATGTTTGCAGATGGCCTAGTAGACGAAGACAACCAGCATCTTATTTTTTTTGCTTTTAAGGAGATTCTTCCCCCATCATGTCTGCAATTTTAAGTGGCTTTAATAGTGTTATTCAGCTGAACGCAAGCCTGTTAATGTAAGAGGGTACTCCCTCTCTCACTGGATACTCATTCCTCTAGTGTCTTGGGCAAATTGGTAGAAATAAACTTTTGGTTTATATTACACATGGATCCTTTTGTTATTATTTGTAAAGTTAATGTTAAATGTTTTGTACTGTTAAATGGCTTGCTTGTTTTGTCTTGAGTAATGTTAACATCTCTACGGATGCCTCTTTGGAAAGATGTGGGCGAGAGCTTCACTACCTGCACGATAACTGGCTGAGTGTTATACCGACCCCACTATATGTGAAACTACAATACTTAAGCATTTTTATAAATGTGACCAGGAGTTAAAGATAGTGGTCTGGTAAGTGCTTCTCTCAACCATATTGTGTATTGAGAACATGTTGCTGATCAGTGTTGTAAACTGGGACTAGCTATTTTTTAAATATTGCTAATGTGGGTAAAAGACACGTAAGTCAGAAGAAAAAAAAAATGCTTACTGTTTATTAGTTTCTTGATATAACAAAAATCTTTATGGGAAGATTCAGGTGATGCTGAGCTGGTATCACTTTGAATGTGTTGACCTCCGATTGGCTGGGGTTCCTCTCATTCTACTAAAGTGATTCCTTTTTATAATGTCACTGAACACCTGGGGAGAACAAAAACAGGTTAAAGACAAACTTTAAGGATGCATGGCTTTAGTCAGCTGACTACCATTTAAACTACTGCCACCGCTTTGATATTTCATAGACATAAGCTTTCATACAAAAATCTACTGGTAGACATTTATGAGCAAGACTTTGTTTAGTCTATTTCAAAAACATCCCCACAGTGATCAGTGTTGAGTGGATGATGGCAACATGTTCTGCTCAGTGAAATGAATGAACTTGTTTGATCTACTGGAACCTCAAGTATAGACATTCACATCTCTACCTCTGAACTTTATGAATGTGACCATCTGACGATGTCTGATGCAATTAAAAGTTTTTCTACAGGTTTAACAAACCATAGATGTCTTCCTTTTCCAGTTTAAATGTCACTGGCTTCCATGTCTGAGAACAAACAAATTGAACATGTTATTCTACATTTAAATGTGTGGTTTAAGTCTTTAGGCATCTTTCAGTGTTAACTAGATTCATACTGGCAAACAACCCTGTAGTAACAGCTGTAGGTTAGATGTGTTTGTGTAACTAACCTATGAGGATGCGGTCAATACTTTTAACTGCCAGTTCAGCGTCCTCCATAGTGAAACACATAGGCGGTTTAAACTTTACAACGTTTTCCCAGGGGCCATCTGTACTGACACAGATGTTATCATCCTCTTTTAACCTAATGGAAAAGGCACATGGAGTTAAATTCTTAACACCATTCGGTAGAGACAGACAGTGTGTATACAAGAAGATCAACTTCAAGGTAGTCTTATTTTAACTGCAAAACTATAACCATTAAATGCTGTATTGGACTCAAGTCTGGTACCTCTTCACCACCAATGCTGCTGCTTCTGTAGCAGGAGTCTTCTGCTCTCTGTCTGTAACCAGCTCAAGACCCACAAACAGTCCCACACCTCTAAAAATAAATGGAAAAAAACATGGAGTTGAAGGGGTTACAACTTTTGATTTTCAGAACAGGTCGTCCCTGCATAACTATAATTTAGGTGAAGACTGATAATGTGAAAATAACTTAATTTTCATATGAATATAGCCCATTTGTTTTGAGAAGACAATTATTTTTGACAACAGTAATATTTGATTTGGTTAATCATATACATGTTTTGCAAGGTAGCTCAAAGCCTCCGATGGGTTTGTCTTCAGAGTAAGTTGCTGTTTTACAAGCTCAAATCTGGAAAAACAAGTGCCATATATAGGTCTTTTTCGCGGAAGACATTTTCCGATCTCAGAAGAAAAGCACAGCTGTTAATAAAACTCATAACACCTGTGCTTTTCCTACATAGATAAATAAGTCAAACGGTCTGCTGTGAACATAGATCTGTAATCATTTGAAACCCAATAGTTTCTTTACAATTTAAGTAATTTTATTAAATGCACGCTGTATCTCCAATGTGATGGCGCATATCCACACAACTCAAGCCTGAGCACTCACCCAGAAAAATGAGTACAGTCCAATAAATTGTTCCCCGACAGCATGGTACAAGCTCAAACTGTCCTGACGAGGTCTAATCAGCTAGGGAAACACCTGTGTAGATGTACCATTAGACATCAATTAAGGCTTTTCATAAATTGTTCAAATCTGATTTAATCCTATGGACTCTTGAGAAATAAATAGCACTGGCCTTTTTGAATTTGAAGAACACTAGTCACTGCATCCTTACCTGACATCGCCAATTATTTGATGTCGTGTCTGTAGCTGTGAGAGCAGATCTTTAAGATGTGCTCCCACCCTGGTGGCGTTTCCTCTTAAGTCCTCTTTCTCTATCACATCAAGTACTGCAAGGCCTATTGCACAGGACACTGGATTCCCTCCGAACTGCATAACGTTAGAAACAAACAAAAAAATGTTCATCTTAATATAGTGCATGCTTTGAGAGAGGAAGTTCAAACAGATTTCCACAGAAATATTTTTATATTAGAAATATATTTGCTTAAAAGCTGAGATTTGTTAGCAAATTACTTTAGGCATTCTAATTAATGAATGTTTTTTGCAGCAGCGTAGTGGTAAATTAAAAGGGGTTTAAAGGGTCGTCAAACAGTCAATGGTTATAACCACCAAGAGAAAAAAATAATAAATGCATTTGGAAAACATAACTTTAAACATTTTACTTTAAAGACATGTGTAACTGACATCCATTTAGTAATAATAGTACACGTAATATGATATCACGTTATACTCAGAATGTCATGATTTACGTATACGGCTATACGCTTCCTGGCTGTCTTTACAGCTGGGAAAAACTGTAGGTACCAACTTGCAGGTAAATGTATTCATATTGTGTTGAGGCTACTGCATAGTCACCGTATTGAAGTACTCCACTCTGTTGGCTGTGAAAGCTCCAGCTATCTCCACAGTGGTTGCCACACATGCCAGGGGATGCCCATTGCCCATCGGTTTACCCATGGTCACTATGTCGGGACAAAAACCCTCCCCCTGCAGCTGGAAAGCCCAGAAGTGACTTCCCACACGTCCAAAGCCTGTCTGCACCTCGTCTGCCACAAACACTCCACCAGCTGAGCGCACATATCTGTGGGAGATGCACCGTGTCACCCCTATTGTACATGTGACTGAGCAAAAACAGAATCTGAAAAGTGAGTCAACACCACTCACTCTGCAACATTAGTCGAGTATCCTTGAGGCAAGATTATTTGTCCTCCAACACTTGGCAATGATTCCGCAAAGAAGGCAGAGATCTATTGGGAAAATGCAATAAATAAGTCATAAAAATACATGTCATGCATTAGTCATGTTTATTACAGCATTATACATTAAATGCATAACATAAAGTGTTATTCAGGCTGCATGAAACTGTTAAAGTGTACCTTACGGCCTTTCCTGTGCACTTCCTCTATTAGGTCTTTTACTGTATCAGCGTATGCTTCACCGGGGTTGGGGTGATCCTCTCTGTATATGCCTCTGTAGGTGTCTGGTAAGGGTGCCTAGGAGGATGAAACATATTCTTTCAGATATCCACTGTTGGTCAGCAGTTTGTGTAATGATGGTCATATGAATTTACACACCACATGAACCCATTCTTTCTGGCCTGCCAGCTTCCGGAACTTGTAAGGACTAATGTCGATGAGGGACATTAGATGCCCATGGTATGCACTGGTATAAAAGGAGAGTTCAATGTAATTGATAAGCAAGTGTACTGTCAGAGGGTGAATGAGTTGCAATAGAACAGAATACTTACTGGTCAAGCACAATTACGTCCTCATGTTGAGTATACTGCTGTGCCAAGCGTAGGGCAAGATCATTGGCCTCTGAACTGTCAATAGAGTCAACAGGGTCAAAAGATGTAAAATCACTGCAATGGTAATTCAGGAAAAACATCCTGTGGGGGTGGGGGTGTATTACTTACCCAGAGTTAACAAAGTAGAAGACACACAGTTTCTCAGGCAGGGTGGCAGCCAGGCGCTCTGCATACATCACTATGTTGTCGTGCAGGAATCGTGCATTTGTGTTCAGGAGGTCCATTTGTGCTGCTGCAGCTTTTGTAATACTGGGGTGACAGTGGCCCACTAAGATAAGATAGAACTTTATTAATCCATAGAGAAAGTATTGTGCTCAGAAATTACAACGACATAAGAATAAAAACGTAACAAGTAGGCTAAAACTAACACTGGAACCTAATAGAACAACAGTAAAAGTAAGTAAAATAAGTAAAAATGTAGTAAAATAAGTCAACCAAAATACTATTGCACATGATATTGAAAGTAATATTGTACACAAAAGGAATCATATTGTTTGTGTTACTAACACATAAAACGCTTTGACATTAGTAGACACACAAGAGTGTAATATACTGTGTTTTATGAAGGCAATAAAAGGACTATGCCCTGGATGATGTTTTACCAATGTTTTACCATGGTGAACGTTGCTGATGCAGTCCAGAAAGCGCTTGCCATTTTCATCGAATAGATACTGGCCTCTTGCTTTCACTATTTTCACAGGGTCATCTGAATAGAATAGTCTACATGACTGCCTGTAATCGAAGAAAAATACTAGGTGTCACTAACTTTCGTGCACTCACTGCACAGCAGCAGTGTGCACCAATGTGTACCATTGTATTCCACCTTCCATTTTTTTTAAATCACACAATACCAGCTAGTTTCACTTTTACATACCCGATTAATTTCTCTCTCATAGCGAGAGTTTCTTCTTTCCTGAGTTTTTCAAGTGTCATATTCTCTTTAGGCTCTCTCTGTGTAACCACGATTACTGAGGCAATGAACATAAAACTGTGCAACGACACTCAAGCGCAGTACGTTAGTTATGAAATTGTTTTGCTAAGTCTTGACTATAGGACAACCACTACGCATGCGTTCACGGTAAACTTGGGTTCACCAGTTTAAGCATTATGCAAATGAGTGTATATTTCTAAATCAAATATGGGTTGGCTTTTTTAATTTGGTAGGTATTATATTATTCCATATTTATTAGGAAAATAATACGTTTATTTTTTCGCTAAGACAGTTTTTTATGCTGTCGCTTTATTTAGAGGGACCCAACTCTGGGGCAGTAAACGGGACAGAGACTTCCAAATAAATGCAACATATGTTGCAAAAAAATGCAGTTTCAATTGGGAACACGTAATAAAAATCATGTTGACAAGGTATGCACTGTATGTGAATTGTGAGGTTTCCTCAAATTGCGATTTTTAGTTGCGATTAGTGTATTCAAAATACCTCTGTATTGGTACGGTCCAAATGCTATAAATACTCCACTAAACGGCTCTCTATCCGGTGCACTGTGTGCAGCTTCGGTTGCTAAGGAACCATTGAATGCAGGTAATACATCAGGACAGCTGTAGCATGCTAGCTGCAAACAGACTGCGTAACTAAGCTAATGCTACTACTAATTTAGTTATACATTATCGTTCCAACCATTAAATGTATTAACGCCCTTTTTCATATTATAGTCTAAACGAATCATGGCTACATTCGCGTACAATGACAAGCCTTTAACCCGTAGCAGAGAAACCGAATGTGAGCAAACTAACGCTAGTAACGTTAGTCAGGACGCTTGTTATCAGCTAGCTAACAGCTAACACTAATAGTGTTTCACGGGCTGCATCGTGTTGCTGAGCTAGCTTACTATCTTTGCTCACCAGTAAAAGTCGGTATCCGATTTAGGCAGTTAATATAGCCCAATGTTAAGTTCTACATTGTCATTGACAAACGGTTGTACTGCAGCTAATGTTGGGGATAACGTTATAGGCTTTTAATTGGCTAATACAAACGTGTTTTGTAGAGAAGGGCAAGCTGCACAACACTGTCTTAAACTTATGTGTTGGTGTGCATGTTCGTAAAGACAGAAAGTGTCTTAACTAATAGTCTTAATAGATAGTTTTTTTGCTACACTGATGTCTCACTATTCGTTTTGAGAATATAATGTATAATTAATTTGTAGGAACGTTAAGTTCGTAGCCAACATTGTAAAGTTATGTTAAAGTTTTTGAATTAGCGGGTGGTTGACAGCAGTGGTCCTGGCTGTTTATGAGAAAATTGAGTCTGTAGGGTGAAGAGCTTTTATCATTGGCTGCTGCTACTGGATGAAGTTCAGCCTGTGTGCCCCTGTGCCGGCGAACGAGCATGTCTTCTGGCATGTGGAACTAGGCTAGCAATGTAGCACCATATTTGCCACAAGGAGGAAGGCCCTGGAGGCCACATCTGACTGACTACAGCAAGTGTTGAAACAAAGTCTCTTCAATGAGAGTGACTCCTCATATTATGAAGCGTTTTAATTAAGATCAGAGACTAAATATTAAAGTTGATACAGTTAAATGGTAAGTTTCATTATGTTGTATCATGTCTGGTTTGGATGTCAGCATTACCTACTCTATATGGTGGGTGCCTTGCACTTCAATGAGTAGTGCAAAAGCTAAAAGGCCATGTTACATTTTAATGCACTGGGTAAAGTATATATTGGTTTTCAGTTTGAGATGTACATTTCTGTGCTGTGCACAAGTTTGCTGGGAAGGGTTTGCTGGTTACTTTTTAAAGACTTTTTTGGACTGAGTAAACATTAGATCATAAAAGCTAATTCAATGCTATTTGTATGGAAAGAGAAATGTCAGGGGAATGTGTGTAATGAAATGGACACAGGTTCGTTGCCCTCTGCCTTCTTGGTACATCACACCATTTTGGCCTTGCCATGGTAATATAAGCCCTCGAGACCTGGTCACTGTTCTTTTGTCCCCCTTGCAAAGATACTATGGCATGCTTCCAACCCCTATCCCCATTCATTTTTCACACACTTCCCCCATCCCTTCCCTTTTTTCGCTCTCCCTCCCCCTTCCATTCACTTAACAACTCTTGTCATTTGTGTTTATTGGACTCCACTGACTTTGATTGCCATAGTATTGCCCCAAAGGTTTTCACTTTGGGAATACTACCGTTTGTAGTCTCAATTAGAAACAGTCATGTTCACTGTGCATGATGGAATGTGAAGTGTTTATTTGTGCTGGGTCTACTCTCGTCCATGTGTGCTCTCTGCCTTTTGTGAACATGAACTTCTGCCTTTCATGTTTGAATGATTCGGCATGTAGATCCCTACCTGGATCTTGTCTAGTAATGTATATGTGGTCAGTATTTGGATTTATTCAGGCATTCTGTTTATCTTTTTATGTGGGATTTTACGCAGTAGAATTTCCATTTCCCTTTAGAACAGGAAATTCCCCATTAGCAGATTTTACACTTCTATCCAAGGCCTGATTGATCTGTCTAGCAATTTATTGGTTTCTGTTTAACGAAGTGCCTTCGTTTTAATGTGTGTGTGACCAGTTTCAGTTACTAATTGATGTTGTTTCATAAGAATCCCTTCTTGTCTGTCCCTCTAGGTGGCTTGAAAATGATGGTGGCATAGTGAGAAAACAGTTAATTCTGGCTGGTTGAGGTGTGGAGGGGACACCACAAACCACGCCAGGATTCTGACTAATACAATTTCCAATTGCCCTCAGTAAATCTCCTCATCTCCATGTCTATCCCTGGATTGTAGCTACAAATATGGTGACGCTTATTACAGAGCAGCTCCGTAAGCAGAGTTTGGAAGAGCCTTATTACAAGGCTTTCTCATTTAATGTAAATGTGGTGAGTTTAATGCAAAACTAAATATTTTTGTTTGTCTTTTCAGTGATCAACTTAGTTTCATTGGTTCTGTTTTGGAATTTTAAGTTGTGTTTTTGTTTCAGTCATTACCTGCAGTGGGATCCAGTCCCACTGTCTCATGGAGTGCTTGTAGGTCATCACAAGGTAAGTGCATTGAATTAAATACAGTATTTTCAATTTTGATGTGGAAATCTGTCTCATGTTTATATCCTTTTCGCATGTTCAGAAAACCACACCGCTACACACCCATCATCCAAAGCCAACCGTCTGGATGATTCCTGTGCACTAGACTCCCCATGGCCTCGTTCTCAATCTGGAGAACTTCTCCAGAGACCAGAGGTTTCTTTTACAAACAATGCTGTCCAAAGCTCAACTCCTCCACCACCTCAAAAACGCCACTGCCGGTCCCTCTCTGTTCCAGAGGACCTGTCTCGGTGTCGCTCCACCTGGCATCCTAGAGCATCCAAGGTTTGGACCCCAGTTAAACGTGGCTGCCAATGTGGAGGAGCATCTAGCTCAAGCTCTGGAGCCAGCTCGTTGCCACTTTGTGGTCCCAGTTCCTCTTTCCCCTCTTCCTCCCTACACTCATCTTCTAGCCCAACCTTCTTTAGCTTATCACTGTCCTCTGACTCTCCACTACCATGGAGCTTCTCATGGGACCCCTGTGACAAACTGAAAGGAGCTTGTTCTGCCTCCTTTGCTACGCCTTCCTCCTGCTCTTCCTCACCAGCCCCCCTGGTTTCTCATTCAATGCTGCAGCGCCGCTTCTCCCTCTCACCTGTGCATATTCAGGATGCCTCCGTGGTGCTCCTACCCCCCCAGCCCTCTCCTGCTTCTGCTCTGACATATGGATGTTCTGGCATGGAACACCCAGCCCTGTCTCCATCTCCCACTTCAGCCTGCAGCACACCATCCTACTCTCGGCGCAACCTACACCCAGCTCTGCCGCGATGCCACTCGCAGCCCTGTGACATGCGCAAACCTCGCTTGAAGAGGCGGCATGACCCAGATATTCTGCCCTGCCCCAGGCCAGGACTTGACTTCAGCAAAATGACACAGGTGAGCAACGCTGTCAGGTAGGTAGTTTCTGTTCATCGCATCATATTGATGCATATTAATGGTATCCGTAAGGAATCAGCAGGCTTGGGTTGACTTGTGCCCATGTTTTCTGTCCTCTTGATCTTGGCGGTCAAATAGTATGCCTCTGGTAGCACCCCAGCCCCCAAAATCCAGTACAGCTAAGCATTTCCATAAACTTGTCTCAGGCACATCAGTGCAGTCAGGATTGGGTTCTTGGCTGTTTTTGGTGCAGGCAATTTTACCCAATTGGCAATAAAAGTCACTACATGAGTCTCTTAAGCTGGTTACAACTGCCTAGTAAACAACTTACCCCGGTGCCTTGATCTGAGCAGAAGTCAAAGGTTCTCTTGGCAAAATTGTTAAATGCAGACTTTTTCTGACACTGAGGGGACCTACCTTTTTTTTTTTATAATTTTTTTTTTTTATATTCCCTTTTGGGTGGAGATGTATGAAGCTGAACATTTGGCAATGAGAATTAGACTGGGGCCCCATTTTTAAGTGAAGTGTTTTGCCACATGTTTAATAATGATTAAAATTTATATAGCACACTTTTAAATGTGAAATCTCTAGGTGCTTCACATAAATCATAGTACGGGCTTAAAAACTGGTCAATTACACCAAAAAACTATTTGATAAGGGTTAAAATGGGGATAAATAAAAGTTTAAAATCAAACCTGTAAGACACTAAATTATTTGGGTAAATGCTTGAATTGTGACAACGTGATAATCATGACTCTTCTTTCCTGTGTAGATTGGTAATCACAAGAGCCTAGTGTGTGGTACAGGTGGCTGTATACCTCCAGCATCTTCCCAGGTAGAGCAGCGCTCAGCCTTCTCCTCTGCAGAGTATCTGGGACGAGCCAGCATTGGGCCACTAAGTGAAAGTGAAGAAGAGGAGGATGAACGAACAAGGACTGCAATAGATGAAGGGCCAAAGATTGTTTTTGAAAGAGACTGCACAGAACTTGACTTGAACCTTATAGAAGAGAACTGACCACTCCTTGGTGCTCTGAGTATGATTACTGCATTCATAACTATGTTAAGCACACCTGTAGGCTTTGTGCGCTTTTCTGGCAGAGTCCTTGGGAACATGCTGCCTTCCTAAAGGCATATGTCCAGAGTTTATAATCAAGAACCAAGCAATTAGAAGCTAATATCAAATTACAATCTCATGATTGTAACACATGAGCTAGTTCACTATTCTACATTTCACAACAATGTCACAGTGCCTGCCTATTTTACAGTCCATAGGGAAATGTGCATGAGCAAATAAGCTAATTTTCATACATACCAAGTTTTGACTAATATTTCATATTGATAAAAGTCCTAATTTGTGTTATCATTGGTAAGCATCTTGATATCCTCATCAAAGAATACTGTATACTAGAGTAAACAAAATGTGCTTAATATTTCCTCGCAAGTTATTTTAATACACATTAAAAGTCACTTAATGGACTGGAGGGAAGCACTTTCCTCAGTGCCCCATCAGATACTGGTGTAGTTTTATTTTTTTTTTGGATTTCTAAATTTCAGATGTTTGAGCTGTGACAAATGCACACAGGTCCAAATAATATTTGAGTAGCCCAAACAACATCACAATACTGATATGTGTGTGTGTGTGTATATACATATCCACACTCGTATATTAAAAGGGATACATTCCAGGAATTCACTACTGTTCCCTCGCAGACTCTAAAGACACGTCTACTTGTACTGCTGTTCTGTCATTGATTTAGTTTTTCCTTTTTAGAGAAACTACATCATCAGAGGGAAAATGTTCTTGTAATAGTTGAGGGGATGGCTCCCCCTTTTTTTCATATATTTGTTTATTTTTGCTTTAAACAGACCTTGTCAACAGTAATACTGATGATACTGTAAACTGACCATGCCTTAAGCTTAAAATACAGTGTTCTTGGTGCTTCTTTTCACAGCCAGACATTTTTGCAATCTCCATTTGCGCTGATTCACATAGTTTTGAACAGGTGGCACAAGCACTATACTACTCAATTGAATAGCTGAATTGATGCTGCAGCTGGACTCCATACGGCACAATGTAATGTACTGTACAGTGGGTAGTGAGTACACATGTGGAGCCAATTCTGAGTGTATGTGACAAAGGTGGTAGTGATGCAGATGATTTGGTGGCCTTTCAGAAATGAGTTTTCATGTGTTTTCAGATGGAAATACTCCTGTTGCACAATTTATGTACAAATAAAATTTAATAGAGAATGATATTTTTTTTTCTTCCAAAAAGTGTCTTGTCTTTCATTCATAAATGTATCCTGCTTGTCAGATGAAAAGCACGCCAGGGGCCAACATATCAGAACATTATTGTGACACCTAGTGGCTAATTTCAGTATAATACTGATGCATGGAAATGCAGTGTTTAACTCTAGTCCATTCTGACTACTCGCAGCAGTTATTGATGCCTCGCTAAATTTTCAATTTGGGGGGTAAAGGTCTCAAAAAAACATTGTTACTCTGTTATATTGTTATAACAGTAACAATGACGTATGTAGAGAATAATACATGGTTGGATATTTGAAAACATTCAACAGCAGATAAAGTTTAAGTACACCCACAAAGTTGTTTTAATTTTATATATACATATATATAGGCCTACTGCACTAAAGAGTCTTGTTTTTGTCAGATTAAGATTGCCGTTCCGCCGTGGAAGGTGAGGGCGCTCCTTCCAGTCCACCGATGCTTTTTCACAGACTGTCTGACCCCCCCCACCACCAACAGCCACTTCCTCTTTTGTCTAATTTCATGGCGATCGGGAGAGAGGGAACACCACCGACGCACGCACACTGTCTCAGCACTCCTGAAAGAGTTTATCCGGGGTAAATAACTGACCTTTTTTTGCAAGATTCAGTCACTGGGTTTCAAAGTAGTGCTGCTTAAATTCATCCATGTTGACTATTCACATTTCCCTGTAGAATTAACTAACTGTTTAGCTTCTGGGTCAGATATTTAACATTGTAGCACCACTCGCTGATAACAAATCGGACGAAATGGGCTCTCCCCCTCCGCTTGCATCTCTCCCACACTCAGCGGCACGCTAGTTAACGGCGCTGGCTAGCTAACGTTAGCAATGCTGCAAACTGCTCATAAATGTAGCTATGTTTTTTCTTTTTTATTGACACGCTTCACAACTTACTGGTAGCCAAATAACATATAACGTTGTGAATATTTGGAAGTTAGCAGGGATTTGTAGTTTTCATTAAAATGTTAGCTACTTAAAGTACTCGAATGTTTGTGTTTGGGTTAGCTAGCCAACATCGGCTAGCTAACTGCCATGCTATGTATTTAGTTAGCGTTAGCCCGGACTGCGATTCAGAAGTTAAGGCAAGCTAAACTACCTCAAAACGAACAGACTAATTGTGGTATACTTGTCACTTGTCAAAAGCTAAATAACTTTCGTACTTGCATGGCACATGTACATATTCTCCACCATTCAGTATCCCGGTTATTCTCGATAGCTGAGCAACGAGTTAGCTAGCACCAAAAGCTATTTAGCGAGTTAACGGTAACTTCGATGCTAACGAGGAGGTCTTGAGCCATTGATAGTTTCACCATCAAGTTATCGTTAAATTACCCACTCATACTGTCAACTAACGTTGACTGGTAACGTTAGTGGTATTGTTTAACTGTTTAAATACAATGTGTGAGAGAGTGGTGTTATTCCAAGCGAAAATAAAGTTGCACATCATATTCGACAACCCTAACCGGTCAAATAGAGAAAAATGGTAAACTCTAAAAGTAAAACGATTGCGTATTGGCCCGTATGAGCCAGTCCTGAATGAGTTGTGAGCAAAAATGACCTTTTATCAAAACACGCTTGTCGCCAAACGATGCACTTAATACTAGATGTCATTGACTGCTGTGTATGACATCCTGCAACTATTGGCATCGTGGGGTTATTATCTTTTGGACAAAACACCTGTAGTGATACTGTATTATCATAATCAAAGATCAATATACATTTTCTTTGTTTTCAGTGTAAACTAAGTTGTCAATCTGACTGGCACAACGGACATTGTTCTCCAGGTGAGTGACACAGAAATAATCCACTATAACCAATTTCTCTGGGTTCAATTTGATGGATTTAGACCTTTTACAAATTTGGGAGTGTATGCTTTTCAGATTGGATTCTTCAAGTTTTTTGGTAAATGTCCTTGTTTTTAAAGTTCCACACAAATATACTTTTTTCATGCCAGGAAAAAGTAGTGACTGCGATTTTTTTTTACTCCACATTTCAATGTACTAGTGCAATTCTGTATAATTTATTTTACATTTTTGATGACATTTTCAACAGAACATGTTATTCAGGTAGTTAAATGTGTCTTTACTGACACATTTAACACTTTAATGTGTGTTTTTTCCCGATTTGTATGCAGGTGAAACTCAGTGGAAGACATTAAAGGGGCTCCATAGCACTTGGATCTGTTCTTCTCTGTCCCAGGTTTAGACTGCGTGGTCTATGGCTCTGATGGACAAACACAAACAGGTCAAGCGACAGAGACTTGACCGCATTTGTGAGGGTGAGATTACATAAAATACTCATACACTAACTAAAGGAAAGTAAGAGCTTGTATTTATGAGGTATATTGTGTTATTTTAATATAAATTATTATTAAAACATATTTTATTATACACAGACCATTATACCCAGTGTTTCGAATCAATTAACTAGTCTGTGACAGCCTGCCATAGATTAATTTGTCCTGCCACAGCGGCTCTGGCCGCCAGCTTTACAGCACCCCTCGCCCCAAAATCGTCGCTACCCGGGGCTGTGGACTCACTGCGCCGTCTCTTTGTGGGGAGGAACAGGGCGGACTGTTCTCAGTCCGTCAGTGGTCTGTGGCGATGTCTGCAACCCACCCGTCTCGCTTACAATGCTTTGTGGGTGTGACTTTTTTTACAGTGATATCACCATTCGTGTCAAGGCATTTATTGTCGTATGCACAGTTAAAAAATAATTCCTCCACCATTAAATTCTTAATTTGTCTTCCACTAAATAAAAAAACACTATCTATACACAATGTAATATTTATACGTAATAATTCTAAAAAACAATGTGTTTATGATTCAATTGTTAATTGAACACAAAATTAAAAACGCTCTCAAAGTGCAACAGATTGATGCATTTCACTTTTAAAATGTTCTCTCTCTCAAATCCTGTGGGAAAAATATTAGCCAACTATTTTGATAATCGATTAAACGGTAAAGGAAGAAGAAAATGCTGTTTTCTTCCCCTCAAATATGGAGATTTACTGCTTTTCTCTGTTTTATATCACATTAAACTGAATATCTTTGGGTTTTTGACTGACAAAACAAGACATTTTAAGACCTTGGACTTGTGAAACTGGGATGGACATATTTCTCTATTTTCTTGCATTTTCTTGACCGTTTTATTAGTTGCAAAAATAATCGGCAGATATTGATATGATAATGAAAATAATTACCTGATTGCAAGTATCCAGATATTGAAACCACAACATTTTAGCTGTAACTGTGTCAACTATGTAGGCAGAACAATGTGAGGGCAGATTCTTTTCTATTTATACTAGAAAAACAATCAAACCTTGATGAAAGTTTTTGCATTCTTTGAAACCAGATGCTGACAGTCCAATATTTTGTTTGTATACATTTGCTATAATGGTTATGTTTGCTGTATTATCCTGCCGCGCTAGCAATATTGTGGTCATAAACATACTTGTCTGTGTTGCCCTTTACCTGTAGTATTGTGAACTGACTGGTTGAATTGCTGACTGGTTGTATTTTGAGTGAGTGAGTTTGAGAGTGGAGGAGGTTGCTGTTGGTCAATAATTATTTCTTAAATTGGTATGCAAGGAATGTACAGATGAAAGTTTTGCACTGTATTTCATACCGAATATAACAAAATAAGTTAAATTTGAATTCTTTTACAAGTCTGAGGTAATGGATGGGACAGTGCAGATTTCTAAAAGAGCTTTTAAGTTGTTGAGTGGAGAGTAGACGATGGAGATCAGACATAATGGTGCGCTAAAATGGAGGGAACAGTCTGGGTGAGTCTCTGGAGACGAGGGAGAGGACAAGGTGAAGGGTCGTGGCCGCAGCTACAGGGAAACGGGCCAGCTGTCTCTTTAAAAAACGACAACAGCCCAAACCGCCCTCGGCCTCAGCCCCGGCTATGCTAATGAGGTTAGTGCTGGTTGGCTGGCCCACAATGGGGCTGGCTGTGATTGGAGGCTGTGCGTGGGGGAGGGGCTGGGCGTGGATGACAGCTGGGATCCAGCCAGCCAAGAGCAGGCTGACAGAGAGAGAGGGAGAAAAAAAAGAGCGATAGAGGGAGAGCAAGGCGAGAGAGGGAGAGGGAGAGAGAGAGAGGAAGACAGGCTCACAGACTTCATAATGCAAGGTTAGGCCTGGTGCTCATGTGTTTTCTATTTTGGCATGTGTTTTTGAAATTTGTGAACTGTGGGGGGAGAGATCTACGGTTTGGGTGTGGAACAGCCTTGTGTGTGCAGTTTCCCTTTTTGTGTTCAGAGCGTATTAGTGTTGTCGCAGCCTTCAAGAAGGAACTGAATAGCCGTGTGTGTCTAGCTGCGTCTGGGTGGAGTACCGCTGCTTGCTGCATTATCATCGTTTGCTGCCCCTCCCCCCTCACCTCTTACTCCTCCAACTGCGGCCAGAGGGAGAGAGAAGAGGAGGAGGGAGTGAGGGGAAAGAAAGAAAGGGAGAGGGAGGGAGAATGAATGAATCACTGAATGAATTGTATTGTGTGTGCGGCCATGCTTGTGCTTAGTAGGCCTCGGGTATGCCAGTGTCCTATACTCAAATTACTCTTTGTGTAGGCCTACTTGTATATTTCCAGAACTACTTTTTTTTCAGAGGGGGTCTTTGTGATGAATCCCTTTGGGTTTTTCTACATAGTAAGCGTGTCTTTGTGCGTTCCGCGTGTAGCAGTAGGCCGTTAGCATTCTTCAGCCATCTGCGATGAATGTGAATCACACTGCT
Organism: Cottoperca gobio; assembly: GCF_900634415.1. Classification (NCBI taxonomy): domain Eukaryota; kingdom Metazoa; phylum Chordata; class Actinopteri; order Perciformes; family Bovichtidae; genus Cottoperca; species Cottoperca gobio. The sequence goes on from NC_041364.1 coordinate 14,557,456, forward strand.
AAATGGAGTTCTGTAGAGTAGTACATTTTTATAACGCTACCAGGCTGTATGTCTTCCTTGCTTCTTTGCCTGTGTTGGTTTCATGCATGCATTGGGAAATGCTCAGACGTCAGAGGAGTTGTTCACAAATATTTGCTTTCCACCTTCGGCTACCGGCTCCATTCGCTCCTCTGCCAGTCTCACCATTACCTCCTGCCCTCTATCCAAGTAAATGTTCCAGCTAGACACACTCCCCCACCCCGCGACACACACACCTGTCACGCAGCAGGGACAAGATAGTGTGTACATGTGTGCGGTCAGTCCAAGCCAAGAACTGCTGAGAGGAGGAGCGAGAGAGCGGTGTAATTGTAAGCATTTGCAGATATAACCGTTGGTGTCAATTTCCTCTAATTTAACATCAATGCATTGGCAGAGATGTGGCATAAATTTATAGCATTGGTTTTTGACATGCAACATTTTCTTTGTTGGCATAATGGTAAATGGCCATTATGTGCAGATGTTTGTCAGTAAGGTGTGTGGTGTGTGTGTGTGTGTGTGTGTGTGTGTGTGTCTATCTGTATGTGTCTTAAGAAAGGGGAGAACCAGAAAAATAGGAAGGAGGGACTCTTCCAGACAGGAGAATTTAGGTCATGACTCAGACCCCCTCATGAACCCCCACTGCCTCCTCTCCAAGACCCCGCAGTTTTGTCCACCCCTCCCCCAGCCGCCACACTCCATAACCCCTCTCGTCCAAGCCCCCTCCTCTCTGTGTGCGCACTTCTCATACAGTGGCAGGTCAGGTTCCCAGACTTCTGCTTCATTAACCAAAATCTAACTTTCCCCTATGAGGAGTCTAAGTCCCTGAGTAGAACAGAGATGTAGCGATGAAAGCGGCTCGGTGTGTGTTTGTTTTTGGCATTACTAAACAAAGCTGGAGTTTAATACCAAATAGGCCAGGATGCTGGACGCTCTCCATGCCCCATCACAGATTCAGTTTAGTCACTTTGTAACCATAGAACACTTGCACACATCATCCTTGTAGTTCTTTTAGGGTGTTGGTGACGGATGTGTTGGAAAAAGAGAGTCATAAAAGAGTTATTATTGTCTTGGAAGTGCGGCACTTAGTCCTGTTAACTTTAGCCATGTATGAAGGGAGATTTCTTTTAAGGGTATGATGACTTGCATCATGTCGGGTAGTCCAGACATGAGGAAATGCAGACTGTTGAGTCATTTGTCTCTAGCTTAGCCTTGCTGGTTCTAAAATGCAAGCGGCTGTTAACTATGTACAACTATGTCATCAGTTGGGAAATCAGTTTTAGTTAATTTCCCTTTCGATAGCCTGACGCCCATTAATCACTAACTAACCGGTTAATTTGTTTAAGAACAAAAATGCAAAACGATGGGAAATACAAGAGGTGTTTTCCTTTTTAGTGGACTCCATATGCTTTGGCACAGCATTAAGTGCTATCAGTTTAGAGGTGCTGAAATGTTAATGTTTTCTGTCTTGCATTTTGATCCTTTTCTGTTTGCTTAGCTGAAGTTTATTGCTACATTTTGATCAGGTCATAAGGGTGCTCTGATCGATCAGTTATCAGCTGATATTTATTGTAAATAGTTTGTCGGGTGGTCTCTATAAAAGCTGATCAGAAGAGCAGAGCAGAGCAGATGTCGATTTTTGAATGGAAACGTTTTCAATACTCATTTGCCTGCTTTCTCGTCTGCTCTTAAATGGCGACACGCATAAACACACGCACACCAGCCCGTCTTGTCTGAACAGGCCAACTCCAACGCCCATGTTAAGTTGACTTAAAGATAGATTGACATGGCAACTTGTCAAAAATATTCTCTGTGGTTAACCAATGTTAACATCCCTAGTCATCAGCAAGTTGTCACTGCAGTAAAGTGTTAGATAACAATATGTGGGAAATACTGTAACTATTTATTTTCAAGCATTTTTTGTCCCAGATTTATAATGGTCATTATTAAATTACAGTATTACAGGTCATTTAGCAGACGCTCTTATCTAGAGTGACTTACAGTGAACTAACTACAGGGACAGTCTCCATGGAGCAACTCAGGGTGAAGTACTTTGCTCAGGGGCACAATGGTGGCAGCCCTGGTATTGAACTCAAAACCATCCGGTGTTGTATTTGGAAGCCGTACCACTAGGCCACCACCACCACCCTGATTGAATATTTAACCTCTTGCTTTGGACTTGCTATGCAACAATCAACATTGTTTTCTTCCTGCTGGACTCAGGTATCCGACCCCCCATCCTGAACGGGCCGATGCACCCGCGGCCCCTGGTTGCCCTGCTGGACGGGCGCGACTGCACTGTGGAAATGCCCATCCTCAAAGATGTGGCCACAGTGGCCTTCTGCGATGCCCAGTCCACACAAGAGATTCATGAGAAGGTAGAACAGACACACAGTCACATCCATATGTTAATCCATGAGGGCAAAACTCTTAAATTCTTATTTAATTCTGATTAAATTATTTAGGTAATTATCTGCACTGTGCCTTCTATGTAGCCAGACTGTCTCAACGTCACAACCTGGCAAATTAGCACTAACATTTAGCCAAGCTGTGCGACTCTAATGTCCCTTTACCCCTTGTTAAATTGGTGTAACATTTAAGTGCTACAAGTTAAGTGCAAACTTTAATGTGAATTAAATAACTCATGATTCATTTGTCTTCTGTAGGTGCTAAATGAGGCAGTGGCTGCCCTGCTCTACCACACCATCACTCTGTCCAGAGATGACTTGGAAAAGTTTAAAGGCCTCCGCATAATTGTCAGGATTGGCTCCGGCTTCGACAACGTTGACATCAAAGCAGCTGCTGAGCTCGGTGAGTGGGTGGAACTTTAAACATATTTTCGCAGACACTCGGTCAACCATGATCTAACGCACAGTGATTCATATTTCTTTCCTTCTTTCAACTGATCATCCAGGCATTGCTGTCTGTAATGTGCCAGCATCGTCTGTGGAGGAGACGGCCGACACTTCGCTATGTCTGATCCTCAACCTGTACAGGCGAGTCACCTGGATGCATCAGGCCCTCAGGGAGGGAACCCGTGCCTCTAGTGTGGAGCAGATCAGGGAGGTAGCTGGCGGTGCTGCTCGTATCCGGGGTGAGACGCTGGGCATTATCGGTTTAGGTAAGTAAGAGTGTGGACGTGGGTGTCTAGATTACCAGGTATTCTAAGATTTCCTTAAATCAGAGATTTTTTTTGTCTAGTCATTTATTCCCGCAAAAAAAATTTCTGCAGTATTCATCCGCTGATCGGAAGTTATTGAAACATGACACCTTGGTGAACAAAGCTCATCTTTGCCCCATATCATGTGATGCACATTGAAGTGACTATACTAAATAACATTAACAGGAATTTGGACATTTAAAGTACAAAACACTCAATTAATATGCTCTTCAAAGCCACCAGACTCGGTCATTGTACCTCACTGATCATCGCAAAACACACTTCATTCAAGTTCGACAGAAACAAAATACAATTCACAAAACCGTCTTTGTTAGTCCGTCCACTTATACAACAATCACGAACACGGGTTTAGAAGTTTGAAAGAGAGACCAAATAGTTATAATAAACAAACAACAGTTGTTTGTTTATTATAACACCAGAAAAAAACAGAAAAGCATACTTGTGCAATGGGAAAGGCCTATAGCCTATTTTATGCCGTTTTTTATTGACTTGTATTTAACCGATTATAAGTTCTTTCGACCTGTTTGATATTTATGCTTTAATAAAAGGCTGATTTCTATTTTATTTCCAGCAAGGGCAACACAGTGGCTGTTGATGACCATTCTCTTTTTCTTACAGGGCGTGTTGGCCAAGCGGTGGCTCTGCGGGCTAAGGCCTTTGGTTTTGGCGTGATCTTTTATGACCCCTACCTGCCTGATGGTGTGGAGCGTTCACTGGGCCTGCAGCGCATGGCCACTCTGCAGGACCTGCTTATCCACTCTGACTGTGTATCCCTGCATTGCAGCCTCAACGAGCACAACCACCACCTCATTAATGACTTCACCATCAAACAGGTGTGTGGACACACTCTGAATATGCACAACACACATTTTGACTCGGATTACCTTTTCATCTGTAGGTATTTTTCAAATCTTCTCAAAAGTGTTTAGATATGGCAGCATCCAATCAAGATCATGTTTGCCGTGTTGAAATACTTTAAATAAATAAGGGAAACAACTGACCATCTCATATGCTTCTTCCAGTAGTTTAGAGTTTGATTATATAAAATTTAAAAAGAGATTTTGAAAAAATATTTCTGAAATCTGTTTTAGGATTTAATTGTATTACATTTGTTCACTCTGACTCTATACTATAGATATAGTTTATAGAGGTAATAATATGCATTCTGCGTTCATAGCCTGCATCGGCTAAGTAAACTGCTGCTTTAGCACAATGTACATGTCCCAATGTGAGTCTGCTTTTTTATTTAACCATTTACCAATTAGATATTCTGCAAATAAAAGGAGGAAGGTCAGACATTACCAACAAGGATCGGCATTCTGTGTCTATATGCAGCTTAAAATCCTGACTCAAACACTTAGCTGATGTTGGAGCACAATTGTGTAGACAGCTGATGTTTGGCCTGAACCAAACATTGCTTTTATATTGTAGTCTGTATTATAGATTGGAAGACTAAAAATAGAATATATTTGTGCAAGATGATTTCAGGCTGGCATGGTGCTTCTTCTCTGGCATGGTTTGCTCTCCATAGTCTATTCATACTGTTGCTAACTCTTGTGATACAGATGCGTCAGGGAGCCTTCCTGGTGAACACGTCTAGAGGCGGTCTGGTTGACGAGAAAGCACTGGCTCAGGCCCTGAAAGAAGGCCGGATACGAGGGGCTGCCCTGGACGTGCATGAGACGGAACCTTTCAGGTAACAATGATACACAAGTAACACCTGATAGCTGTGCACACAACCTCTTCTCCATAACAACCTTTCCCCTTAATAGTTTTTCAACAGGCCCTCTGAAAGATGCCCCCAACCTGATCTGTACCCCGCACACATCCTGGTACAGTGAGCAGGCCTCCGTGGAGGCTCGCGAGGAGGCAGCCAGGGAGGTTCGCCGCGCCATCACCGGTAAGGCGCTTTCACTAAACGGCCTGTTTCACTGAAATTAATTGATTATTTAAATAAACTGCTGACAGAAAATACACTTATCCAAATCCACTGCAAAATGTATGGTGATGTGGCTGATAATCAGAGTGTATATGTATACAAGTGTTTTTATAAAACGGTGGATGATGCCATACCTCACTTTATTACATTGAGTCACTTATTCTTAACTTAACTTATTCAAATAGCTTGTTTTATCTGTCAAACAGTGGAAAGATTTTAGTTTACTGCATTGTTTATTACAGAAAGAATGTTTGGCCTTTATGCCGAGTCAAATACTCTCTGTGGCCATTCTGTAAACGCCTCATGCTTTTATACTTGCATATAATATGAAACTGATTAAAGGCTGCCCCCTAAACATTGATGATTGGAATCATAACAGTTTAATGTGGGGCGGCAGCTCTCCAGAATAATCAAAAATAAGAAATGGGCGAGGTCAAGAAGCAACAGACCTCCCGTCTACTTACGGAGTAAAACAATAACGGAAAAGAAAACTAAGTCGATAGTGAGTTTACTGCGACCCAAACCTATTTTCTATAGTTCCCGGGACGCTGTTATTCTGGCGCCCTGACGGTACCTGAGGTACTGTAGAAAACCGTCATGTATTGAGAATATTGGCGTCTACTTAATACCAAAGTGTCGGCTCTTGTGACATCCCTAGTATGAACCATAGACTGTATATAAATATCTCTATTTACAGTTCCTGTAAAGCTCCTAATGTACAGTACATCTTTGAAACCGACAGTCACTGTTACAGAAAGTTAAAGTCCTCTCCATGTTTCTACTCTGCGTACAGTAGTTGCAGAGCCTCCGGATCCGTGACCCCGTGAGCAGCTGTCAATCGTGACGTCTTAGCCCCTTTTTCATAGCTTCAAACTACCTAAAACAAGAGAGAAAATGTTTGCGGGAAAATGGATTTGCCTACTTGGAGTTACTAGCATGGCCAATGTCCCATCCTCTGACATGGAGGGGGCACATAGAGGGGGTGGGCTTTATGACCTATACTGCAGCCAGCCACTAGAGGGTGATCCATATGTTTTGGCATCACTTTAGGGTAGCTGTCATGTCTATGGTCACAGCCCTGAAACTGATCAGGCAGTCAAAACAAAGAATGCTGTCCGTAGCATGAGCAGCTGTTTTTCACCAGAAAACCTAGTGAGAGTAATGGTCTGTATCCCCTCTCTAGGACGTATCCCTGACAGTCTGAAGAACTGCGTTAATAAGGAGTATCTGATGGCAGCCTCTCAGTGGCCCAGCATGGAGGCAGCCACTGTTCACCCAGAACTTAATGGAGCCACTTACAGGTGAGAGGAGTGGATGTAGAAAATGAGAATGGGACAGGGGTTACGCATAAGGATAAAAAAAAAAATGTAAGAGCACTAGAGCAGCTATCGTATGATTATTTATTTTTAAATCTGTGTTTCAGATTTCCTCCAGTTCTGAGCAATGTGGCAGCAGCAGGGGGTCTCGTAGGAGCTGGCGCAGTGGTTGAAAGCCTTGTTACAGGAACCCTGGTGCACGGCATCACCCCTGTCTCCCACCCACCTCACGCCCCCTCCCCGAATAAGGCCGAAGCCGACAGAGACATCCCGTCCGACCAATAGCCCCCCCTGCCGTCGCCAGCACATTCCGTCACCTCTGGAAGCCCCCCTCCGCCTCCCAGCATCAGACACAGCCCGCTCCTCCAGTACATCGGCAGCATCAGTTTGACCTGATGTGGATCTACAGTCTTTTTCCTCAGATCACATAACCAGCCCAGGAGTGACCTATCCACAGCTAGCCCCATCCCTATCCAAACCCCAAGAACACACACTTCCCTCCATCCTCGTCCTCATCTCACCCACTCACCTGCCATCCCCTCCCCCCTTCACTCCCCCACAACGTCAGCAATAACTGTATTCTCAAGGATTCAATGATTGGATTGGTTTATATCCTTAGTTGGCTGTTGTTTTAATGGAAAGTTGACCTGTTGTGGTTCTAGGTGTTAATGTTTGTTTGTTTGTTAAAAAAAAGCATTTCTGACATGAGGCTTTACAGTCTGCTGCCTCCTGCAGTCCTCTGACTCTGACCAGTAGAGGGACAGAGGCAGAAAGGTTGAAGCCCCCTTTGTACATTAATGGCTCATGTTACTGCTTTCTTCTCTTTTTTTTTTCCTCCCCCCCCTCCACCTTTTTTGTGACGGGGGAAAATGTGTACTAAAGTAAACTATACAGAATCACAAACAGTACATCCTGTCATCCCCACCAGACGTCTAGCTACCCCTCAGTCCATTTTGGCCCTTAGCTCTCCCTGGCACCGTCCTCCGCTTGCTCAGCAGAAGGATCCATAATGCTGTCAGTGTGGAGCTCTCTGACTGTCAAATATATCTGCTCATACTTCAGATAGTGATACCCAACACCCCTGCATGCTTTGCCCCTCATGGATTGTTTTATCATGAGATAATAGCGTCATATCGCCCAGCACCTATGCATGAATTCCATCTCATGCCAGCAGCTGGAGTGCTGTGTGTGAGGTCTTGGTGCCCACAAAGAATCAAAACGCAGCAGCTTTTTCTGGCATAAAAAAACAACAGCATGCCAGGAGCCTCGCCAGCAGAGGGCGCTGTCTGAGCACTCGGAGCTGAGAGAGTTGCACACATCTAATTTCAGTCAGACAGACAGTTACAGGTTAGCTGCAGTGATGAAGAACACGATCACACACTGCCAACAGTCAGAACACAGGATGGGTGACCAGGGATTGACTTCCGCCTTATCGTTTTAATAAGATCTCACTGCACCCCACCACCTCCTGCACCCACCCTCCACTCCTCTCCCACTGTCATGGCCCACCCTACACATCTGCTCATGAACCAGTATGCATCCACCAATTCCTTTAAGCGTGAGGGGACATTAGAGTTTAGTTTCCCTGTAGGAGCAAGGGGACAGTGTTCTTGCATGCTGGCTTTGTTAATGACAGTGGTGTGTGTGTGTGTGCGCGTGTGTGTGTGTGTGTGTGTGCGCGTGTGTGTGTGTGTGTACATGCGTGTGTGTGTGGGTTTGAATGTGTGTTTGTATGTTCCCTCACCCTGTTAAGATAACAAGCTATTGTCTTTCCAAAGGAATAGTCCCTAGGAGTAACTCTTTAACGCTGTTGCCCTGGTGTCAAGGGAACACCTTTCTAGTACCTCAGTAACAGATATTGAATGTACCGTGCATACCCTTTTATTTTTTGTACAGATTTTCTAGATACTTCTTTACTATTCTTTACCAGAAGGGTTGTGAAATTGTAGCAGTAATGATACAATAAAAAAACAACAACATTGCCCCATGAAACAAATTGACAAAGTCCTTTTAGGTTTGCTATAGGTCACTGAATACTCAGGCTTCGAAACCAATGCGTATCTCTTTGCCTTTACATTTTATTTTCTCATTGTGGAAAATTCAGCACAACGCTTTTCCATTCTTAGACTTCAGACTGTAGTTGATGTGTTTCGACCTCCATCTTACTGGCTATTGAAAAAGAAGGAAAAAACTAAAGGCGGTCGTCGTGGTCTGCTAGTTTTTTTTTTGTTGTTTTTTACTAGAACAGTAGTTAGAGATGCAGTTTTGTTTTTACCCCCTTCATTGTCAGGCTGCTCTATCTATAGTGCATGTGAGGTAATTTTTGGGGGGAAATACTATTGGCTTAAAGAATTTGTGTCATCTTGCTGTTTCCCTCTGCGCCCCGGCCTTTCCCCCCTCAGAGTGTTTTCAACCCAAGTTGCCATTTTTGTCGTGGTCAGTTTCCAGTGATGTACAGTTTTCCCTCAGAGTCTATGAGAGACATGGAGCATGTCTGTGTCCTGAGATGCTAGGCTCCGCTGTCATGTGATGAGTATATATTTTTAAAAATAACCCCCATAGTTCGGATTATGAGCATAATAGTAATCTTAAATTTTTGCTGTTGATGATGATGATGATGATTATATATATATTTTTCAGTTCAGCAGTGCACTGTTATGAAAACATTCTGTTTTATTGTAGGATTTCATTTTTATGGATATGCTGTCTGTGTTCTACATGTTGTACTGAAACATTTTGGAGAAAAAACATGAGATCTCTCTCCTGGTGATTTTTTTTTTTTTTTTTTTTTTAAAGTCTTACCCCAACTGTCTTTTCCAGCTGATATCCTCTGGGCCTTACTTTTTCTCTCCCTGTAAAGATAGCTGTTATAGAAAGTCGCCATGGTACCACTCACTGCCTTAATACAGTTGACCACAGCAGGTGAAGTCAGGAGACACATCCAGTCGAAAAGAACAGGCCACAATCGAAGTCGCTCCGCAAAAAGCCCCCTCACACCCCGACAGGCCTAAATCTGCAGCACCTTGCATTTCTTTTTCACTGATGAACCACATTTAGCCTAATTTTGGGCTAAAACACATACATCCAGTGTGAATTGTTACTGTGCATTAATAAGATGTTATATTTTTCTTTTCTATCTTTGAATAGTTCAGCCTGGCAGTGTGTATGTGCGTAGGCTAACAGATAAGCACAGTGTGTATGCTCACAAAGCCACAGCTGATATTTCACTCTTGGGTGTGAGAATTCCCCCACCCACCCACCACCACCACCCTGGGTCTCTTAAAGCATCTTTCACAGTGCTGCCAGAGCCCCAGTGGGGCTGGGAGGGGGAGGGCATAGCGGACACTGGTGTGGTCTGTCAAAAAAAAAAAAAAAAAAAAAGCAGAAAAATTACAATGAGAATCGGTCACTTTTTCTCTCTCAGGGTTCAAATGCACACATATCCTCCAGCAGTCGCCCTGTCTCGTGTCCCTTGTCCCAAGTTTTCCTCCCTCAGAATGTAGAACAGCCTCCTGCGTTTTTAGAAACTTCTCCCCCCCTCGTTCCCCTTTTGTGCACAGGTCTGAACTTTGTTTCTGTTTTGCTTTCTTTTGGCACTGACATCTAACCATCTAACAAGGAATGAATGAATGAATGTTTCTGAAAGTGACTGTGTAATGTTAAAATTGGGAAATGTATTTTTACAACATGTGAACATTTTTTTTCCACTTACTCTCATTGTGAATTGATTTTATTTTTTTTTTCACCAGACTGCAAAAAAAAAAATACAAAAAAAAAAGAAATCTCCTGTAACTAGGCTCTTAAGCTTTATTTTTGTTTTTGTTTACTTTTTTATTAGAAACAATCATGTTTGTGATGGTAACTTCCGATGGTAAACTCCACACCGTATTTTAATAAAATCTTAAAAATTAAACATTTGCTCTTGTTTTTTAATTTTCTAATGAACAGTTGTTCTCTACTGGTCTAAACTCCTGTTGTGTACTGAATGTTTAACTCTGCCTTTGGTCATTTCATTTGTAAAAGGATTTTGGCTTGATTTCACATCAGCTGCCGGTGTGCCATCCCAGTGTTTAGACTCTGCAGCTTCAGGACATTGAGCTGTGTTTACAGAGATTTTGCCATAAACAAAATTGTTTACTACCAACGTTTGTCATCTTTTTTTTATATGGCAACGAGGGATTATGCAGTGCCTGAACGGGCACGGCATTACGAGGGGGCAGACTAGGTGGGGTGTACGGGAAAGGGGCTCTTCTATATAGACCACAGGGCAGAGGAGGGCGGGGGATTATCAGCCCCAAAATTGCTACCACATGTGCGTAACCACGAGCCTACTCTTAAAATGGAGTGAAGGGGACTGAAAGCTGAAATCCACTCACTAGAGGAGCCTGCTGGTTATAGGCTGGCACCCTCGGGCGTCAGGGTGCCATGGAGTCCATGACTGAAGGTTAGAGATGGATAATAATAATAATAATAATAATAATAATAATAATAATAATAAATTGTATTTATAAAGCGCCTTTCAAAGCTAAAAGCAATCTCAAGTCGCTAAAGATTGTGTTTATTGACTCTGATGTTTTAATTTTCATTATACATCCCGTATATATGTACAGGATATATATCATCCTGCTGGGAGGAGACCCCAGGGAAGACCCAGGACTCGGTGGAGAGATTACAGGACTGTCTCAGAAAATTAGAATATTGTGATAAAGTTCTTTATTTTCTGTAATGCAATTAAAAAAAAAAAACAAATGTCATACATTCTGTATTCATTACAAATCAACTGAAATATTGCAAGCCTTTTATTATTTTAATATTGCTGATTATGGCTTACAGCTTAAGAAAACTCAAATATCCTATCTCTAAATATTAGAATATCATGAAAAAGTATACTAGTAGGGTGTTCAACGAATCACTTGAATCGTCTAATTAACTCGAAACACCTGCAAGGGTTTCCTGAGCCTTGAAAAACACTCAGCTTGGTTCAGTAAACTAAATCACAAGTATGGGGAAGACTGCTGATCTGACTGCTGTCCAGAGGACCATCATTGACACCCTCCATCAGGAGGGTAAGACACAAAAAGAAATGTCTCAAAGAGCAAGCTGTTCACAGAGTGCAGTTTCAAAGCACATCCACAAAAAGTCTGTTGGAAGGGGGAAATGTGGCAGGAAACGCTGCACAACCAAGAGAGATGACCGCAGCCTTAACAGCATTGTGAAGAAGAGTCGCTTCCAGAATTTGGGGGAGCTTCAAAGACAGTGGACTGAAGCTGGAGTCCAGGTATCAAAAGCCACTGTTCACAGACGTGTCCAGGAAATGGGCTACAATAGCCGTATTCCCATGGTCAAGCCACTTCTGAACTCAAGACAACGGAAGAAGCGTCTGACTTGGGCTATGGAAAAGAAGCACTGGACAGTTGCAGAGTGGTCCAAAGTCCTCTTTTCAGACGAAAGCAAGTTTTGTATTTCATTTGGAAGTCAAGGCGCCAGAGTCTGGAGAAAGGCTGGAGAGGAGCAAAATCCAAGTTGCTTGAAATCCAGTGTGAAGTTCCCACAGTCAGCGATGGTTTGGGGAGCCATGTCAGCTGCTGGTGTTGGTCCACTGTGTTTCATCAAGCCCAGAGTAAATGCAGCTGTGTACCAAGAGATTTTAGAGCACTACATGCTTCCGTCTGCTGAAAAGCTCTATGGAGATGAGGAATTCATTTTCCAGCATGATCTGGCACCTGCCCACAGTGCCAAAACCACCAGTAACTGGTGTACTGACCATGGCATTACTGTCCTCGATTGGCCTGCCAATTCCCCTGACCTGAACCCCATAGAGAATATGTGGGGTATTGTGAAGAAGAAGCTGAAAGACACCAGACCCAACAATGCTAATGAGCTAAAGGCCACTATTGAAGCATCCTGGGCATCCATAACACCTCAGCAATGCCACAGGCTGATTGCCTCCATGCCACGCCGCATTGATGCAGTAATCCGTGCAAAAGGATTCCCAACCAAGTACTGAGTGCATTAATGGACATTTTCAAATGTTTGATTTTGTTTTGCTGTTATAAATCTTTTTTTTTTACTTGGTCTGAGGAACTATTCTAATTTTTTGAGATAGGATTTTTGAGTTTTCTTAAGCTGTAAGCCATAATCAGCAATATTAAAATAATAAAAGGCTTGCAATATTTCAGTTGATTTGTAATGAATCCAGAATGCATGACATTTTTGTTTTTTTAATTGCATTACAGAAAATAAAGAACTTTATCACAATATTCTAATTTTCTGAGACAGTCCTGTATATCTCCTCACTGGCCTGGGAACGCCTCGGGATCCCCCAGTCGGAGCTGGAGGATGTGGCCCGGAGAAGGGAAGATTGGGGTTCCTTACTGGAGCTGCTGCCTCCGCGACCCGACCCCGGATAAGCGGTAGATGATGGATGGATGGTTATACATCCTGTAATTATTTTCAGCCCTACAACTGTTACTAATGCTTTTTGCTTTGTCAGTTAATTAGTTCAATTAGTCACAAATGTTAAAACGGTACTATACTGATTTAGCATTACAGTCCTGTAAAGTTGTCAGACTCATGATGGACAGTTAAAAAATAAATCCATCAAAATTGAAGCAGCAGAACCAGAGATATATTGTTTTATTCCATGCATTCTTCTTACTGGTCAAAATCAGGCTCCTACATTACCCACAATGCAACTCAACCACTGCCGGCAGTTCAGTCAGAGATTTGGGTGTTATGCTATTAGCAGCTAATGTAGCATCGAGCTGCTAGTCTCAAGCAAATGAGCAGTATAATGGTACCAAGTAAACAAAACCTTTGTATAACTTATATTTATATAGAGCGATGTTCACTGGAGCAACCGCTGCCGGCCCCTCCACTTTTGCTAAGTAGCCAAGATGGCGACCATTGAGCGTGGGAAGTGTCCAGCGCTACACACTAAACCTTTTGACCGTTATGGGTTCACCATCCAGGTACTCATAGTGCACTACATGTTACCATACTTCTCAGTGTGAACGCACTTATGCACTCAAAAGTGTAAGTCCAGAAGTACGCAAATTAGGACACGGCGTGACTCCAGTGCGGATATTTCTTAGACTTTGCACAGCTCACTCTGGAGACACAAAAGGTTTTATGCCACAATTTTTCACGCATGCAGTAGTATTCCCCATGACCTGTAAACAGACTTTAATGTGTAAAAAGCTGAGTTGATTTATTGATTTTGCCTTATTAATAATATAAATATAATTCTTCACATTTTCATCATTATGGATTCTGGGAACCAGCAGCCAATATACATACTATCCTGTGAGGGGTAAACATATTACATAACATCATGTGTACAAGTGTGTGTCGTTGAAGGAGGCCCAGGATGCGAGCAGTATTTTAACAGACCTGATTCACACATACTTCAAACACACTCTTTGCTTCCCAAGTCCCACTCGAGATTGTGCAACAAAGTGCAGCAGAGTGTCATCCACCTCTTTCAGCGCCACACATTACCCCTGTCAGCCCCATGCTGTGCAGCCAGATCTTTTTTTTTATTTGTTTGTTTAGCTCAAGAAGAGGACTATTAGGAGGTGGACTTGAAAGCCTCACAGATGCCATCAGGTCTGGGAACACACGGGTCAAACCATATTAAATGGGAGTATTGGTTCCCGTGCTGTTGCTAGGGCCGGTAACATCAGTAAAATGAGTCATCCTGCTGAGGTATCTTCCAATGGTTTTGGTGAGTTGGTCACACAAAAGAAAAGTGGGTGAAAGGTCATGTAAAACAATTCAAAGGAATACTTTACCCATAACATTGCCATTTGTTTGTCTATAACTTACCTTGAATTCATGGAAAAAATCTTTTTGCATGGCTTCACGCTGAACCAAGAATAAAGAAACGAAGAAAACTCTATATGAATTTAAGTAAATGGGAGCCGTGTTTAACAACAGCAAACTATATCAAAACATCCGTTAATCTTCCTAATTAAAAGATTTCGGGCTCACACAGATGAGTAGCACGACTGCACAAGCTTGAGACTGCCTATGCGGGACTATTTTCATTTGTAAGGTTGTAGCAAAAATGCATGTGTTTGGGAAGAAGTGAGCATCCGATTGGATTAAGTGAAACTTGGATTATTCTGCACGAGTTATGTGAGAGTTTGTAAACCGATGCTTTGAAATAGTTTTGCTGTTGTTAAAGCGTCCCCCATTTACTTGAATTCATCAAGACTTACTCCATTTCTTTAAATCTTCGTTCACCATGGAGGCATGAGAGAAAAACAACGTTTTCGTCAAGAATTCAATGTAACACGTGCTGAGTAATTGATTAAAAAATTGTCATTTTGTGGGTGAAGTATTCCTTTAACAGATGTCTAAAGATGAGAACATCAACAAAGTAAAAATGTTTTGAGCCTTGATGGGGTGAAAGAAGAGCAGTTTGACAGATCAGGATGTGTGTGTGTGTGTGTGTGTGTGTGTGTGTGTGTGTGTGTGTGTGTGTGTGTGTGTGTGTGTGTGTGTGTGTGTGTGTGTGTGTGTGAGAGAGAGAGAGAAAGTTAGTACATGTGCGTGCTACATGTCTGTGTGATGAGATAGCCTCCCAAACAGATGACTGATCCCACTTGAAGGGATTGTAGTACCAACCTCAAAGCAGAGTGGATAAATATTTGCCTTCGGTTGTCGTTGGAATCATTGAATATTATTCTACTCATTGAATGATTCAGATGTTGCATCACCGTCAGACTGCACCAACTTTGGTTTTCTTTTTGAAAGATACTGAAGTGCTTCTTTTATTTGACCAGAACTAACAACTTATTGACTTAGAAAATAAGCCCGGTTGTATTTGTTATATCCTAATTGTCATCAAATCCCATGAAAAGTCCATTGATCCTTCAAAGTATAAGTATTGACAAAGCCAAAGTCTGATAAAGCTTATTCCTCAGTACCATAGAGCTACACTGTTGTCTAAAAACTATTGAAAACACAACAGTGAGCCACACTGCGTGACATGTTCCGTCATTAAAATGAATGCATACATTGTAGTATATTTCGAGACAAGACAAGACAGTGGAGCTAAGTACAATCGAACACTGATGAAGACATTTTTAGGCGACCAAAATGTTACAATTAACTTTTATGAACTTGTTGACAAAAAGAAAATGATTGAATACATCAGCCTTATCCTTTAAAATATCTCTATCTGTTTGCCTGTACCCTTCTTCAATAATATTGCAAACATCTGTTTGTCATGCTGCACTTTCCTGATGTTGATCAGTCTGTCTGAGGGAGCTAGAGGGTTTGCGGCGGTGAAGCTGAGACACTGGAGCTAGTATGGCCCTGGCCCAATGCTCCGTGATTAGCTCATGGTTTTCCTCTCATTGCTTCACTCACTTGGCTTGTGTGACATCGGCGTGAGCACATGGTTGACAGGAAGAAAACATTCAGCTATCTTGGAGATTTGCGTCAGTCAGGCAACCTGCAGCCATTCTACTGCTGTATCTGGTGTCTTAATGCTAGCCACTGTGTGTGCTGAAGAGTGTGGTTTAACTGTAAATTATGTAAGTGTGTGTTTTAGTAATGAAAGTAATCATCAAATCCCGCATTGGTTGGCAGGCACATGATTGGCTCTAAATGTTCCATTGGCGTATGTGCAAGACTTTAAGCGATTTTGTGTGTTGAGTGTGCGCTCACACATACGCACACCTGTGTATCTGACAGTGTGACAATGATGTTTCACATTAACGTGAGTCAATCTAGATACTGAGTTCACTGACATTAATCAGCAGGCAGCAGCAGGGAAGTCTGGGTTTTTCCTGTAACCTACTTTTAACTGCAGAGACAGAGAGAAAGAAAGATAGATAAAAAGATGAGATTGATGAGATGGATAGATAGAGAGAGACCAGAGAGACAGACAGATGAGAGAGAAAGATAGAAAGATAAGAGACTTAGTAACTGTTTTGAAGATAAAGAGATGGAGAGGAATTAACAAATGGAAGTCATTTTTATTGTGATGACTGTAGGACACAAAGTCCTAATTGTTTCCTGATTCCCATACTCTTCGTCTGTCAGCTCCTCTTCGTCTCCCCTCATTCCTGGAAAGCTCACAGACGAGCCGTACAGTGACGTGGCCGAGTCAATTTTAGAGGTCTGAAGTTGTGTAATTGCTGAGTTGTCTTTTGGGTCTGGCTGATATTAGCCAGGTTGAGTTGATAGGGCAGATCTTAGGGCTAGCTGTGTCTAACCCGCATTAGATCTCGACTGTGTGTGCGCGCCTGTGTGTGTTTGTGTGTGTGTGTGCGTGTGTGTGTGTAGATTGTTCAAAGAAATACAGGTAGACTGCTTTGTTGCGTCATAGCCATGGAAAATAATTAGGCAAGTAGCAAAAGTTCCGATAGATTACACACACACACACACACACACACACACACACACACACACACACACACACACACACACACACACACACACACACACACACACACACGGTCTCTCTCTCTCACACATACTCTAGCCTTGACATATTGATAAGTGAGGGCGGCCAGTAACAGAAACCTCCCTGGTTGTCCATGTGTGTACCAGCTGTGGGAACTGGTGACCACACATCTCTGACACACTCACACACACACACACACACACACACACACACACACACACACACGCACACGCACACACATCTATAACCAAGGAAAAGGGGTTTCTCGGCTGAGATCACAGGATTTGCCACAGGTCAGAAATATCTGAAAGGGGAAAAAAGACGGCAACCATTTAAAAACCCTTTGATTCTCTTCGAATTCCAATCAGTAAATGAATTGCAGAAATAAAACCCATTGCTTCTGTACAGACTCCACTCGCCTGTTATCCAGGTTGCATGTCAGTGCGTAAGCCCTATTCCTCATTTCTCCCTCTATTTTTACTGCCATTATTCAGCAACCCACACCCCTCAAGTCTGACAGTGTGCTCAGAAGAACAGGGGTAAGAAAATACACAATGCTGAGTGGTGAATGTTAAGAGAAGCCAATGTGGTGTTGATTACCTTGTCAGCAATGAGGTTGCTGAGTTTACACAGCCACTGAAAGACTACAGAGAGAAATAAGAGAGAGAGAAGAGAGGGACAGTGGAGGAGAGGAGTGAGGCTGTTAACTGCCTTTCCATACAAGGAGAGGTAGGGGGAGAAAAGAGGAGGAGGGGGAGGAGAAAGCAAGAGGCAGCGAGAGAAAGAGAGGTAATATGAGGAGATACAATGAGAGAGAGAGAGAAGGGAGGAGGAGAGAAAGGAGAGAAAGACACAGGATAGAGGGATAAAGGCTGATAAGGCTGCACCAAACAGACAGCCGGTTACAGTGGAGAGAAAGAGAGTGAGTGGAGCTGTGTCTTCACCCAACAGTGTGATTCTGCTGCAGCTTCTCTCTCTGTCACTGACTGACTGACTGACCCAACACAGGTAGGACACACACGGAGACTCCATTCATTCTGCGCACGAGAGTCTGGGAGTGCACATGCAAGTGTGAATGCTTTTTTAGCCATATGAGATCCCGTAATGTCGTATTTGTCGGATGTTTTGAGTAAACGCATGCCGTATTACAAGAATTGTAGTTTAAAAAATGTGTCATATGTTTTTAAGGTGTAGAATCTTATTTTGACTAAGTAACCTGTAACTGTGTAAAATGTACAGTATTTTCTTCTTGTGATGAATACAAAGTACCACAAAATTGTAGCTCAAAAAAATGTAAATGTATTTTCACCACTGAATTCACACAATGTTTGTTCTCAGACAAGAATCACATGCACATATATATATATATATATATATATATATATATATATATATATATATATATATATATATATATATATATTTTTTTTTTTTGCCTTATCGTAAATTGAACACAAATCTATTGCCACTAAATTTACACAACTTCATCTTTTTTGATTGTGCATGTATTTGCACATTTGCATCGGCAGTTGCTTCACCCTCATTGGTACAATTTCTATACAATATACAGGTAAATACATTCTCTGTCCATCCACACTGGTCTTTCTGAAAATTGAAATTGTAGCTTTGGTTGAGTAACTCAGGCAATCCAAAATCTTGCATACCCTCCATTTTCTCTCTGTCTGAAATGTTGTCTAAACTGTCAGATTTCCTTCTGCCTGCACGAGAAAAAGTCAAGATTCTGACCTCCTGTTGTGATGCATACCTAGCCGAGTCTGTTTATGCATGAAGGTGAAAATGTAGTTTGTAAAAAGGGCCATACACAACAGAGTGATGCATGTCTTTTCTCAGCACACATCCCTGAATCTACCACTGCTCCCAAAACAAAAGTGTTTTGAGAAAAATCTCAGGGAAAACAACAAATTACCTCCCCGCCATCCCCTTGTTCAAAATGAACATACCTCCCACTGTGTGTACAAATCTGTGCTTGTACATGCATACCTGCGTGCCTGTGTATATGAGCTAAGATGAATATGTGTTTATCTCTGCATGAGTCCGCTGTAATTACACAGTGAAGGTGCCCATGGGGCGGCAGCCGCCACATTTGGCTCTGCGCCACATCCCCTCATTTTATTGTGTCTTGTGTCTGACAGAAAAACTGCTGCGTGTGTCTGTCTATGTTGAGTGATGAGAGCAGGTCTGTGTGCTGTGAGTGCATACATACACTTTATGTCTACTGAAAATAAGTGTGTGCCTCTGTATGCATCAATAAACACCGTACGGTCTATTATTATTACTGTATGTATTTTCAGGAGCGGCAGCTCAGGCATCGCTGGTAGCAGGTCTGTCTGTGTGTGTGTTGACTGATAAAGTTCAGTGTGTCAGTGTGGGAATTCAAGAAATGTCTCTTTAGTGTGTTATAGTGTCTGAGTGACAAGATCAGGGGGAAGATCGAAGGGTTTACTGAACCCAAGTGTCAGAGTAGAATAGGGTCATCTGATTAATGGTTGTTGTAGCAACAGAGATCACATGATAAGAGATTGCCCTTTATCAGAAACAAATTGTTTTGGGAAAAATGTTCATCATCTGTGTGTGCATCAAATCATTTGCTGTGAATTTCCAGTTTAAAACGCTGATCTTCCTTGTCTGGAATGTGAACGTAAAAAAAGGTCAACTTTGCAGCAGCCAGTGACATGACCGACCTGATTTTCTATACTAAACATAGGGACGGAGCGGACGGGACAGTAGCAGTTAACATCGCATACTGATGTGAAAAACCTCCATGTGGTGAACTTCCATTAACCCGAGCACACACAGCTCGATCACAAGCGTGAAAAACTGCTTACTGTCGGTCTGATGCGACCGAAAGGGAGAGAGATACTTTTTAGAACTAGTTGCATAGTTGAGCATCTCAACCTGAAGCTTTATCTGCCTACTGCAGAGCAGCAAAGTTGCAGCCAGTGAGATGATCAGATGACTGAGCTGTGAGATCAAAGCTGGGCTCTGTGTCTCTCTATACTCAAGGTATTTTTATGGCTGGCTGTTAAAACTGTGCAGTGGTTAATATACATTAAATGGGGACAGTGAATTGATAAAACACGCAGTGACATAATAGGCTGCGGTCAGAAAAGTCACAGTTGGAGTTTTGCAGCTAAATTGGCAGAGTAATATTATCTGACCTCTGGAAATAGACTTCAGGGACAATGTGCAGCTGGACATGAGTGTTACATGTGTCTGTTGTGTGTGTGTGTTTGCGTGCACATGTGTGTGTGCGCTTGACGACTCGCCCAAATTTAACTGTCTGCATTCTGCAGCTGCTTGGAGGTTTAGTTATAGTATATAGTAACCCATAGAAACACCACACAAGGCTGCAGCCATGAAACATCATTCTTCCTTTCTGTGGCACACAAACACAGAGAAATATATCCGTCATCGAGTCATAAACGGTCATCTCAAAGTTGAAACATCTGCCAACTAGAAAAAGTGCACTCAGTAGAGGGCAGATCTCCCCCAGGTGTGTCTGCAACGATACTCATTAGATACTTGCTCCTTTTAATCTATGCAGCTAACCAAACACACCACAGGACTCTGCTGGCCACCGGCATACCGGCAAACTAGCTCTTCTCCTGCCGACATCAGAAGAAGCACTCTGTTGTAGTTAGAGCTCGGTTCAGTTTGTCATTTGATAAGCGAAACACAAATTGTACCGGGACGAGAGGACGACGTTAGTTTTGAGCCCTGTTATAAACGGCGACTGCTGTAATGTTTGATTGAATGAATACAATCCACAATTGTCTTACCTTGGCGTGCAAATATAGAGAGCAATAATTCCTAATCCCGAGCGGAAACAAGTCTAAACTGGAGCAGTAGGTGATTAAGATGAGTGAGGAGTCAGGAGTCAATGACGGTATAAACCAGTCGATACAATAGGTCATAAATGAACACAACAAATAGTAGGCTGATGGGTCCAGTAGCATGCGAGATTGACAGACTGACAGGTACACACCCCTATGCACACACACGACCAAACACGTGATCTCCTCAGACTTTCGTCTTGCCGAGTATGAAATAGGAAGAACACTGAAACAACAACACTTTTACATTGTGTTTTTGCCCAGAGTATTTAAAGAGGTATATTTGTGAAAATGTCCTCAGAGCTGCAAATTGGACAGACATACCACGAGCATATATTACATCTTTAATCATTTTATGGAAACAATGAAACTGTGTCACCCTGGTGCCAAATTACTTTGGTGGTTTCCATGAATATTTTATAGCTCACATTTTGAAGGCAGCCTTAAAAGCACAAGTCTGGAGTAAATTAAGATGGAGGATTTTGTCAGGCTGTTGGTCTGTAATTCTGACTCCATTAGAAAGGTTGGAGAGCAGAGATAGGATGAGAATATGGGTGTGAACGGTGGAAAGGAGGAGGAGATGGAAGGATGTGTGTGCAGTGGTAAGAGGAGGCTGCAGTGAGGAGATAAGTAGCAAGGCTCCAATTTACCTCCTGGAGGAGTGTTCTGTATCAATTATGCAACCCTTCAGTCCTACGCAATGAAATGCAATTATATTGCATGTGCCCTCCTGCCCTGTCTGCCTCTCTTAATAGAGTCAGTCTGACTCAGCAGCCGGCGGTCAGTGAATGGTCAGTCGGTGAGGTCAGTAGAGCAGCAGAGCAGAAAGGATTTGCATCTATCCTAAGAGATGTCATCCGTGTTGTTTTATTTTAGGCACGGCTTCTGTAGCAAACATTACAGTGAGTGACGTCGATGAGTGTTAACCGCTTTGCCGTGTAGCCACAGATTGACTATGGACCAACACACGTACTCAGTACAACCCTGGGGGATTGGAGCATTATTTTTAAATCAAAGCCACCAGGGTCAACGGGTTCAATCAGCATTGTTCTTAGATGAAATGGATGTGTTGAGACATGAGGGCAGGGATGTGGAAATTTTCCCTTTTATACTGATTTTCCAGGATTGTCTGGGTTTGGTTTCCTAAATGTTAAGATCCTTTCATTTGCTTGCTGATGGACAAAGGTTGCATGCCAAAGTTCAGGGTGCTGCTTTAAATAAATACAAGCAGCAGTATTACATAACTGAGTCATGTTGTGGGCTTTGTATATCTTCCTTTAGGGGAGTAGAATATTTGTTTTACAACTTGAGCATGATATTTAGATGGCTAGGTTAAGCAAAGTGCACATACATAAATGTATTATTAACAGCCTAGTTGTCTAAGAGAGGGAAAAGAGACGTAATCGGATTGGTATTGCTATTGGCAGATAATCAACATTGCGGTATCGGTATCTGACATGAAAAAGGGGTGCGTAAAATGTGCCACACATTTAATGGTATTCAAGAAAACTCTTTCACAACCATTTTGCATTTCTCCATTTCTTTCAGATGATGTCATCAGAGCATCTGACCTGCGGTTGGCTGCAGCAGCTCCTCGTTGTACTTCTGAAGCTTTGCCTCACTTTTGCTGGGCCTTTGCGACCACTCAATGGGACAGAATGCACAGCCAAGGGCCCTGCTTCCTACATCCTGGTCTTTACAGGTCACTGGAGCCCACAGGCTTTCCCCAAGCAGTATCCACTCTTCCGGCCCCCTGCACAGTGGTCCAAACTCATAGGTGAGAAAGAAAATCAGCCACTTCTTATGGAAACTTTCTCCTCGAACACCTGGTGAACCATTGAATTTGATTATTATTTCAGAGTAATGAGTCAGGGGTTATTACTTTGTCAAAAATGTACCCATGCATAGTTTTTGTGTTAAAGAGGAGATGAACCAGGAACAGAGACGGGGACCAGAGTGACATGAAGGGACACTTTTTTGGTTCTCCCATCATTTGTCAGAGGTTTAGTGCCTCATTGTCAGCATTCACATCTGCAAACAGACACATACACAGCGGTCAGAGATGTTAATGAGCAAAGCAGCAAGAAGCAGAGAGCAATAAGCAAGACCGTCTAAATGCTACCAGATGGGTTTTTCTCTAACTTCTGTCCAGCCATATCTTTATATTTCTTTATTTCTTCAACTCAACCCAACACTCATTCCCACATGTCTGCTGGTTTACCACAGTGTTGGCGGTAAACATTGGAGTAGTGGTTTCGAGGTTGGTGAAGGTGGGTGATGATACTTGGGGTGTGGTGGGGTCAGACTGAAGAAGCGATTCTGGTCCGTCCGCTTTTTTTCCCAAGCCATGGAGCATGGGATGGATGGCAGATGTTTGTACATGTGTGTGTACGTGTGTGTGCTGGACTGCTCTTGTGCATCACTACTGTCTGTGGCGGCAGTGGCTTTGTCTGGTTTCCAGCTCTCCCACTGGTGCCCTGCTGCCCTGCCAGAGGATGATGGGCTACTTACTCCATATAGAGACAAGCACCGGAGATTCACACACCCATTATGGCTTTTAATGTCCTTACGGGGCGGAAGGGGGGGCAAGGAAGAGTTTTGTCACAAGAGAAGGAAAACACAAGGGCACTAATGGGCTGACAGTCTGCTGGTAAGGGACAAAAATAATGTTGCAAATGGAGTTTGTCACAGTACAAAGAAAAGCATAACCTGTCGAGGCGTTTGGGGGCCTGCAATGGTTTTGTGTTGCTTTACTGTGGAGACCTGGGGGCGAGGGACCAAGGACACCGCCAGAGGGAATGGAGTTTGTCATGGCCACAGAAAAAACACAACGAAATTAAGGAAGGGCTGGATGTGGGCTTTAACGTCTTGGTGGGGCTTAAACGTGACGTGTTATCGAGTTTCAAGGTCTTGACGCTTGTGGGAAATTTGTCAGGATGGAAATGCAATTAAGTGCGTAAGTAATGGCAGTTTGGGGAGAAACAAGATAGTGTGTGAAGTGTGCTGGGCAGGTTCAGTGTGTGTGTGTGTGTGTGTGTGTGTGTGTGTGTGTGTGTGTGTGTGTGTGTGTGTGTGTGTGTGTGTGTGTGTGTGTGTGTGTGTGTTTGTACATGTGTCAAGAGTGTTTAAGTGTAAATAAAGGTTATGTATGTGTGGTTGTACGTGGCTCTGAAAAGTGAGGTAAGGCAGAACCATCAGAGCATGTGTCAGCGTGTTTCTGGCTAACCTTACTCTGCCCTTAAAACCACTGGCCCAGGCCAGTGGCTCTGTGGGTTTCAATAATACGGAGCTCCAGAACCTGCGGTGCAAACAGTTTAACCTAAATCAGTCCCTTGAGTCTCAACAGATTTCTTAAATAACCAGAACTAAATATGAGAATTTGAAGCAAATGGTTCTTTTGGCCCGAAGGTTATAAAAAAGTATCAATAAGGGTTTTCAAAATGATTAAAAACTCTCAGATCCTGATCTATCTCCTGGCTGCTCCAGCCTGTGTCATGGTTTTATCAGTGATAGATGGAGAAAATATATAACTATAACTGTGCAATAATGCCAAAGACATGCATTTGGGCAATTCCTTCAGAATTGTCCGTTTAATTGCAGGATGTAGGAGGCAGTCATAGAAATAGATAGGCTACAGGCTCCATGGTGGAAATGATCTCACCGTCTGGCTGAGGCTCTGTGGTACTTCATTGACATTGATATGCATTCCAGTGAATAAGCATCTTACTCCTGTCTTCTCCTCTTTCTTGTGTTTCTTTTCTCCCTTTAGCGGTAAGCCATAATCGTCATTTTCGGCTATGGGAGGAGGGTGCTCCAGCTGGTACAGGAGTGCAGAACTTCTCTGAAATTGGGGTGACAGTGGAGCTGATGAAGGCGGCCAAGGACGCCAGGAAGAGACGAGCGGTCGGCGCCATGTACCGAACGGCAGGCATCCCTGACGGCATCGGGCACAGCTCCACAGAGTTGATCATTCAGCCCCGGAGCTCACTGGTAGGCACAAATAAATGTTAAAAGTAGAAGCAAAACTCATTTACAAAACCTCACACATGCTCAGACACAAACTTTTACGAAATCTATTCAGTCATCTGGTGACCTGGGCCTCCCCATAACGTCATCCAAACATCATTCTTCGACCAAACACTTCACCACTTCTTTCCACTATCCAATCAGACTATGTTTAGCCCGAGTGCTGAAGCCCTGCAGCCACAAACGCCCACATCCATCCTGCGCGGTCTGCTCTCCGTCTGCTGCCTGTCCCGCTGAACTCTGTGAGCTCAGCATTAAGTTAAGTTAAAGGAATAGATTGACAATTTTGGAAACACTTTTATTCACTTTCTTACCAAGAGTTAGATAAGAAGATCGATAAGACTCGATTGTACTCTGCATGCTAAGTATGGAGCTTCAGCCAGCAGTCGCTGAGCTTAGCTTAGCATAAAGACTGGGAACAGGGGGAAACAGCTAGCCTGCCTCTGTACGACAGTAACAGAATCTGCATATAACAACTCACTAATTAACTAGTTATAACTCGTTGTGTTTGATTTGTACCAAACAAAAGACATTTGCCATGTTACGTGGGGTTATGTGCTGGACTATTTCTTGGCTAGGCGCTGTCACTTCCTGGGAACACTGCTGAAGTCTTATATGAACTTTGCTCATCGTTGGACTACTGAACGATGAGAAGTGAGTGCGTTTGGGAGCAAAGGTCATGGTTGGACTACATTTGGTCCTAGGGTTTAAACAAAGGCAAAGGACTTGAGGTAGAAATGAGGTATGGAACTGTGAAAAAATGTGTCTCACTATTTAGAGAGTTAAAACTAGAAATGAAATATTTCTTTATGTGTAAAGCCTATGTATATAATAAACGATGGGGAAAGACGTGAAAAGGAAGGGCGGACATTTATTGGAGTTTTTAGGAAAGTCTGGTGACCTACATTTGTTTATTGGTTATTCCACTGCCTCAACCCGGGGGCCCTTAAAAATCATAAACAACCGCGTGGGAGGGCATCTTTGCTAAGTACTTGTCATAGACAGCAGCTTAACAGCTTGTCATCTCGGTACATGATGTCTGCGGCTGCTTTTAAATGGTTCCGTCTGTTTTTAGATCAGCAAACACAGCGGCAAAAATGAGCAGGGTATAGCCTATGACTATTGTGTTTGTTGTGAACCTGACAATGACAGACTGAATGATGTTGACAGCTTCATCTGCTATTTTGCTTTTCTGTCCGCCTGTTTCTCTCTCGCACACTTATATATAAATCCCATCCTTTTTCTCTTCCCCACAGACCAAAACATTCAGACGCAATGCCTCAAAAATCCCAAACACTTATGATTCCTATCTCCATATTCATGAGCCTCCTGTTATTGCGGTTGAATGTGTAATTCAAAACAGACAGATAACAGCAAATGAGTAACATTCAGGATGAAATTGGCCTTATTCTGAAAGTATTTTGTATTAGTGGCACCACAGAAAATGGTACAACAACGACAACAACATCAGGGTGTTTGTGCTCCTGGACTCGTGTGTTTTCTAGGTCGACTCGTTCTCTCCGGGGCTCTGCAGAAGATTTGCTGTGATGGAAAAAAAGTGAGAGGGATCATGGGAGCTTTGAGTAACTGTCTGTGCTCTAGAGATACTTCCTGGCCTGTATATTGCAAACCACCATGGACTGATCAAGCCAGTGACAAGGGATATTACTGAGTAGACATCCTTGCTGAGTGGCCCAATGGATATAGCAGGACGGGGCTTCTTGGAAAAACCGCTGTTTTAGAGGAGCCTGAAAAGATCAAGAGGAGGGAGGGATCTTAGCAGAGGAGGGAAGGAAGGAAGGAAGGAAGGAGGGGATCAGTGGAGTATTCTGAAAAGCAACAGAGCTGCTTCTGATTTGGTTTCTCTGTTTCTAGCCGTGCGTCACAGGCACAAGTATTGTGCCTGTCTTATTGGCACAAGTCTTCAGATATTGGGCCAAAAGTGAAAAGGCATTTTCAAATGTGCTGTTTTCTGGGCGTCTGCCACCTCAGCGTGTGCTGACCCCCAGGCTACTTCCTTTATGAGGTCACCAGCTCTCAGGAAACATCCATCACACAGGAGACACAGCCTAACCCTGAACAGGAAACTGAGTGGGTGCATGCATGTGCACACAAGCAGTCCCCAGTCCCTGCCTTACAAGTTACAAAGTTTATAAATCCTGACATCAACTGTGTGTGTGTGTGTGTGTGTGTTTGTGTGTGTGTGTGTGTCTGTGTGTTTGTGTGTGTGTGTGTGTGTGTGTGTGTGTTTTAACTAGTTTATTTCCCTTTTTACTTTATTTATTCTACACACAACATATGTCAATAGACAGGGGGCAGTATAACACTATATTACAGTGGTGAGGTAATTTAATTATTATACGCATTGATTGTTGTTGTTTTTATTATTCTGATGCTGCAGTTAGACTTTTAACGGCCTTGCTTGCGATTTAGGAGCCATCGACTTGGTTAATAAATTACTGATCTTATCAAGAAATATTGGTCTATAAGAATACATAATCTGTGCATTTCTTTCATCTAATTCTGTTTTGTATTGCTCTCTACAGCCTTAACTGTAAACTAAATGTTCCTTTTGGACAGTAAAGTTTGAACTAACTCCATTTTCTCTCTCTGGCGACAGTTGTCCCTGATGGTGAAGATCATCCCCAGTCCCGACTGGTTTGTTGGTGTGGACAGCCTGAACCTCTGTGAGGGCAGCCAGTGGAAACAGGAAGTGACCGTTGACCTCCATCCTTATGATGCAGGGACAGACAGCGGATTCACTTTCTCTTCTCCCAACTTCCCCACCAGCCCCCCAGAAAACATCACAAAGGTGAGGCCTTGCAGTGTTCACGTACAAAAAGCACCATTGGTTCATATATTGACTCTTTCATTCCATCATTCATTCCCTGGTGAGGCAGAGCGAGGTGTATGGCCCTGCTCTTATTCTTTGCAGCATGGGAATGGGACGTCATTCTTAGCTGTCTCCACTTAAATAATTGCTTGGCGGCCTTCATGCCTGACCTGAAGTGATTTGGTTAAATAGAGTCTCTCTTACATAATATCTATCCTTTCCCAGCATGTGTTTTAAAGTGGGCTATTTTGTATTTGAACTTAATTTGAGAACCTGCTGGCTCTCCTGATGATTTATGCCTGACTGCTCTTTCCTGACTTGTTCAGATCACATCTGAGATGCCGAACCATCCTGCCAACTCCTTCTACTACCCACGTTTAAAGGACCTTCCACCTATAGCCAGCATAAGGATCACGCAACAGAGCCGATCATCTGACCGTCAAACCCCAATGTCCAATCATATTCTGCCAAACTCTATCAGTCCCCGGCGCTTCTCAGGTAAGACCACAGGACTCCCTACATCAGTGGTACCCAAACATGTTACTTTAAATAAATGGGGGAGCACAGACAAATGGCAAACACTGCTGAAAGATTTATATTGATCTGCATTACATGCAAGTAGGGAGGGGACGATATAGGATTTCATGATGGATCGCGACTAAAACACTAAAGTTGATCGTGGAGATTTTCCATTATCAAGATTATTGTGAATATCCTCCCATGAGTGACTTGAAAGAGCTGTCTAGTTCGCTATCATGATAGAGAAGTGAAAAATACAGCCTGATTTAAAAAGAATACAGGAATTATTATGTAAGAAAGAACAGACACAATTGTCAGGATAACATTGTGAATCACAATTACTTTGGCCAGGACAACTGTGACTTGAAATGTTTATATCGTCCCTACGTGAAAGTTATAATATTGTCATACTTTAAAGGGTTCTGCATAATATACAGACGCTACTAGCACATGCTAACAGAAATATCCCATACAAAGATCTGTACTCTTTGCCTTTCGCTCTTTACTCACACGCACCATATTTTTCTCACATCTCTTTCCCCTTGATTCAGCAACACCATTGGACTGTGAAGTGTCTCTCTGGTCATCCTGGGGCTTGTGTCTTGGTCCCTGCTCCAGAGGCGGTGTCCGCCACCGCACGCGTTACATCCTCTTGCGGCCGGCCAATGCTGGCGTCCCCTGCCCTGAGCTGGAGGAACAGACTGAATGCGTATCACACAACTGTAGGAGACTCCAGTAACCCACAAGCACAGATACTGCCAGTACTCAACACTGGGACTCTCACGTTATTACTGCTGAGAAATGTTGCTGCATCTTGAGTATCTCCTTGGATAATGCAAAGTGTGTTTGTCGCAGTCAAATTGTGGCAATGAAAGACTTGCCTGTGCAGCTCTTTAGTTTTAGAGCGTTCACTCCTCTGGGTGTATCATAATGGCAATAAACGGAAATTGAAGTGTAGCAGAGCGTTGGACAGTTATGTTTGAGATAACACTTTGAATGTGCTCAGATAAAAAGAGATTTTTAATAAATTGTCGTCGATGCAGGATAGAAAAATTGAGAGGAGGTTGCATGACACGTGTTTCCACTCAAAGACTTATTATTTGTTTGTTCATTACCAAAAACATGTGCATATAATCTGTACACTGATAGTGGCACACTAGAGTCACAAACCTTCCACACACTCTTACATGTATGCACACAAAGGTCCTTGCACATACTGCATACTTTTACAGGCACGGCGGCATTAGTTTACTTAGGGAACCTAACCTATGCTTGGCACATGCAGCTCTTTCAAAATAACCTCACACCCCGGTTTTTAAATATCACCTTTCAAAAGAAACACCTAATAGCTGACTTGTGGCTTTGAGCTAGTCCAAAGAAGCTGGCCTATTTTATAATTTTTTTTAGAAAGGTTTTTATAGAAAGAAAGAAAAATATTTGTATTATTATCTCTTTTGATATTTTAATGTTGAGATTTTGTATATACTGTATGTAATGTATCCTTTCTTGTATAACTCATGAATAAATATGGAGGTGTGTTTTTCAAATAGAAAATGTCCGTGGTACTTTGTTCCTTTGTATTGTTTTTCAGTCCGAAAGTGTTATTATGTAAAAGAAAATGTCTTTATCTAAAACTCTTGTTTGACCAAAGAACATTCCTGATTTGCACGGATCCAGTAATACATGATGAAGTCAATATATTTGTGTATGTCAGAGCATAATTTGACCAGTATTGACACTTCTTTATTTGTGTCCAAAGAACTCACAGCCAAAATGTAAAAATACAAAGCCATAAATATCAGTGTGAAAAGGTTATGCCTTATATTCCCAAAAATAGAAGTCACAGTTGTATATATTTATAGATGAAAATTCTATGTATTATTTATATTCTAAACTTTGAGAACTCATTGCTTCATGGTACCCGTGTACTTTCTTTGTGTTATTTGACTGGTAAATAAATGAATGTAAATATGAACTTTTTTTGTGGATAGGAATTATAAATTCGCTTTCGGCAGAACATCCCTAGAAATACTCACTTCCCACTGAACTGCAATCAAGAGTTTGTGGCGGTGTAGCACCTCCTAGTGGTCGACATTAAGAACAACAATACTACTGCTAATTAATTAATTAATGAAATTAATTAATAATAAACACACGGTCTGCTTTGTTCAGGAGGTCAATATGTGAAACTCCGTAAACCTAGAATTCTAAATGCTTCACAGCTGACATCACTTTTAATCATAATAGAAATACTACTTGTATGGTACTTTGATTGTGTAAATGTGTGTTGTTATTTGGTCTGTATAGGTATGTTATATGCGGCACAATGCCATGCATCTGTTCCTCAAATAATATAGATAAGGGTTTTTCTGTGATGTGTACAGCAGGTCAGGTTGTTGTGACAATGTTTTTGTGTATGTAAAGCACAAATAATTACTTTAAAATGGCAATGTTTTTGAAAATATGTTTAAGATTTGTAATAAGAGACTGTGTTTCCACCAAGAAATTCTGTAGTATAGGTGGTAAAACACCCAGATTGTGAGGCATCTCATCCCGGGATCAGTTTAGTTAGTGGCGTAAACGATCGCTGCTCAAATTAAATATATGGCATTTATTTCGTGAAATAGAAATCAGAACAAAATAATTACATTAAAAATGGGCAATATTATGACCATATCAAGTTTTTGCAGATTTATCGGTATGGAGTATATAAGCGAAGCTAAATTCAAAACAAATTACAGTATGTAAATGAGAAAATCTATTTTTAACATCCAAATCTATTGAATCATTGCCAAAATGTTTTAATATCGTTCAGATTTGTGTAACTAGTACATATCAACAGTTACCTACTGGCCTTTAATCCAGTAGGTAACTGTTTACTCTAATATAAGTAATGCATACTATCCAGGGTTGGGTAGTAACGGATTACATGTAATCGGGATTACGTAATCAGATTACAAAAAATGAAGAACTATAGACAACCTAGATTACTTTTGAATTGTTTTTACTATTAGATTATAGTTACATTGTCAAGGATAACTTCACTACCTTTTATATTATATATTTTAAATATATATATTTTAAAATAATTATTTTTTTCACGATAACTAATGCTATTAACTAATGAAATTCTGAATATGCTACATTTATATTATTTGCATTGAAAACTGTTTGCAATGTTTAAATAGAAAATAAATCTATTTGTAGAACTACATTTTTTGTGGCTGCGTCTATTTTGTTAAGTACATGTGCAATATTTTCAATGTTTTGATTTTGAAGTAATCCAAAAGTATTTAGATTAGATTAAAATAAATTGTAATCCAATCCAGTGACTAATCCCAAAAAAATGCCATGTCATTTGTATTCAAAAACGGACTAAATTTCAAAGTAATCAGCTCAACCCTTTATTTTAATAAAGTGAGTGAACTTTTTTAGCCGAGGTGGTCCACCTTTAACACTGCGGAACTTCCTGTAAACTCACCCTACAGTGCACGATGTATCACTAATGTGTTTCACAGGCCTGCCGCTAGAGGTCACTGTTTCCACACACTTGCTCTCTGTCTCCGCAGTGCTGCCTGACTACGAGGAGTGCGTTTGATTGTTGCAGGGCTCAATGGCGGACAGAGCAGGATAGTCGCGTTAGCACCGAGGACAATAACATCTCGACTGTGTGAATTCCTGGCGTGACCTAGTCCGCTGCTGCGTGCCCCCGGGTGCAACGTTTGTAACGGGCTCTCTCGTGCACTGACGTTTAATACAAAGTCGCTGCAGCTATCTTCTGCTTGTCTCGTAGCGTTCTTGAGTTCCCCCATCCCAAGCGGAGAAGTTACACTGTTCATGGTGGCTCACTGAAGGCAGCTAGCTTGCGAGCAAATCATGGGAGAGTCTCTGGAATTGATAGGGAAGCGTCTGTTTTTGCTCCTCGACGACGGCAGGTCCGCGAATGGATCCGAGCCGGAGCAGGCTGTCTGGGCCCGGGACTGGCTCCGGGGAACGGTGCGGGCAGTGAGCGTCATCGGCCTGGCCGCCCCGGAGGTTAGTGGAGGAGAGGCGACAACAACAACCACTGCTGCAGGGCTGACGGTCAGTGTTTACATACAAGACATACCGTACTGCGAAGCTAACACTTGCCAATTTATATATAAAACGTGTACTAGCTATTAAGTATGCTTTCAAAACCATTGAATGTGTTTTCAACCGTTTTGTCGGCCCATTAGTTGGCAGTTAACGTAAGCTTATGCATATATTAGCAAGCTACAAGTAGCAGGCAGTGAGGTGAAGCTAAACTCGAGGCCGGGGATTTTCTGGCCTTTGCTTTGTTCGCTTTTTAGCTTGTTAACGAATGACATTAAGCTCCACCAATATTAATCGTAACCTCCAAGTATTGAGTTGCAAAGCACAGATGCGGCAGAGATAACTAAATTATCACGATATTGTAACAAATCGCTGGCAAAGCAACAGTGAATAACAGTGTTCGCTTGTCAGTTCCCATCGTTGGTTAACGTTAGTCTAGTTAAAGGCCTTACAAGTTCATATGAGGGTGAAGCAGGGATTCCTTCGACTTTACTCTTTGATTCAGCTTCCTAAATGTTCAGACTAACACACAAGTTTATATTCTAATACACTCTTAAATGAATTACATTAATCTTCCCAAGCTGTTTAGTCTACATTGTGCAGGGTTGCTGAACTGCAGAGACATTTGAGTGAGATTTGTAAAAAATGTGGGAGGTGGGTGACCTACATAAAATCTTACACTTTATACCTAAAATGCAGACTTTTACAATAGTAAGCAATTGGCAAGTATACATAATACATATTTAAATTAACAAACACTATATTCATGCAGTACTTAATATTTTAAGGTACAGATGATAAAACAGTGATTTATCAGAACCTAGGTTAATTGGAGTAAAAATCACCTTGTTGGAAAGAATGTAGAGTGAGGAATATATTAAAGAAATGTGTCCACTTTAGCTAGTGTATAATAATTATATTTATACATTTATATTTTTCCATATTTTTTATAATCAGTGATGGTCCTTTGGATTGTAGCAGAAATGTGTTAGAAATGAGTGTACTCAAACAAAACTATTACACTTAGATTCTCTCTTTGTGAAATAAGAAGGTGCGTTGAAGAACAAGACTGGCCAACTCATCTGAGGTGTGCATTCTCCAAACTGGATATTTACTGGATGCATGAGGTCCATCAATGACATGAACATTAATAGGGCTGGGCTTAGATTTCTTTTTTTTTTTCTTTTTGAAAAAAATAAATTCTTGTTCCCTGCCATTATTTTGAACCATGACAAGATACTCATTACAATCATATTAAGATCTTTGATTCACAAGGATAAAGGGGAGGTAGTCTGATAGGTACACGTTCTGCGTCTCGGATGCATTACAGTCCGAAAGGACTTAGTAAACTCAACATCAATACATCCAGAGGATGCACGTTATTTCCCCCCTGATAATGCTACATTGTAAACAACAAATCTGTTTTGAAATCATAGAAATAAACTCAAGAAACCTTGTTCTCAAAAAATAAAAATAAATCCACCGAGCGGTCACAATCTTTTTACCTGCATCTATCTTGTGCAGATGAGATCCCGTCTTCATACTCTTGATCATTGCGGCAGAGACTAAATGCCGCTGCTGCAACAACAATCCTCACCGCACATATTTTTTCAACAATCGAGGCTACAAACTTGCTATTGGTAAATAACTTCACATGGCCACTGATGACTGTATTCACTCATGTTGATGATGACCCGATGGGGAATTTTTATTATATCACATTCGATTTTGTATATTGTTTTGTAAATATAGTTTTCAGATTTGGGATTTCATTTGTTACATTTTCAGATACATTATAACCAAATAACATTAAACAGGAGATTAACGCTACAATTTGTCAAACAATTTTTTTGGGAACCCACTCAATTTCCCTGGGACCCACTCAAAAAACCACCTGTGGGTCCCCGGAACTCACTACATTGGAAACCTATTAACTTCACTGTATACCAATATAGTATGTGATTTCAAAATGTCCATACCAGAATGTTTTTAATGAAAACAAATCTAATTTAACTAGCAGATCAAGATGCACGTAATACTTACTGACAATGTCATAAAATAAATGTCTGAATTTGGTCAGACTTGGCTAAACTGAAGAAAAATAAATGTTGGGAAACTCATCTATTTTGCTGAGTGCAAAAAGGTTCCAAGCAAGACAAACATTTGCTGCAGGCAATATCTGAACACACCTTGGTAATGGGATGGAGCATCACCTTGGCTCAAAAGAGAACACAGACACTTTGACATCTACAGAAAGCTGCAGCGATATTTAATGGAGCTCAAAAGGGATTTGCTTTTGATTCATTGTTGAATATTGACACTGAAAGCTGCAAATTTAAATGACCATTTGCTGGTTAGCTTTTCCTCCTTCAATTTTCTAGGGATATGTCATTGGTGCAGTGGGAAAGAAAATAGAAATCTCATATCACTAACTACTTCCATTAATCAGCCAGAGGCATGCAGATGGTCTGTGTGATTTGTTTGGACTAGGAAGAGGAATTTTTAACTGACTAGTCATTAAAACTTGATCATCAAAAACACTTGTCACTTAAAATTGGTGCCATGATTCATCATTGTTTGAAGTGTTGATTGACCAAAAGAAAAAACATCTAATTTACTTATTGTATTATCTAGCCAAACAAATATTTTGTGTTTTATTTGCTCAGATTTTGAGATGTAAATCTGATTTTCTTTTTTTAAATCTGTTGTGAAAGCCTATTTTCATGTTGTATTCCCGTATCAATTAAATACTTGTGCATCAGATTTTCTGAGAAATTTGAGTTGGCATGTGCTTATTATTATCAATTTAGACAACTTTATTTTGTATCACGATATGATTCCATTGAAAGACAATAAATTATGATATTGAATTATCAGCCAGCCCTTAACTGTAATTGGAGTGAACCGTGAAAAGCGTTGAGAATTCTTTTGTACAGTGAAAGGAAGGAGCACAAACGTACCCGAAGGTTAAGCAGTTGGCTTGTTATTATCTGTGCGAACCTGATACCTCAATGCCTGCAGAGCTTTGTTTCCCTGGAACTACTCTGCTTTAGCAAGTAACCTCAATGTCTCAAGTCTCAAGTCAACTTAGGTTTCAGTTTACATTTCTCTCTCTCTCTCTCACTCTCTTTCTTTTTCTTTCCTTCGCTAGTCAGTTGCATAGATGGTGTTAGTCAATAACAGCAACGACTGATAAGTCCAGTCTGTTTCTCACAGCTTGCTCTGTTGAATAAAAACTTAGATGTGTCTGTTTACTTCACTCAAGGCCACAAAATTATAAACCTCCGCTGTCAACTTTACAACTGTGACAAGTGGGAGGTGTCATGGTGTGTTCAGTAAGCGTGATAAAGTTATTGGTAGGAATCTCACACACATTTCCATGAGTTTACTTTGTGACTTCGTGTAGTAGTTCATTTTGATTTTGAAACCTTGGCTAAGGAGTGTCATTGTTCAGTTGAATTTTCCATTACGAATCAATGCATAACATTTTTGTTCTGTTAATTTGACCCAGAAAAGAGGATGTGAAACTAAAATATCTTACATAAAGAATTGACTTTAGTTGAGGAAACCTTCAGAGCAGAATTAAAAGTGCAGCGGGCTGCATTTGTGGGAGTTTAATGTAGCAATGAGACATGAAGTACAATCCAGGAAGTCCAGTTTGAGTAACAGATTACTGGGTTAAGATTTATCAGACACCACACAACTCTTTGTAATACTCAGACAGGATTTTACAACTCTGCAAACTTATCTTTACAGCAACCTTTTTACCTTTTGTTGTGAGGTAAACATTAGAAATACGCTGTTCATCTTAAAGTGTGCAGAAAGGTGCACTTGCATGTCTTTGATTGGCCAATGTGGCACCTGCCAGGTTTGTGTATTGCAGCAAAAGGTGAGCCAGATTCAACTTTTTTGCTGGACAACCCTGCGTTGTTTTGCTGGAGCCCCCTGCGTCTGCACCCCATTTGCGCCGACGAAATGGCTCAAATGAATGAGAGGGCTGCGTTTTTTCACACAGGGCAACTGTCATGTTCTCACCGAGCTTCTAAATGGCCAGAAGATATGTTTGTGGTTTTTCTTGGCATCTTGCAGGTGTGTATCCGTTGGTTTGAGTTGATAACAAACGGCAATCATGCTCACTGAACCTACCCTGGATAAATTGATAGAGAAAATAATACAATCTACTGAGACATTTGTAACTAAAAGTGACTAATTCCAATCCATTCATGACTAAGTGGAGGTTCCCTGGTGTATGCATATCGTCTTCTTAACTTCTAAGACCAAATATGGGAACCATCTAGAATACAGGTGCAAAGTTAGTAAGTATTTAAAAACTAGCTACACGTTTTTCAGGCTATGACCATTTTCAAAAATCTGGATACGGATGCATGTAATATAAACAACTACCACATCAGTAGTGGCCTATATTTGATACCATCATGTTTCCACCTTTTTTAAGAATGTGTGTTTTTATTTTTAGACGATACATCATTAACTAATGATTGACTGGCTCCTGTTCATGTGAGTCACATACTAGTTCTATGCAAACTGAAGTGTTATCCATCTCTTGCTTGAGCACTTAAGGGGTCACTCTGATTTTCATTAAATGTGCAAAGTTGTATGTGATCATATTGTACCAGTGACATATTAAAAACTTGCTGTTAATAAACGATGCAGACTGGAAATTCTTTGGACAACGAGATTCAGAGCCTGCCATCGATATGAGACAATATAAAATGCACAGTTAGCACAGTCTCTTGCATTTAAATCGACTCAAAAAAAGCAGCTAAAATATGATTTGACTAAGTTGTGCTTGGACGGAAGACATGCCATAAGAATTTCAAAATAATGGTATATCTATAAAAGTGATGATATATATCGATGTTTTCACTTTGCATTGATATTGTATCGGTAAATCAATACATTGATCCAGGTCGATGATCGTTAGTAGTATTAGTATGAGGTTGTAGAATCGTGGTTATAAAATTCTCTGGTTGCTGGTACACAGTGGCATTGCTTTCCTAGTTGATTACATTTTGTGTCTAATGAACTCTTCGCCACTGAAGAGGCTCTGTGTGGCTCCACATATTTCCTGCAGTCACTGCATTTTAAATTTTTATTTGCTATAGTTACAGTTGTGGACGTAGCAATCTAATATCACTTAACTTACGTTTATGTTCTGCTACTTTCTGTTTTTCTGATTGCAGGTCTTTGTGGAGTTTGAGAATGCGTTGCAGCGCTGTTCTTGGGTCCAGGTGTATGACAAGAGGGTTAAAGCCCTGTTGGTGGAAGACTCCATTGTTTGGGCCAATGGAAGTGATGGTACTGGGACTGCTGGAGCCCCAGCATCATCCACAGCATCATCCACAGCCTGGCCTGCTCTGGTGAGTGCTCAGTCGTGCCGTCTGCATCGTGCATACAAGTCGAGCCTTGAAACGATCTGGGTTATGTGTTGACATGGGGAATAAGCATCAGGATCACAAAGACAACCACTGGCTGCCAAATAGGCCCAATGCTATTTGCCAGCTGTTGTTCAAATTGAATTTAATAACATTAGCTTTTAGTACTCCTTCTCAAGTTTTGGCCTTGACCATTACATATCTCATTTGAAGTAACAGAATCCTAAAACTTTCCATAAAGTTGATGTAAGTAATGCAATGCTCTTTTGTGAGTGATGATATGCAGGAAAAATGGTCAATTGTTTTTACACCCCTGACCCTGAAGTGTTTGTTGCTGGACCAAGTAGAGGCAACTTTACTCACCGCAAAATGTGAAATGACAAAGTTTGTGTAATCTGATATTTTAAGATGTGATTTGGGTCAAATTTATATTTATGTGGACATAAATATAAAAGAAACTGCGGATGTGAATTTCATCTCATTTTCAATGTAGTTTATATGTCACTGAGATTTGCACATTGCCATAAACACTGATATTAGATGTCTTTCTGCCCTCCCCAACCAGACTCAAAACCATAGTCACAACTCCAGTTCACCCTCCAGCTTGAATAGTTGTTGATTAATCACAGATGACTCACTAAGAGTTTGAGGCATAAACACCTTCATTGTTAACGTAGCCTGGATAAAATCCAGTTATCTGAATTATTTTGAGATTTAAAATGGTATTTCTCCTGTTGCATCTTTGCTGTTGAATTGAATTGAATGCAAATATCTAGTATTTTTCTAAAGAGTCAAAGAATTTCATGTTGTTAACTTTTTCCTCAGGTCTTCCGCTCCCTGGTGGACAGAGTGGGTTTAGGATCGGTGGTACCTGTGGAGTATTTTGGAAACAAGAATTTTGAGTTCCTGCCTGATAACAAAACTGTCCAGAGGTTTGAGGTGTGTACGTTTGTTCTACAGTGTGTTAATCCTTGAATGATAAGTTTATAAACCGGTCCGTTCATTGACAGATAACAATTTTTTTTTAGAAAGGACTAATTATTTAGGATATTTATGGAAAATTACAAAAAAAACGTTCTGGTTCACCCTCTTAGATTTCTTATTATTGTCAATTCAATTCAATTCCGTTTTGTTCCCTTTTTTAAATTTATTTTTATAAATGAACAGACAAAATATACTATTTCTTGCATGGGACATTTGTTATTACTTTTGAAATAATAACAGCAGTAATAGTTGTAGCGCTGGTGTTCTTTCCTGCGTGAAGTTTCACATTATTGCTGTACCACTATTTCAAAACAGTGTGGTTTGTGTCCTTGTGCAGGTTGATAAAGACGCAAGACACCCTTTGCTGTTGGAGCAGCCCTCCCTGCAGGCTGCCATCTCCAGCTGGCGTACTGACTTTGAACTGCAGGAGATCTTCCGGAAGGGTAAGACTCAACCTTCACCAGTTTTTATGTTGTTTTCAGTTACTACCTCCATGTGTTCTCTGGGGTGTTGTGTCTAAATGTTTCACACATTTACTTGCTCAGATATGCAACCTTGGAATTACTGTTCTTGTTATGCAAGTTGTTTCATTTAAATCTGACCGACTATAACTCCTGCTTTTCACCCTGTTCCTGCCTTCAGGTTCATACACTATTCAAGGACGCAGGGTTTGTGTTTACCAGCCAGAGTTTGAGGAGTGCTGGGCCTCAGGACTGGTCTCACAGCACGACCCTATCTCCCACATTATGGAGATTACCTTAGATAAGGTAAATAATGCTTGTGTTACAAGTCTTGGGATGCAAATTGTATTAGATATTAAGGGATCAAAACATTTAGAAACTCTTTATGACATGGACGGGTATAGATGGAACATCAGTCTCATGTCACCTTCAGACTAGATAAATGTGATTCAGAGAGCTGTATTGCCTCACATCGTATTTGTATTTCAACTACAACCTTTTCCCATTAGGCCCACTACGTTTAAGAAACAGGATACAATGTTTAACAAATTTCTCTTTTCATAGTGTGAAATGATGTCACTTAAATTCCACCCTTTTTTGCAATAGGGAGAAGAAAACCAGATGGTAGATCCTCGTGTGATACATGTCATGCTGACAGAGGAGGAGGTAAGGCTGTCATATTATAAATCTAACTATACTCTGTAATCAGTTGTACTGTGCTGAATATTCAGTGTTTTCATCTTCACATAGAATGTTTTTTTAAATGTGGTAACGTATATACTTTCTTACATTTTCTCCTTTTTAGCTTGGCAAGAATGGGCGTCGAAGAAAGGACAGTGAAACAATGAAGGGTGACAGTGGACGCAGACGTAGGACTCCCTCTGAAGGTGAAGATGACTTGAACTTGAAACGTTTTAAAGGAGCAGGAGATTCAGGAGCTGACGGGCAAAACTGTGGCGATTCCAACAAAACGCCAGCGGAAGGGATGGGGATCTGGGGTGGAGACTCTGGCGAAAGAGTCAGCAGCACAACCAAAAACGGAAGCTCTTCAGAAGGAACCTTTCCTCAGGGCAGAGTGTTGTCCCCCAACACCAACTCTTCACTCCAGATGGACCAATCGAATGCTACTCCTCCTCGTTTTCCTCCACATGTGAAAGAAAATGGTCGCCCACTCTCCACTCAAGGTGCAGCGGACTCCACCACTGCCGTTTCTCACACCCCCACCCCTCCTCCCCTCAAACCAGCCCCCTCTCCCTTCTCCACTACATCTTTCCCCTCACTAGGCCAGATGCCTAGCCTGGTCCCTGGAGCTCCAGCCCTCAAGGCCACTCCATCCCCCCAACCAGATCGAGAGGAGGCCTCACAATCAGCTTATTCCAAAACAGCTGCTCTTGTTTCCCCAGGGCCTGTCACCATTTCTTGGTCGCATGATAGTGGCCCCAGTGTGGCACTTTCTGCGTCTGTGGGTTTTAGTCCTAAAGCCCCCAGCTGGGGAAGCCAGACTGAGGTAAGGCGATTGATATGATCAGTACCATCAATACCATCAATACCATTATATGATGCCTTTGCAATTCATTACAGTTGTGTAATATAATTTCACTGTACCACATTGTTTTGTTTCTCAGGGCTCCAAAACGGCATCAGGTTTTCGTTTGCCCCAGACTGTGCCCATAGCTTCTGTATTTGGAGATGTTACCTCTCAGACCAATGGAGCTCCTTCCACTACCACAGCCTCCCAGGACACTCCCAGGCCCTTTGGCTTCGGCTTTGGTGGAGCAAAGAATGAGACTCAATCCAAGCAAGACCAAAACTTGTTTTTCCAGTGCATGACCCAGAATTCTGGGTCCAGCCCAAGCCTAGCTGCTGGTCAGAACCAGTCGAAGGACACCAATTACTTCACCGCAGTGTCTGAGAGCCTGAGTAAAGAGCCACCAAGCCTTTTCAAGCCTGCATCCTCCGCTGAAGGGCTGAAAAAGCCTGAGCAGCCCAAAGTGCCTGAGACCCATTCAACGGGAAATGGTGTGCTCAATAAATCGTCATCGACCTTCCAAGGCATGGGTGGCTCTGCAGGAGGCAGAGGCTCTGGCCTGAGTATTGGTGGTCTGACTGCAGCCTCTGGAGCTCAAAGTACTTCTAAGAAGAGCAGTAATAATGGGACTTCTGTGGGGGGTTTAGGACTGCAATCTGGGTTTAATACTTCCGATAGCCACCAGAACCTTTTTCTGCAGGCCTCCAAAGAGCCTGCTAATCCATTTCTGGCATATGGGGACAAAACTTCCCATACCTCCTTTGCTGGCCTCTCTGGGGCTGAGCCACAGACCCTTGGTCCTGCCTCTGACGGCAAGCCAAACCTGTTCACTATGGCCGAGCCACCTAAGGGGATTCTGTCTTCCCCTTTCCCAGCACTCTCAGCAGCTGCATCCCCCAGCTCTTCCTCCTCTCCCTTACCGACCTCATCACAGCGGTCACAGAGTGAAGGGACTGTGATAAAGGAGGAGCAAGATGTTGGGGAGGTGCCTTCATCCACCTCAGGCTGCCCCATGTTTGGAAGCGCTGGCCCTGGTGGAATGGAGGATGTCGCTGTGTCCTTTGACCAGAGCCAGTCTCAGAAGTTTACCCTGGAGGAAAGGGGCCAATCATCCAAACGTGACTCAGACTCCAGCAGCAACAGTGACCTGTCAGACCTGAGTGAGAATGAAGACGGCCCAGAAAAAGGCCAAATCCCCGGAGGACCACCACACCCCACTAAGGATGGGGCCATGTTGCAGAAAACTAAGGTCCAAGGGGCTGCTAAGAGCCGTCCACGTAACAAGCCTTTCAAAGGTAAGTCTCTTGTCTCTTTATCGTTTGTGGTGACAAACTGAGAATTAGAATTAACACTAAGTTGTCTCCTCCAGTGGGCCAGTCTGTACTAAAAGACCAGAGCAAAGTGCGTCGTCTGAAGCAGTCTGGTGAGTCCTTTCTCCAAGATGGCTCCTGCATCAATGTGGCCCCTCACTTGCACAAGTGCCGCGAGTGCCGCCTGGAGCGCTACCGTAAATATCGTACTACAGGCGAAGGCAGCGACGATGACGACGACCCAAATGTGTCCTGTCGGTTCTTCCACTTCAGAAGGTGAGCATTTATATGCTGGTGCTGCTCAATTTCTTGCTTTGTGTTGGTGCTGTACCAAATATTTTGAACCTTCATTCATAACGTCGTAATTAAAATTCTAAATCAACTTTCGAATACTGCAAAGCTTCTTTTTATATTTCATTTTTGGATTTCTATTTATTCATTCTGTTTAAAGCTAGTATGACAACAGACAGTCGAAGCTTCATTCAAAAGCCTTAATAGAAGCTTTGATTGTAGAAAATGACATTCTGTACAGCCCTACTTTGTGTATCTGAGCGCCATTGAGAAAGTCATAGAGGGTAATCAAAATGGAGGAAGCAATCATCAATCAAACAATGTGTTACCGAGTTAATTATTTTTTTGCCCGTGACCAGGTTGGCTTTCACTCGTAAGGGTGTGCTGCGTGTGGAAGGCTTCCTGAGTCCTCAGCAGAGCGATTCCATGGCCATGGGTCTGTGGCTACCTGCACCAGCTGTCCAAGAGGGCCTCGACCTCGATACATCCAAGTACATCCTGGCCAATGTGGGAGACCAGTTCTGTCAGTTGGTCATGTCTGAGAAGGAGGCCATGATGATGGTGGAGCCTCACCGTGAGTATAAAGACATAATGTTATTCACATTAAGTGTTTTATCTTGTTCTACTTTTTGTCTCAACACTAGAAGTGTCTATTGTGTATATAATTCTGTTTTTTGTTTTTGGACTGTCATTCAGAGAAAGTGGCGTGGAAACGTGCTGTGCGAGGTGTCAGAGAAATGTGTGACGTATGTGAGACAACACTGTTCAACATCCACTGGGTGTGTCGCAAGTGTGGCTTTGGAGTGTGTCTGGACTGCTATCGGCTCCGCAGGAACAGGCCAAGGGAGGGTGAGCCAATATAGTGACATTTAGGGAACTTTTAGAGCTAACCTAACTTGTTGCATATTAATTTCATATTTGTTTTTGTATTACCGTAATAGTGTGGACAGAGCTAATACCTTGTGAGATCTTTTGAGTTTGAGTGCATTGGAAAACACACAGGTCAATATTTTCTTTTCTTCAGATGTAGATGAAGGTCCGGAGGATGAAGTTTTCGCTTGGTTGAAGTGTGCCAAAGGCCAACCTCATGAGCCACAAAACCTTATGCCTACACAGATTATACCTGGGACAGGTAACATGTACATTATCATAACTCGATCATTCCCCACCTCACAAACATATGATCTTGTATTGGAACATTAAGAGTTGTTATGATTGACTTTATTGCCTTTTTCCTTTTTTTAGCTCTTTACAACATAGGTGACATGGTGCACTCAGCGAGAGGCAAGTGGGGTATTAAGGCCAATTGTCCCTGTACCAGTCGTCACACCAAGCCTCTTGTACGCCCTAGTGCCCCCAATGGGATTTCACAGGTACTGTTGTTTTTCTTATTTTCTGCATTGTGAACAGGGTTAACACTTAAAGGCTCTAATGTGTGGTTGTGCTTGTCTCAGCAGTCTGCAACAAGCAGTAGTGGTGTCCTCGCAGCTGCAGCTTCTGGTATTGGCACCACCTCAAAATCAGAGGGAGAAACATCAGCGATCAAAACAGAAACTACGCAAACAGCCGCGCCATCAGACAGTGGAGGAGGAGAAAGTGTGGGCAGTATCAGTAACTCTACCAGTGGTACATCCTCCCCCTGTAACCTCGCTCAGTCCTCTGCCAAGGAGTCACGCTCATCAGGGGAGGGCAATAGCTCAGCCCTGCACTGGCTGGCAGACTTGGCCACACAGAAAGCCAAGGATGACACCAAGGGTAAGTAAGAAATACTGAGTCAGCGTAATCTAAGTGCATAGAAAAAGTCAAAATCAATATCAAAGTTGAAGTTGCATCATTATCGCCTTGCCATCTTCTTCCAGAATCCGGTTCGCTTCGCTCCATGATGAGTCAAAACAGCCGGCCTCCCTTTGGCCTGGACTCACTCAGTGCCCTTTCAAAGCCTTCTGCTTCCAGTCCTAAGCTATTTAACAGTCTGTTGCTGGGCTCCAGCATGGCCCAGTCCAAACCTGAGGGGTCCAGTCTCCGGGACCTGCTCAACTCCGGACCGGGCAAACTCCCCCAGGGGCCTGGAGAGAGTGGGGTGCCATTCCCCTCTGTCTTTACCTCAGCAGGGGTACGTAGAAAGCTT
The DNA here is from genome assembly GCF_900634415.1 of Cottoperca gobio. Taxonomy (NCBI): domain Eukaryota; kingdom Metazoa; phylum Chordata; class Actinopteri; order Perciformes; family Bovichtidae; genus Cottoperca; species Cottoperca gobio. Next base: position 14,601,731 of record NC_041364.1, read on the forward strand.
TTATTATTATGTAGTCAGCAAGATCAGTTTCTTTTTACATTTACATCGTTAACATTTTTGTATGTGTCAATCTGCACAGCATAAACTCAAAATATATCGAGTCGACTAAAACATTTTTCAATAATATTAGGAAAAACTGAATTGATTGTAAATTGTATTTCTGACAGTTACTGGTGTAGTATGATGTAGATGAGGCTTTACGCAAAGGTACCTGTAAGTACAAATACTAATTAAACCTATCTATTTTATCTGTCAGAGTGACAAGCTGAAGAGCAGCCTCCCGAACTTTCTGGATCACATCATTGCCTCGGTTGTGGAGACCAAGAAGGCAGAAGGCCGTCGGACCGGGGCCTCTGACGGCGGCGAGCTTGGTGTGTTGGGGGGCCGCAAAGACGGAGTAATGGGCCTTAGTGTTTTGGAACCACATACCTCACACTCCTGGCTCTGTGACGGACGGCTCCTCTGCCTACAGGATCCCAGCAACAGTAACAACTGGAAAATCTTCAGAGAGTGCTGGAAGCAGGGACAAGTAAGAACCACAATTAGTGTAACTCCTGAGACATCTGTGGGAGAAACATGATCGAGCTGAACGAGAAAGATTTCTGTTGGAGAAACACGCGTTGAAACTTTACTTCTATGTCATCTTTCAAACCTCTTCTCTTTTGTGTCCAGCCCGTGTTGGTGTCAGGGATACATAAACGCCTGAAAGGTGACTTGTGGCGGCCCGATGCCTTCAGTAGGGAGTTTGGAGACCAGGATGTCGACCTGGTCAACTGTAGAAACTGTGCTATCATCTCCGATGTGAAGGTGCGAGACTTCTGGGACGGCTTTGAAATCATCTCCAGTGAGTGCACAAACTATTTTCCCTAAAGTATTCAAAAATAAATTGTGTATTTGAATTATGTGCATTGCGCTGTGTTGTTTTAGTTTCTGTTTTTCTCAGAAATGGTAGCTAATGTTTTTCTTTGTGAATGCAGAGCGACTGCAAGATAGTGAGGGCCAGCCCATGGTGTTGAAATTAAAGGATTGGCCTCCAGGTGAAGACTTCAGGGACATGATGCCCACACGGTGAGGAACCCAAAAATGTGTTGCTTCTTTCAAACATCTGCTCACTAACCACACGCTTCATTCCCTGAGTGTTTATTTTTCATTTCTATACAAAAATCTATTATACTAATTATATACAATAATGTATATTGTTTAAGGTTCCATCATTTACAAGTCATAGGCACATATGGCATCTGTTGTATTTATTAATGGGTTTTTGAGAAATTCCTCACAGACCACGAAAGGTAAATTGATATGTTTAATAGATTGTTAATGTTAGCATTTTCTTTACCATCCTCGTGCTTTGATGATTTGTACCTCAGTGTGGTACCTACATGTGTACACTTACATAAACGTGTTAAAATATGGAATAACATCCATATTTTGTCTGTTATTTTGAGAAATGATTGAGATATTCCACACATGCCATTAATGCAAATGCCATTCTTGTGGGCCTCCCATTTCCCGTGTAAGATTAAAAATGAAAAGTTTTAATCTGATTTTAGCTTCTTACACACATTTGTGAATCTTATTTGTGTTGTTCTTCGATGTTCTCTCACACTTTGCCAGGTTTGACGATCTGATGGACAACCTCCCTTTGCCCGAGTACACAAAAAGAGATGGCCGTTTAAACCTTGCCGCCCGTCTGCCCAACTTCTTTGTGCGTCCTGACCTTGGACCTAAGATGTACAATGCTTATGGTGAGAAGGAGTGGCTGAGTCCCGGTCAACTCAGTTAGATGTATCATCTCTTTCTCCCCCTCCCTCTATTATATATGTATCTTCATCTTCTCTCTCTCACTCCCTCACTGTCCTTCTTTCCCTCAGGTTTGACCTCGTCTGAAGACAGGAAGGTGGGAACCACTAATCTCCATCTGGATGTCTCTGATGCGGTAAACGTCATGGTCTATGTTGGCATCCCTCAAATAGAAGGAGACCCGGGGCAAGGTCAGTGGACTTAAACACACACTTTATCCCTCTCCCTCTGTCATGTTATGTCTTTCACACACACACATTTATTACACGACACTTGTAAGGTGCACAATTAACTTGAGCTGCTAAATCTTAATAAAAGCACTACACACACACATTCTCATTTTATTATGTATTATCTACAATATTACATGCAAATAATATTTTACCCATACCAAATCCAAGACATTGTATAGAATATGTGTAAGATATAAAAGAAAGGTCTAAATTCCAACACGGGACATTAATCACTGCTCTTTTATCTAACTGATCCCTCCTGAACAATCTTAAACATAATGTCACAGCTGTCTCCCGAACACCATGCTTTTACTGTTTTAGTTGCTCCAGGCTTGATTGGCTTGGATAGGACCCTGAAAATGGCCCTCAGTGGGTCCCGCTCGTTTACAATGTGGCAAAATCTTTCATTCACAGAGGCAGATATCAATGGACGCAAAGGTCTGTAGACTTTCAATTGTATCACTTCAGTAGCATGTACTTCTTCTTGACTAACTCCCCTTCATCACTCTTCCACCCCATCCTTTTGTCATTAACTGTGCAGCAGGGGCCAGAGCACTGCGACCTATCTGTTAGTTTCTACTGTGGCATGTTTTGTACATTTCTCTGTAACTGAAACCTTTATTAACCTTGAATGAATAACGGCTAGCATTGGAATTTCTATTGTTGCCCTTTGGAGATCCTGACTTTCTTCCTCCATGTAGATTTCAGGGCTGGGTGGAAGAATGTGTTCTGTTTGGTGTAGGGCTGCACGATATTGGAAAAAACTGGCATTGCAATATTTCCCCCTCCCTGCGATAAATATATATTGCAAAATGAAAAAATACAGGATTACAGATGGAGCTTGACTTGGGTCTTGATGAATTGTAGCATTAATTCACAGAAAAAAATTAACTGCACACACAGCACAGCTACGTGCACAGCTATTGCGTGACTAAGTAGGGCTGTGTATTGGAAAGAAACTGGCGATGCAATACTTACTATGATACATCATTTATTATATTCAATACATTGCAATACTGTAAGCAAGCCGATGTATTGCTATTATTATTATTATTATTATTATTATTATTATTAATCCAATTTTAGGAAAACTGTTTCAGTATAAAGAACACACTGCCATATGCATAAACCTACGCTACATTTTAAGCAATCTGAGCCACTGTCTTTGTATTTATACTATTAATTAAAAATCGATAGTTTTTTAGAATCGATATTTTCTGACACACCTACTGCTGACTTCATACTCACTGTCGCACACGCTCGATGGGATAAAAAACAGCTTTGAGCTGGTGAAGTACAAGCAAACGGTCACAAATGTGTTTGTTTCCCCTTTCTGAATAACTGGTAAATCTGTACTGTAAATAAGAGGTCAGTGTATCTATCTCTGTACGATCAACGTCAGACTGTGGGTGTGAACGTTATGTCAGTAAATGTGATTGCATAGTCTGTAACTTGTCCTTCTCTTTGCCCTGGTGGTTCTCAACTGGTTCAGCCACATGATCCACATTTGTCTTAAGTCACAACACAGACATCATTGATTTAATTCATTTACAATGCTATCATGTACTATAACTAGTCCTGTTATGGTATTTTCATGTTTTGCCAAAGGCTATATTAATAGCTTCTGTTTAGACACATTTTATTTTTTATTTTAATACAGTTCTTTGGGGAAAAACATAAATGCACAGGGCTGCTGCTGGGGATGTTTGTGTCATGACAGCCACGTGATGCAGCTGCAAACAGTATTTTAATTAGATTTCTCTGTAAATCAGTGCACTTCAGAATAAAACTGTTTTTGTCACTACAACCCAGCAGTTAACTTATAATGGACCTGTGAATACTGGGTCATGAGCCACCAGTTGAGAACTACAATGCCCTTTTTGTCAGACGGTGTGATGTACATTAATTCAGTTTAAGAATTATGCTATTAACAATCACAGCTCAAAACCTAATTCACAAGACTACTTGTGCCTTTTTTCCACTGCATGGTTCGATTTAGGTCAACTCACTTTTGGTACTAGGTCCTTTTCTATATTTAGTTTTCCTCGCAGATAATACCCCTCAGTGTATGCCAGACTCTCCGCTGAATGCCGTAGTGACGCTGCGTGTAACTGCCGTGACATCATCTGAAGTGATTCTAGTTGAATCCTTTCAACAGCAACCAAAAATAGGAACGTCTGCACTTGACTGTAATTTGTCCGGCGTATTTTTGCGGACTGCCATTTTTAAAATATGGGTCGAGTGAATAAAAAGATTGCAGTTGCTATTGACGGTAGCTTCGCTAAATTGCAGGTAGTGTCAATTCTCTCTAACCAATCAGTGGTCTGCAGTGTTGTAACTCCACCTTCTAGTATTGGCTCAGCTTTTTGGAACCTCGACCGAGGTGATACCAAAAACAGTACCAGGCACTATCCACAACTTTTACTCTTGGAAAACCAAAAAAAAGAGCGATTCGAGTTTAGTAGAGCTGTGCCGTACCATGCAATGGAAATGCAGCAATAAAGCGGAAACTACTATAAACTCTTCGTATAAACACTGCTGATGACCTTTGGTGCCCTTTATGTGTGTGTTGTTGTTTATGTTTGGTTCTCCAGAGGTCATGACCACCATTGAGGAGGGCGATGTGGATGAAATGACAAAGAGGAGGGTGTACGAGGGAAAAGAGAAACCTGGAGCTCTCTGGCACATCTACGCTGCCAAGGATGCTGAGAAGATCAGAGAACTGCTCCGCAAGGTCAGCAGTAGATCTCAAGATTCAAGATATTTATTGTCATATACACAGATAACAGTTATACTGTACAATGAAAAACTTACTTTACTAATCCTCCAACAGCAAACATTTAAAATTAGAACTAAAAGCAAGAGTTTTCTACGTGAAATAGCATCTGATCTCTCGAGCTGCATCATCATTGGCTGTAGCCAGGGTCCTTTACAAAGACCGTGATGAATTGGATGAAAGGTGCACTACTGATGTCCTCATGGAGGTATAAGGAGAGCTGGGTACACAGCTGGAGGCAGAGCCCCGTTCCCTGTGAAAGTCGCTTAGTGGTGCATGAAGCCAAAAAAGTTTGACTGCTGGGTGTAAACGTACCCAGATCATCCGGTGAAATTCTGCATTCATTAGGCCCATAGAACAAGTGCACTAACGTTTCCATTAACCCCGCCTCCCAACCGCTCGGGCTCATTCACATGAACGAAGAAAGAAAAATAACTCTAGATCCGCCTATAAGGGAATTTGATTTACAGACGTCTCTTTCCCAATGTAACTCGATGGGAATAAGTCTTTTTGGGCTCACTGGCATCATGTGACGGACTCTATAATTGTTATTCCACGGTTTTGCCACCACGGAAATGTGCTTCAAAGCGCAGCACTCTCCCTGTAGTCATAGTAAAGCACAAATGGAAACCAGATTGTGAAAAAGCACACAAAACTCTTATGCAGAGACTTACCTGCATTACTTTTAAGACTACTTACATTCTATGGCTGTATGTTAATCTGAATCGTCATTACCCTCCACTACATCCTTGTTTTATTATACTAAGATATTATCAGCTGGTTTCCAACAACCAACCAAAGACAATTGTGTGGTTACGATTAATCAATTACTTATCTGTGTCAGGTGGGAGAGGAGCAGGGTCAAGAAAACCCTCCAGACCACGACCCCATTCACTGACCAGAGCTGGTACTTGGATCAGACGCTCCGCCGCAGGCTCTACGAAGAATATAGCGTCCAGGGTTGGGCCATTGTACAGTTCTTAGGAGATGCTGTATTTATCCCTGCTGGAGCTCCACACCAGGTAACACATGTGTTCTATTAAAGAAGCTTGCTAGATAACAATTTATTTAGATGATTCAAGATGCATATGTATCTTGTTTCAGTAGCATATGTGTTTATTTTCTGCTCTTCCCCTCCAGGTGCACAACCTGTACAGCTGTATCAAGGTGGCGGAGGACTTTGTGTCTCCTGAGCATGTAAAGCACTGTTTCAGACTGACGCAGGAGTTCAGACACCTGTCCACTACTCATACAAACCACGAAGACAAGCTACAGGTGTGCTTTTCTCAAGTATTTTCAGTTTCACATGATTTTAATGCAACTAACTACTGAACGGTCTTTTAGTGTTTTGTTTTTTAAAGCAGTTTACGTAACCTTTATAATTTGTTGGTTTGATGGACAAGGGAGAAGGGATTCATTCAGACTAGGTTTTATTAGTTGCTTAGAGTAATTCAATTAAAAAGTATGAATTGACAGAAATGTAATAAATTATGTGTAATAAATGTAATTCTTAAAAATCAATGTAGCAAAATGAAATGGCAGTTTGTTCAGAACTGCTTATAACTGGATGTGAAAAAACGTTTTTATTTTTAAATCCATTTTCTTTTCTAATATTCTCTTTTTGACATATTCCACCATCAGTTTGTGACATTAAACTATAATTGGTTTCTTAAAATGATTCTGCCATAATGGACAGTTGACATTGAGGGCTGTTCTGGAGCAATAGCAAGCTTATTGCAGCACATTTCTTTGTAAACTGCGTGTTACCATATTGGTTATCTGACTCAATATTGTATTTAAACGGTTAGGCAAATTTGGCACACGCTCAGATTTGCACTCTTCTTTACTTATTCTTTGATTCGACAGTTTGTGATATAAATGATCATTTTGGTATTATTCGTCTTTATAGACAAAGCTGTTAGATTAAAAAAACATGTTAATGTTTAAGTGAAGTATTGGAAAAAAGCCATTGTTGTTTCCATGCCGTTGTTTTAACGGACTTTTCCTGTCAATTTTTCTCAGGTGAAGAACATCATCTATCACGCAGTGAAGGACGCTGTTGGGACACTGAAGGCCCATGAACCTAAACGCCCTTAGTTCCTCTCTCCTAACGCTGTCCCGAAACAACCAGCATCTGACGACCACTCCACCACACACACACACACACATGCAAACACATGCATAGACACACACACACACACACACAGTATACATTACATACCTACATACACAAGTACAGGCTGCAGACTGCAGAGTATGATAGAGTGTCGGTTATTTTGGGGCAGTGAAGGTCCGGGTTTGGGGAAAGAGGACATTTGATTTGGGGAGGGATTAGACGGGGAGGGGCTAGTCAGCACTTCGATGAAGGAAGTCCTTCAACGCTGTAACACAGTACGCTCAAACTTGTCTAGTTGTTTTCCAATTCTTATTATTTTTGATTAACTCTGTATTTAAGGTCAGTGTGTCTGTTCTGTTGTTTTCATTGTATATGTGAGAGTAAGGGAGCTAAAAGCTGACTTGCCTTTGGAGCAGAGGTTCAGCTACCATTTAAGCGACTGATAAAATGTGAGTACTGGGCTAACTTTCCTTTTTTGATGACGTTGATATTATTTTTCTTCAATAGGGGCGAGGTTAACCCGTTTTTGTAGATTTTTTGTTTTTAAACAGCTGATTGCTTCTGCCCTCTGTGGCTGAAATCAATTTGCGAAGCAGCCAGTGAGGGGAAGCAGACCAAAGTTTTGTATTTTCGTTTTCTTATTTCAATTTTAGAGTAAGAAGTCTTTTCTTTTTATACACCACAAGGCAATGATCAGGAGGACTTCGGAGAGGGCAGATTTATTTCTTATTTTTTTGGTCACCTATCTTTGTCCCATGGGCTGAATGAACTGCAGACCTCCAACAACATTGTTCAAGAATCACATTTGCAGCTGAACAGAACTACTGGCCATTAACATTGTATCAATATATATATTGATCTTAGCAGTCTGTTTGATTTTTCACAATAAAATTTACAAAAACTACCTTATGTCTACTGTTTATTTGTTACCCCCTCATTTCTTAATACTGAATTTTCTTATTTTGCTATTCTTGATAAAGGCAATTCTGTACTATATGGCTTTCTATTAGTTGTATCTTAAACTTTCTACGCCTGTGTTAACACCACACGCTAGTATATATTCGATAGTGTTTTAGTGATGCTACTTGCTCTTATGTGTCATAGTGCGGCCTAGCTTTCACTGCTCATGTCTGAATTAGTAAGTAGATCACAGAAATGGGACAGGGAGGCTCGAGTGTAAAGTACATAATCAAGGAGGAGGCAAATGCCATCTTGCATTACTGTTCACCCTTTTTCTAACTGAATGTTGGTATTGGCAGTGGTAGAATAAGTACTCCAAACTTTTTTCTGAAGTAAACATAACTATTAATAGTAAACCTATTTATAACTTGCAGTAAAAGTCCTGCATTTAATTATTTACTTAGTGTTCGAGGCACAAACGCTTAAATTAACTTGAAGTCTGTTCAAGGTGGAGCTTTAAATTCTAATATAATACTGATAATGCATCATATTTGAATTGTTATATTTTAAAGTAACAATTCTCTGTCAGATAAATGTGTTGGAACATAATATATTTTAAGTGCTTTTGGGGATTTTCTAAGTTATGTTGGGGTACAATGAGTTAAAATAGTAACACGATTCAATATTTTTCCAATCTAAACAAAATAAATCTGGCTGTTTCTGGCTCTTTTAATATTGGTCCCCAGGTAGTGCCTACATTACCTAATGGTAAAGTCTGCCCCTGCCTGTCCTATAATATTAGTCCCTGTATAATAATCTCTATTGTCACGTAAGCTTCCGTCTTCTTTTATTATTGCCACTAATTAATTGAGCTAATTAGATCATGTGTTAGTGCACCGGATAGGAGAAGCAATGTCAGGCACTTTTATTTTTAACCTAAAAATGAGACATTTTCCAGTGCGGCCTGGCCCTTTAAGATCCAGTCTTTCAGCAGTGGTGGAGAGCAGAGCAGCTTGGGGCCAGACTGCAGCACATCCTCAGCTGCTGCTCGCCCACCTGACAGCACAGCAGAGCGGACAGGCAGCACCGGCCAGCCTCCCGGTTCACATCGCAACACACAGACCGCGTCCTGGAGGGGAATGGGGGGCACCTAGCCCGCTAGCTGACTTACTAGATTTCTCTAGTAGCGGTGAGGGCTCACGGCCGGACGGTCCACAAAGATGGTATCCTGGATGATTTCGAGGATAGTGGTGTGAGTATGGGCTGGGCTGCATCTGTTGTTGTGTTTTAACGTTAGCGACTCCTCCATTCATCAGCTGTCTGATGCTGAACGCTGCGTCGCGCCAAGAAGCTAGCATCCATTTTCTGTCCGTTTGAATTTACATTTCATTAATGTATAAAAATACTGTGGGATAAAATGTTACTTAGGCACCTCGATGAGCATGGTCTATTCTAACCGTTGTAACCGTTGCTCTGTTTACAATGATGCAGTACAATCTGCATCCAGCGCGTGCTAGCCGCTAGTAGCTAACGTATGCTGGCTAACCACCTGACAGATAATGTGTTGGCAGGGAAATGAGCTGTTAGCTGCCCACTTTATTCAAGAGAAACCTGCTTAATATGCCAGCCGCGCTGCAGACAAGCAAACAGACTGCTTTTAAAAACACCACAGCCTGAATATTGCTGGTCTGTAGACTGAGCAACACATCACCTTATGGCATGAGTTAGTAAAATGTGATGGCAAGGCTTAGCCCAGCAGCAGCCCAGTCATGGATGTGAATACGTCCATCAATTAATGACTAGACCTATATTCAAGCACTGGCCAGATGTGTGTATTTTCAATATTACAACATGTTGGAGTGACTTTACAGATTCTGTGATCAGTGGAGCAGTATCAGCAGTTCAGGCCTTGACTTCCACCTTTACACACTACATCCCCACAGTGTGGATGACTCAACTAAAGCCAGCAGCTGATTCGTTATGCAGTCATTTCTACAATGCTGCATTAGTGTGGTCTTATATTAAGTGACTGCTCTGAGTTTTTAATCAGGATATTGTGTCGTTTGACCACTTTGGATGTACCAGTCTATCAATGTTGCTGTCAATTTCTTGTGGATTTAACCATGCTGTAGCTAACCATGGTAGTGTTATCCCCAAACGTAACTATGATAGTGTCTTTGAAAGGCCCAGGTGTAGAAATGTTGTAATTCTTGCCTGTATTACATAAGTAGTGGATAACATTGGCAAACAGATATTTTTAGTGGCTTCCAGCTGGCTCTTCCACTTCACTACACCTCAGGTAGTCATGCGTCAATGGGAGACAAACAATGTGACTGGATATCATAATGGCTGCTGCGCAGCTAACACAAGATCAATCATTTATCATCTTTATTCTGTGCTCTAATCCGTCCGCTTTCTCTAGAAAAACTGTTTATTATATTAGCAGCATAAATCACTTTCTTATGCTCAATATCTCAGTGAGAGGCCAGGATGCCTCAAACTCTGTCACATGAACCTGAGCTTGGGACACAAGGGGGCACAGGGCGTCTGCTGAGGGAGTCGACTGGCCTAGAGGCCTGCTACGAGTCGCCTCAGCTTACTGTACAAAGCTGATAGGCGCTGCACACATGACTGAGCAGCTCAGATATTTGGACAGGGGACCTACTTAAATGCTGTAAGCACAAGCCTCATAGGGAGACTCGGTGTGAAAAACATTTAATGTTTAGATTAAGTATTATGAATCAGTACGCACGCAGACGTCAGACACTGACTTTCTGAACTCTATTCTCCCTGCTATCCCTTCACTCAGCATTTACTGTAGCATCCTGTCACATCAGCACAAATCACCATAGTGGCACAGGACGCGACCAAATGCACATCAAAAGCACGGCTGTCCCAATCTGCACGTGGACTCGCACATGGTGACCCACCCCTGGATCCCTTTTGTGTGTTTTTCCACTTTGTCTCGCTGCAGTCTTCCGGACTTTATGATGTATGATGTTTTTTGTGCCGATAATCACACCAGTGTGTTTTGACAAGCCACTGCCCATCGACTCTACTGTGGCATCACCAGTCAGATCAGATGGACACTGACTTTGCTTAAGTAGCCCAATTACACAGAAAGCTATTTGTGTTGACACAAGCTCGGAGCCAACATGGCTAAACTGCTTTTTCTTAGGTGTCAGCGTCAACACCGAAAGGCCATGTTCTCAAGCTGAATCCCCCTCCTCTGACCCGTGCTTCTCTGTTTCTCTGCTTTTTGCAGCCTTGCCTTTGGGACACTCTATCCAGCATACTCTTCATACAAGGCTGTCAAAACGAAGAATGTGAAGGAATATGTGAGTATGACCCCTGGTTACTAAATCACAGCAGATCATTTCTGACCCCGTTCTGCTATGTTTTACTTTTTGGATATTTTGCCCCTGGCTTCGGTTTGCTATTTTTACGCGAATGTTTTAAGTTTTAAAAGCACATTGCATTATTGAAAATAAGATAGCTGTGTTTGGCTAGGCTTTTGCCTGGGACTAACACCCAGAGCATGTTAAGTGCATGAAATGCTATCCCTTGATACCAAAATGATTCATACTTGAACTGTACACTCCCTTATTTTGTCATGATGTCCTATAGCGCCAGCATTCTCACTGTTCATATTTTAAAACTCAACACAGTCCATTGAGTACTAAAACACTGACACTGAGCTGTTATAAAATGTTTGGGATTTGATGACATTATAAATCAAAACAGAATATCAGTAGATCCCCATTCTGTCTTTCAAAAAAAAAAAAAAAAAATTATAAGTAGGGTCCTTCCGGCTTACCTCATCACTGCAAGGGAGGGTCCAGGAGGAGGAGGAGGAGTTAGCAGCATCCTGGCCCTCCGCCTAGATTTGCATTGGAGAACTGTCTCCTCCTGGCAGGTTACCATGGCAACCCCCCCCCCCCCACACACCACCCAAATCGCTACTCAAGCAGACGGCCAAAGGGATCCTTGAGGGATGGAGGAGGAGAGAGAGTGTGGAGGACGCCATTTTTAGAACTGATGTTTTCATTCCCCTTTCCTCTTGTTTGGCTTGTTTCTAATGAGTCAAATGATTCACCATTATGTGTGTTTATACGGCTGCATGTCTTGCCTTTAAACATACTGTTACCATTTCTTTAACATTTGATATACCAATATGTTTTTATTATTGATAATGTAGGGTTGACTCTAAAACGTTTGTGTTCTTATTAAGATAGAGGCCTAGTTTTTAGCCTTTCATTTAGTTCAGACGATGCCCTACATTTTCTGTTGTCTCCGGGACATTATCCATGCATACTGATGTGATCTGACAGGACTGAAACATATGTTGCTTTTCTGCATTAGCATGTCTGTTTAGCTCCACGTGTGCTTAGCACGTGCACACTGGATGCTGTGGATTTTCATGTGCTATTTTCGTGATTCTCTCTACTGAACTCTGTGTGTTTGTGTGTGTTGTCCAGGTGAAGTGGATGATGTACTGGATAGTGTTTGCATTGTTCACTACAGCAGAGACAGCCACAGACCTGCTCCTATCATGGTGAGTCATGAGCTGCTCATGATCACGACCCTCGTGCCAAAGTAGCTTGTTATAAATACGCTTGTATAATATCAATAGACGCATTCATGTGTGTATCTAGTGCTAAGTGTCCTTGATCGCTTTAGTACAATTACTCCTATTAAAGTATTTTGTTTTCACATGCAGTTATCCAGCCTTTTTATATATAAGATCTTTTTTTTTTATATTCTAAAGCTTTTGGTTACATTTTCCTCCCTCTTGATGGTATAACTCTTGTTTCATTACCCAGGTTTCCATTTTACTTTGAGCTAAAGATTGCTTTTGTGATCTGGCTCCTGTCCCCATACACCAAGGGCTCCAGTGTCCTCTACCGCAAGTTTGTCCACCCAACGCTGTCCAACAAAGAGAAGGTTAGATAATGACCTTTTTGTCTCGCAAATATAAACTGATTTGCACATCCACATTGAAATATTCAGATTCAGATTTCCTCTCTGTAATTGCTTACATGCTTGCCGTCCTGTGCTGTAGGAGATAGATGAGTACATAGCGCAGGCCAAAGACAGGAGCTATGACACCATGATGAGGTTTGGAAAGAGAGGTCTCAACCTGGCTGCTAATGCTGCAGTCACTGCAGCCACCAAGGTGAGCTGTGTGCTCCATGATGTAATAACTTGTACAAATTAATTGTTAAAAAAATATTTTTTATTTCCATTATTGAATAATCGGCCAAAAGATGGCAGAATTCAAGGTTAAGTCTTTATATAGCTTCCACCCACCGCCGAAAAAAAGTCCAAAATCCAATAATGTTCAAATTGCAAAGTTATGAAATTGCGAAAACCGGTCTGTCTTTACATAATAGTTGTCAATTTGACTCATTTTTGCAGCTCTAGATGATCCAGTCGGGAGTTTCATGCCCATTCAAGTTGTGGAAAGTTTAGAGCCAGAAACATGAAGTTGTTTGAACAGTAATCAAATCAAAACAAATGTATTTGTATAGCCCAATATCACAAATTATACATTTGTCTCAGTGTGCTTTACAGACTGTACAGGATACGACACCCTCTGTCCTTAGACCCTCGCATCGTACAAGGAAAAACTTCCTAAAAGAAACCCCATAATTAAAGGGGAAAAATGGAAGAAACCTCAGTGAGAGCAACTGAGGAGGGATCCCTCTCCCAGGAAGAGAAATAAACTAGACATTTATATTCAGAATGTTGGCTGCCCAATTTAATTGCCATTAAATTATTGTCAGCCTTACATGGATCAAGTTAAAGGTACAATATGTAACATTTCCACATTGATATGTCTAAAGACGACTAGAACTATGTTGTGTTACCAACTATTTTCAAACCCAGAGAAATCCGTAATTGTAATCAAGTTGTCAGTCTGTTTCATTTGGTTGTGTGTAACGATCTGTCACAACCTCACATGATCAGCTACGCCACCCAACTCCGTTTTTTGTTATTGTTTTGTTTTGTGTCACTCTGGACTGGGGAGCCAGTTTGGCTGCATGAACGGGTTCCCCCCTATGTGGTGACATGGACGGAGACCTAAATCCACTCTAATCAATTTATTTTCGGAGATCTGAAGTTTTTCCTTCTATAGCTTGGGAGGATCACAGTACCAGGATTTGCTAACATAATCAAAGTAGCATTGGATTTAACTGGACGCCACGAGTGTACAGCACAAATAATTTACAGATGTTTAAATGGAAATGTTATTCCCCTAAAGACTATTTTAAAATCCTTTTTTTTAGTTTCGTTTAATCTGAGTTTAGAGCCAAACAGAATTGACTTTTATATTCTCTTTTATATTATATTGTGTTTGGTTTTGCTGTGATGCCCAGGGGCAGGGCGTGCTGTCGGACAAGCTGCGGAGTTTCAGCATGCAGGACTTGACTCTCATCAACGCTGAGGATGAGCTGGCTCTGCACACTTCAGACGCCCGCAAGAGACGGGACCCCATGGACGAGATGAGCTCAGGGGCTAGCACGCTGCCCCGGGCCAAGAGCACCGCTGCACGGCAGAGTAAGGCCACGCACAGCCCACACTGCTTCATTAGTGTGCAGAAGCACGGAGTCTTGCACATCTGCATAAACGCATCCCGTGTGTCCAGTTTGCTGATTGGGTCGGAGTGTTTAATCAGAGCAGGACTGGGGCTAGTCAGGCAAAGTGTAGTCATGTGATTTAAAACACTGCAGGATGGCAGGGAAGGGGAGGAGATGAGAGGGGGGGTGAAAGCATGTGATTCCAGTAGGAGGAGAAGCTTGGAAGGAGGACTCTTTGTGTCTCACTGCACTGCTGGCTGTGTGGGCCTGACGAGCTGTGAACTGAATACTGAGAGCGACACAGAGGCAGTGAAACAATGAGCGAAGTGGCACATTGTAATTTATACTTCCAAAGAAACCATGTTGTTTAAAACCCAGTCTGAAGGATAGATGGAGCAACACACTGAAGTGAGTCAAACAGCTAGAGTTCAAATACAATCTTCAGGATGATTTGTGCAGTTGTGGATGTTCCTTTTTAAAAAATAAATAAATGTATAACCTTTTTGTGAACAAGTCGCATATAATAATGGTATATAGTGAAGAGAATCCAAACTCAGAGTTCCTCTTACTGATGATGAAGAGCTTTCAATCCCATCTTGGTCTTCAATGAATAGAGCAGACTGGTTATTTTAGAATAACTATTTAATCTTCCCACTAAACCACCTAACTGTTAACAAGCAAAACATTTTTTTTTAAAGTTATTTTCCATTTATAAAAAGAATTTGTAAATGGAACAGAATGGATTGATGCTGTACTCCTGTACATGATGTGTTCTGAATGTGTTTTCCTCATTTCTTTCTGTCTCTTCCTAAAACTTGCTTAAATCAGAGAATGTAGTGCCCGAGGCCACAGAGGGAAGGGATTTTCTAGCTCTTCTCTTTCAGACTGAAATAATTAGTTAATTAATATATCTGTTGATCAACTGAAAATGAATCCCCAACAATTTGGACCATTAATTGTTTATGTCGTAACTTTCAGCTTCTCAAATTTTAGGATTTGTGGATTTTTACAGTTTTATATCTTTTGTAAACTGAATTTTGGATCGGACAAAGCAAGCAGTTTGTCACCATATCTTTTCAAATCCCTTTTAATCATCTCATGACCCTTCCAGACCACTACTGCAGATGGTTTAAGTTTAGTGTAGGGACGTCCAATCCTAGGGAAAGAGGCATGACTGTTTTGTTTTTCCACATGCTGCAGCACCAGAGTCCCTTTGGCAGCAGACGGTGACCAAAGCACTCTGCAAAGCACTTTTGGTGTGAGTGCACTAAAAAGGATGTACCTCTGTTGACCCTGTCTGAATTGTTATTAACCAATACATTTCCTTACCCAGATACTAATGGTGGCTGGGCAGAAGAGACCAGGGCTGGTCGATGTGGAGAAAATCAAATGTCACAATACTTTTGACCAAATACCTCTATCAATATCGGGGCTATATTGGTGCTTTCACAAAATATTTACACAATGAGATTTTCGATATAATGATTAAGTAGATAAAGGCCACTAATGGAACAGTCTGGGAAGTTCAGGAAATTAAATCACTTTACTGTAATGCAGCCTTTAAAGCAAGGAAAGACAACACATAAGCCATATAACGATATCCAAAAGACGATATCTAGTGTCTTATCACGATATCGATATATTTCCCAGCCCTAAAGAGATTCCTTGTTAATATAAAATGCAGCCTACATCCAATGTTAAAACTGGTGGAAACGATACCTGTATTTTGAAGCTTTGACCACTAGGTGGTGTGAGAGGCTGTGACTGAAGTGATGTGCTGGTCTGCAAATACACACTTTTGAACAGTTGCTTCACTCTTGTAAATTTGATGGAGGAGGAGTTTCATCCATTTGAATGTTTATAGAATTAAATCCTTTTGGTTCAGAGGTGATGAAATGCACACATCTGACGGGCTAATAATATCTGCTGACGGAGTTCAAATTGACCCCATATTGGCTCAATTTCTCTGGTCTCTCGGCTGCTTTTTAAATTAAATTTTTTTTTTTTATATAAACCTGCTTTAAGTCTGAACATCTCTCTCTGTGAGTGACCAACAATTTTTGTCCGATCCTGCAGCCCGCTCTTTGGCAGCCGCGTCCCTTGCTGACGATGCGTCATCCCAACACAGCTCTGACCAATCGGACACGAGGACTGAACACTCTGATGAGGATGTGGGAGAAAAAGTCCCCAAACGCGCTCCCAGTGTCAAGACAACCAAGAAACCTGCTGCTAAGACGGAGGTAAGGCCAATAAAGCGCACCAATAAAACAAAAAAGCACTTGATCCTAAAATTCCCATATTGCAATTTGATAGCATCTTTCAGTAGACCTCCCCTGCTCGTCAAATGTCCTTATCTTTTAAACTTTATGCCCTCAGTGTGTACTGCAGGTTTTTCTGACAAATATTTGTGATCTCAAGTGGAAAGGTATGGTCACATTACACTTGTGTACAACAAGTAGTCTCTCCATTTCCCATTCACTTCAATGGATCCAGAATGACCGACAAATTCAAGCACGAGTTCCCTGTTTAGGTTTCGATCAATAGTCGGCTCCGACAAATTTCTAGGTCAAAGTTCAACTTTGAGCGAGTGGATTTGTTTAGTCGGCCAATGGAAACACTGCTGCACTGTGTTTGGAAATGTAGAATTTATTATTCATACAGTTAACAGTTTGTGATCCCTCTGCTCAATATTTATGTTTTACCTCCATCTGAAATGTGACATCACGTCCTTTTTTGGGGGCGCTGAGTGTGGGGAAATTTAATTGAAAAGAAATGTAAAATGACCCGTCCTTCACCTGACAACTCCTCCAGAGCCATAGAAGAAATGATCCAACTCTCCATGAAGAGTAAACTGACCTTTTTGTGTGTTATCATGAAACTCGATGTATCGCTCAACTTTAGTCGAACCTTTGGACCTCCTCTCCATTTTTATAATTCATTGTTGTATTGTTCCTTCTTTACTTTAGTCGTTTACGCAACTGTGTAAATTACACCTGTTCTTCCTCCCTCTCTCTCTCTGCAAGACTCAAACCAAGACGGTGAAGAAGCCGGCCAAGAAAAAGACCACAACTAACAATGCAGAGACGCCGCCATGAGGCCTGCTGTCCACACCCACAGGCCTACACTCGCTCCACCCACAGGCTGCAGGCCCTTCTTCCTTTTGTCTGCTCTCCACACAAACACCTATTCACTGTGGCAACAGCTCTTTTACATTTACCGGGTTGCTGCATATTTGTTCTCACGCTTTTGCTTACTGTGAGCTCATCCCAGATTCAACAGTCGTTTCTTAGACATGTTTTTAATCTGATGGTTAGTGACGCTTCAAGAAATGCTCCCTTTTTTATTTTAACCCCGACATATATGTAGGTCCCTATAGTACGTGAGAACATTAGCTCACCATGTTGCAGTTTTCCACATTCTTCACTCCTCGTTCTCTATATTTGGTTGCCTTTTGTGTCCTTTGGGCTACTCCTGCATGATTTTCAATTAAAAACAATCTGACCCACCCCGGTGCGTTCAGGCTACAAGTCTGGGTACTCCTCTGGACCTGACCATGATGGTAGAAATCCTCAGATGTTGTCTCTGGAGTACAAACATCACCAAGACGGTTGAAATCAACTGTAAAGCATTGATGGATCGTTGTAAACGTCTTCATTACGGTTTCAGACCTAATAGTTCCCACTTATGACGACAGCTCAGCTCACCACCATGTCTTTGCTCATGCAACTGTCTAGCTTTACAGTATGACTTGTGATCAGACCTCTTTTTGTTTCTATATTGTCTTATTCATTTTGACCTGTTTGACTGCATCTTGGGCCTCACAGCTTGTGGAAGAGTTTAGCTTCCCCACATTAAGTCTCTATACCTCTTACTGAGTCTGGCTCTGCTAAGTTCAGGTCTCACTTACAGCAACTTTCTTCCTCACTGCTTTAATGTGACTTTCATGTCATGTACAGTACTGGTGATGGAGTGGTTTGTTTAGTGTTGGCTGATTATCCTTCATATAGACTCCACTCATATTTATTACACTTCTGTTTTATCCAGTTATTTTGGTGATATCAATAATAGGTATAATCAGTTGTGCATAGCCAGGCCTCTTAAGGTAATGCTGTACCTCCCCAGTCAATACAGTAGTCATAGAAGAGTTGTGAGGCAACATATCTGCTTTCACCACAGTAGTGATGTCTGTATATTGTTTGTGTTCAACATTAGAAAGTCGGGGAGTAGCGCTGCACTTTCTCACTCCTCTCACCCAGCGGTGTGGTGACACTCTGCCTCTCTGTAATAGTTATACATCTCAGAATCCAGGATAAAGCAAAGCAATATGGAAATATTTAAACCAAAATCAACAGCAGGAGACTGAGGAATTATTTTCTCATCCCCGTGCTGTTGTTGCAGATGTGGAGGAAGTGTCAGACCAGGCTCCGGGTGTTTCTAAACACGCTGGATTTTTGTTCTGGGATGGGCTCTTCTGGTTGCCAGCCAATGCATTGGCCATTGTTTCTGCTGAGATTTAAAAGCATGAGACTATTTCTGCACTCAATACTGCTGTCTACGATGTGACACTAGTTTGAACCAGTAGGGGGAGACGAACCCCACCTCAACTGTTGGCAGAGTTACTAAACAATATGTAAACACGATGTAAATAGTAATCTTGACTGTATATACAGTATGAGCTTGCTTGCCTTATTCATTCTCTGGGCTTCAACACATTTAATTTTTTTAATCATTTGTGTGCTTTTTAAACTTCTTAAAGTCCTTAATGTTCTGAAACTGGAAGAAGCTCGGACTCCAGTGTGGACTTCTGCTGTTAGAAGTCTTGATTTTTGTATTTTGTTTATGAGTTTTGTATTTGTAACATTTTTTATTTTTCTGTCTTGTCTCATTAATTTGAACTCTCCTCCATCACAAAGTAAGGAATCTCCAGACTGAGTATAAACTGATACAACGTACATTCACGTTCTGCTATGTACTCTACTCAAACTGGTTCATAAGTATTTTAGGGCCAAAAGCTGAAAACAGAATTTTGTTTTCAGTCTTAATTTAATGTTTACATAGAATAGAAACACTGAATAGAAGACGGCACACAATGAAAATACTTTTTTTCTCTTCTCAAGATACAACCCTGCATTTTTTTTAAATCTTGTTTTTATGCCATTTGTGGATATTTATTGTTGTTTCTTCTGTTTGAAATCAGTATTGTATACAGAAATGTTAATTTGTATATGGTTTGTGCCAATTCTTAAAGCTCCATGTCAAACAGGATTACAGTGTGTGTGCTGTAAGGTCATGTATCAGTAATAAAACTACTAATAAAGGAAATCAAATCTGAGTGTTACTGACTGTTGTACAGTTGAAACAAATCTAATTGTGGTTAGATGAAGGAGGAACATCCATCTTGCTTATTCAGTTATTTAAAAAAGAAATACAAACATTGCACAAAAATAACTTTTGTTAAGGCCCTGTCACACACACTTCCGTATGGCAGAAATGTATGCTGGCGTATATGAAAATTTGTCAGAGTCCAAATACGTCCAACCTTTCATCTGATCGGTTCGGAAAAGTGAACGTATAAAGATACGCATGTCTAACGTATTGATTGAGTATCACTTACTTATACAAAACGTATCAGACGAATACCCAACAAATGCATAACGTATACAAAAATATAGCGTATACAAAATATCGGCAACATGCTGGTTTACGTTGATATAAGGTAAGATATAAGTAGTATTCGTTAAGAGCAGGCGGTGTTACGCTGGGGTGCGTTGTTGAACGCTGATGTTTTGAGCATGTTCAAAATTACTGGACGTACCTGACGTGTGCTTCATAAGACATGCAGACGTTACGTACGTTAGACATACATGAATACAGAATACGTACTTGAATACTTACCTACGTAAATACGTTAGATATAGGCAACGTCGGCTGACGGTGAATCCTACAGCCAATGTATTGATAACGAGTGGATACCCTATGTTAACATTATGCCTGACGACGGAGTAACTTATTAAACGTGTTTCTACAGTACAGCTAGCGTTCAGCATGTTAGCCGTTCTCCAGCATGACGTGAACCAGATGGCACTTTTCCAGCTCTGTTGGCCAGACGCTCTGATACGTTTTAAATAAGTAAGTGATACGCTATCAATGTTTCACATGTGTATAATAATTTGTTATGTATACGTTATGTGTACGTCAGCTACAACACCGCTGTGGAAAAGTTGGACGTATTTGGACTTGAAATCTTGAGCTACTTTTCATATACGGCGGCATGTTTCTGTCATACAGAACTGTGTGACAGGGCTGTGTGTCTGCCGTGTTCGGCGTGTCGTCTGCGTCCTTCAAACGATCACAATTTACCCTTAATTTATATCAACGTATTGCCGATATTTCGTATGGGCCGGCATACTTTTCTGTCATATGGATATGTGTGACAGGGCCTTAAGGTAGTGCAGTGTTTTTATTTTGCTCTCTGCTTTTAGTGTAGTTGGCTATTATTTTGCTGTGGTTACAGGTTGTCTTACCAAAAAGAAAACCCATCTAACCCTATGTAACTAGCAAAAATACTGAGGGTGTCGCTCACCTCTCAAGTAGTTTATTAAACACAAATTCAACACTTGTTTAAAGGCGTAACCTACTTCCTCTTACCTGGGTCTTCTCCCAATAACAGAGAAAACTTAAGAATACTTTTTAATTAATTACAGAAATGAATGAATTAATTTACTCAAAGGTAGAGAGATGGTAGCGAAGAGACATCACAGAGAGAACAAACAAGGACATGCACTAGCATGACAAATGTGTAATTCAGAGTTTGTCATTTGCGGTCTCTTTCCATGTGACAGCTGAGAAATGACTGATTGCTTTGACATTTTTCTGACCTGTTTTACATTTTCATATACCATAAACTATAATCTAACAAGTATAGTTATAACAAACGTTTTTGTCTTTTAAAAAACTGCATTCTTTGATGGTTTAATCACAGGCAGATACATTTTGGTGATGTGGGAACAAAGCAAACACAGCTTCTTTTTTTTTTTAAAGGTTTTATTGCCATCAGACAAACTTGAATTAAAAAATAATTAGAGCTCTAATTACAATTGGTACCCAAAGTTAATATTATCAAATTTAAAAAAATCCTTCTTCTCAAAACTAGACCAATACTAATTCAACACAATTATTGTCATTTAGTATTGTATATAATGCATTTTGTATTAGATAATAATTTCTAATCAAAATGAAGTATAATGAATTCAATATATTCTCAGTCCTTGGGAGGCGGCATATGAGAAAACTTTAGAAAGTCGCTTCCCAAACCTTGACTTAAAGCCTCTGACAAAACAATTGACCGCTGCAGTTTTGGAATCTGCGCATATTTTGTCCCTTATAAGTTGCATTGAAGAGTTGTTGACCATTTCATTCCAGTTCTTTGTTAAAATCTCATAAATTTGGCTCTTTAGAGGAAATGTGAATGAAGTGATTAGTTTCCTCTCCACGGTCCAAATGTTCTTCTTTCAGACCAGATGTTTCTGCCAATGTCACAAGAGCACTCTCAGCAGATTTAATTGTCTCCAGTAGTACGTAAGCTTATCTTTTCTTTTATATAATTGGGAAGTATTTTTCTGATACCACTACTTTATTTATTGTTCTAAATGTTTTCATTTCCACTTTGAAGGGAATGTTCTTGCATCTTTCAATATATGAATAATAATCCTGTGTGATGTCAGAAGACAAGAGATCCTTATAATATTTTGGTCCACCTAGTCCCCAAGGCACTGTGAATACTACTTCAGTCTCTATTCCATATTCACAGTACCATTGATAGGCTTTAATCTAAAAGTAAAAACATACAACATTCTGTATGTTTTCCTCTTTTCAGACATGGACTGTTATAGGTATATATTATTAGTGTCTTCAGCATTTTCTTCCCTTCTTTCTTAAAGAATGCATCAATGTCTTTGACTAGAATTTCCTCGGTGTGTATTTTACTGTGCATACTCTACTTTAACCGCAGGAAAGGACTTGTGTTCACCTCTTTTCTCTAAAACAACAGCAAATGCATACTGGGCTTTTTCTTTCTCATCATAACATTCAGATGACCTTAAGATAAACTGCGTGAATGTATTTGCCTGAACTATATCAATAATGGTTTCCCTTTTTAGATTTAAATTTTTTTGGTCCCGAATAATTTGTTGTTCAATCATATTTTTGAACTGCTGAATATCTTCGGGTAACATCCGAAGCTTTTTTAAATTCTTCCTCCGGCCACTGGGACGATCTTTCTGATGCTGGTCTTCTTCCCTGGATAATAAAAAAGGTTGAATTGAATTCACAGAACAAAATCATATGCTAAGTATTAAGTTATTTCCATGTGCAGCTGCAAATGTACTTAATGGTGGTGTGTTGGAGTCACCAAAACATTCAACGTGAATATGGAAGATGGCTGTTAGATACAGGCCCACTATTAGGTACTTTATGTGTACAGTATGTTGAATCTGTTTAATACTTATGTTATATCTGTCCCTTCACTGTCCCTCCACTAACGCTGGTGTAAATACAGAAATGGGGGACATGGGACAAGGTTTTGACAAAGTTCATTGTCATAACTTGAATGCAGACTTATTAAAGTCAGTTGAAGGAAAACATTTTTGGACTAATTTGAACCACCAAAATCTGTCTTTTCACATTTACTTGACCCTGTATCATGGGACTGGTTGACATAACTAGATTGAGTAAATAGAGCATTTCATCTCTTAGAGTGTACAGTACCTTTCGTCTCTGTCTTGTTGTCTGCTTCTGTCCGGCTTAGTGAGAAAAAAAGGTACATTTACATATATATGTACATATACATATATAAATGTGTATATATATATATATATATATATATATATATGTATATTATATATTATATATATATATATATATATATATATATATATATTTATATTTATATATATATATATTTATATTGTGAAATTACTTAATTATTAATGTCATATTCCAGCAACTCTAATCAATTGTCAGTGTTGTCTATCATTTAACCCTTTACATTTTTTTATTTTGCCTATATATCCTACTTTTATATATATATCGGTATAGGTATAAGAGAAGAGTAACCACTTACCTGCATGGTCAGAGGGTTCAGAGCCTGGAGAGACAAATTAAATCAGATAAACGATTAAAATATATTTTTTACAAGTAAAGTTTCTATTGCTTTTTACGTTGTATTGCTTCAAAGTTAATAATATGCTCATCCTAACAGAATTACATAGACCAGTTTTATACATTCACGC
This sequence comes from Cottoperca gobio, assembly GCF_900634415.1. NCBI lineage: Eukaryota > Metazoa > Chordata > Actinopteri > Perciformes > Bovichtidae > Cottoperca > Cottoperca gobio. The sequence continues at coordinate 14,625,430 of NC_041364.1, forward strand.
AAAGGCTACGTACAAAACACTAAATGCACAAATACATTTAGAAAAACAGGTCGAAAATGTGTCCAAAATTGTTGTAACTTACCAGACTTGGGATGGAATGCCTGTCAAACAGGGGTTGACAAACCTTGTTCTCGTCATAAAAGACCGTTACGTAGGTAATGTAGTTAAATCTTACTGGTCGATAAGCTTTAAAAAGTAAATGTTTTGTGATAGCAAGGCTTGTCAACCCCTGTTTGAAAATTGTTTTTTTGCTGTTTTCTTGTTTCTTGTTTCTTGAGATTGAAGAAACTAAATACATATATTATTTGTACATGTACAGGTACATCTGGCTATATATATATCTTCCCTTGGCCAATCATTTTGAACTATCTGTTGTTGCCATGCCCAGTTTCATTACGTACATAGAGGCGTGGGAGGCGGTTGTTCATTACACTTTTCACTTTCGTTTCTTCAACAGGCATGTAAGATGAAACTTACTTGCACCCTAAGGGGAAAAGCAGACACTGGACTGGAATTTATGTGCACAGAATGGCAACGGACTGGAGACAGAGAGGAAGCGAAAGAACACCAAGCTCAAAGCCAAAGGCCCTCGCCTCATCGGCTTCCCCAGGCCAAGGGAGAAGGCAGTCGAGGAGGCTGGTGGTATGGAATTTCATCCCAGGAAATAGGTAATGCCAAGTACCAATGAGCTCAAGGTAACTACTGAAAAAGGCACATGGACTGGTTCACTGAATGGCAGCGACGTGATTGAAAAGTGAAGTGAATTTTATTTAGAAAATTAAAGAAAAGGAACTTGAAATGACTATTGGGAGAGAACAGGATTCCCCAATTTAGGACAAAATATACTATCAATATCAAAGTGTTTTATAGTTAAAAGTATATTTTTACTGAATAAAGATTACATTAAAAAAGGTGAAAATTGTTTAAAAGGTGTACATGAATGTGACAGGCATCTGAATTCGGAGTCCGGTTGTTACACTTTTCAACGAAAACGAAACTGAAACAATTCTGTCCCCTTTCAGTTCTGACAATTCTGTCCCGTAGGTGCGGGTAGGTGCGTACGGGTGCGGTCGGAATTTACAGATAACAATGGGATGAGGCCGTCACCTGGTTAAAAATAGTTTAAAAAGTGCATCTGAATCTGAACTCTTAGCTGAACTTGGATTCTCAATTTCTTTCTATGTCAATCCATATTTACAGGAAATGTTGCTCCCTGGTACCAATTTAAGCGATGCTATCTATTCGATTGTTCTTCATGTTGGATATTTTTTGTAGCAGGATAATGATCTTAGTTAGCAACTGTCTGAAACATGAAGATAAGAAACTGGTCTGAGAGAAACTTCAGATGTACTGTATTTGTATACTGTTAATCGTTAAAGTTTTTTAGTCTATAAGACAGACACTGAGATGTTTTTTTTTTTAAAGCAATACAGAAGTGTTGTAATAACTTGTGTAATAATGTGGTGAAGATCCTGAGGACATCCGGCCCAGCTTCAGGGATTTTCTCCCACACAAACAATTACATATTTTCACTTTTGTTTTAACAGGTGTGGTGCATAGTGGTGGAGCAGGTCAGACCAGAATTTATTTCCGGTCACGAAGCTTTACACACCTAAGCGCTCGGCATGCCTTCGGGATGGAAATGTGTCAGTTGGTGTTTCTGTACTGTACTTTGGCTTTAGTGTTAATTAGGAAATGTTAGCATTCTATACTAAACTAAAGACCAACAATGTAGATCACAGATGTGGTATTCTCAAAGCTCATCGGCTTCCTCAAGCCAAGGGAGAAGGCAGTCGAGGAGGCTGGTGGTACAGGGACCCTCGCTACGGCAAACGACTGGGAAATGAGAACGGCCTTCCGTCATGGATCAGAGAAGAATTTTATCAACCCTTTAGGCCAATTCAAGATGGATTTGCACTTGGCAACTACATAAAAAGCCTTTATCCTTGAAGCACATTGTAAACATTAAAGTTCCAACTGTAAATGAAATGTGTCTGTTTTATTTTCTCAAAAATCACTTTCACATATGCTCATCATGAATTTACAGGTATTTTCATACAGGAATACATTTCTAATCACATGTACAGTCATATTTTATCTGAGGTAAAAGCCACATGCTGTGCAACAGCTGGCTCATTCTGCCTTCTCTTTTGTTCCCATTCAAGAACTGGTAACATGCAAAACATGTATGAAATACTAAATGGTCATAAAAAAAGTAGAATCTTTAATAATATTGACTTTGATTTGAATAATAAGCTATAACACCAAAGTGATGCAAGCTTTTGATTGTGTAAAGAGTCATCTCTAGAGCCATTCTTTCCAGTTAATTCCAAATAAAAGCAACGGCTTTAGCAGTTTCTGTGAACTAAAGTAATGTACTAAAGTAATGTATATATAAAGTGTGTTCAACATTCCGAGTAACATTTGTATTACTATAGGCCTACACTGTAGTCCGACGCCACAAGGTGCATAGATTTCCACTGAACAACTAGGACACTTCCCACACCATGACAGATAAGTAGAAGATATTTATGGCCCACAAACTAAAAGCATAATTGTTTGTTTGGCAGTACAGTGGTTAGTGCTCTTCCTTTGCAACACCAAGATTGAAGGTTTGAGCCTGCTGACTGCAAAAGAAGTTGGCAGTTGTTGTCCAACTAGATTTTTCACTCATACGTTGAAATCTTTCGGCTCCAACCCGAAAAGTACAAGATGCGGGTGCGGGACAATGAGAACGATATTATATATATTAACAGTAAACACAAACATACATACATACGACCAATGACTGGAAATCCAACCGAGCAGACCATTAAGAAATTGAACAAGAAATATACCAACCTCTCTATACGCACTCAGTGTTGATCAGTGGAATAGCAAAATACGGATTTACAAATACAAATACCATTGTCAGGACCTGCAGTCAAATCCACGGTCTGGACCCAGCAACAGACTGAGCTGAGGAAGAGAAGGTAACAAGACATGAATATTGGAGGAAATCAAGGCTTAGAGGATGTTGGACATTCAAAGATCACAAACTGTTGTGACAATTTCTCAAAGAATTTAGAATTTATAGATGGGATGAAAATGATTCAGTTGTTCGAAGAGAGCTGGAAACAAAGAACAAACTGTCGTGACAAAACAGAAATGTATAATGGCATAATGCAGGAATGGAAGGAAGGAATACTGGTTCCATCTAAAGAAGAGGAAGCTGGTGATAATGCTGTGCATTTGGATACAGTATGTCAAGCAATTAAAGAATGTCTAAATACAAAAGAACTTGAAGGAGACAAACAATATGCATCTGCCATTGTCCTCATGAAAGACAACAGCAAAAAGTTCTTTCCCACAGTTTATCCAGATTTGAAAAGAAAGAACAAAGAGTCTGGTGCTCCGTACACCAAACTGGACCAAAGTGGACTGAGCATTAAAACAGCAAACCACAGTGAAGAAATTTTAATTCAACACCTGGATGCATTTCTCCGTCGTAATGGAACAATGGCGGAACACATTTTCATTTATACACATAATAGCCCTTGTTTGAAAAGGGAAAACCAAATTGTCCCTTGTATGTTTCAGCTTTTACACAAAGCCTATGAATGGCGTGAAGATTATGACGTTTCTACAGATGTGGCATTCTCAAAGCTTTGGGGACTAAGTGGTCCAAATAGATTTAAATATCTCAACTATTCCATCGTTTCATGTCCCAGCAGTGATTTTCATTCACATGTTGAGAAATGCAAGGACATCCATTTCAAATTGGATCCTAAAAATCTCAGGGACATTTTTAACAACAGTCATATCTACAAAATTCTGTCGCATGCTAAAGACAACGACAAAAACACACTCCTCTGTGATATTAAATCTGCTAGAGAAACCCTAGTGAGCATGGCAGAATGTTCATCTGGTCTGCGTGACGATCATTTGGACCGCGGAAAGCAGAAGATTGATTCCTTCAAATGTTTGCCATTAGTACACGACAAAGTTTGAGAAATGTTACAGAAGGTGTTGAGAGAAACGGTCGACAACAGCTCAATGACACCCATCAGGGAATCCATCACTGAAGAATTCAACAGTGCTGTAGTTCATCTTTTTAGAGAACAGTTCAAATCATTACTGGGGAACAGCAGCCCCTTGCAGCTTCACCATATTCCTCTCAAATAGCCTACCTGAAGAGTATCCAAGGAGTCTTGGCAGGTGGTGCAGAGGCAAACTGAATGACAAGGCGAGTGTGGAGGAGATGCTCAACCAAGCAGAGATGGGAATAAGAGTCCTAGAGAAGAGTGGCCCTCCTTGGAAGTATAAGACCTGGGGCTCCCAGCATGGAGTCCTTCCTACTCACTGGCCACTGCTCGTGTACAAGGTTCCCTTATCAACAGTAGAAGCTTTGCAAAAATCCACAACTGCCCGAAGAGGCGACTGTCTGTCCCCCCAAGAGCTTCTGCTCTTTCGGCTTGTACAATTCAGAGAGTGAACTACAGCTGCCGATGACATCAGCAGCTGCCGAGGAGTACAAGACGGCAAAAGTTTGGTTAGCCATGACCCTGCGGGACAGTGAGAACGAACTGTTCCAGCAGGCAGATATCAGCATCCGCACAGGGCGCAAGTGGACGGCTAGCGGTGCACTGAGAGAGGCGGAAGAGCGGCTTCAGCATGCTGACATCGTCGAGACGGTGAACCAGGGAAGACTGTGCCTGGGCTGCATTGGCAGATCAAGCTGGAAGGACGCAAAAGCCAGAGGAGCGGTGGAGTGTGATGCACAGGGACACCGATCGGTGGAAATGAGACAGCAGAGCAGCTGGACCGGTTGGGACAGTGTGCGAGGAAGATCTCTGGGATAGAAGGATATCCGAAATATGGAGAGGCACCGGATCAAGTTTCTGCTTTGTTCTGTCCATACACCAACACCAACAAACTTCCGAAAGGTAGAGACTAACTGAGAATCCCTGCTGTTTGCTGTGTGGGTGACCAGCCAATCTGGAACACCTCATGCCATCATGCCAAGCAAGCCTGACGGACGGGAGATTCAGATGGCGCCATGATCAGGTGTTGGCCCCGCTGGCCGAGGGACTGGAGACAGAGAGGAAGCGAAAGAACACCAAGCTCAAAGCCAAAGGCCCTCGCCTCATCGGCTTCCCCAGGCCAAGGGAGAAGGCAGTCGAGGAGGCTGGTGGTACAGGGACCCTCGCTACGGCAAACAACTGGGAAATGAGAGCGGCCTTCCGTCATGGATCAGGAGAAGAATTGTATCAACCCTTTAGGCCAATTCAAGATGGATTTGCACTTGGCAACTACATAAAAAGCCTTTTTCCTTGAAGCACATTATAAACATTAAAGTTCCAACTGTAAATGAAATGTGTCTGTTTTATTTTCTCAAAAATCACTTTCACATATGCTCATCATGAATTTACAGGTATTTTCATACAGGAATACATTTCTAATCACATGTACAGTCATATTTTATCTGAGGTAAAAGCCACATGCTGTGCAACAGCTGGCTCATTCTGCCTTCTCTTTTGTTCCCATTCAAGAACTGGTAACATGCAAAACATGTATGAAATACAAAATGGTCATAAAAAAAGTAGAATCTTTAATAATATTGACTTTGATTTGAATAATAAGCTATAACACCAAAGTGATGCAAGCTTTTGATTGTGTAAAGAGTCATCTCTAGAGCCATTCTTTCCAGTTAATTCCAAATAAAAGCAACGGCTTTAGCAGTTTCTGTGAACTAAAGTAATGTACTAAAGTAATGTATATATAAAGTGTGTTCAACATTCCAAGTAACATTTGTATTACTATAGGCCTACACTGTAGTCCGACGCCACAAGGTGCATAGATTTCCACTGAACAACTAGGACACTCCCCACACCATGACAGAACAGTGGAAGATATTTATCGCCCACAAACTGATGACCTCATTGTTTGTTTGGCAGTACAGTGGTTAGTGCTCTTGCTTTGCAACACAAAGATTGAAGGTTCGAGCCTGCTGACTGCAAAAGAAGTTGGCAGTTGTTGTCCAACTCAATTTTTCACTCATACGTTGAAAACTTTCAGCTCTGTCGGCTTGTACAATTCAGAGACTGAGTTACATCGGCCCGAGGAGTACAAGATGCCGCTGCGGGACAATGAGAACGATGAGCTGTTCCAGCAGGAAGATATCAGCATCGGGACAGGGCACAAGTGGACGGCTAGAGGGGCGCAAGAGCAGCTTCAGCATGCTGACTTCGTCGGGACGGTGAACCATGTCAAGCTGGAAGGACGCGGAAGCGAACCCCATAAACTGGAAGGACGCGAAAGCGGTCCATACCAAGGGACACGTACAAAACACTGTCACAAGTTAAAGATATGAAGCAAAAATCTATTCATCCCTGAAACGAATGTGAACATTCATGATATTAACAGTAAACACAAACATACATACATGCGACCAATGACTGGAAATCCAACCGAGCAGACCATTAAGAAATTGAACAAGAAATATACCAAACCTCTCTACACCAAACCTCCCTACAGTCAAATCCACGGTCTGGACCCAGCAACAGACTGAGCTGAGGAAGAGAAGGTAACAAGACATGAATATTGGAGGAAATCAAGGCTTAGAGGATGTTGGACATTCAAAGATCACAAACTGTTGTGACAATTTCTCAAAGAATTTAGAATTTATAGATGGGATGAAAATGATTCAGTTGTTCGAAGAGAGCTGGAAACAAAGAACAAACTGTCGTGACAAAACAGAAATGTATAATGGCATAATGCAGGAATGGAAGGAAGGAATACTGGTTTCATCTAAAGAAGAGGAAGCTGGTGATAATGCTGTGCATTTGGATACAGTATGTCAAGCAATTAAAGAATGTCTAAATACAAAAGAACTTGAAGGAGACAAACAATATGCATTTGCCATTGTCCTCATGAAAGACAACAGATTTGTGCAGTTGTGGATGTTCCTTTTTAAAAAATAAATAAATGTATAACCTTTTTGTGAACAAGTCGCATATAATAATGGTATATAGTGAAGAGAATCCAAACTCAGAGTTCCTCTTACTGATGATGAAGAGCTTTCAATCCCATCTTGGTCTTCAATGAATAGAGCAGACTGGTTATTTTAGAATAACTATTTAATCTTCCCACTAAACCACCTAACTGTTAACAAGCAAAACATTTTTTTTTAAAGTTATTTTCCATTTATAAAAAGAATTTGTAAATGGAACAGAATGGATTGATGCTGTACTCCTGTACATGATGTGTTCTGAATGTGTTTTCCTCATTTCTTTCTGTCTCTTCCTAAAACTTGCTTAAATCAGAGAATGTAGTGCCCGAGGCCACAGAGGGAAGGGATTTTCTAGCTCTTCTCTTTCAGACTGAAATAATTAGTTAATTAATATATCTGTTGATCAACTGAAAATGAATCCCCAACAATTTGGACCATTAATTGTTTATGTCGTAACTTTCAGCTTCTCAAATTTTAGGATTTGTGGATTTTTACAGTTTTATATCTTTTGTAAACTGAATTTTGGATCGGACAAAGCAAGCAGTTTGTCACCATATCTTTTCAAATCCCTTTTAATCATCTCATGACCCTTCCAGACCACTACTGCAGATGGTTTAAGTTTAGTGTAGGGACGTCCAATCCTAGGGAAAGAGGCATGACTGTTTTGTTTTTCCACATGCTGCAGCACCAGAGTCCCTTTGGCAGCAGACGGTGACCAAAGCACTCTGCAAAGCACTTTTGGTGTGAGTGCACTAAAAAGGATGTACCTCTGTTGACCCTGTCTGAATTGTTATTAACCAATACATTTCCTTACCCAGATACTAATGGTGGCTGGGCAGAAGAGACCAGGGCTGGTCGATGTGGAGAAAATCAAATGTCACAATACTTTTGACCAAATACCTCTATCAATATCGGGGCTATATTGGTGCTTTCACAAAATATTTACACAATGAGATTTTCGATATAATGATTAAGTAGATAAAGGCCACTAATGGAACAGTCTGGGAAGTTCAGGAAATTAAATCACTTTACTGTAATGCAGCCTTTAAAGCAAGGAAAGACAACACATAAGCCATATAACGATATCCAAAAGACGATATCTAGTGTCTTATCACGATATCGATATATTTCCCAGCCCTAAAGAGATTCCTTGTTAATATAAAATGCAGCCTACATCCAATGTTAAAACTGGTGGAAACGATACCTGTATTTTGAAGCTTTGACCACTAGGTGGTGTGAGAGGCTGTGACTGAAGTGATGTGCTGGTCTGCAAATACACACTTTTGAACAGTTGCTTCACTCTTGTAAATTTGATGGAGGAGGAGTTTCATCCATTTGAATGTTTATAGAATTAAATCCTTTTGGTTCAGAGGTGATGAAATGCACACATCTGACGGGCTAATAATATCTGCTGACGGAGTTCAAATTGACCCCATATTGGCTCAATTTCTCTGGTCTCTCGGCTGCTTTTTAAATTAAATTTTTTTTTTTTATATAAACCTGCTTTAAGTCTGAACATCTCTCTCTGTGAGTGACCAACATTTTTTGTCCGATCCTGCAGCCCGCTCTTTGGCAGCCGCGTCCCTTGCTGACGATGCGTCATCCCAACACAGCTCTGACCAATCGGACACGAGGACTGAACACTCTGATGAGGATGTGGGAGAAAAAGTCCCCAAACGCGCTCCCAGTGTCAAGACAACCAAGAAACCTGCTGCTAAGACGGAGGTAAGGCCAATAAAGCGCACCAATAAAACAAAAAAGCACTTGATCCTAAAATTCCCATATTGCAATTTGATAGCATCTTTCAGTAGACCTCCCCTGCTCGTCAAATGTCCTTATCTTTTAAACTTTATGCCCTCAGTGTGTACTGCAGGTTTTTCTGACAAATATTTGTGATCTCAAGTGGAAAGGTATGGTCACATTACACTTGTGTACAACAAGTAGTCTCTCCATTTCCCATTCACTTCAATGGATCCAGAATGACCGACAAATTCAAGCACGAGTTCCCTGTTTAGGTTTCGATCAATAGTCGGCTCCGACAAATTTCTAGGTCAAAGTTCAACTTTGAGCGAGTGGATTTGTTTAGTCGGCCAATGGAAACACTGCTGCACTGTGTTTGGAAATGTAGAATTTATTATTCATACAGTTAACAGTTTGTGATCCCTCTGCTCAATATTTATGTTTTACCTCCATCTGAAATGTGACATCACGTCCTTTTTTGGGGGCGCTGAGTGTGGGGAAATTTAATTGAAAAGAAATGTAAAATGACCCGTCCTTCACCTGACAACTCCTCCAGAGCCATAGAAGAAATGATCCAACTCTCCATGAAGAGTAAACTGACCTTTTTGTGTGTTATCATGAAACTCGATGTATCGCTCAACTTTAGTCGAACCTTTGGACCTCCTCTCCATTTTTATAATTCATTGTTGTATTGTTCCTTCTTTACTTTAGTCGTTTACGCAACTGTGTAAATTACACCTGTTCTTCCTCCCTCTCTCTCTCTGCAAGACTCAAACCAAGACGGTGAAGAAGCCGGCCAAGAAAAAGACCACAACTAACAATGCAGAGACGCCGCCATGAGGCCTGCTGTCCACACCCACAGGCCTACACTCGCTCCACCCACAGGCTGCAGGCCCTTCTTCCTTTTGTCTGCTCTCCACACAAACACCTATTCACTGTGGCAACAGCTCTTTTACATTTACCGGGTTGCTGCATATTTGTTCTCACGCTTTTGCTTACTGTGAGCTCATCCCAGATTCAACAGTCGTTTTTTAGACATGTTTTTAATCTGATGGTTAGTGACGCTTCAAGAAATGCTCCCTTTTTTATTTTAACCCCGACATATATGTAGGTCCCTATAGTACGTGAGAACATTAGCTCACCATGTTGCAGTTTTCCACATTCTTCACTCCTCGTTCTCTATATTTGGTTGCCTTTTGTGTCCTTTGGGCTACTCCTGCATGATTTTCAATTAAAAACAATCTGACCCACCCCGGTGCGTTCAGGCTACAAGTCTGGGTACTCCTCTGGACCTGACCATGATGGTAGAAATCCTCAGATGTTGTCTCTGGAGTACAAACATCACCAAGACGGTTGAAATCAACTGTAAAGCATTGATGGATCGTTGTAAACGTCTTCATTACGGTTTCAGACCTAATAGTTCCCACTTATGACGACAGCTCAGCTCACCACCATGTCTTTGCTCATGCAACTGTCTAGCTTTACAGTATGACTTGTGATCAGACCTCTTTTTGTTTCTATATTGTCTTATTCATTTTGACCTGTTTGACTGCATCTTGGGCCTCACAGCTTGTGGAAGAGTTTAGCTTCCCCACATTAAGTCTCTATACCTCTTACTGAGTCTGGCTCTGCTAAGTTCAGGTCTCACTTACAGCAACTTTCTTCCTCACTGCTTTAATGTGACTTTCATGTCATGTACAGTACTGGTGATGGAGTGGTTTGTTTAGTGTTGGCTGATTATCCTTCATATAGACTCCACTCATATTTATTACACTTCTGTTTTATCCAGTTATTTTGGTGATATCAATAATAGGTATAATCAGTTGTGCATAGCCAGGCCTCTTAAGGTAATGCTGTACCTCCCCAGTCAATACAGTAGTCATAGAAGAGTTGTGAGGCAACATATCTGCTTTCACCACAGTAGTGATGTCTGTATATTGTTTGTGTTCAACATTAGAAAGTCGGGGAGTAGCGCTGCACTTTCTCACTCCTCTCACCCAGCGGTGTGGTGACACTCTGCCTCTCTGTAATAGTTATACATCTCAGAATCCAGGATAAAGCAAAGCAATATGGAAATATTTAAACCAAAATCAACAGCAGGAGACTGAGGAATTATTTTCTCATCCCCGTGCTGTTGTTGCAGATGTGGAGGAAGTGTCAGACCAGGCTCCGGGTGTTTCTAAACACGCTGGATTTTTGTTCTGGGATGGGCTCTTCTGGTTGCCAGCCAATGCATTGGCCATTGTTTCTGCTGAGATTTAAAAGCATGAGACTATTTCTGCACTCAATACTGCTGTCTACGATGTGACACTAGTTTGAACCAGTAGGGGGAGACGAACCCCACCTCAACTGTTGGCAGAGTTACTAAACAATATGTAAACACGATGTAAATAGTAATCTTGACTGTATATACAGTATGAGCTTGCTTGCCTTATTCATTCTCTGGGCTTCAACACATTTAATTTTTTTAATCATTTGTGTGCTTTTTAAACTTCTTAAAGTCCTTAATGTTCTGAAACTGGAAGAAGCTCGGACTCCAGTGTGGACTTCTGCTGTTAGAAGTCTTGATTTTTGTATTTTGTTTATGAGTTTTGTATTTGTAACATTTTTTATTTTTCTGTCTTGTCTCATTAATTTGAACTCTCCTCCATCACAAAGTAAGGAATCTCCAGACTGAGTATAAACTGATACAACGTACATTCACGTTCTGCTATGTACTCTACTCAAACTGGTTCATAAGTATTTTAGGGCCAAAAGCTGAAAACAGAATTTTGTTTTCAGTCTTAATTTAATGTTTACATAGAATAGAAACACTGAATAGAAGACGGCACACAATGAAAATACTTTTTTTCTCTTCTCAAGATACAACCCTGCATTTTTTTTAAATCTTGTTTTTATGCCATTTGTGGATATTTATTGTTGTTTCTTCTGTTTGAAATCAGTATTGTATACAGAAATGTTAATTTGTATATGGTTTGTGCCAATTCTTAAAGCTCCATGTCAAACAGGATTACAGTGTGTGTGCTGTAAGGTCATGTATCAGTAATAAAACTACTAATAAAGGAAATCAAATCTGAGTGTTACTGACTGTTGTACAGTTGAAACAAATCTAATTGTGGTTAGATGAAGGAGGAACATCCATCTTGCTTATTCAGTTATTTAAAAAAGAAATACAAACATTGCACAAAAATAACTTTTGTTAAGGCCCTGTCACACACACTTCCGTATGGCAGAAATGTATGCTGGCGTATATGAAAATTTGTCAGAGTCCAAATACGTCCAACCTTTCATCTGATCGGTTCGGAAAAGTGAACGTATAAAGATACGCATGTCTAACGTATTGATTGAGTATCACTTACTTATACAAAACGTATCAGACGAATACCCAACAAATGCATAACGTATACAAAAATATAGCGTATACAAAATATCGGCAACATGCTGGTTTACGTTGATATAAGATAAGATATAAGTAGTATTCGTTAAGAGCAGGCGGTGTTACGCTGGGGTGCGTTGTTGAACGCTGATGTTTTGAGCATGTTCAAAATTACTGGACGTACCTGACGTGTGCTTCATAAGACATGCAGACGTTACGTGACGTTAGACATACGTGAATACGGAATACGTACTTGAATACTTACCTACGTAAATACGTTAGATATAGGCAACGTCGGCTGACGGTGAATCCTACAGCCAATGTATTGATAACGAGTGGATACCCTATGTTAACATTATGCCTGACGACGGAGTAACTTATTAAACGTGTTTCTACAGTACAGCTAGCGTTCAGCATGTTAGCCGTTCTCCAGCATGACGTGAACCAGATGGCACTTTTCCAGCTCTGTTGGCCAGACGCTCTGATACGTTTTAAATAAGTAAGTGATACGCTATCAATGTTTCACATGTGTATAATAATTTGTTATGTATACGTTATGTGTACGTCAGCTACAACACCGCTGTGGAAAAGTTGGACGTATTTGGACTTGAAATCTTGAGCTACTTTTCATATACGGCGGCATGTTTCTGTCATACAGAACTGTGTGACAGGGCTGTGTGTCTGCCGTGTTCGGCGTGTCGTCTGCGTCCTTCAAACGATCACAATTTACCCTTAATTTATATCAACGTATTGCCGATATTTCGTATGGGCCGGCATACTTTTCTGTCATATGGATATGTGTGACAGGGCCTTAAGGTAGTGCAGTGTTTTTATTTTGCTCTCTGCTTTTAGTGTAGTTGGCTATTATTTTGCTGTGGTTACAGGTTGTCTTACCAAAAAGAAAACCCATCTAACCCTATGTAACTAGCAAAAATACTGAGGGTGTCGCTCACCTCTCAAGTAGTTTATTAAACACAAATTCAACACTTGTTTAAAGGCGTAACCTACTTCCTCTTACCTGGGTCTTCTCCCAATAACAGAGAAAACTTAAGAATACTTTTTAATTAATTACAGAAATGAATGAATTAATTTACTCAAAGGTAGAGAGATGGTAGCGAAGAGACATCACAGAGAGAACAAACAAGGACATGCACTAGCATGACAAATGTGTAATTCAGAGTTTGTCATTTGCGGTCTCTTTCCATGTGACAGCTGAGAAATGACTGATTGCTTTGACATTTTTCTGACCTGTTTTACATTTTCATATACCATAAACTATAATCTAACAAGTATAGTTATAACAAACGTTTTTGTCTTTTAAAAAACTGCATTCTTTGATGGTTTAATCACAGGCAGATACATTTTGGTGATGTGGGAACAAAGCAAACACAGCTTCTTTTTTTTTTAAAGGTTTTATTGCCATCAGACAAACTTTAAGCTCTAATTACAATTGGTACCCAAAGTTAATATTATCAAATTTAAAAAAATCCTTCTTCTCAAAACTAGACCAATACTAATTCAACACAATTATTGCCATTTAGTATTGTATACAATATATATAATACATTTTGTATTAGATAATAAATTCTAATCAAAATGAAGTATAATGAATTCAATATATTCTCAGTCCTTGGGAGGCGGCATATGAGAAAACTTTAAAAAGTCGCTGTTCCAAAATCTTGACTTAAAGCCTCTGACAAAACAATTGACCGCTGCAGTTTGGGAATCTGCGCATATTTTGTCCCTTATAAGTTGCATTGAAGAGTTGTTGACCATTTCATTCCAGTTCTTTGTCAAAATCTCATAAATTTGGCTCTTTAGAGGAAATGTGAATGAAGTGATTAGTTTCTTTCCACGGTCCAAATGTTCTTCTTTCAGACCAGATGTTTCTGCCAATGTCACAAGAGCACTCTCAGCAGATTTAATTGTCTCCAGTAGTAAGCTTTTCTTTTCTTTTATATAATTGGGATCATTAAGTATATCTCTGATACCACTACTTTTATTTATTGTTCTAAATGTATTCATTTCCACTTTGAAGGGAATGTTCTTGCATCTTTCAATATATGGATCATAATCCTGTGTGATGTCAGAAGACAAGAGAGCCTTATAATATTTTGGTCCACCTAGTCCCCAAGGCACTGTGAATACTACTTCAGTCTCTATTCCATATTCACAGTACCATTGATAGGCTTTATCTAAAAGTAAAAACATACAACATTCTGCATGTTTTCCTCTTTTCAGACATGGACTGTTATAGGTATATATTATTAGTGTCTTCAACATTTTCTTCCCTTCTTTCTTAAAGAATGCATCAATGTCTTTGACTAGAATTTCCTTGGTGTGTATTTTACTTGGATACTTTACTTTAACCGCAGGAAAGGACTTGTGTTCACCTCTTTTCTCTAAAACAACAGCAAATGCATACTGGGCTTTTTCTTTCTCATCATAACATTCAGATGACCTTAAGATAAACTGCGTGAATGTATTTGCCTGAACTATATCAATAATGGTTTCCCTTTTTAGATTTAAATTTTTTTGGTCCCGAATAATTTGTTGTTCAATCATATTTTTGAACTGCTGAATATCTTCGGGTAACATCCGAAGCTTTTTTAAATTCTTCCTCCGGCCACTGGGACGATCTTTCTGATGCTGGTCTTCTTCCCTGGATAATAAAAAAGGTTGAATTGAATTCACAGAACAAAATCATATGCTAAGTATTAAGTTATTTCCATGTGCAGCTGCAAATGTACTTAATGGTGGTGTGTTGGAGTCACCAAAACATTCAACGTGAATATGGAAGATGGCTGTTAGATACAGGCCCACTATTAGGTACTTTATGTGTACAGTATGTTGAATCTGTTTAATACTTATGTTATATCTGTCCCTTCACTGTCCCTCCACTAACGCTGGTGTAAATACAGAAATGGGGGACATGGGACAAGGTTTTGACAAAGTTCATTGTCATAACTTGAATGCAGACTTATTAAAGTCAGTTGAAGGAAAACATTTTTGGACTAATTTGAACCACCAAAATCTGTCTTTTCACATTTACTTGACCCTGTATCATGGGACTGGTTGACATAACTAGATTGAGTAAATAGAGCATTTCATCTCTTAGAGTGTACAGTACCTTTCGTCTCTGTCTTGTTGTCTGCTTCTGTCCGGCTTAGTGAGAAAAAAAGGTACATTTACATATATATGTACATATACATATATAAATGTGTATATATATATATATATATATATATATATTTATATTATATATATATATATATATATATATATATATATATATATATATTTATATTTATATATATATATATTTATATTGTGAAATTACTTAATTATTAATGTCATATTCCAGCAACTCTAATCAATTGTCAGTGTTGTCTATCATTTAACCCTTTACATTTTTTTATTTTGCCTATATATCCTACTTTTATATATATATCGGTATAGGTATAAGAGAAGAGTAACCACTTACCTGCATGGTCAGAGGGTTCAGAGCCTGGAGAGACAAATTAAATCAGATAAACGATTAAAATATATTTTTTACAAGTAAAGTTTCTATTGCTTTTTACGTTGTATTGCTTCAAAGTTAATAATATGCTCATCCTAACAGAATTACATAGACCAGTTTTATACATTCACGCAAAGGCTACGTACAAAACACTAAATGCACAAATACATTTAGAAAAACAGGTCGAAAATGTGTCCAAAATTGTTGTAACTTACCAGACTTGGGATGGAATGCCTGTCAAACAGGGGTTGACAAACCTTGTTCTCGTCATAAAAGACCATTACGTAGGTAATGTAGTTAAATCTTACTGGTCGATAAGCTTTAAAAAGTAAATGTTTTGTGATAGCAAGGCTTGTCAACCCCTGTTTGAAAATTGTTTTTTTGCTGTTTTCTTGTTTCTTGTTTCTTGAGATTGAAGAAACTAAATACATATATTATTTGTACATGTACAGGTACATCTGGCTATATATATATCTTCCCTTGGCCAATCATTTTGAACTATCTGTTGTTGCCATGCCCAGTTTCATTACGTACATAGAGGCGTGGGAGGCGGTTGTTCATTACACTTTTCACTTTCGTTTCTTCAACAGGCATGTAAGATGAAACTTACTTGCACCCTAAGGGGAAAAGCAGACACTGGACTGGAATTTATGTGCACAGAATGGCAACGGACTGGAGACAGAGAGGAAGCGAAAGAACACCAAGCTCAAAGCCAAAGGCCCTCGCCTCATCGGCTTCCCCAGGCCAAGGGAGAAGGCAGTCGAGGAGGCTGGTGGTATGGAATTTCATCCCAGGAAATAGGTAATGCCAAGTACCAATGAGCTCAAGGTAACTACTGAAAAAGGCACATGGACTGGTTCACTGAATGGCAGCGACGTGATTGAAAAGTGAAGTGAATTTTATTTAGAAAATTAAAGAAAAGGAACTTGAAATGACTATTGGGAGAGAACAGGATTCCCCAATTTAGGACAAAATATACTATCAATATCAAAGTGTTTTATAGTTAAAAGTATATTTTTACTGAATAAAGATTACATTAAAAAAGGTGAAAATTGTTTAAAAGGTGTACATGAATGTGACAGGCATCTGAATTCGGAGTCTGGTTGTTACACTTTTCAACGAAAACGAAACTGAAACAATTCTGTCCCCTTTCAGTTCTGACAATTCTGTCCCGTAGGTGCGGGTAGGTGCGTACGGGTGCGGTCGGAATTTACAGATAACAATGGGATGAGGCCGTCACCTGGTTAAAAATAGTTTTAAAAGTGCATCTGAATCTGAACTCTTAGCTGAACTTGGATTCTCAATTTCTTTCTGTGTCAATCCATATTTACAGGAAATGTTGCTCCCTGGTACCAATTTAAGCGATGCTATCTATTCGATTGTTCTTCATGTTGGATATTTTTTGTAGCAGGATAATGATCTTAGTTAGCAACTGTCTGAAACATGAAGATAAGAAACTGGTCTGAGAGAAACTTCAGATGTACTGTATTTGTATACTGTTAATCGTTAAAGTTTTTTAGTCTATAAGACAGACACTGAGATGTTTTTTTTTTTAAAGCAATACAGAAGTGTTGTAATAACTTGTGTAATAATGTGGTGAAGATCCTGAGGACATCCGGCCCAGCTTCAGGGATTTTCTCCCACACAAACAATTACATATTTTCACTTTTGTTTTAACAGGTGTGGTGCATAGTGGTGGAGCAGGTCAGACCAGAATTTATTTCCGGTCACGAAGCTTTACACACCTAAGCGCTCGGCATGCCTTCGGGATGGAAATGTGTCAGTTGGTGTTTCTGTACTGTACTTTGGCTTTAGTGTTAATTAGGAAATGTTAGCATTCTATACTAAACTAAAGACCAACAATGTAGATCACAGATGTGGTATTCTCAAAGCTCATCGGCTTCCTCAAGCCAAGGGAGAAGGCAGTCGAGGAGGCTGGTGGTACAGGGACCCTCGCTACGGCAAACGACTGGGAAATGAGAACGGCCTTCCGTCATGGATCAGAGAAGAATTTTATCAACCCTTTAGGCCAATTCAAGATGGATTTGCACTTGGCAACTACATAAAAAGCCTTTATCCTTGAAGCACATTGTAAACATTAAAGTTCCAACTGTAAATGAAATGTGTCTGTTTTATTTTCTCAAAAATCACTTTCACATATGCTCATCATGAATTTACAGGTATTTTCATACAGGAATACATTTCTAATCACATGTACAGTCATATTTTATCTGAGGTAAAAGCCACATGCTGTGCAACAGCTGGCTCATTCTGCCTTCTCTTTTGTTCCCATTCAAGAACTGGTAACATGCAAAACATGTATGAAATACTAAATGGTCATAAAAAAAGTAGAATCTTTAATAATATTGACTTTGATTTGAATAATAAGCTATAACACCAAAGTGATGCAAGCTTTTGATTGTGTAAAGAGTCATCTCTAGAGCCATTCTTTCCAGTTAATTCCAAATAAAAGCAACGGCTTTAGCAGTTTCTGTGAACTAAAGTAATGTACTAAAGTAATGTATATATAAAGTGTGTTCAACATTCCGAGTAACATTTGTATTACTATAGGCCTACACTGTAGTCCGACGCCACAAGGTGCATAGATTTCCACTGAACAACTAGGACACTTCCCACACCATGACAGATAAGTAGAAGATATTTATGGCCCACAAACTAAAAGCATAATTGTTTGTTTGGCAGTACAGTGGTTAGTGCTCTTCCTTTGCAACACCAAGATTGAAGGTTTGAGCCTGCTGACTGCAAAAGAAGTTGGCAGTTGTTGTCCAACTAGATTTTTCACTCATACGTTGAAATCTTTCGGCTCCAACCCGAAAAGTACAAGATGCGGGTGCGGGACAATGAGAACGATATTATATATATTAACAGTAAACACAAACATACATACATACGACCAATGACTGGAAATCCAACCGAGCAGACCATTAAGAAATTGAACAAGAAATATACCAACCTCTCTATACGCACTCAGTGTTGATCAGTGGAATAGCAAAATACGGATTTACAAATACAAATACCATTGTCAGGACCTGCAGTCAAATCCACGGTCTGGACCCAGCAACAGACTGAGCTGAGGAAGAGAAGGTAACAAGACATGAATATTGGAGGAAATCAAGGCTTAGAGGATGTTGGACATTCAAAGATCACAAACTGTTGTGACAACTTCTCAAAGAATTTAGAATTTATAGATGGGATGAAAATGATTCAGTTGTTCGAAGAGAGCTGGAAACAAAGAACAAACTGTCGTGACAAAACAGAAATGTATAATGGCATAATGCAGGAATGGAAGGAAGGAATACTGGTTCCATCTAAAGAAGAGGAAGCTGGTGATAATGCTGTGCATTTGGATACAGTATGTCAAGCAATTAAAGAATGTCTAAATACAAAAGAACTTGAAGGAGACAAACAATATGCATCTGCCATTGTCCTCATGAAAGACAACAGCAAAAAGTTCTTTCCCACAGTTTATCCAGATTTGAAAAGAAAGAACAAAGAGTCTGGTGCTCCGTACACCAAACTGGACCAAAGTGGACTGAGCATTAAAACAGCAAACCACAGTGAAGAAATTTTAATTCAACACCTGGATGCATTTCTCCGTCGTAATGGAACAATGGCGGAACACATTTTCATTTATACACATAATAGCCCTTGTTTGAAAAGGGAAAACCAAATTGTCCCTTGTATGTTTCAGCTTTTACACAAAGCCTATGAATGGCGTGAAGATTATGACGTTTCTACAGATGTGGCATTCTCAAAGCTTTGGGGACTAAGTGGTCCAAATAGATTTAAATATCTCAACTATTCCATCGTTTCATGTCCCAGCAGTGATTTTCATTCACATGTTGAGAAATGCAAGGACATCCATTTCAAATTGGATCCTAAAAATCTCAGGGACATTTTTAACAACAGTCATATCTACAAAATTCTGTCGCATGCTAAAGACAACGACAAAAACACACTCCTCTGTGATATTAAATCTGCTAGAGAAACCCTAGTGAGCATGGCAGAATGTTCATCTGGTCTGCGTGACGATCATTTGGACCGCGGAAAGCAGAAGATTGATTCCTTCAAATGTTTGCCATTAGTACACGACAAAGTTTGAGAAATGTTACAGAAGGTGTTGAGAGAAACGGTCGACAACAGCTCAATGACACCCATCAGGGAATCCATCACTGAAGAATTCAACAGTGCTGTAGTTCATCTTTTTAGAGAACAGTTAAAATCATTACTGGGGAACAGCAGCCCCTTGCAGCTTCACCATATTCCTCTCAAATAGCCTACCTGAAGAGTATCCAAGGAGTCTTGGCAGGTGGTGCAGAGGCAAACTGAATGACAAGGCGAGTGTGGAGGAGATGCTCAACCAAGCAGAGATGGGAATAAGAGTCCTAGAGAAGAGTGGCCCTCCTTGGAAGTATAAGACCTGGGGCTCCCAGCATGGAGTCCTTCCTACTCACTGGCCACTGCTCGTGTACAAGGTTCCCTTATCAACAGTAGAAGCTTTGCAAAAATCCACAACTGCCCGAAGAGGCGACTGTCTGTCCCCCCAAGAGCTTCTGCTCTTTCGGCTTGTACAATTCAGAGAGTGAACTACAGCTGCCGATGACATCAGCAGCTGCCGAGGAGTACAAGACGGCAAAAGTTTGGTTAGCCATGACCCTGCGGGACAGTGAGAACGAACTGTTCCAGCAGGCAGATATCAGCATCCGCACAGGGCGCAAGTGGACGGCTAGCGGTGCACTGAGAGAGGCGGAAGAGCGGCTTCAGCATGCTGACATCGTCGAGACGGTGAACCAGGGAAGACTGTGCCTGGGCTGCATTGGCAGATCAAGCTGGAAGGACGCAAAAGCCAGAGGAGCGGTGGAGTGTGATGCACAGGGACACCGATCGGTGGAAATGAGACAGCAGAGCAGCTGGACCGGTTGGGACAGTGTGCGAGGAAGATCTCTGGGATAGAAGGATATCCGAAATATGGAGAGGCACCGGATCAAGTTTCTGCTTTGTTCTGTCCATACACCAACACCAACAAACTTCCGAAAGGTAGAGACTAACTGAGAATCCCTGCTGTTTGCTGTGTGGGTGACCAGCCAATCTGGAACACCTCATGCCATCATGCCAAGCAAGCCTGACGGACGGGAGATTCAGATGGCGCCATGATCAGGTGTTGGCCCCGCTGGCCGAGGGACTGGAGACAGAGAGGAAGCGAAAGAACACCAAGCTCAAAGCCAAAGGCCCTCGCCTCATCGGCTTCCCCAGGCCAAGGGAGAAGGCAGTCGAGGAGGCTGGTGGTATGGAATTTCATCCCAGGAAATAGGTAATGCCAAGTACCAATGAGCTCAAGGTAACTACTGAAAAAGGCACATGGACTGGTTCACTGAATGGCAGCGACGTGATTGAAAAGTGAAGTGAATTTTATTTAGAAAATTAAAGAAAAGGAACTTGAAATGACTATTGGTAGAGAACAGGATTCCCCAATTTAGGACAAAATATACTATCAATATCAAAGTGTTTTATAGTTAAAAGTATATTTTTACTGAATAAAGATTACATTAAAAAAGGTGAAAATTGTTTAAAAGGTGTACATGAATGTGACAGGCATCTGAATTCGGAGTCCGGTTGTTACACTTTTCAACGAAAACGAAACTGAAACAATTCTGTCCCCTTTCAGTTCTGACAATTCTGTCCCGTAGGTGCGGGTAGGTGCGTACGGGTGCGGTCGGAATTTACAGATAACAATGGGATGAGGCCGTCACCTGGTTAAAAATAGTTTAAAAAGTGCATCTGAATCTGAACTCTTAGCTGAACTTGGATTCTCAATTTCTTTCTGTGTCAATCCATATTTACAGGAAATGTTGCTCCCTGGTACCAATTTAAGCGATGCTATCTATTCGATTGTTCTTCATGTTGGATATTTTTTGTAGCAGGATAATGATCTTAGTTAGCAACTGTCTGAAACATGAAGATAAGAAACTGGTCTGAGAGAAACTTCAGATGTACTGTATTTGTATACTGTTAATCGTTAAAGTTTTTTAGTCTATAAGACAGACACTGAGATGTTTTTTTTTTTAAAGCAATACAGAAGTGTTGTAATAACTTGTATAATAATGTGGTGAAGATCCTGAGGACATCCGGCCCAGCTTCAGGGATTTTCTCCCACACAAACAATTACATATTTCCACTTTTGTTTTAACAGGTGTGGTGCATAGTGGTGGAGCAGGTCAGACCAGAATTTATTTCCGGTCACGAAGCTTTACACACCTAAGCGCTCGGCATGCCTTCGGGATGGAAATGTGTCAGTTGGTGTTTCTGTACTGTACTTTGGCTTTAGTGTTAATTAGGAAATGTTAGCATTCTATACTAAACTAAAGACCAACAATGTAGATCACAGATGTGGTATTCTCAAAGCTCATCGGCTTCCTCAAGCCAAGGGAGAAGGCAGTCGAGGAGGCTGGTGGTACAGGGACCCTCGCTACGGCAAACGACTGGGAAATGAGAACGGCCTTCCGTCATGGATCAGAGAAGAATTTTATCAACCCTTTAGGCCAATTCAAGATGGATTTGCACTTGGCAACTACATAAAAAGCCTTTATCCTTGAAGCACATTGTAAACATTAAAGTTCCAACTGTAAATGAAATGTGTCTGTTTTATTTTCTCAAAAATCACTTTCACATATGCTCATCATGAATTTACAGGTATTTTCATACAGGAATACATTTCTAATCACATGTACAGTCATATTTTATCTGAGGTAAAAGCCACATGCTGTGCAACAGCTGGCTCATTCTGCCTTCTCTTTTGTTCCCATTCAAGAACTGGTAACATGCAAAACATGTATGAAATACTAAATGGTCATAAAAAAAGTAGAATCTTTAATAATATTGACTTTGATTTGAATAATAAGCTATAACACCAAAGTGATGCAAGCTTTTGATTGTGTAAAGAGTCATCTCTAGAGCCATTCTTTCCAGTTAATTCCAAATAAAAGCAACGGCTTTAGCAGTTTCTGTGAACTAAAGTAATGTACTAAAGTAATGTATATATAAAGTGTGTTCAACATTCCGAGTAACATTTGTATTACTATAGGCCTACACTGTAGTCCGACGCCACAAGGTGCATAGATTTCCACTGAACAACTAGGACACTTCCCACACCATGACAGATAAGTAGAAGATATTTATGGCCCACAAACTAAAAGCATAATTGTTTGTTTGGCAGTACAGTGGTTAGTGCTCTTCCTTTGCAACACCAAGATTGAAGGTTCGAGCCTGCTGACTGCAAAAGAAGTTGGCAGTTGTTGTCCAACTAGATTTTTCACTCATACGTTGAAATCTTTCGGCTCCAACCCGAAAAGTACAAGATGCAGGGTGCGGGACAATGAGAACGATATTATATATATTAACAGTAAACACAAACATACATACATACGACCAATGACTGGAAATCCAACCGAGCAGACCATTAAGAAATTGAACAAGAAATATACCAACCTCTCTATACGCACTCAGTGTTGATCAGTGGAATAGCAAAATACGGATTTACAAATACAAATACCATTGTCAGGACCTGCAGTCAAATCCACGGTCTGGACCCAGCAACAGACTGAGCTGAGGAAGAGAAGGTAACAAGACATGAATATTGGAGGAAATCAAGGCTTAGAGGATGTTGGACATTCAAAGATCACAAACTGTTGTGACAACTTCTCAAAGAATTTAGAATTTATAGATGGGATGAAAATGATTCAGTTGTTCGAAGAGAGCTGGAAACAAAGAACAAACTGTCGTGACAAAACAGAAATGTATAATGGCATAATGCAGGAATGGAAGGAAGGAATACTGGTTCCATCTAAAGAAGAGGAAGCTGGTGATAATGCTGTGCATTTGGATACAGTATGTCAAGCAATTAAAGAATGTCTAAATACAAAAGAACTTGAAGGAGACAAACAATATGCATCTGCCATTGTCCTCATGAAAGACAACAGCAAAAAGTTCTTTCCCACAGTTTATCCAGATTTGAAAAGAAAGAACAAAGAGTCTGGTGCTCCGTACACCAAACTGGACCAAAGTGGACTGAGCATTAAAACAGCAAACCACAGTGAAGAAATTTTAATTCAACACCTGGATGCATTTCTCCGTCGTAATGGAACAATGGCGGAACACATTTTCATTTATACACATAATAGCCCTTGTTTGAAAAGGGAAAACCAAATTGTCCCTTGTATGTTTCAGCTTTTACACAAAGCCTATGAATGGCGTGAAGATTATGACGTTTCTACAGATGTGGCATTCTCAAAGCTTTGGGGACTAAGTGGTCCAAATAGATTTAAATATCTCAACTATTCCATCGTTTCATGTCCCAGCAGTGATTTTCATTCACATGTTGAGAAATGCAAGGACATCCATTTCAAATTGGATCCTAAAAATCTCAGGGACATTTTTAACAACAGTCATATCTACAAAATTCTGTCGCATGCTAAAGACAACGACAAAAACACACTCCTCTGTGATATTAAATCTGCTAGAGAAACCCTAGTGAGCATGGCAGAATGTTCATCTGGTCTGCGTGACGATCATTTGGACCGCGGAAAGCAGAAGATTGATTCCTTCAAATGTTTGCCATTAGTACACGACAAAGTTTGAGAAATGTTACAGAAGGTGTTGAGAGAAACGGTCGACAACAGCTCAATGACACCCATCAGGGAATCCATCACTGAAGAATTCAACAGTGCTGTAGTTCATCTTTTTAGAGAACAGTTCAAATCATTACTGGGGAACAGCAGCCCCTTGCAGCTTCACCATATTCCTCTCAAATAGCCTACCTGAAGAGTATCCAAGGAGTCTTGGCAGGTGGTGCAGAGGCAAACTGAATGACAAGGCGAGTGTGGAGGAGATGCTCAACCAAGCAGAGATGGGAATAAGAGTCCTAGAGAAGATTGGCCCTCCTTGGAAGTATAAGACCTGGGGCTCCCAGCATGGAGTCCTTCCTACTCACTGGCCACTGCTCGTGTACAAGGTTCCCTTATCAACAGTAGAAGCTTTGCAAAAATCCACAACTGCCCGAAGAGGCGA
The DNA here is from genome assembly GCF_900634415.1 of Cottoperca gobio. Lineage (NCBI taxonomy): Eukaryota > Metazoa > Chordata > Actinopteri > Perciformes > Bovichtidae > Cottoperca > Cottoperca gobio. The sequence continues at coordinate 14,650,141 of NC_041364.1, forward strand.
CTGTCTGTCCCCCCAAGAGCTTCTGCTCTTTCGGCTTGTACAATTCAGAGAGTGAACTACAGCTGCCGATGACATCAGCAGCTGCCGAGGAGTACAAGACGGCAAAAGTTTGGTTAGCCATGACCCTGCGGGACAGTGAGAACGAACTGTTCCAGCAGGCAGATATCAGCATCCGCACAGGGCGCAAGTGGACGGCTAGCGGTGCACTGAGAGAGGCGGAAGAGCGGCTTCAGCATGCTGACATCGTCGAGACGGTGAACCAGGGAAGACTGTGCCTGGGCTGCATTGGCAGATCAAGCTGGAAGGACGCAAAAGCCAGAGGAGCGGTGGAGTGTGATGCACAGGGACACCGATCGGTGGAAATGAGACAGCAGAGCAGCTGGACCGGTTGGGACAGTGTGCGAGGAAGATCTCTGGGATAGAAGGATATCCGAAATATGGAGAGGCACCGGATCAAGTTTCTGCTTTGTTCTGTCCATACACCAACACCAACAAACTTCCGAAAGGTAGAGACTAACTGAGAATCCCTGCTGTTTGCTGTGTGGGTGACCAGCCAATCTGGAACACCTCATGCCATCATGCCAAGCAAGCCTGACGGACGGGAGATTCAGATGGCGCCATGATCAGGTGTTGGCCCCGCTGGCCGAGGGACTGGAGACAGAGAGGAAGCGAAAGAACACCAAGCTCAAAGCCAAAGGCCCTCGCCTCATCGGCTTCCCCAGGCCAAGGGAGAAGGCAGTCGAGGAGGCTGGTGGTACAGGGACCCTCGCTACGGCAAACAACTGGGAAATGAGAGCGGCCTTCCGTCATGGATCAGGAGAAGAATTGTATCAACCCTTTAGGCCAATTCAAGATGGATTTGCACTTGGCAACTACATAAAAAGCCTTTTTCCTTGAAGCACATTATAAACATTAAAGTTCCAACTGTAAATGAAATGTGTCTGTTTTATTTTCTCAAAAATCACTTTCACATATGCTCATCATGAATTTACAGGTATTTTCATACAGGAATACATTTCTAATCACATGTACAGTCATATTTTATCTGAGGTAAAAGCCACATGCTGTGCAACAGCTGGCTCATTCTGCCTTCTCTTTTGTTCCCATTCAAGAACTGGTAACATGCAAAACATGTATGAAATACAAAATGGTCATAAAAAAAGTAGAATCTTTAATAATATTGACTTTGATTTGAATAATAAGCTATAACACCAAAGTGATGCAAGCTTTTGATTGTGTAAAGAGTCATCTCTAGAGCCATTCTTTCCAGTTAATTCCAAATAAAAGCAACGGCTTTAGCAGTTTCTGTGAACTAAAGTAATGTACTAAAGTAATGTATATATAAAGTGTGTTCAACATTCCAAGTAACATTTGTATTACTATAGGCCTACACTGTAGTCCGACGCCACAAGGTGCATAGATTTCCACTGAACAACTAGGACACTCCCCACACCATGACAGAACAGTGGAAGATATTTATCGCCCACAAACTGATGACCTCATTGTTTGTTTGGCAGTACAGTGGTTAGTGCTCTTGCTTTGCAACACAAAGATTGAAGGTTCGAGCCTGCTGACTGCAAAAGAAGTTGGCAGTTGTTGTCCAACTCAATTTTTCACTCATACGTTGAAAACTTTCAGCTCTGTCGGCTTGTACAATTCAGAGACTGAGTTACATCGGCCCGAGGAGTACAAGATGCCGCTGCGGGACAATGAGAACGATGAGCTGTTCCAGCAGGAAGATATCAGCATCGGGACAGGGCACAAGTGGACGGCTAGAGGGGCGCAAGAGCAGCTTCAGCATGCTGACTTCGTCGGGACGGTGAACCATGTCAAGCTGGAAGGACGCGGAAGCGAACCCCATAAACTGGAAGGACGCGAAAGCGGTCCATACCAAGGGACACGTACAAAACACTGTCACAAGTTAAAGATATGAAGCAAAAATCTATTCATCCCTGAAACGAATGTGAACATTCATGATATTAACAGTAAACACAAACATACATACATGCGACCAATGACTGGAAATCCAACCGAGCAGACCATTAAGAAATTGAACAAGAAATATACCAAACCTCTCTACACCAAACCTCCCTACAGTCAAATCCACGGTCTGGACCCAGCAACAGACTGAGCTGAGGAAGAGAAGGTAACAAGACATGAATATTGGAGGAAATCAAGGCTTAGAGGATGTTGGACATTCAAAGATCACAAACTGTTGTGACAATTTCTCAAAGAATTTAGAATTTATAGATGGGATGAAAATGATTCAGTTGTTCGAAGAGAGCTGGAAACAAAGAACAAACTGTCGTGACAAAACAGAAATGTATAATGGCATAATGCAGGAATGGAAGGAAGGAATACTGGTTTCATCTAAAGAAGAGGAAGCTGGTGATAATGCTGTGCATTTGGATACAGTATGTCAAGCAATTAAAGAATGTCTAAATACAAAAGAACTTGAAGGAGACAAACAATATGCATTTGCCATTGTCCTCATGAAAGACAACAGATTTGTGCAGTTGTGGATGTTCCTTTTTAAAAAATAAATAAATGTATAACCTTTTTGTGAACAAGTCGCATATAATAATGGTATATAGTGAAGAGAATCCAAACTCAGAGTTCCTCTTACTGATGATGAAGAGCTTTCAATCCCATCTTGGTCTTCAATGAATAGAGCAGACTGGTTATTTTAGAATAACTATTTAATCTTCCCACTAAACCACCTAACTGTTAACAAGCAAAACATTTTTTTTTAAAGTTATTTTCCATTTATAAAAAGAATTTGTAAATGGAACAGAATGGATTGATGCTGTACTCCTGTACATGATGTGTTCTGAATGTGTTTTCCTCATTTCTTTCTGTCTCTTCCTAAAACTTGCTTAAATCAGAGAATGTAGTGCCCGAGGCCACAGAGGGAAGGGATTTTCTAGCTCTTCTCTTTCAGACTGAAATAATTAGTTAATTAATATATCTGTTGATCAACTGAAAATGAATCCCCAACAATTTGGACCATTAATTGTTTATGTCGTAACTTTCAGCTTCTCAAATTTTAGGATTTGTGGATTTTTACAGTTTTATATCTTTTGTAAACTGAATTTTGGATCGGACAAAGCAAGCAGTTTGTCACCATATCTTTTCAAATCCCTTTTAATCATCTCATGACCCTTCCAGACCACTACTGCAGATGGTTTAAGTTTAGTGTAGGGACGTCCAATCCTAGGGAAAGAGGCATGACTGTTTTGTTTTTCCACATGCTGCAGCACCAGAGTCCCTTTGGCAGCAGACGGTGACCAAAGCACTCTGCAAAGCACTTTTGGTGTGAGTGCACTAAAAAGGATGTACCTCTGTTGACCCTGTCTGAATTGTTATTAACCAATACATTTCCTTACCCAGATACTAATGGTGGCTGGGCAGAAGAGACCAGGGCTGGTCGATGTGGAGAAAATCAAATGTCACAATACTTTTGACCAAATACCTCTATCAATATCGGGGCTATATTGGTGCTTTCACAAAATATTTACACAATGAGATTTTCGATATAATGATTAAGTAGATAAAGGCCACTAATGGAACAGTCTGGGAAGTTCAGGAAATTAAATCACTTTACTGTAATGCAGCCTTTAAAGCAAGGAAAGACAACACATAAGCCATATAACGATATCCAAAAGACGATATCTAGTGTCTTATCACGATATCGATATATTTCCCAGCCCTAAAGAGATTCCTTGTTAATATAAAATGCAGCCTACATCCAATGTTAAAACTGGTGGAAACGATACCTGTATTTTGAAGCTTTGACCACTAGGTGGTGTGAGAGGCTGTGACTGAAGTGATGTGCTGGTCTGCAAATACACACTTTTGAACAGTTGCTTCACTCTTGTAAATTTGATGGAGGAGGAGTTTCATCCATTTGAATGTTTATAGAATTAAATCCTTTTGGTTCAGAGGTGATGAAATGCACACATCTGACGGGCTAATAATATCTGCTGACGGAGTTCAAATTGACCCCATATTGGCTCAATTTCTCTGGTCTCTCGGCTGCTTTTTAAATTAAATTTTTTTTTTTTATATAAACCTGCTTTAAGTCTGAACATCTCTCTCTGTGAGTGACCAACATTTTTTGTCCGATCCTGCAGCCCGCTCTTTGGCAGCCGCGTCCCTTGCTGACGATGCGTCATCCCAACACAGCTCTGACCAATCGGACACGAGGACTGAACACTCTGATGAGGATGTGGGAGAAAAAGTCCCCAAACGCGCTCCCAGTGTCAAGACAACCAAGAAACCTGCTGCTAAGACGGAGGTAAGGCCAATAAAGCGCACCAATAAAACAAAAAAGCACTTGATCCTAAAATTCCCATATTGCAATTTGATAGCATCTTTCAGTAGACCTCCCCTGCTCGTCAAATGTCCTTATCTTTTAAACTTTATGCCCTCAGTGTGTACTGCAGGTTTTTCTGACAAATATTTGTGATCTCAAGTGGAAAGGTATGGTCACATTACACTTGTGTACAACAAGTAGTCTCTCCATTTCCCATTCACTTCAATGGATCCAGAATGACCGACAAATTCAAGCACGAGTTCCCTGTTTAGGTTTCGATCAATAGTCGGCTCCGACAAATTTCTAGGTCAAAGTTCAACTTTGAGCGAGTGGATTTGTTTAGTCGGCCAATGGAAACACTGCTGCACTGTGTTTGGAAATGTAGAATTTATTATTCATACAGTTAACAGTTTGTGATCCCTCTGCTCAATATTTATGTTTTACCTCCATCTGAAATGTGACATCACGTCCTTTTTTGGGGGCGCTGAGTGTGGGGAAATTTAATTGAAAAGAAATGTAAAATGACCCGTCCTTCACCTGACAACTCCTCCAGAGCCATAGAAGAAATGATCCAACTCTCCATGAAGAGTAAACTGACCTTTTTGTGTGTTATCATGAAACTCGATGTATCGCTCAACTTTAGTCGAACCTTTGGACCTCCTCTCCATTTTTATAATTCATTGTTGTATTGTTCCTTCTTTACTTTAGTCGTTTACGCAACTGTGTAAATTACACCTGTTCTTCCTCCCTCTCTCTCTCTGCAAGACTCAAACCAAGACGGTGAAGAAGCCGGCCAAGAAAAAGACCACAACTAACAATGCAGAGACGCCGCCATGAGGCCTGCTGTCCACACCCACAGGCCTACACTCGCTCCACCCACAGGCTGCAGGCCCTTCTTCCTTTTGTCTGCTCTCCACACAAACACCTATTCACTGTGGCAACAGCTCTTTTACATTTACCGGGTTGCTGCATATTTGTTCTCACGCTTTTGCTTACTGTGAGCTCATCCCAGATTCAACAGTCGTTTTTTAGACATGTTTTTAATCTGATGGTTAGTGACGCTTCAAGAAATGCTCCCTTTTTTATTTTAACCCCGACATATATGTAGGTCCCTATAGTACGTGAGAACATTAGCTCACCATGTTGCAGTTTTCCACATTCTTCACTCCTCGTTCTCTATATTTGGTTGCCTTTTGTGTCCTTTGGGCTACTCCTGCATGATTTTCAATTAAAAACAATCTGACCCACCCCGGTGCGTTCAGGCTACAAGTCTGGGTACTCCTCTGGACCTGACCATGATGGTAGAAATCCTCAGATGTTGTCTCTGGAGTACAAACATCACCAAGACGGTTGAAATCAACTGTAAAGCATTGATGGATCGTTGTAAACGTCTTCATTACGGTTTCAGACCTAATAGTTCCCACTTATGACGACAGCTCAGCTCACCACCATGTCTTTGCTCATGCAACTGTCTAGCTTTACAGTATGACTTGTGATCAGACCTCTTTTTGTTTCTATATTGTCTTATTCATTTTGACCTGTTTGACTGCATCTTGGGCCTCACAGCTTGTGGAAGAGTTTAGCTTCCCCACATTAAGTCTCTATACCTCTTACTGAGTCTGGCTCTGCTAAGTTCAGGTCTCACTTACAGCAACTTTCTTCCTCACTGCTTTAATGTGACTTTCATGTCATGTACAGTACTGGTGATGGAGTGGTTTGTTTAGTGTTGGCTGATTATCCTTCATATAGACTCCACTCATATTTATTACACTTCTGTTTTATCCAGTTATTTTGGTGATATCAATAATAGGTATAATCAGTTGTGCATAGCCAGGCCTCTTAAGGTAATGCTGTACCTCCCCAGTCAATACAGTAGTCATAGAAGAGTTGTGAGGCAACATATCTGCTTTCACCACAGTAGTGATGTCTGTATATTGTTTGTGTTCAACATTAGAAAGTCGGGGAGTAGCGCTGCACTTTCTCACTCCTCTCACCCAGCGGTGTGGTGACACTCTGCCTCTCTGTAATAGTTATACATCTCAGAATCCAGGATAAAGCAAAGCAATATGGAAATATTTAAACCAAAATCAACAGCAGGAGACTGAGGAATTATTTTCTCATCCCCGTGCTGTTGTTGCAGATGTGGAGGAAGTGTCAGACCAGGCTCCGGGTGTTTCTAAACACGCTGGATTTTTGTTCTGGGATGGGCTCTTCTGGTTGCCAGCCAATGCATTGGCCATTGTTTCTGCTGAGATTTAAAAGCATGAGACTATTTCTGCACTCAATACTGCTGTCTACGATGTGACACTAGTTTGAACCAGTAGGGGGAGACGAACCCCACCTCAACTGTTGGCAGAGTTACTAAACAATATGTAAACACGATGTAAATAGTAATCTTGACTGTATATACAGTATGAGCTTGCTTGCCTTATTCATTCTCTGGGCTTCAACACATTTAATTTTTTTAATCATTTGTGTGCTTTTTAAACTTCTTAAAGTCCTTAATGTTCTGAAACTGGAAGAAGCTCGGACTCCAGTGTGGACTTCTGCTGTTAGAAGTCTTGATTTTTGTATTTTGTTTATGAGTTTTGTATTTGTAACATTTTTTATTTTTCTGTCTTGTCTCATTAATTTGAACTCTCCTCCATCACAAAGTAAGGAATCTCCAGACTGAGTATAAACTGATACAACGTACATTCACGTTCTGCTATGTACTCTACTCAAACTGGTTCATAAGTATTTTAGGGCCAAAAGCTGAAAACAGAATTTTGTTTTCAGTCTTAATTTAATGTTTACATAGAATAGAAACACTGAATAGAAGACGGCACACAATGAAAATACTTTTTTTCTCTTCTCAAGATACAACCCTGCATTTTTTTTAAATCTTGTTTTTATGCCATTTGTGGATATTTATTGTTGTTTCTTCTGTTTGAAATCAGTATTGTATACAGAAATGTTAATTTGTATATGGTTTGTGCCAATTCTTAAAGCTCCATGTCAAACAGGATTACAGTGTGTGTGCTGTAAGGTCATGTATCAGTAATAAAACTACTAATAAAGGAAATCAAATCTGAGTGTTACTGACTGTTGTACAGTTGAAACAAATCTAATTGTGGTTAGATGAAGGAGGAACATCCATCTTGCTTATTCAGTTATTTAAAAAAGAAATACAAACATTGCACAAAAATAACTTTTGTTAAGGCCCTGTCACACACACTTCCGTATGGCAGAAATGTATGCTGGCGTATATGAAAATTTGTCAGAGTCCAAATACGTCCAACCTTTCATCTGATCGGTTCGGAAAAGTGAACGTATAAAGATACGCATGTCTAACGTATTGATTGAGTATCACTTACTTATACAAAACGTATCAGACGAATACCCAACAAATGCATAACGTATACAAAAATATAGCGTATACAAAATATCGGCAACATGCTGGTTTACGTTGATATAAGGTAAGATATAAGTAGTATTCGTTAAGAGCAGGCGGTGTTACGCTGGGGTGCGTTGTTGAACGCTGATGTTTTGAGCATGTTCAAAATTACTGGACGTACCTGACGTGTGCTTCATAAGACATGCAGACGTTACGTGACGTTAGACATACGTGAATACGGAATACGTACTTGAATACTTACCTACGTAAATACGTTAGATATAGGCAACGTCGGCTGACGGTGAATCCTACAGCCAATGTATTGATAACGAGTGGATACCCTATGTTAACATTATGCCTGACGACGGAGTAACTTATTAAACGTGTTTCTACAGTACAGCTAGCGTTCAGCATGTTAGCCGTTCTCCAGCATGACGTGAACCAGATGGCACTTTTCCAGCTCTGTTGGCCAGACGCTCTGATACGTTTTAAATAAGTAAGTGATACGCTATCAATGTTTCACATGTGTATAATAATTTGTTATGTATACGTTATGTGTACGTCAGCTACAACACCGCTGTGGAAAAGTTGGACGTATTTGGACTTGAAATCTTGAGCTACTTTTCATATACGGCGGCATGTTTCTGTCATACAGAACTGTGTGACAGGGCTGTGTGTCTGCCGTGTTCGGCGTGTCGTCTGCGTCCTTCAAACGATCACAATTTACCCTTAATTTATATCAACGTATTGCCGATATTTCGTATGGGCCGGCATACTTTTCTGTCATATGGATATGTGTGACAGGGCCTTAAGGTAGTGCAGTGTTTTTATTTTGCTCTCTGCTTTTAGTGTAGTTGGCTATTATTTTGCTGTGGTTACAGGTTGTCTTACCAAAAAGAAAACCCATCTAACCCTATGTAACTAGCAAAAATACTGAGGGTGTCGCTCACCTCTCAAGTAGTTTATTAAACACAAATTCAACACTTGTTTAAAGGCGTAACCTACTTCCTCTTACCTGGGTCTTCTCCCAATAACAGAGAAAACTTAAGAATACTTTTTAATTAATTACAGAAATGAATGAATTAATTTACTCAAAGGTAGAGAGATGGTAGCGAAGAGACATCACAGAGAGAACAAACAAGGACATGCACTAGCATGACAAATGTGTAATTCAGAGTTTGTCATTTGCGGTCTCTTTCCATGTGACAGCTGAGAAATGACTGATTGCTTTGACATTTTTCTGACCTGTTTTACATTTTCATATACCATAAACTATAATCTAACAAGTATAGTTATAACAAACGTTTTTGTCTTTTAAAAAACTGCATTCTTTGATGGTTTAATCACAGGCAGATACATTTTGGTGATGTGGGAACAAAGCAAACACAGCTTCTTTTTTTTTTTAAAGGTTTTATTGCCATCAGACAAACTTTAAGCTCTAATTACAATTGGTACCCAAAGTTAATATTATCAAATTTAAAAAAATCCTTCTTCTCAAAACTAGACCAATACTAATTCAACACAATTATTGCCATTTAGTATTGTATACAATATATATAATACATTTTGTATTAGATAATAAATTCTAATCAAAATGAAGTATAATGAATTCAATATATTCTCAGTCCTTGGGAGGCGGCATATGAGAAAACTTTAAAAAGTCGCTGTTCCAAAATCTTGACTTAAAGCCTCTGACAAAACAATTGACCGCTGCAGTTTGGGAATCTGCGCATATTTTGTCCCTTATAAGTTGCATTGAAGAGTTGTTGACCATTTCATTCCAGTTCTTTGTCAAAATCTCATAAATTTGGCTCTTTAGAGGAAATGTGAATGAAGTGATTAGTTCTCTTCCACGGTCCAAATGTTCTTCTTTCAGACCAGATGTTTCTGCCAATGTCACAAGAGCACTCTCAGCAGATTTAATTGTCTCCAGTAGTAAGCTTTTCTTTTCTTTTATATAATTGGGATCATTAAGTATATCTCTGATACCACTACTTTTATTTATTGTTCTAAATGTATTCATTTCCACTTTGAAGGGAATGTTCTTGCATCTTTCAATATATGGATAATAATCCTGTGTGATGTCAGAAGACAAGAGAGCCTTATAATATTTTGGTCCACCTAGTCCCCAAGGCACTGTGAATACTACTTCAGTCTCTATTCCATATTCACAGTACCATTGATAGGCTTTATCTAAAAGTAAAAACATACAACATTCTGCATGTTTTCCTCTTTTCAGACATGGACTGTTATAGGTATATATTATTAGTGTCTTCAACATTTTCTTCCCTTCTTTCTTAAAGAATGCATCAATGTCTTTGACTAGAATTTCCTTGGTGTGTATTTTACTTGGATACTTTACTTTAACCGCAGGAAAGGACTTGTGTTTACCTCTTTTCTTTAAAACAACAGCAAATGCATACTGGGCTTTTTCTTTCTCATCATAACATTCAGATGACCTTAAGATAAACTGCGTGAATGTATTTGCCTGAACTATATCAATAATGGTTTCCCTTTTTAGATTTAAATTTTTTTGGTCCCAAATAATTTGTTGTTCAATCATATTTTTGAACTGCTGAATATCTTCGGGTAACATCCGAAGCTTTTTTAAATTCTTCCTCCGGCCACTGGGACGATCTTTCTGATGCTGGTCTTCTTCCCTGGATAATAAAAAAGGTTGAATTGAATTCACAGAACAAAATCATATGCTAAGTATTAAGTTATTTCCATGTGCAGCTGCAAATGTACTTAATGGTGGTGTGTTGGAGTCACCAAAACATTCAACGTGAATATGGAAGATGGCTGTTAGATACAGGCCCACTATTAGGTACTTTATGTGTACAGTATGTTGAATCTGTTTAATACTTATGTTATATCTGTCCCTTCACTGTCCCTCCACTAACGCTGGTGTAAATACAGAAATGGGGGACATGGGACAAGGTTTTGACAAAGTTCATTGTCATAACTTGAATGCAGACTTATTAAAGTCAGTTGAAGGAAAACATTTTTGGACTAATTTGAACCACCAAAATCTGTCTTTTCACATTTACTTGACCCTGTATCATGGGACTGGTTGACATAACTAGATTGAGTAAATAGAGCATTTCATCTCTTAGAGTGTACAGTACCTTTCGTCTCTGTCTTGTTGTCTGCTTCTGTCCGGCTTAGTGAGAAAAAAAGGTACATTTACATATATATGTACATATACATATATAAATGTGTATATATATATATATATATATATATATATTTATATTTATATATATATATATATATATATATATATATATATATATATATTTATATTTATATATATATATATTTATATTGTGAAATTACTTAATTATTAATGTCATATTCCAGCAACTCTAATCAATTGTCAGTGTTGTCTATCATTTAACCCTTTACATTTTTTTATTTTGCCTATATATCCTACTTTTATATATATATCGGTATAGGTATAAGAGAAGAGTAACCACTTACCTGCATGGTCAGAGGGTTCAGAGCCTGGAGAGACAAATTAAATCAGATAAACGATTAAAATATATTTTTTACAAGTAAAGTTTCTATTGCTTTTTACGTTGTATTGCTTCAAAGTTAATAATATGCTCATCCTAACAGAATTACATAGACCAGTTTTATACATTCACGCAAAGGCTACGTACAAAACACTAAATGCACAAATACATTTAGAAAAACAGGTCGAAAATGTGTCCAAAATTGTTGTAACTTACCAGACTTGGGATGGAATGCCTGTCAAACAGGGGTTGACAAACCTTGTTCTCGTCATAAAAGACCATTACGTAGGTAATGTAGTTAAATCTTACTGGTCGATAAGCTTTAAAAGTAAATGTTTTGTGATAGCAAGGCTTGTCAACCCCTGTTTGAAAATTGTTTTTTTGCTGTTTTCTTGTTTCTTGTTTCTTGAGATTGAAGAAACTAAATACATATATTATTTGTACATGTACAGGTACATCTGGCTAAATATATATCTTCCCTTGGCCAATCATTTTGAACTATCTGTTGTTGCCATGCCCAGTTTCATTACGTACATAGAGGCGTGGGAGGCGGTTGTTCATTACACTTTTCACTTTCGTTTCTTCAACAGGCATGTAAGATGAAACTTACTTGCACCCTAAGGGGAAAAGCAGACACTGGACTGGAATTTATGTGCACAGAATGGCAACGGACTGGAGACAGAGAGGAAGCGAAAGAACACCAAGCTCAAAGCCAAAGGCCCTCGCCTCATCGGCTTCCCCAGGCCAAGGGAGAAGGCAGTCGAGGAGGCTGGTGGTATGGAATTTCATCCCAGGAAATAGGTAATGCCAAGTACCAATGAGCTCAAGGTAACTACTGAAAAAGGCACATGGACTGGTTCACTGAATGGCAGCGACGTGATTGAAAAGTGAAGTGAATTTTATTTAGAAAATTAAAGAAAAGGAACTTGAAATGACTATTGGGAGAGAACAGGATTCCCAAATTTAGGACAAAATATACTATCAATATCAAAGTGTTTTATAGTTAAAAGTATATTTTTACTGAATAAAGATTACATTAAAAAAGGTGAAAATTGTTTAAAAGGTGTACATGAATGTGACAGGCATCTGAATTCGGAGTCTGGTTGTTACACTTTTCAACGAAAACGAAACTGAAACAATTCTGTCCCCTTTCAGTTCTGACAATTCTGTCCCGTAGGTGCGGGTAGGTGCGTACGGGTGCGGTCGGAATTTACAGATAACAATGGGATGAGGCCGTCACCTGGTTAAAAATAGTTTAAAAAGTGCATCTGAATCTGAACAGGTGTGGTGCATAGTGGTGGAGCAGGTCAGACCAGAATTTATTTCCGGTCACGAAGCTTTACACACCTAAGCGCTCGGCATGCCTTCGGGATGGAAATGTGTCAGTTGGTGTTTCTGTACTGTACTTTGGCTTTAGTGTTAATTAGGAAATGTTAGCATTCTATACTAAACTAAAGACCAACAATGTAGATCACAGATGTGGTATTCTCAAAGCTCATCGGCTTCCTCAAGCCAAGGGAGAAGGCAGTCGAGGAGGCTGGTGGTACAGGGACCCTCGCTACGGCAAACGACTGGGAAATGAGAACGGCCTTCCGTCATGGATCAGAGAAGAATTTTATCAACCCTTTAGGCCAATTCAAGATGGATTTGCACTTGGCAACTACATAAAAAGCCTTTATCCTTGAAGCACATTGTAAACATTAAAGTTCCAACTGTAAATTAAATGTGTCTGTTTTATTTTCTCAAAAATCACTTTCACATATGCTCATCATGAATTTACAGGTATTTTCATACAGGAATACATTTCTAATCACATGTACAGTCATATTTTATCTGAGGTAAAAGCCACATGCTGTGCAACAGCTGGCTCATTCTGCCTTCTCTTTTGTTCCCATTCAAGAACTGGTAACATGCAAAACATGTATGAAATACTAAATGGTCATAAAAAAAGTAGAATCTTTAATAATATTGACTTTGATTTGAATAACTGAAGCTTTTCAGCTCTGTCTGCTTGTACAATTCAGACACTGAGTTACATCGGCCCGAGGAGTACAAGATGCCGCTGCGGGACAATGAGAACGATGAGCTGTTCCAGCAGGAAGATATCAGCATCGGGACAGGGCACAAGTGGACGGCTAGAGGGGCGCAAGAGCAGCTTCAGCATGCTGACTTCGTCGGGACGGTGAACCATGTCAAGCTGGAAGGACGCGGAAGCGAACCCCATAAACTGGAAGGACGCGAAAGCGGTCCATACCAAGGGACACGTACAAAACACTGTCACAAGTTAAAGATATGAAGCAAAAATCTATTCATCCCTGAAACGAATGTGAACATTCATGATATTAACAGTAAACACAAACATACATACATGCGACCAATGACTGGAAATCCAACCGAGCAGACCATTAAGAAATTGAACAAGAAATATACCAGACCTCTCTACACCAAATCTCCCTACAGTCAAATCCACGGTCTGGACCCAGCAACAGACTGAGCTGAGGAAGAGAAGGTAACAAGACATGAATATTGGAGGAAATCAAGGCTTAGAGGATGTTGGACATTCAAAGATCACAAACTGTTGTGACAATTTCTCAAAGAATTTAGAATTTATAGATGGGATGAAAATGATTCAGTTGTTCGAAGAGAGCTGGAAACAAAGAACAAACTGTTGTGACAAAACAGAAATGTATAATGGCATAATGCAGGAATGGAAGGAAGGAATACTGGTTTCATCTAAAGAAGAGGAAGCTGGTGATAATGCTGTGCATTTGGATACAGTATGTCAAGCAATTAAAGAATGTCTAAATACAAAAGAACTTGAAGGAGACAAACAATATGCATTTGCCATTGTCCTCATGAAAGACAACAGCCAAAAGTTCTTACCCGCAGTTTATCCAGATTTGAAAAGAAAGAACAAAGAGTCTGGTGCTCCGTACACCAAACCAGACCAAAGTGGACTGAGCATTAAAACAGCAATCCACAGTGAAGAATTTTTAATTCAACACCTGGATGCATTTCTCCGTCGTAATGGAACGATGGCGGAACACATTTTAATTTATACACATAATAGCCCTTGTTTGAAAAGGGAAAACCAAATTGTCCCTTGTATGTTTCAGCTTTTACACAAAGCCTATGAATGGCGTGAAGAGTATGACGTTTCTACAGATGTGGCATTCTCAAAGCTTTGGGGACTAAGTGGTCCAAATAGATTTAAATATCTCAACTATTCCATCGTTTCACGTCCCAGCAGTGATTTTCATTCACATGTTGAGAAATGCAAGGACATCCATTTCAAATTGGATCCTAAAAATCTCAGGGACATTTTTAACAACAGTGATATCTACAAAATTCTGTCGCATGTTAAAGACAACGACAAAAACACACTCCTCTGTGATATTAAATCTGCTAGAGAAACCCTAGTGAGCATGGCAGAATGTTCATCTGGTCTGCGTGACGATCATTTGGACCGCGGAAAGCAGAAGATTGATTCCTTCAAATGTTTGCCATTAGTACACGACAAAGTTTGTGAAATGTTACAGAAGGTGTTGAGAGAAACGGTCAACAACAGCTCAATGACACCCATCAGGGAATCCATCACTGAAGAATTCAACAGTGCTGTAGTTCATCTTTTTAGAGAACAGTTAAAATCATTACTGGGGAACAGCAGCCCCTTGCAGCTTCACCGTATTCCTCTCATATAGCCTACCTGAAGAGTATCCAAGGAGTCTTGGGAGGTGGTGCAGAGGCAAACTGAATGACAAGGCGAGTGTGGAGGAGATGCTCAACCAAGCAGAGATGGGAATAAGAGTCCTAGAGAAGAGTGGCCCTCCATGGAAGTATAAGACCTGGGGCTCCCAGCATGGAGTCCTTCCTACTCACTGGCCACTGCTCGTGTACAAGGTTCCCTTATCAACAGTAGAAGCTTTGCAAAAATCCACAACTGCCCGAGGAGGCGACTGTCTGTCCCCCCAAGAGCTTCTGCTCTTTCGGCTTGTACAATTCGGAGAGTGAGCTACAGCTGCCAATGACATCAGCAGCTGCCGAGGAGTACAAGACGACAAAAGTTTGGTTAGCCATGACCCTGCGGGACAGTGAGAACAAACTGTTCCAGCAGGCAGATATCAGCATCCGCACAGGGCGCAAGTGGACGGCTAGCGGTGCACTGAGAGAGGCGGAAGAGCGGCTTCAGCATGCTGACATCGTCGACACGGTGAACCAGGGAAGACTGTGCCTGGGCTGCATTGGCAGATCAAGCTGGAAGGACGCAAAAGCCAGAGGAGCGGTGGAGTGTGATGCACAGGGACACCGATCGGTGGAAATGAGACAGCAGAGCAGCTGGACTGGTTGGGACAGTGTGCGAGGAAGATCTCCGACGTCGGAGGAGCAACTCTACGCTGCAGTTCTAAGCCATGATGCTACAGTGCTTCGTCACGAGGCTCTCTTGTCCCACCAGCAAGGGGTTCTGCAGAACCTCCAACAGTCCCTTGTGGATCTACTTGCTCGTCTGCCGGACGCAAGGACACAGGGTCTACCATCACCTCCATCTGCTCCACTGACGCCAGCAGTTCAGCAGTCCAGCTCCACAGGTGCCCGCGGTCCGCTTCCGTCTGAACCACGGCTCCCTGCTCCCGAGAGGTATGAAGGTAACCACAAGGACTGCCGGGCTTTCCTAGCCCAATGCTCTCTCACCTTTGAGCTTCAACCTTCCTACTTCCCTTCAGAGCGCTCTCGTATCGCCTACATCATCACTCTCCTGACTGGAAAGGCCCGGTCATGGGCTACAGCCGTCTGGGAACAGCAGGGCCCTTCCTGTAATGACTACAGGACCTTTACCGATGAGATGCGCCGGGTTTTCGACCATCCAGTAGGAGGTAAAGACGCTGGTAACAGACTCTTCCAGCTGCGTCAAGGCGGCTCTAGTGTGGCAGAGTATGCTGTGCTCTTCCGAACCCTGGCTCCTGTGAGTGGGTGGAATGAGGGGGCCCTGATGACAGCGTTCCGGCATGGCCTCTGTGGCGGAATCAAGGATGAGCTGGCAGCTAAAGATCCGGTGTCAGACCTGGAGTCCCTAATTGACCAGACTATCCGTCTCGATAACCGTCTGTGGGAGAGGCGTCGTGAACGACAAATGGACAGTCGCCCCAGTTCCGGAGTCACAGCTTCAACCTCCGTTCCGCTTCAGTGGCCTCGGGAACCTCAGAGTAACCCACCTTGTCCTGAGGAGCCGATGCAGCTTGGCGGTACTCGCCTGTCCCAGGCAGAACGGAACCGGAGGATGAGGGAGAGACGCTGCATCTATTGTGGAGGTCCTAACCACTTTCGTTCCTCATGTCCCGAGCTTGCGGGAAGCCCAGCCCCGTCCAGGAGAGGGAGAACTGTGACGGGTGCGACCCTTACTCCCTCAGCCTCGACTTCGTGCCTGCAGCTCCCGGTCACCATCTCCTGGGGGAACCAACATCATCCTCTTCAGGCCCTCATTGACTCTGGCGCTGCAGGGAATTTCTTGGATCTCACCCTTGCCAGGGCCCTTCACCTGCCCATCTCCAGTCTGGACCATCCACTCTCAGTGACCGCCTTGGATGGTAGGCCCTTGGGACAGGGTACTGTGACTCATATTTCCTCTCCTGTTGTCTTGTCTATTTTTGGCAATCATCACGAAAAGATTCAGTTTAATCTTATTCATTCTCCCGAGTTCCCTGTTGTCCCTGGCCCAGAGCTTTGTCCGACGGTGCAGGCGGGTACCAGCGCCATGCCAACCGCCGCCGCAGACCTACACCACCACTACGTCCGGAGCAGAGTCCCGCAAGCTTGCGCCACGGTTGGTGGGGCCCTTCAAGATCTCGAGGAGGATCAACCCAGTTGCTTACCGTCTCCAACTTCCCTGGTCCATGCGGGTCAATCCCACCTTTCACGTCTCTCGCCTACGCCCTGTCGCCACAAGTCCTTTGGTCCCTCCAGCTAAACCCCCTCCGCCCCCCAGTATCGTTGATAGAGTGTATATATGTTATTTATATATTTATATATTTATATATATATATATTTATATATATTATATATAGTACATTTATATTATAAGTACACATTTTATTTTATATTTCTGCATCAGCACCACAACACTTTTAAATATTTATGATCACTTACTCAGTCACTTTTACAGTAAGCCAGGACAAACGAAATATAATTTGAATTGTACATTGTATAATCTCGAAATGACAATAACATTTTTGATTGATTGATTGATTGATTGATTTAATGTGTTACTTCCACCACTGATCAGGCCTTTCAGTTTTCTCTAGAAAGCATATTTTCTGTCATTATGATAAAATGATTCCCTCCTTGACAATAGCAGTTTAACAAATAAACTAAGTGCTGTAAAATGTAGCTTCACTGATATAAACCAATCTGTAATTACCTTCAACATCCTCTCCACGTGTCTTGTCTCTTCTCTGTAGTTTTGCATCTTGTAGGACATATGTGTGAAGTCTATCCTCTTACCTGGTCGAACTCCAAATTATTTGCTGTGATCCATAGTTTTCAGTCTACTCTACTTACTGAAGAGCAGTCACACTGTCCCTACAAAGGACACCTAGTGAATCAGAATCAGCTTTACTGGCCAAGAATGTGTACGCATGAATTTTAATGAGGACCTATCTTTCAGAGGATGTGCTATGTTATAAAGATTGTCATTTCATTATAAATAAAAATAATTTTACTTGACATTTTCTTCAGCATTATCTTAATTTCATCTACTATCACACTGGAACATAATATATTGAACGTCCTGTGATATCACAAAGTTATGTGATGTTTTTTAGGTATGTGACACATTCTACAGAATTTGCTAGTAGGATAAAGATGATAAAAACTAATTTAAGGATAACACTTGTTACGTGTGTAATCTTCCATATCTTCCATGTTGAATGTTGCTAATGTGTAAGAGGCACCTCCCCCAAAGAGGCTGTGTTACGCTCTGTGAAAAAGAACCCAAGAGACACAATCTTTTTGTTTTGTATGTTATGTTGTCCCCTTTCATAATGTGGCACAATGGGTGACCAATAAAATAATAATGTAAAAAAACATTATCCCCTCTGACAGGAGATTCCTGTTTGAATCTTTTAATATGAGTTTATATTTATATTCATAAACCCATATCAAAAGATTCAAACTGGAATCTAGATGGAAAATCAGTAGCCTACAAAACCCTTTGTCCTTTAAAACAATTAGTATAGCTGCTTTAATGTTTTGTTAAAATGTATACATTTTAATCATTAATGGATTGATTTTTACCATAAGCAAACTTTCACATGTCCTTTCTCCCCACATGCAGCCACTTGAAATGATCTATATCATGTGTAGGGATGATTGATTATTCTTTGGTGTATACTGCCACCTGGTGGCTTGCTGTTTATTATATAGTAAATAAGTAAACATTTATTGATATAGTACATTTCCTGGGTTAAAACGTGGATTGCTGAAGTGCTTAACAGTTACTAATGAAAACACAGGAACAAAAGTTAAATGTTTAAACTAATAAGAAGGAGGAAAAATACTTTGTATAAAGTCACCTCTAGTCTAATGAGCAGGACTGCTTTCACTTTCTTTCTTATGTCTTTCATACAAAATGAATCAACTTGGATCACAATTGGCACAATTTTCGCTGTGACAATCTAACAATGAAAATTGTGCTTCATAAGAGAATATAATGGAAATAAGACAATAACAGGTGCCATGTTTACCAGGCAGAACATATGTGATACAAGCACTCAACACTTGGTAGAGCTGTCCGCCCAACAAAGAAAGAGCCAGGAGGACGGTGAGTTATAATCTGCACATGGCAACACCAAACCCAGTTTTGAGCTGAAGGGGGCAGCCACACTCTGTGGAGTAAAGTCGGGTTAATATACCTGTTTTAATTAAAAATGTGGAACTAATTGAACAGAGCATTAACTTTTACTTTTACTAAGTAAATATTCTTTGGAGAGTATACATTTATTTATTTATTTCAGAGTCAGTTTGCTTTGCAGTGCTCATGACACACACTTTATTCACCTCCCAGGTATCACAAGTAAGGTGATGTCTTTTAACCCAAACATGGCCCCATAAACTGGCCTGTCAGAGGCTGCTTGGCCACATCACTACTGAGGTGTAACGAGGCTACTATTCCTACTACACTCCACCTCTGAGACGTATAGTTTTGGACAGTTTATGTAACATGTCAGCTAAACGGGGGAGACATATCTGTGTGTGTGTGTGTGCACGCGTGTGTTTCAGGACATACAATATCAGTGTTTTAGAGGGTTGAAGGTGTTGGCAGGGGCAAGGAGTCGGGTCAGAGTGTCGGGACCTATCTGTCGTATCTGTTTGTGTTTTCTTTGGGTCCACGTTACAAGTGCACCTGTATCTGTGTGCGTGTGTGTGTGCGCACATATTGTGTGTGTTCAGGTGTGTGTGGTTGATTAGTGTTGTGGCATGGGTCAGTATGTCAGATCCTACAAAAGGGTAAAATGGTTTATAATTGCAAGACTATAATGGTGTTGAAGTGTTATTTGCACCCAATCTTTCTTTTGTTTTCTTATATCGGGAGAAGTGGTTGACCGATGCCGATTTTTAGAGAGCAGGGTGGCCTATGGCCGATATTGATTTGTATTTTTAATCTGTAATATTTAATAATAATAACAAATGAGACACAACAATGCTGAATTTATATGGACATTTATTTAATATTTATTGTCTGCATTGTCTCTGTTAGCTTAAGTATATCTGCACCTTTTTTTAAATTCATAATGTATAATAATTAATATCATCATTAGACATAATAATATTGCTAGCCCTAAAGAAATAAGTCACAGTAAAAGATACAGGCTTAACAGGATTGTCTCTGAGTTAACTGCTGTTTCTTATTGTTTATGTAAAGCATTTTTAAATGATTGCCTATGACGTATTCTACAGATACAGATAGGTATAATGTTGCTGCTATAATGTCAGTCTAACTTGCATCCTGTTACATCCCTGAGAAGAGATCTGTACTTTAGACTCAACATCTTTTAATGCTAATGTTTGCGTTTGCTGAGCGATTTGTAGATATTCGTCATTCCTAGACAGAGAGTTTGCTATTAAAGTGCGTCTCTGACAATGTGGCCGACAATCACAGAGACAACCACCCTCTCTGAACTAAACACCGTTTCTACTTCCTTTGTCTTTGTAGAGCCTTTGTTTACTTCTCCCCGTTTCTTGTTGCTGCTCTTGTTATTTCTTCACATCTCTTTTATCTCTTTCTATCTTCTTTTTCTCTGTTTTTACTGCACAATGATAGAAAGGATTGCAGGTATCCATAGCAACATGTTTGCGAGCTTGTGTGTGTGTGTGTGTGTGTGTGTGTGTGTGTGTGTGTGTGTGTGTGTGTGTGTGTGTGAGAGTGTATGAGTGTGTGTGATCTCTGTGTGTAGCCTCTTGTCCGAGACACAACGTGGTAATTACCGGAGCTTACCTCGGCGCTAATTAACCGTCGCCGTGGTAATTGGACAGGTCAAGTGAGCAGGACGATTGGCTCACCTTCCTGCATCATCCACCACCCTCTCCTCTACCATCTCTCGCTCCTCTTTCCTCTGGTGACAACTTCACATCTCCACCTCCACCCCTGTATCTCACCCTCTTTCCCTCCTGTCCTCCCTTCCTCTCTTTCTCTTTTTCATACCTTCCTCTCAGCCTCCTCGCAGTCACTGTTGCACCAAAAGGACCATTACGCTCTTCTCTCTGCGACTTCTTGGTGTTGTTGTTTTGGATGGGAGCATTATCACAACATCTTTGGCTGCCATCCCTAAAAAGTCACCCCTCCCTCCCCCGCTCCACCTGATCGGGCAGACTGACAGCTGGCTGACAACCAGGGGTGGAGCTTTTGACCTTCACAGCCTCCAGGAGTCCACAGCAGTATCTGATTAACTTACCAAAATATTTTTTGCCTTTGGAAAGCAGCGATAAACGGGAGTGTTTGTACTCTTATACAGCTCTTATGCATATAGCTCAACAAGCTACATTTATAAACTGGATTGGGTTGCATATTTGTAAATACATTACTAACCTTCCTTAGTTATTGATATACTTACTAAACTTGTTTCAAACTAAGGATTTACTTAATCAGATTGCACCATTAAAAGTTAAAGCATCTATATTCGATCGTTATTATAATAACAATGAATCAAATAGCAAAGTTAAAGTGCGTCCGCCAGTTTAACCTGAAACATGGCTAACATGTTCGCTATGTCAACATGTGTGCACAACTTGTTCATGCTGCCCCCAAGTGGTCACAATATTAATGCAGGCTTAATACATGTAGTTCATAAAGACTTTAGTAACGTGTAAATGGGTTGTTAGGAAACATCTATTTTGAGATCCAATCAGAAGCAACCAACTATCTAAACAGAAGTGTCAAAAGCTGTAAAATCACTGCAAAAAATAACAATCATTATGTTAAACGTACCTGCTTATCTTTTGTAAATGTAGGTAATACTTAGTTTTATGTATGCATACATGCAGAAATATATATTTCAAAGTTGGTATCATTCATGCAGTTTAGAATTTAGTTAGAACTTTTAGTTTTGAGAAGGACATATTCAGTTATGCTAATCTAACAGAAGTTATACAAATAGTCATTTTGCCCAAGATTGTTAGTATAACATTTAGCAATTTGAGGTACATGTGTCATTTTTGTCAAATGTAATCATTGTTAAATAGCATTGATCGATTGTCAGGTCAGATATGTCGAACGTATTTCACATCACCTATATTATATTATATATTAGCAAGCAATCGTTAGCTTTGTCAGTTGCAACGCAACAGTTACACCTGGAAGAAAGTGAGTGTAAATATTTAGCACAAGCTCATTATACGTAAGAACTAGTATGTGTGGTGCAACCCATTTTGAGTTAGTGTTGCATAATTCTGCACTTAGAAAAAAATATATGACTTAGAAAGTCCAGCTCTTTGTGAGTTTGATGTGAAAACAACATTTCAGGTGACTTGGGGACAAACTCAACATTTGAATCATGTGTCCACAGTAGGTCTGGAATGATTAAGTCCCTCACCTCTGGCTCTGCATCTGCCACTACTGGCCTGGGATTTAATCCTGTCAGAGCTTTCTGTTCTCTGTCTCTCCTCCTCAACCTGTATTTCTCTCCATTTTCCTGGTTTTGAATGCACACAAATGGGTTAATTCTTGTTTAAAGAAATTTCACAATATCACTCTAAAGAGAAAAAGGGAATATCAAACAGTTTCCATGCAGTAGCAGTGTCTGATTTCTGTGTTTTAATACCCTGACCTACACATTTTACTGTATGTATCTTCAACAATACATCTATTCTGCATGGACTGCCCATCTCTTTCCTCCTTTCTGGCAAAGAGCTGAAGGTTGGCAAGGTTTCTACTACTTTCCATGCATCAACTACTTCTTCTATCCTATCCCTGCTATCGCTCCTTGGGGTTTCAAATTCTCCTCATCTTTCTTGTTCTCCTGGCTCATGAAAAGAAATACATCTGCCCTTTAGGGGAAAGAGTAAAAAATAGTCCTGCGGCCTAAATCAGACAGAAGAATGGATAGAGGTCCTTGGGAAGGAAGAAAAAGGTGGATAGTGGAAACTAAAGTGTTCACTGGAGCACCGAGGTGAGGAAGCATTACAATGTTGGTGATAGAAAAAGAGTGAGCCGTGGACGTTACATATGGACGGAGAAGGAGAAAGAAAGGAAAAAAATGTGTCAAAGGTGTGGTGAAAGAGAGGTCAGGGGAGAGTGTTAGATGCAGACAGGATAGAGGACAGAGTGAGAAAGGAGCCGGAGAGAAATAAAAAGAAGCACAGATTGATGAGAAGACGATGGACGCAGTAAGTGACGAAAGAGCTGGAAGAGGGGAGATAAGGTGAGATGTGGGTTTGACATCATTACCGTCAGCAGGGCTTGTGTTTACCGCTCGGCTCCTGTTTACGAAGGAACTCATACTGAGAGGACACCTGGTGAGCTGTCAACAAACACACATACACACACATACACACACACACACGCACACACACGCACACACACACACGCACACGCAAACGCACACGCACACGCACACACACACACACACACACACACACACACACACGTACACACACACACACACACACACACACACACACACACACACACACACACACACACACACACACACACACAGAGCAGCCGTCACAGTGGTGCTCTCCGTGGTGCTGAACCCAACATGAAGGAGCCCAGCACGGAGCAGAACGGGGCAGGCCTCCTCCACTGCTCTCCTTATGGAGAGGCTCCTGTCAGAGGGGGAGAACCAGGGTGGAGGAGAGGGAGGGAGGATCTATATTTAACCACTCTCCTCATTGTTTATTAATGAGCGGGTGTTTAGTCAGACCTGGGGTGCTGTTTAATGTATGATGACAACGTCGCTCTCCGGGGACCTTTCCCATACTCCTTGTCCCGCATTTTACATAACCGACACAGATTTAGTGGGGGGGGGGGGTAGTTGGGCAGGTTGGCCATGGGTGGGGGGTGGTGGGTAATTTTAAAATGTGTGTGCGCAGACGAGAGGATCTCCTCTCCCTTGCTGCTGAGTGGTGTGCACATGGGGAGGTTTAACAAGGGGCCACGCTGAGGTTCCCATTTCTTCTCTATGCCAGGAGCAATCTAGAAATACAGCTGAGAAGTCTTCTTTTGATAGGATATGGATATACATATTTGATAATAAAAATTAACTTAATATTATGTACAGTCTTTCCATACCGGCATATCGACTAGCAGATTTCGAAATATTATTTGGCTCACTCCTTAACCCATCACTGCAAGAATCTTGGTGTTGCGTTACACTAGAGTTCAGTCTTGTTTCTATTCGCTCAGGAAAAGCTTGATTAGACTATTTCTCTCTGCTATAAACTGGAAACTGTTATTTTTACATTCATTACTTCCCATCATGACTGCTGTTATGCCCTGTTTACTGCCATTAGTAAAAAATACTTTTTGTTGTCCACAGCTTGTTTAAAATTCAACTGCCATCATCTTAACTGGGAACTGGGAACTAAGAAACACGATCATATTTCGATGATATAAGTACCTGCGCTTCGTGGGAGTTGTATTTTTTAATTGTAATTACAAAGTAAACGTTGTTTAACTTAATTATCACGTAGGTTTCAAGATATAAATAAAGTTTATAATTATTTCTGATATTAAAGATTAAGGATGTGTAATTTGAATTATACTCTGATAGTGTGTATTCCTTTTGTAAAAGCTACTACACAATGATTTTGTTATTATTATTTTGTATGCATGTTTCATGACTCACCGCCCCACCTCACATAGTGACACACACACACACACACACACACACACACACAAACATACATACAGTACACAGAGCCACAACAACGCACTGGACGTTCTTGTAGTAGTCTGAACACACAAACAGTGAATGAGAAGATTCTGCTGGGGCGTGCATGAGTGACACAGGCTCGTCCTGACAGTTGCCTAGAAGACATCTCTGGGTGCGGAGCAGAGGAGTGAAAACAAACCAATTTGTTTCCCCATGCCAGGCCAATGAGCATACAGACAGACACTCACACACACACACACACACACACACACACACACACACACACACACACACACACACACACACACTCACACACACACACACACACACACACACACACACACACACACACACACACACACACACACACACACACACACACACATAAACAAACACACACACACAGACACACAGGAGGGGTGAGTCACGAGAACTCTGGGCATCCGCTGAGCTTTAATGTGCTGAACAGACAGGAACGAGAGGAACAAGAAGAGAGAGGGAAGAAAGGCTGGAGGTGGCAGAGAAAAACAGACGAGGTTAAGAAAAGGAGGGGGAATGAGGGAGCAATGATAGTCAGGTTGGTGAGGTGGCAGATGGCTACGGAGGGGTACAAAAAGAGATATACTGCAGCTTGATTGTAGCATAAATACATAATAATGTAACATAAAGCAGAATTTAATTAACATTCAAATAATCTGCGCTTTAATAAGGCTGCTATTACTATGGGGACATTTAATTTGCATGTAAGACGCACACACGCACACACACACACACACACGCACACACACACACACGCACACACACACGCACGCACGCACGCGCGCACGCACGCACGCACACACACACACACACACACACACACACACACACACACACACACACACTACCACACACACGAGCACGATATACAGTGCACCACAAACTAAGAAAGTACTGCAGCGTTCATCAATAATGAAGAGGAGAAAATTTGGAAGAACAAATGAATCAAACTTGTCCAGAGAACAGGGCAGACAAATGGTAGCGTTAACACCTGTGTGCGTGTTCATAGATACCTGACAAAATGACAAAACCACATTACAAATGAGTGTCAAATAGCCAGTAAGAAGCAAGGCCACTGTCACCTACTTTAGCCCTTCGAAGAGAGCAAAAAGCCCACACAGCAACTTTTAAATAAATGATTTTACGGCTTGACAGATGGAAGAAAATGAGCACTAGAGAAGTTTCAATATCAAATGCATGGATCTACACATACAATTAAATAAGGTTTTTAGTTCAATTTCAGTAGTCCTGGGTCAGTTATCTTCTTTGTTTCACCTTAAAATCCAAGATCTCCTCATTTGTTTAGTTTACCCACCAGAATGTATGCTCTGTCTATCAAAGCTGAGAGAACACGGTTACATACAGGCAAGTGGTAAAAATGGCTAATTCATGTAAACAATGGCAGTAATAATATAAGTGAACCTTAACCAAACACCAAAATATATATAGGAATAAAATAATAATAATTCAAGCTTACACTTATTATTTATTTTTTGATGTGCCACCCCATGACAAGAAACCCCCCCTCAAAGATGACAAAAACAAAAAGTGAGCAAGAATTATCACTTGACACTGCAGCTTCCCTCGGCTTTACAGATTCTTGCAGTCAGTTTAAGCTCATTGTTTAGCTGTCTGGACCGCAACTATAAATAGTGTTGTTTTTGGAGCTCTAAAAACCCAGTGCACAGCCCGACAGCTGACTGTCAATTATCAATTATAGAAATGTAAGATTTCACTGTGGAGGCCATGGAAAGAGTTTTTCCTCATCCTGCTGTTCATAAAGCAGTCGCGGTCTACAGTGACTGTGGCTGTAGAGTATATGCAAAGTAATCATTAGAACAAATTAACTCTATTTGACGGCAGCCCAGAATCTGTTTAGAACAATGGTAGACATTGTTCATCATTTCACTTTCTCCATAGCCCCTTGTAACACATACACTGCTACCCTGAAATGATGTAGATCTTACCCGGAGGAGAGGTATGTGAGAACGCAAATGTCCGAATCATTCAGACCGGACATCAAATGGACTTTACCCTGCCAGTTCCCTAGCATCGGAGGCATTCACGGCAAGCAAGTGGACGTTAACAAACATTTGAGAGTGAAGAAGAAGGGTCATTTACAAGAAAAACCCAAAGAAAATGTCTAACTGGAGAGACGACAAGATTTGGACATGTCGGTAAGGGCCAACGCCAAAATCGTCAAACAAATTCAAAGAATGGCAAGAGACACGGTGTTTGTGATCAAATTACGAACCAGCGTCCTGCATTCTCTACCCAGGCGCTACCCCTCGCACGGACAACATCCAGTTGTGTGAAAGGGAAACTCCGGACAATATGCAGACCTGATTCTCCGGACACTATCTGGAGTTCAAATGAGAAAATGGCTGATGTCAACTCAACCAGATGCAGTAAAACCTCTCCTCAGCTCAGGACTACACTTTGTTTCTGTGCTGCATGCAGTGTGTTGTGATTAAATTCCTTGTGAAGCTCCTGACATGCAGCTCTTGTTGAGACTGTCAAAGAGGTGTTAATTAAATTCTGTTGTAAGGTTCAAAGGTTTTAGTGATTATTTTTATACACATCTGCCTTTCATAGTAGATAACATCCCAGCTATGATCATTGAAACAACTGCTTTGTGGCCTGTGTGTATTTCTGTTCTTTGCATGTTATTCGTAAATCTTAAGGGTGATAAGTAGTATTTGGTGGCAAGCTAATTTGGTGTGATAAAAGTAACTTTTATTTCCTCTTGTGGTATTTTAATGTACTGTAACCACATCTTGTATATATGTATGTGTGTGTGTGTGCATAGTTTTGTGACTGTACATATACCCAAGTGCCCAGTGTTTGAACTCCTGCGAGTTTGTTGTTTACTCATGTTCATTGGTGTGTGTATATGTGTGTGTGATCACTCTGTGCTCCGAGTATTCCAGTCTGCCTTATTTAAGGTGGAGCATTTCATTATTTGTCTTTATGTAACAGCTGCCCTGAGCAACTGACATGCATCCATCGTGTGTGTGTTTGTGTGTGTGTGTGTGTGTATGTGTGTGTGTGTGTGTGTGTGTGTGTGTGTGTAGGTGTATGCTGTACAGTAAAGATCCTTTGAGTCCATGTTTACATAAGAGTAGCAGGCATTTTACTGTTCCATGGCATCGGGAAAGCCCTTTTCCACCCACATCCGCTGCTGCAGTCTGTTAGCGAGAGCAGAGTCCACGCAAACACACACACACACACGCAAACACACACACACACACGCAAACACACACGCAAACACTCACACACACATGCAAACACAGGCACACGCAAAAACACACACGCTACAACTGCCGCCTTGAATAATGAAACACGACCCTCTTGATATGGCTTCATAAATATTACATCAATAATCTGACATTAATGGCTTTTCCTTCCATGTAATCCTGCCTTCTTATTTGTACAAAGCAGCCGCACAAACAAAAACTCCTGGAAAGTCAGAACCTCGCAAGTTGCACTTACTGCAGTTTGTTGTAAGACGTATAGACAACAATATTACGGGTTTACCAAATGTATTTGTTTATAGTGCACATTTGTACCACATCAGTGTACTCATTAAAACACATTGTGTGTAGAGCATTAGGGCCAGTGAATAAGGCACGTTTTATATTTGACCTGTACCTATAGGTGTTATTTGCTCTGATATCTCACTGTGATCGCAGGCCTCACAGCTGTTACAGCATGGGGGAAGCCCTTTACACATCTGTGTGTGTGTGTGTGTGTGTGTGTGTGTGTGTGTGTGTGTGTGTGTGTGTGTGCGTGTGCGTGTTTGCTTTTGTAATGAGGCTGCTGGTTTCTGGGGAAAGCCCAAGGGCTAACCTCCTCCCACTCACTGTTTTCTGGATACCTCTCTGTGCATCACTGTGTCTCCCTTTCTGTTTCTATGTGTGTGAGTGTGTGTGAGTGTGTGTGTGTGTGTGTGTGTGTGTGTGTGTGTGTGTGTGTGTGTGTGTGTGTGTGTGCGTGCGTGTTCAGGTGTTCACCCCATTGAAAAGGTTCGGCCTCTGGATTTCTCACTCGCTCCAAGTCTTTTTCTTTTTCTCTGCAATTTTCTTAAAATCTTTATCATTTGTATTTTTACACTCCCTCTCACCATTGTACTTTAAAACCCAAAGGGCACAGACAAGGCTCTAGTTCAGCTATCTTCCCGTGGAGCTTAAGTATTACTGTATGGATGAGAACTGACATGTGTGTGTGTGTGTGAACATGGAGTTTCTAGTGAAACTCCTGAGGAGCCATGAAAAGAGAGATTCTTACAAACCACATTTCGAGCCTTTAATTCTACTGTGTGCGTGGCTATTTAAACTGCACACTTACTTTTGTAAGCAGCGAGAATCTAGAGTCAAATGAAGGTTTTTATTTACTAAAAAATCAGACTCCATTTGCTTCTTTCCCTTGTTATGTATTGCTAATGTATTCAACATAAAAACGAAAAGTGTATAAGATGCTTTGCTGGTAGCAGCATCATTAACTGTGTAATTGCAGTTGGTTTAAATGGTTTTATTATTATTATTATTGTTATCCAGGTGTAGCTCTATAGATGACGATCAGTTCTGTTCAGACTGAACTTTTTTTCTGGATTACCATGACATTTTTCTACAGACATTCATGGTCCCCAGAAGATAAAGTCCTCGGACTCTGACGTGCTGACTTCTCCTTTAGGATGACTTTTTTGGGGGAAATATCTCAGAAGTTAAAATTCATTTTGAATTGTACCAACTTTGTGGAAGCCTCAACTGTTCATCTCGCTACACAATCAGGTCAGAATTTCACATTGTCCAATACTTTGGTTTATAACTAAATACTTGCAAATCTAATGAAAATACCATCATCCTCAGCTGTATGTTGTGTTTAGTGCTAATCAGTAAATGTTGGCATGCCAAACTAAGATGGTGAACATTGTAAACATTATACCTACTAAACATCATAGTATCATTGTAAATGCGAACGTGCTAGCTGGCTAATGTTAGCATTTAGCTCAAAGAACTGCTGTTTCCAAGTGCAGCCTCACAGAGCCGCCAATAAAGCTGTAAGCTGTTAGAATCTAATTTCACTTTTCTTTCGAGCAAAGCACCGTGTTAAGGACAACATTAGTTGAGCTATGACTCATGAGCATCATGTAACATTTTCTCTCTGCTGCTTACAAAGAAACATTATTCAGAAATGCTTCAGCTTACTGAGAACCCTGCTTTGTTAGATTTGTTTTTTTTTTACAATGCTTGAGTTTAGACACTTTATAAAGCACCTTAATGACTGCAGTATTAACGGCTCCTGCTCCAATTTGCAGTGATGGAAACAACACACGGGGTGGGGATATACTAGTTTCTGACCCTTTTTTCGGTGCAATACTATGTGACACGTTTAAATGAACATAAAATAAGTCAAATCAACAAGAATTTGAATAATTAACATACAAAACATAGAATTAATATGCTCTCCTCAAAGCCACCAGACTGACAACAGTGATTTTACCTGGCTGATCATCGTAAAACACACTTCTTTCAAACTCGACAGAAACAAAACAATACTGATCAAAGCCGTTTTTGTTAGTCTTTACACTGTTCCAACAATCACCAACTGTAGTTTGAGAGTTTTAAAGAGAGACAGAAGTAACAGACACATTATCTCCGTCACTGTTTACTAACCCTGCTTCTGGGGCCGGCCGGCGCTTCTGTGACGTCACACATGACACACCAGAAAAAAACTGAAAGGCATACTCGTCTACTTGAAATGGGAAAAGAGGCTATCATTAACTTCAAGCGGGTTTTACATGTTTTAAAAACCTTGCATATAAGTGCTAATTTTGATTGAAAAAGAGTATAAGAGAAATGGCACTCATACCAGAAAACAACAAAAGCTTATTCCAAAAATGTCAAAAACATTTTCCAAAATAACGTTGCCTTTAAACGATCATTGAAGCCCTTCTTACAAAAATACCAGACATGGACAAAATAATAGGAACACTTTTCTGACCTAATCGTTGCTTCTTTTTAACTGTATTGCTCAGATGTCTTGTAATATGCATTCATCCAATGTTATGCACTCTTATCATCGCTTATTAATATCAACTGCATCATCCGCTGTAATCCTATTTTCACAATCTTGACCAGCATGTGAGGCTGCATGCTGTGGAGCTGTCCAGTGTCCTGAAACAAACTGCATCAAAAACATGATACAAGAATAAGCATATCAACATGACACCGACTCTGTAAAATGCCAGTGGAAACCCCATGAAGGAGCAGCACACCTGCAAGTCATGTAACAGTTTCACACCATTTGTTTCTGAATTCATTTTCACCATTATTGACTAATCAACCATGTGCCAGTGTGTGGAGTGATACAGAGTGTTATGTGTGTGTGTGTGGGTGAGGTAATAAGTAGAGTCTGTAAGTAGCATTGTGGTGGGAGGAAAGGTACTGGCTGTTATTGGATGTAGAGTGGGAGGCAGGCAGAAGCAGGGCTCCCCTGGATACTGTTGCTCTGTGGGTGGCTACCGGCAACCAGGCTCTCCTCTCTCCTCATGACACTGTCGCTGGGCTGAGGGGGCGATGGACGGGACTACCTCTCTCCCTCACTCTGTCTCTTCAGATCATACTCCATGCCCCATTTCTGCTATCCTTTCTT
This sequence comes from Cottoperca gobio, assembly GCF_900634415.1. Taxonomy (NCBI): domain Eukaryota; kingdom Metazoa; phylum Chordata; class Actinopteri; order Perciformes; family Bovichtidae; genus Cottoperca; species Cottoperca gobio. Next base: position 14,681,407 of record NC_041364.1, read on the forward strand.
CTCTTCTTTCCCACCAACACAATCTTTCACTTTCTTCTGACATCAGTTCCTGCATTCTCGCGATCCCTCCGCTCTGTTCCTTTATGGGTTTTCCTCAGTCTCTCTCCCACGCTGGCCCCCCATCCTCTGGTCTTGAATGGAGGTTTCTGAACTCTGCAGTGGTCTGGGGAAAGACCTTTTCTCCACCGCTACAGTGTCTCCAACCACCTGCCTGAGCCCCCTGCTTTCCTTTACCTGTTGCTTCCTTCTCTATTTTACTTATTTCCACCTTCCACCTTTCTTTTTCATATCGATCCCACCACGCACAAACTGCCATGGTTTACATACTCTTGCTTTGTTTCCTTTGACCATCATGTTGTGCGTCATTGCTTTATGCCTGCTTTCACTGAGTTATGTGTTACTATCTTTATTGCTAGGTCTCTATGTGTGTGTGTGTATATGCGAGTGTGTGTGTGTGTGTGTGGTCAGCTGTTCTTAGTGCTACACAGCTGATGTCAGATTGGATAGTCTCAAAGCAATAAGGCAGTAATCTGTTAAAGGCCCAGAGGCTTTTAAGTCCACACGTTCTCTCATCTCTCTCCTCATACTCCGTTACCTCCCTCCCTCCTTCTCACCTTTAGAAAGAAAGACCATATTACCTCTAAATGGATCTTTTGGTGCGCCGATACCCTCCTAGCTCTCACACACATACACACCGATGCATACATGCGTGCTTATACACTAACAGAAAGCGCATGTACACACACACCCGCTCCTCTGGACGTTACTTTGCACCCACCATCTTTATGAAGCTGAGAATTATCCCACCATAGGTAATCATAACTTGCCATACCTGGGACTCATACAAATACACCATGGCCCTTTTCTTTTATAGTGTGTATACAATGATCTAATATAGAGGCTACAGGCCAGGGCTTGATAGTCTTGAAACCAGTGGGAATATTCAATGACCTAACGCTATTTTCAGTCTCTTGACTGTGTCACATTTTTTGTGGTAGACATGAGCAGCACAGGAAAAACTGTGCAACTGTAGCATATTTCCCTAATCTTTATGTGTGTTTACACCAAGGAATAGTTTCAGAGCACAGAAGCATTAAAACCATGTCTTCATAGCGGCGTGCACAGAAATAGAAGCACGCCATGTCGTTTGATACAAAATGTGCGCTTAGGGTGAGCATGAAAGCAAGATGGGCAGACAGGCAGGAGAGAGAGCTGCCCCCAAGCTAACACTTATACAACAATATGTCTGGGATATATAGCACACAGAGGATCCATACTCTTGTTGGTCAACAGTAGAGTCATTTAATATAGGCCTGTAGGAGCCTGATGTGCTGATGTGCATATGCATCCCACAATATTTTCCACTGCCTCAAAGTTTAGAAGAAACTTGTACTGATAGCACTTCTGCAAAAGTTTATATTCGGTACGCAAGAGCCAGAACGGCACCAGCTAGGAACGGGCCTTAGTTGCATGCTTAGACTTTCTTTGAATCCTGAGCTGTCTCTATAGCAACCACTGTAGGCAGTTGCTGTGGTAATCACTAGCTGTTCCTGCCCCTGGCATCCTTAAGTGTTTGAAGTTGTCCCAGAGGTGCTCCGCTGAAAGGGTTAACTCCACCGCTCCCCTTGTAGACGTGTTCGCCGGCACGCTTATTTGTCTCTTTGATGTTTCCCAGTGAAGGGGTTATCTGGCATCCGGGTCTATCTGGAGGTGTTTGGTGTTTTGAACAAGCGGCCCCTGTCTGACATTGATGCTAAAGCCAAAAGAATAGGTCAATGTGTCTGCTGGTTTGTAGATGCGCTACACAAACGAGATGCCCACCACTCAGCGCAGCGTGGCGCCCCGAGGTGAAGGGGTGTCAGAAGCCGTTAGCCAAAGAGAGGCAACGGGCGCTGACACCAGTCAGAATGGCAGATGTCCACACGACTAGGCAGGGTGGCACATGAGGGCACGGGACAGGCCAGAACTGGCTTGTAGAGGCTGTCCCCCCTGGATATGGCAGGAAGCAGACAGAGGCATTTCTAACATGGGAAGCAGACTGCACCCACCACCGCTCGCCCGCTCTTAAATTTAGAGCCACATTATCAGCATAATCAATTTTGTCAGCTTTTAATGGCGGTGACCTGATGGAGCCATATGTGCATATGTGTGTGTGTTTTCGTGTACATCTGTCTAACCGCGAATCAGAGTGGGAACATTTCTGCCAAGGGAACTCATCCCACACTAACTCAAGGGAGTGTTTAGGTTTTTTATTAAGGTACGAATGGGATGGTTTAGATTAGGTTACACTGCAGTTAATGTTGGTGATCGGGAATAAGAAGTGATATTATAAGTGAAATCACCTATTGGTTTGTGGACTACGGTTTTGAAGCTTCAAGTTTGGCATTTTGGCCGATGTCATCTTGGTATTTTTGGAACCAGAAATGATACGAGAGGATGGCGCAAAGTACAACACTGAACAAGACATTTTTAGGCAAACATCACAATTAACTTTCATGAACTGAAAACACACTGTGAGAGCGTTAAAGTTGTGAGACAAAGGGACAATAACCAAACTGGACAACCTAACGATAGCTACCTGCCAATAACAAGGAAGCCAAGCCCTAAAGCATACCCGGCTTTATCGTCTAGTTTACTCTAAATCGGAACATAATTTACAAAATGAACTTGATGCTGTATTGAAGAAGACTTGAAACTAGTGTTTGAGACATAAACTTGTCAGGAAAATGTTAACTGGGGGAATAAATCAAGGGAAAAAATCATACTTATTTTAACAGCCAAAGGAGTCGCCCCCTGCTGGCCGTTACAAAAGATGCAGGTTTAAGGCACTTCTGCATTGGCTTCACTTTTCAGAACCGGAGGTTGCTTTTTGGGTTCTCATAGAAACATAAGCATGTGCAAGTGTGTGTGTGTGTGTGTGTGTGTGTGTGTGAGTGAAAGAAAGAGGGAGTGTGTATAAGAGTGAGTCTGTGGTCTTATTTCTACCGATTTCTGCAAAGGCCTGTCAAACCTGACAGCACTAGCAAATTGTCTTCACCAAATAAGTCAGGCAGTACAGATATTGAACACACTCATCATGTTACTGTCAATCTCGGCTCCAGACCAGCGCCCTCTAACGGACACATCCTTTGAGAGTATTCTCTGGAAGAAACTATGCACTGTTCTGTGCAGCTTCTGTTTCAGATCATTGTAAAGTCTTTTGTCAGGACTGCTCAGTCATCCAGAAGCAGCACCTCTACAGTCACAGGTCCAAAACCTGTGAACACTGATGAGCTACCTCCTCTTCCAATCATGATTTCTGACAGTAAGGATCCCTTAAGAAAGATCATATTACAGTGAAAGAAAATAATGCATTGTCCAGAAAATATTAAATTGACCATTTAAAAAAACATAATCATTTGAATTTTAATATTCAGGGTACATTTTCATGGCTTGCAGCTTGAAAAGATACTGTCTTGTAAACATAATGGTCTGAGAAGCATTCAGTGTTGAAAGCCATCAGTGATTTATGGCTGACAGATTGATTACGGACTGTGGCTAACAGCACTTCAATCAATCTTGTGTGGCAGAACATTCCTTCTAGCTTGTTTCTTCTTTTCTGGTGTGGAAAAACTGGTGGATTTTAGTCTAGGTAGGACAACTGAAGATAGGAAAGGTAACATTTTGCTCATCAGGCGTCTTGTATATTTGTGACATTTGTGAATGATCACCATGATGGGTGTTTGCTGGAGTTCCATACACACCCATGAGACAGCTTTGCATTTAAGTATGCACAAAACCTCGTCCTCGGTTGTCGGTGGCCCAAGAGCGTGAGAAGGAGGTGAATCCCAGTAGTTTCAGTTGCACTTATGTAAGCTCTGATCTGATGTGCTGGCAGGCCCTCTCTGCTTACTTCTCCACAGTCCTCATCTCCTCTTCTTCCCGCTGTTCTCCTTCCAGAGATTACCTCGATTACTCTGGCAAGACATCAGAAGGAAATCAGGAAACATGGAGAAAGAAAGCAAAGAATTACTGTTGCATGACTGAAAGTGTGGCCTTATCATAGCTAGCGGGCAACTGCCATCTCCCAGAGTGGAGTACACTTTGGTCAAATAAAAGATTCTGTTTTTTTCCCCCGTTCTTTTCTGAAACATAACAGATGCATGTGAACACTAAGGACTGACAGCTCTATGTGCAGAAATGGCAGTTTAGCCATTTAGTTCATGAATAAAGTATCCATTTAAGATCAAACGTACAGCAAACTTCAATTCATCTGACAGTCTCTTCAAAGACCCCGCAAAAGATGGAGCTGAGGAAGATACATTATTGTAAAGCTACATCACAACGGATGACAACATTTCTTATTTCATATTGTTTTCCATCTTTAATTATAAATCTATACATGAACCAAACCCCCAATTATTATTTTTTTGCCCCGCTGTGTTCCTGCATTTACATACACCAGCATATCATCCGGAGTGATTGGTTCATAAAACATGTCTAATCTGCTAATACTGAATGAAGAAAGCTTATCATCTCACCAAGATTTAAGACAAGCCTTCGGTTCCCCCCTGCCTTTGTTTTCATCTCTGATGGAAATAGCAACACATGGGCCACTGTGCTTGTCTTTAAGATGGCACACAACTAATCCCGTGTGAAGCTGGAGGGATCTCTTCAGCTACTCTTGTCAGCGTTGATTTGTCAACAACAATCTTTTCATTTCCTCTGTAAGCTGACACCATCATGTCTATGCGATAATGTGATAGAGGCGAAGCTGGATTGAATCTAAGCGGGGTGCGCTCAAAAACCAGGATGCCACTCTGCCACCGAACAAGTGGCGCCTTTGTGGGTTTGTGCACTGTGGCTTTAAAAATAAAAGCTCAACAATTTAACAAACAAGCCAACCAACCAAAAATTGTTGACTTAACTGAGGTGTTTCTGAAGACGCAGGAAGGAAAAAGCATATACATACTGCAGAGCACCCATTTAATCATGCAATTGTTTGAAATAAGGGGACAGGCATTGAAGGTAATTAAAGATTCCAACCATGGCCGCCTGGCTGGTGAATATGGAGCTATGAGCAAAAGAAGCAAACAACAATTAAAAAACCTCAATAGGAACACCCAGCTTAAAGCAGGCAATCATGTACCAGATATTGGGCCTAAATGAGGATGTTGTTTTCTCTTTTCTGTTCTGTCAATCTCCGACAGAAAGCGATTTCCTCCTGGAGAGTGGCGGCCAGGGCTAAAAGCATGTTTTAATAAGCGCACTGACACATCCATCTTTGTTTCTGAGAGATAAGTCACAACGAGCGCAGAGCAAAGCATCCGGGGCTAGCTGGAAGGATGCCCATTGCTGCATATCAGTCGAATGTGCTTAGGCACACAAACACACACAAACGTGCACTTACATTCAAGAACACATTCACACACGTACATACGGAAGAGCTGTCACCCTAACTTAAATCCTATTTATCTCCAAACCAATGGAATTTTTCCTTGGAGCCGAAGGTGGTTGGCATGTTCACTTTATGCCTCCTCGGAGATTAGTGAATTCAGCCCTGCTCTGTTCCCACTGTGTCTCCTTTTAAGTCTTCCCTCTCATACACCCCCTTCCTCTTCTTCTTCACATCATTGCGCTGCATTAAATGTGCTTTTATTTGTTTATTTATTTATTTGTTGTTTTTCATCTGGGGGAAAAAGGACTGAAGTCTCAGATACCTGGGACTTATAGCTGGCTGGGGCTGGCAGCTGCGCTTGTGATTGAGGAGCGTGACAGAAATGTCCTCATTAGGTCTCCACAAATGCTGTGAAGAGAAGCATGCTGAACAGGGGAGGAGAGAAGAGGGGAGGCGAGGAGAGGAGAGGAGAGGAGAGGAGAGGAGAGGAGAGGAGAGGAGAGGAAAGGAGAGGAAAGGAAAGAAGAGGAGAGGAGAGGAAAGGAAAGGAGAGCAAGAATGCAAAGAGAGAGGAGAGAAAAGTTTGCGAGCTTTTGACACTTGCTGCCTTTTATCTGTTCAGCATCTCAAGGTTTAAAGTCATGTGTGCTCGAAAAGATATTCATGCACAAGTGCACACGCACAGAAACAAGTTCACTCTCTCTCTCTTACTCTCTTTGACACACACACAATCACACCGTGCATTGGAGTAACTCTATGTCATTATTATACACTATTAATTAAAGAGAAATAATAGAAGCCAGATGAACTTCTGTTCAGCCTAATTATCATGTCTTTGATACCAAATTGTGCATAAAAAAGAGAGTGAGAGCGCGGCGGAGCAATAGAGAGAGAAAAAGAGAGAGAAATGAGTGTATGGGTAGGTTCAGACTGGGACTTGGGACTTGGGGAGTGGAAGTCAGTGAGAAGAAGATCTTACGCTGCATCCCAATATGGCACCCATAACCCTTCCCTGAAATCAAAGCTCAATTTCTTAATTACAGAATAAGTTGAGACACACACACAGAGCGAGATAAAGAAAGAGACGGACTATAGGGAGGAAAAAAGTGTGTAAGGAAATGAAGGCATGGAAGAAAGGGGTAACGGCAGGGGGTAAAGGGGTTGAGGGAACTGTTGCTCAGGGGAAAAACGGCAACAACAAACAAACAACAATCATCTGTTTTATCTCGCTGCCTTTCTTCCACATCTCGTCCTCTGGATGCATCTAGTGATCTCTGAACTCCACGCTTCCACGCCAACTCCCCTGTTGCCTTGTTTACATGTTGTTGCCGCTGTCGCGTTTGCAGCACATTGATCATTAACATCATTATATGTCTATGATACTGCATGTCGAGTTACAAATCAGCTTTCTTTCCATCTTTTCCGCTGGTCTAATGATCAGACTAAGTTTGCAACCTTTGTTGAAATGTCTCTTGCTATTAAAGTGCTGTAAAAACACACCTGTTTGTTGTTGATGTGACAAGACGCTCTAACCGTGTGAGTGCAATGCTGCTGGCAGCTGCGCCGCCTGCATGAGAGATAAGATTCCACTAATACGAGAGAGAGAGAGAGAGAGAGAGGCAGACGAAACTACGCCGGACGCAACAGGAGTGACAACAGGATGATCAGCAGCGGCTTTCGGGAAAGGTATTCAGCAATGTGAATAAGTCAAATAGGGGGAAGTCAGATAGATAGAGATGTGGAGAGAGAAAGAGTAAAAGTCAAAGAGATAGGGGAGATGGAGAGAAGAAGAGGGAAGGAGAAAGTGGTGGCACAGCTGAGGTTGACACTAATGAGGAGCCTTTGTGATGGGACCTGACAGAGGAGAAGAAAGTAGAATCCCCCGACACCGATGCTCCACAACACTCCTCCGCTTAATTGGGAGAGCCAGAGCCCACAACGAGGGTGTGTGTTTGTCAAAAAGAGTGTGTATCTGTTTTAGGAGGAGTAAGTGAATGTAAGACAAAGTAGACGTATATATTCTCACTTAATTAAGCCTACATATTGTATGTTAGTGGATAAATGTATGTAATAGCGCTAATGTAGGTATTCACAGCTTGCTCCGTGTTCTTGGTGGATTTTCACACTTTTGGGTCCAGAATTTCACGCTTTTAGTTGATGTTGGCAAGATACGCGGCTTAGAGCATTACATGCACGCTGATAGCTTTGAGGTTCACACATCGGATATCTGCCATCTTCTCACATTCTTTAAAAGTGTCAGGAATCTAATGTAATAAGCAAACCCTTCCGTCTTGCAGTACCCACGAATGTACATGCATACTGTACTCACGCATTCACTCCAGCGACAGCACTTACACGCTTGCATTAACTGAGGTTTTGCACTCGACGTTGCAGTGCAGCACTCGTGCACAATGCATGCACTTAAAATGTGCACTTGTGTGGGGACACAAGTGGGGACACTCGCTCGTTCCCTGCGGTGCAGTTTCCATCTTTGACTCTGAATCAATCATTTTTAATTTATCAGAGGGGATTTGTGTCATGAAGCCTGATGCCAACTCCAATAAGAGGAAAAAAACAACACAACAGCAGTGAAAAAGCCAGAGCAAATCCCTGCTCTGATGCGATTATAACACACAACCAAATCAGGGCTGACTTGAATAGACACAGAACACAAAATCATATTAAGGGAAATTCGATGTGCATGGCATTACATTGCTCTCAATCTCCCCTCTTTTCTCTTTCTGCTCCTCTCCCTCATTCTCTCTTTGACTTTCTTACTCCATTTCTTCCTGTCCTTCTTTCTATCTGTCATCATCACCATCGCCTCCTTATTTTTCAATGCCAGTGACCTGAAAAATGTGTTACCAATGACTTATATGGTCACTTCCTCCTCTCTGAGCTGATCCTCTGTTTTCTGCTGGCTGTAGTGAGTCTGCTATACACCCTCTCCCCGGGGACAAACTCTGTTAGCTACTCATGTCACAGGTAGCACCCAGGCTTAACAGCAACAGATTGAAGCCGAATACCATATAATTTTCAACAATACCGCTGATATACGGTAACAGATGAAAGGCAATCTCTTAAACACTGTTGAAATGTGGCCACGGCAAAAGCTCTTATACTAATGTTTGATTTTAATGATGAAATAGCTATGCTGCAAGCAGGTATCTTGTGAAAAAAGAAAAAACAACAGCTTTGCGATCAGCAAGAGAGGTGAGTCAGGGAGAGAAACTGTATAGAGAAAGGGGGGGGGGGGGTGATACAGTATAGAGAGAGCGAGAGAGAAGAAGCTGAAGAGATGGATAGAGTAGGGTTGTTATGTCAGAGGCAGTCGAGCTGCTCTCATCTTGCCATTATCTCAAGCACCCTCACATTACCATAATAATGGCTTTTAACCAAATGTAACACTCTCCAAAGCAGCACAGGCAGAATCCGTTTTAACCAAATGTAAAACACTCATCTGCAGGCAGAATCAGAGGGGCTTAACGTTAACATCACCACAGACCGACGAGTGCTGTGTGGAAGGCATGTGTGGGTTTGAGTGGGAGTTTCAGGCTGGATATAGTCTACTGATGTAGTCTTGATTATACATATAATGTACAAAGATCATTTTGTGTGTCATATACGCACCCACACATATACATCCCTGTTCGACTCTAAATGTTCTGCAGCATACCACACATACCAGTTTTCAATGTGTATGTGTGTATTTTCCCAACCATGCTACACGTGCTGTACATACATGTGTTGGTGTATACGTGCGCCTGTATGCGATTGTGTGAGTCAGAGTTAAGCTACAGGTCTGGCCAGGTACTCTGCATGTGTTTCCCCCGTCCAGATGGCCTCTCGGCAGGCCTGGGCTGGGGCGCAGGGTGTCCTCCTGCCCTCCCACCCAGCCATCGCAGAAGGTCGACTCGACCGCGCCGCCCGCCTGCCTTGCGATGCCGCCTTCCAGACCAACTGCTTCATGCCAGAGGAAGAAAAAGAGCCAGAAAATGGCATGGAAAGCCAGTTTGTGCCATCTATGTCATTAAGCAGGTACATATACAATACAATGACCTTCCGACCAGAGAAACAGGAATTGACATTTCTCTTTTAAGTCCTCTTCTTCTTTCTCTCTCTCACATGCTCCAATTCTGTCTTCCTGTCTTTTCCCTACATTGCTTTATCTTCTTTCTTCTTGTCTTTCTTTCTTCTGCCATGTCTCCAGTGTTATGGTTATTGTGCGAGTGTGTGTGTGCAGTGTGAGGTGCCAGGAGGGTGTGGAGACCCACAGATGGTCAGGGTGGTTCCCACTCAGTGAGATCTGGGTCAGAGCCCGCTCTCAGATTAGTGGGCCTCACTCGTGAGGCACCACCCACAGGTTTCTGGGCAGACCTGGATCTGACACAGAGGTTTTGTTTTGTTACAGAGCGACACACTCATCGTGATATCATATTGTTTCCGTCAGCTCTTGAAAACGGGCATCTCACCTTTGTGTGCACCTGACTGTTGTATTTTTTCTTATTGTTAGGGCTTTACATTTGAGCATTCACTGTGAGTCTTGCTGGATAGGAGATTTAACTGTACGCCCAAAATGTTCAAGTAAATATAAATTTAAATAACTGGGATGCTAAAAGACTTTAGCATGTAGTCCTTATCTCATTTTGGGGTCTATCCTGGCCTGCAGACCTAAAAAACAATGCAGTCCCTTGACAATTACTTATAATGTCTCCTATGGCAGAACAACTACAATACAATAGCAAAACAAAGGCAACTCTCCAGCCACCACAATGAAAACAACAAACAACAAATCTATGGATACGCATAATCGCCGAGAGGTTCCTGAATTTTTAAAACAAATGTAGATAATAACTGTAACAACTAGTAACAACTAGTAAAAGAGTAAAAAGTTTCGATAATATCTGCATTTTCACAGATTTTAATGTGTGCACAGGATCTGTTTGGGAGCAGAGGTGTAGCTGGTTGCTCTCTGGAACTGGATTTAGTGTTGTACTCAAGGACACTTCAGTAGGGTTAATGCCTGTAAAGTCTGGAACCAAAGCCCCACTAACCCACCTAAATGCTCTATTTGGTAAATGCTCAGTAGATGCTATAGAACTGGCCAGTCAGTTATGCATGCTTGATAAGTGGCCATGACATAATGTATAGAGGGGTAATGGTGTCACGTTGTGTGGAGCAGCATCCCATTGGTTTAACCCACAACATGCCATCACAGATCCTGTCAGCTCTCATTCTTTACAATGATGCTCACAGTCCTTTACACACACACATACACACACACACACACACACACACACACACACACACACACACACACACACACACACACACACACACACACACACACACACAAATACATGCACAGACCCCACACACACTTTACAGACCAGCCTAATGAATGAATTACAATCTCCGTCAGTGTGTTTGTGTGTATTGGGTACTAATAGGAAGTGACAGGGGTTGCGGCGATGTACTCATCACTCCAGGCTTCCTGCCTTCCCAACCGCCTCTCCTGACACCACCCAATCACCGAGTTCAGCTTGACATTTCTATCTTTGTAGTGTGGTCACCTGTCATTCTTTGAGCTGCCAGTTAGCTCATCACTTGTACTGGCACAACTGCATGTGCATACATACACACACACACACACACACACACACACACACACACACACACACACACACACACACACACACACACACACACACTTGTTGGGAGCATGCACATACACATGCGTGTCTGCTCTGATCTAGTAGTTACATGCAAATAATGTTATCAGTCTATTAAATAGGCATTATAAGTGGTTACAGAGGTATGTCAGAAGGGGCCTGATTTAGAGGGTTGATCATCGGAAAAAGAAGTACAAGAAGACGGTACAAGCCTCTCGCGACCGTAACCAAACCACAATCTTTTACTTAACCAAGTATTTTTGTTTGCCTGCACCTAAAGACATTGTTTTGTTTGTGTTCAAAGTTCATTCACTTTTACAGGTTACTTCCACAACGTAGTAGATTTAGTTGGACAGACTGTTTTATTACAATAGTACCGATAACCACTGATAACTCTTATTTTATAGGCTGATGAAATTTGAAATGGGTGCTGATGGTGTGTACAGTATATGTCATTTATTCATCATGCTTTCAAAAGAAAAATGGGACAAAATCTGCACAAGGTTAACCATTTATTTGAACGCATATTGCTGGCTTTAAGGTTAAAGTTATGACTGGGTTAACCTTATTATAGGCCTACAATGTCCCCCGCAAGTACAGTAAGACACGTTTGTGAGCATAAAGATGCTGGGTTCAGGGGCTCCAGCGTACAGCAGAATAAAATGAATAGAGGCTGCACAGGAAATATGTGGCTTCTCACCTCATTCATTATGTAATGGGAGTAACAGCCCTCCTCCTCCCTCTCCTCACCTCCCTCTCTCCACCCCATCCTCCCCTCAGCCTTCCCCTTCTGTTCACCACCTGTACGGGAACAGATTCTCCCCTCTCTCCGCATGACACTACAATCTGTTCCTAAGCAGATAGAAACATTGAGTGTTGGAATTTTATTAAATATTACATTTTTATTTTTTTAAGTCTACATATTGTCTCCTGCACGTGCTAGTCGATGACTGACATGCCTAGATGCCACCTCAGGTCAAATTCAAAAGGTGAAAGGTCTGACATTTGAACACAGAGCTAGCAGGGTTGATGTTCACATACACATGACGTCGTTCATACACTCACGCACATGCAGGCAGCAGGCATTTCTGCATGTTGTGCAATTCTGTGTGTATGTGTGTACGCATCTGTGCATGTGTGTATGTCTGTGACCTTAAGCAAATGGCTCACTCTACTTGTGTTGGTCCAAATTTGACATATGGGCTTGACAAGCTTTGCAGCTTTACTACTACTGTCATTTTTCATATTCGTTATTTACTTTCGCAGCAACATTTCATTGGTATTGTACAGAGACTGATAAGCCAAATCTGTAACATGTGAAAAGAAGGAGAAGAAAAACAAATACAGGAAGACGGGGGGAAGAATGAAATGCAGGTGAAAGGAGAAATGTACATACTCGCTGTCACACACACATGCAGGTTACGGAGAGGTGGCAACAGCGGGCTGATGGTTCCTTCTCCTTGCTAAAGATACAACTGATGACAATTACATTAATCCTGTCAGTCCTCTCCCTCCATCTCTCTCAATCCCCCTTTTTTTCTCAGTCCTTTTATAGATGAAAGGCTTCTACTTTTTCTGTCAATGGCCTGCAGTCATCTGAATTAAACATTGATTTTATCGAAAGTTTAGTCACTGCGTCCGTGACGACTCGCTGCCTCCTCAAAAACCACATCTCATTGCAGAGGAACGGAGAGCCAAGGAGAGGATGAAGGAAAAGAGAGAGGGAACAGAGGGAGTTAGAACAGAGGAGACGAAAGAGGGGGGAAAGAGTTTTCGAGAGGAGGACATGAAAATGAAAGAAAGGAGACAGACGAGGAGGAAGACACGGAGAACACAGGGGGGATGAGAAGAAAGAACAAGGGATTTGGCGAGCAGCAATTAAGAGAGGAAGAGGGAGAGGAAGAGAGACTCAGCGGTGGATGAGGCAGGGCTCACACAGAATAGAAAGGGGAAAGGGTTTTTTGAAGTGCAATGTTCAAATCTCTCTTTTGTTCCTGTCATTGTCCAAAACCTGCCACAACCCATCTCTGTAAAACTCCCTCCCTTTTCCTCCCATTCCCTCCCTCCCTCACTCCCACCATCAACAAAGAGACATCACTGCTAATCAGCTGGGCCACCACCACTAAACCCACGTTCTTATTCTTCCGAAATATTAAGAAGGTACAGTTACAACATCCTCATGCAGGCAGTCGCTGTTGCTTGCAGCGCAAAGGATCAGAAATAAATTTGTGCTTTGACATGCTCAAAATCTCCTTACTCTGGTAAGTAAGGGAGGGAGAAGGAAGATGGGGAAAAAAAAGTTATGTAGACACCCGGTTCTTGAACACAACAGGCAAATTAAGATAAATAGAACAGGTTGACCCCTAGCTGGGAATGCGCAATCTTTGCTGTCGTCCCCCCCTGGCCAAAACTTTTCTTCCTCTATGTTTCTCTCCCTGCTTCCTCCATCGGTGGTTTGTTGTTGGGCACCCTGAGGAGACGGGGAGATGAAAGGGAGCCGGTCTCAGGGGAGCACCAGCGTCGAATGGGGAGGCCCTGCGCCATTACAGCACTCACCCCCGCAGCGGCAAGCCAACTCTGGGATGAAACATCTCCAGAGTGGGACGACAACGAGTTGGGTCCTCTGGTTCACGTTCACCTCCTTTCATAAGTGCATCGTACACACACATTTACACACAGACAGACACACACACCTTGGAGGAAGTGGTTCCGAGTGAGCAACGAGAATAAAACTTCCAGTCTCCGCATTATTCATGTTCATAGGGTGTGGTAGACTCGAGGGATGGTAAAAAGTGAACTCAACATAGATAACAGCAAAAGTGCGTTAAGGAAGCAGAATAAAACTAATGGGCTAGTTTTCTTAGAATTCATGAATATTTCTCTTCTCTCCCTCCCTGCCTCCCTCTATGTTTCTCTCTGAGGTCCTCTGGCAGCTAATGGTGGAGTTCCCTCACACCCATGGCCCTGGGGTGGCACAGCTTTGACTCCCAGAGTGCACTACTGCCCGAGGAATACCTCCACACTTGGGTCAGTCTCTCTCCCGCTTTCTATCTCTCTCGCGGGTTCTCTCTCTCCCTCACTCGCTCTCTTTTTGCTGCAGTAGGTATGAATAATTAAACCTGCGTTTCCTCTCCTCTCATGTCATGTCTCTGTCTGCCACCCCTCCTCCCGCCCTCACCGCTGTGTCTCTCACTCAGGCTGAAGTGTTATAACAGAAGTGAATCATTTAGAAGAGGGAAAAGGCTGCAGATCAAGGAGAGTTGAGTTGAGTTTGGAACTTGGCATGTTACATAAGCTGTCACTGTGTGTTATTGGCTGAGAGAGAGGGATGGAGAAGAGAGATAGAAACAGAAACAGAGTGAGAGAGGAAAGGTGAGACAGTGATAATGGTGAACGGAAAGAGCGAGTGTGAGAAAGATGGAGAGCGAAGGATCCTGAGTGAGTTACTGGCATGTGGAGTAATGTTGCAACAGAGGTGATAAAGTTGTATTTACTCTTGAATGTGTCATAAGATGCCTTTCATGAGCAAAGTACATTTCACAATTTGTAAAAAGCCCTTCAGAACCTGAATGATCCAGTGTTGCACGTATGACAATCCTGTAGTTCTTGCTGTCAGAGTTGGAAAGTTAACTTTATTTTCTTGTATTTTATATGACTTTAGGTGACAAGGTGCTTCAAGGAAATCTAAAACTTGCAAAGTTACAAAACATAACACTGACATTATATAAAAAGGACCAGATCTGAAGAGAATATGAGAATGAAAGGTTATTGTTGAGACCATATGGAGAGAATAATCAGTGACAGATAATCAGAAGACAACGTAAAGACAGTAATGCGGCCATAATATTTAGGGATGGATGACATGACTGCTGTGAAAGGCAGACTGGTCTCACTCCCAGGGCGTCAAATACCAAGGCTTGGACATCGGCGTCTTGATACCGGCACCCTTGATCAGGCTTTCAAATAACTCCAATGTAAACCCATCCGATTCCCCCTCTGAAAAAACAGAACGTTACAAACTTTACATTATACAGTTATTCAAATGAGTCAAAAAACACTGAACTCCTGAGAGCTTGGTTGTTGTTACCCGTTGTTTTCTGAGCCATGAGAATTCTGGTGCGGAAGGAATGTGTCCAAGCATGAGAATGTTTCAGTGCATTCAGTGCATTCGTAAAGAACCTCCGAAGAATTTCCTTTGTCATTTCGAGTATGATCACCATCTTGTGGTGAGTTGGATCAAGGGGTGGGGGAAGACTCTGGCCAGACCTGGTAAACCCAAGTAGTAGTAGGTAGTGCGGGTGAACTGGGAACGTTTGGAGGAAGCCCCTGTCCTGGGGATCTTCAACTCACACCTCCGGCTGAGCTTTTCAGACATCCCTGTGGAGGTTGGGGGCATTGAACCTGAGTGGGCGATGTTCAAAACTTTATTGCTGAAGCTGTGGTGATGAGCTGTGGTCTCAAGGTCTTAGGTGCCTCAAGGGGCGGTAACCCTCGAACACCGTGGTGGACCCCGGTGGTCAGGGAAGCCGTCTGACTGAAGAAGGAGTCCTTCCGGGTTATGTTATCCGGGAGGACTCCGGAAACAGTTGCAGGGTACTGAAGGACTAGAAGGGCGGCAGCCTCTGCCGTGTCAGAGGCAAAGCAGCGGATGTTCGGAGAAGCTATGGAGAAGGACTTTCGGTCGGCACCAAGGTGCTTCTGGAAAACCATCCGGCACCTCAGGAGCGCTGTTGTGACGAAAAGAGAGCTGAGCCAGAAGGCAAAGCTCTCAATATACCGGTCGATCTTCGTTCCTACCCTCACCTATGGTCATGAAGGCTGGGTCATGACCGAAAGAACGAGATCACGGGTACAAGCGGCCAAAATGTTTTTTCTCAGACGAGTGGCTGGCGTCTCCCTTAGAGATAGGGTGAGAAGCTCAGCCATCCGTGAGAGACCCCTTTACGTTGTAAGGATGCCACCTGGGCGCCTCCCTAGGGAGGTGTTCCAGGCACGTCCAGTTGGGAGGAGACCCCGGGGAAGACCCAGGACTCGGTGGAGAGATTATATCTCCTCACTGGCCTGGGAACGCCTCAGGATCCCCCAGTCGGAGCTGGAGGATGTGGCCCGGAGAAGGGAAGATTGGGGTTCCTTACTGGAGCTGGAGCCGCGACCCGACCCCGGATAAGCGGTAGACGATGGATGGATGGATAAACCATCCGCGTCATTATTAGACTGTATGTGTCATGATCGTGATTTTTGTATATCCTGTTTTATTTTGAAGTGTTCACTCCCCCTTATGTCATGTCTAGTTGTACTTCCTGTCTGTGGGTTTGTTGATTTGTTCCTCCTGTGTCCGTTCACCTTGCCCTTGTGTTTTAGCTTCTCTCCCCAGCTGTGTCTCGTTCCCCTCGTTTAGTGTCTGTGTGTATATATCCCTGTCTTTCCCAGTGTTCCTTGTCAGATCGTCATCTAAGTATCACCCTTGCAGATGTCTCTTTGTGCTTCCTCGTGCTTCCTCGTGCTTCCTCGTGCTCCCCGTGTCATCCTGGTTTGTCTTTTCAGTTTACTTTTTACCTTTTGTACTTTTGTTATTTTGTAAGCTTTTTGGAATAAAGCCCTCTTTTTGTTAATCTCCTCGTCTGCTGTCTTGCATTTGAGTCCTCACCTTTTCCCCACCGTGACAGTATGAGCAAAGGACGTAGTAGCAAGAGCGAGAAAGTTTGCTGAGGATTGTTGGATGGGTCAAACAAACAAAGCACTTACATCCAGGGGACCGGCGTTTATTTCCTGTGTGAAACCAAACGTTTACTTATTTTACCGTTTAAATATAGGGGGTCCCTGCTCCATGCTACACCAGTTTGGGGGTCCTTGGCCTGAAAAACATTGAAGACCCTTGCTGTTAAGAACTTGAGCTGACAGCTGACAGACAGCAGAGCATCATCTCCAGCCTGCTCTGAGAGCTACCAGTGGACCCAACGGCTTGGGCTTGGCAAGTCTTTTGTGTCTGTTTGGCCAAATACACACAAGACTAAGAGATATCAAGAGATAATAAGAAAAACATCTTGAGGCCAGACTAAAAACCAAGAATGGATTTAAGAATAAAGCCCTGTCCAAATCAAGGAGACTGGATTCTTAAAGTTGTATGTCCAAATGAAACATGCTCAAATTAGAGGAAGCAGCACGAAGCTTCTCATATATATATTCTTTCAGTTGATAAGGTACTATATGTACTGAAAAAAGATGTCAAGTTCACAATCACTTTGATCCTCTACCTGTAAACAAACTTCCTTCATCAGCCTGCAGTGCACAGCAAAACAATCACATAACCTTGTCCTTGCACAACATTTTCACCAGTATGAACCTGTTTACCCTTCTCCTATCTATGCACACATCTACCTCTTCCTCTCATCTTTCCCTTCTCTCCATCTCTCTGGCAGCTCCTTCGCTTTTTCCGTTTCTCTTCCCTCAGGTGCCGTATTACCATAATGACTTCTTGTGACGGTGATGTAGTAAGCAGCAGTATGGAAATGCAACATGCCACGGAGCACATTATCAGAGCTGAATGCATTAGATGTCATTTGTGTGAGTACACGGCTGTGCGGTCATTATGTGTTAAACTGTTCTGTGGGAAACAGGAGGAGAGGAGGGGGACAGTAGGAGAGTGATGGTAAACTATATTCCATTTACAGTACAGTTAAGGTATTCCACAGCTTGCGTGCAAAGAGGAGTGAGGATTAACAGGGAGATGAAAATAGGAAATAAAAATGGCCGCTTGTCATTCTTTTCTGCACACCTACAATATTCAGTGCGGCACAATTGTAGCGTGTTTAGCCACTGAACTGGCTGAGGCTGGTCTGTGTGTGATGGCACAACTTTCATAATAAATAAATCTTTCATAAATCTGTTCATATAGTGACAGATGTAGACCAAGTAAGAATGTAGATGGCATGATACAAGTGTTTGCTTTCCCTAAACTGCCTGCACTCTTGCCCATCCCTAGGGATGCCAATATTTTTCGCTCGGTCGGTCCACCACTTAGTTCCAGACTGAAGTATCCCAACAACTATTGGATAAACTTCCATTAAATTATGTACAGACATTCATAGTTCCAAGATGATGAATCCTAAAGAGTTAGGTGATCCCCTGACCTCTTCTATAGTGTCACCGTGATTTTGCGCTCAATTTGGAGTTTTGAGTAATATAACTTTTCAACTTTGATTAGATTTCCATGAGTTTCGGTACACACATTCATGATTTCCTATAACCTGCAGCTGTCAGACTATCTCATCTATGGATCTTTTGCAGTGCCCTCAAAGTCTGTTTTGAACTTGGCAAAATTACATTTTCATACTACACATCCTGAGCATGGAATACTTTACAGGAGAAACTTAATTTAACTTAATTAAAACACTGCCTTCATACTGGGGATTCAAAAGCCGCATTAAATGTGTTTTATTAAGAACATAACGGTTATATATTTCTGTTATCTCCTTTATGCCTCTCAGGTCCATATATTATTGTGCTGTACCATTATTAGGTCAGAATTTAAATGTGTCCAATATACTGTATTGATTCATGACAAAATACCTGCAAAGGTAATGACAGGCTCATCAGCCGTAGCTATATTGTGTTTAGTGTAAATGTTAACATGCGAAGCTAAGATGGTAAACATTAAAGAGAGACAAAGTCATGACGTCACGTCACTTAATGCATTCTCTGTCGGGTTTACTGTGCATATTGTAAGAAGAATCAGCATCCAGTACAGTGCCTGCTAAATTTAAACCTTTGTGATATTAAACAAATTGAAATGATTACTTGAATGATTAGTAACTCCCGTAAAAGACTACAAATGTGACAGCATGTGTACTCACGTACATCATCGTAATTTGCTTTTGTCAACATCCACAGTAGTCATTATACTTTTACCACCATGCTAATCACTGAGATTTAAACAATAATCTGTTTTCTGAATCACACTGAAGACATTTGACCTCTTTTGTGTTGCTGACTGTAATGATGACTGTTTCTCTTCCTCTTTCTAAGAACACTGACCTCTTCCCTCCAAGATAATGTTTTATTCCCTCCCGTGTGTGTGTGTGTGTGTGTGTGTGTGTGTGTGTGTGTGTGTGTGTGTGTGTGTGTGTGTGTGTGTGTGTGAGTGTGTGTGTGTCTGTATATGTGTGTTGCAGCAGGTGTGAGTGTGTGGTCCGAGGTTCGTCTTTTCACTGCAGCAGGACCCTGGGATGAGTCACTGTGTTGCCGTAGGGACACTTCCTGCCCTTCTCATAAATATAGAAAACCTTAAAGTGCAGAAAAATGTTACTTTTTGAAAATGGGCAAAGAAATGAAGGGAACAAATATGTATGTATATGAATATTTCAGCGTTTACATAAGCTCTGAGTTACTCTGTGTTTGGAGTCCTTGTAATTAAATATAATAAAAAGGTTTATTGTGATGAAGTTTTGATAGGTGGAGATGCATACAATGTATTTGTGCAGGTGAGAAAAGTTTTCAAACGCAAAGACAGAGCTCATAGTTCGTACGAGGCACAGAGAGGGTGTGCTTTTTTGTTAAATAAAGGCAAAGAGGGTGAGGAGAAAAAAGTTGAGTGTATCCGTGGGCATTGCTTCAGGGCATCACACTCTGAGTACCAGAGAGAGAGACAGGAAGACAGAAGAGTAGAGGAGCATCCTGTCACCTATCAATCTCTCCTCTTCAGGTTTTATTTATTTTATTGTTTTTTTCCCTTCACCTGTTTACACAAATTGTTTTTCCTTCAACCTCTCTGCTTTTCAAATGATGCATTGCTCAGTGTGAGTGCACGTTATTGTTGTGGAAACTCGAGAGAGGGGACAATGAGGCCTCCTAACTCCAAATCTTCCTTTTTGTCTTTAGGCTGTCAAAGTTATCGCTGTCAGTTTTCATTTACTGTACAATAACAGTACAGTTTACACTTGTATTGGTTCAATGAAATATGTGTTTACTACTGTATACTCTCTTTTTCAAGCGCTTCTGTGCTTCTGCCACCATTTTTCCCTGAGTTTGAAATTGTTTGTTGTATCCCGACAGAGCAGATGATGGAAATCAGTTTTTGCAGCACTAACTCTCTGTGATTCACGTTAACCGCAGTCTCAGAAACTCTTGCACAATCACATTTCCGCCGAACTGGGTGAGAAAGTCAAGAATTCATTTAGAGTCTCTACCCACTCAATCCTTTTCACAGTCACCAGGGACTCTGAAAAGATCACCAGTCAGTCAGTCACAGGGCCATCACAGATAGACAAACGCTCTCTCTCAGTCATATTCACATTCAGATTCTTACCTAACACTGTTTCCTGGAGTGTGGGAGGGAAACAGCATCATGAGGAAACCCATGCAAACTCCACACGGGCTGGGAATCGAGCATTGTGAAGCCGCTGAGTCACAGTGACGCTTTTATTAGTGAATATATATTTTTAATTAAATCAGTTAATAAATATATCTCGTTTAAAAAATAAGATAAAAATCAGAATAGAGCAGAGGAATGTATCGCAAAGTAAGTGCCAGCCAGAGATAACAAGTTCCACGACGATGGTTATCAACTTGCTTTGAGAAGTTTGGGGTGTCATTTGACTGTATGACTCGCTATTTCTACCTATGAAGTATAAAAAAACATATCACAGCAAAATGAACACTGTTGCTGTAAACAAGTCAAGAGAGGAATGCTGGCAGAAAAGGACAAATTCCCATTCAATGCTCTCCCAAAGCCTACCGACACTTCAAACTTGATGCAGCAGATTTTAACGTCAAACTCAAGAATTGCATTGAGGTCTGACGCTGTCCCATAATGAAGGATACGTTGAAATCTGTTTAGTTTCAAATCAAAGTGACATTGTTTTTATTGATTGAATACTATCTGTAATAATACAGCAAATACAGCAAAGTACAACGGCAAAACAGAAAACACGACGGAAAATTACAAATTATAAAAACACAGCAATTTGCAAAACATTTACATTTAATTAAACAAGATTAGTTTTGAACTTAGTCTTTAATAGTTTTTCAGTGGAAATGTGTGTATGAGTTAAGTGAAGTAAATTGTATTGGTCGCGATCTTCTTACAAAACTCTCAGAAAAAAATGATATTTCCCAAAATTTCTACTAATGTAAATGTAAACTAAACATTTAATGTGATTACTATGATATAGACAAAATGGATCTAAAAACAAAACCTGATAGTGAGTTTCTTGGTAGTAGAAGTAGCTAGTGGAAAAATATACAGTGTCTTTGTGTGTGAACTTGTGTGAATTTGGGGTACACTTTTATCATTTTAAATTATTGTGTTTTTCACCGCTATATGTTAACAATGTCAGCTCAAATGCCATCACAAAGATCACTTCACCACTTTTTCCCTGGTTGCTGTTGATGTCTGCCATCTCCAGTTTGAGGGACTTAGTGGGACAGATGGAGAAATCCCTTTCTCATCGCCCACCCCTGCTTCAGCTTTCATCCCTCGGGAGGACTCACATCTCCCTCAACACAGAGGTGTTTTCAAATTAAATACTATCTAATGAACTGGAAAACCTGCCCCCACTGTGCTTTGTGTGTGTGTGTGTGTGTGTGTGTGTGTGTGTGTGTGTGTATATTCGTGGAGTAGGTGTGGAGAGAGGGACACGAAAATGAAAGAAAAACTGTGTGAGAGATTAGAAGAGAGAGGTATTTGCATTGCAATCTAGTAATTGCACAGCCTGTGTGTGGCATCATGAAGCGTGTGTTTGTTAATTGTATATCTTTGCAGTTCTAATTGCTTTAATTCCCTGTAATTAATCAGTAATTGCAGTGAGGAGCCATGCACAGCTTCGCTCTGAACGCAAAAGAACTTTTCAATATGGAGTACATAAATATAGATGAGAGAAAGGAACTGACGAAGATGGTGTGGAAACGGAGGTGAAAGGAAAGAAAGAAAGAAAGAAAGAGAGAACGAAAGAAAGAAAGAAAGAGAGAAAGAAAGAAAGAGAGAAAGAAAGAAAGAGAGAAAGAAAGAAGAAAGAAAGAAAGAAAGAGAGAAAGAAGAAAGAAAGAAAGAAGAGAGAAAGATAAACAACGACGAAGAAAGACCATAGAAGAAAAACAAAGAAAAAAGAAAGAAAGAACAAGGAGAACGAAAAAAGAAAAGAATGCATCTAAATGACGAATAAGAAGAAAAATAATAAGAAAGTCCGAAAACTAAAGACCAGAAAGAAAGAAGAGAACTAAAGAACGCAAGACAGAAAGAAAGCAGAAAATAGAAAGACATACCCGAAACTACCCACGAAAGAAAACCGAAACTCCCCCCCCGCCCTCCCTCCCCCCCTCCTCCCTCCTCCCCCCCTCCCCCCCCTCCCTCCCTCCCCCCCTCCCTCCCTCCCCCCCCCTCCCCCCTCCTCCCTCCCTCCCCCCCCCCCCTCCCCCCTCTTCCCTTCCCCCCCCCCTCCCTCCCTCTCCTCTTCCCTCCCTCCTCCCCCCCCCTCCCTCCCTCCCTCTCCCCCTCGCCCCCCCCCCCCCCCCCCTCCCCCCCCCCCCCCCTCCCTCACTCCCCCCCCTCCCCGCAGCAGCTCCTCCGAAAGAAAGAAAGAGAGAGAACGAAAGAAAGAAAGAAGAAAGAACCTACTATATTTAGTACTTTCTGAAAAGCCTGAACCATGAAGTATATGGCAGGGTCTCATTTCTCATTAATGTATTCTGATGCAAATGAAAATGAGAGATTATGGGTGAAAGTGGAGCAGTCCCTAAAGACTTGCAGCAGTGCCGCTAGTAAATCCCCACAACTCAGAGGAGAAACCTTTTTATTGTAGAGACACTCAAAGGTTTTCCCACAAAACAGTGAACACTATTCAGGCAACATTTCGCTGCACCTCCACTTTGAGATCTTGGGGTTCATGTATTTCGGTCTTTTAATGTTTTACTTCAAAATTCTTGAGGATATGAGTGCATCTGTCTATGTGTGCACACAGGAAGGTGTGGCAGCTGTTTCCAGGGAGATCCCTGTCCCATCAGTCCACCAGAGAGAATCCCTCCCACTCACCATACTGTTGCAAGGTAATCCCCCCCCCCCTGTCTCTTACTGTACCCTCTCCCTGCCCTCACTTCTTACCTCACCCTGCCCCCCTCATTAATTCCCAATTAAGACAGCAGCCCAAACACCCACACAGCTCCTTATTGCACATATTGCACATAAATGCCTTTTCTGGTCAGACTTTTAATTTCCAAAGGTTTGAGCTGAGGCTAGCAGACTCACTGAACTGTGTGAATGTGTCTGTATGTGTGTGCACGTGGGGGTGTATGCGTATGTTGTATAATGATCACTTCTCTGTTCCTTTCCCCAACCCTGGATAAAAGCAAACCTTTGTCATTCTCGATTGTTTTTGATATGAGAGATGCTGGCTGGTCTTCGGTGACCTGCTGCGCCCCTCCCTCTTCCTCTGCCTTCTATCTGCCGCCTTACACCTCCCCACCAACCCCCTTGCTCATAAATGGCCCCGGTTCCCTCATAACAAGCTGGATTCTCATAGATCTCCATCAATTTGTGTCACACCAGGGATTCCCTGAACAAAGTTGCCTTTGCCACATCACCCACAACAACTATGCATTATTAAGGCTAGAAAAACAGCCTGCAAAGTGCCTGACACAGCCTTGGTTACAGAACTAAAAGATACAAAGAAGAGCGAGAAACAGGCAAAGCAGCAGAGAAAGACAGAGGGTGAAAGAAAGAGACTAATGATAAAAGGTTAACATTTTAAATGCCAATGTGGCCATGAATTCCTCAGTATGTTAGTGATTTGACTGTTAAGCGGAAATCTTGCTCCGCCGCTCTCTCTACTGTGCATTCATTTAAGAGATTTCCCAAGATGCATCTCATCCATGGGCAACTCACATCAGCTGGTGAGTGGTGAGACTCACGGTAATCTCAGTAGGACAATACTATTAAAATGTAACATGTCAAAAGGCTCTACGTTGAATAAAGAACATTTAAGTTGCTTCATGTTCAACTCCCTGGAGCCCACAGACAGCACGTGGCTCTGTGAAGTTCACAGCTACAGCAGCTGATATACACATAAGCTGAGATTCATTGTGTGTCCAGAAAGGGCAATTAAAATAAGATAACATGCCTTGTAACCTGAAAATCCTGTTAGGGCAACAATTCACCTTTAAACTTAATTCATGATTTCATGATCTTTTACAAATCATCCATGATTCATGAGCTGGAGCAGCTTTCTGTTGCACGATTACAAACTGGACAATCAGGTTCTAATTTGGGATTTAATTAAAGGAAGCCAACATGAAGAAGCTGCACTGACAAAAAAAATGGAGAATATGTTAAATCGGACAATGCTTCATCGAGTATTTAGCCACTAATGAGTTTAATTTAACTGCAGCGCTGAAAGGTCATGAACCTCAACATGGGCCCAATTGACCATAAAATCACTCTACAGATTCATTTTCAACCACTGTGGAGATCCAGGATTGATAATAAAACCACAAAGACGAATACACAAAATTAGACCATGAAGTGTAAATAAAAAACATGTGATTCAGGGTGAACTCCCTCTAAGTAAAATCTATTGAGGGTGGGGCAAAGAAATTAAAGGACTTCCTGCAGTTGCTCCTCTTCATCATATTTTTAAAAACCATATCCTTTGTAAAGCCATTTCTCTAAACCAACAGACATGATGGCATAACATACATGGGTTTGAGATTGTCAGCATCAGCTGTTTCAGCAAATGCCCCAAAACACTAGAGACCATTTTGCGATGGGATCCCACCCTTGCTCACACCACACTCATCTTCGAACTCGGCCTTCATTGTGTTCTCAACTTCACACCTGTAAGGTATCATGACTGCGTCTTGCACGGTTGTGATGCTATCGCATTGAAAAATCTGTCCACAGAAATATAATAAACTGCATGGCAAAGTACTCAAAACTGCCTCTGTGGTGGTTCCCGCTACAGAAGGAGTCTCCAGGAGCACATTTTGCCATGGTGTCACACACAGAGACAGACTCACAAGGTGAGAACAATACTATCACCGCTGTTGCGGCTGGTAAACATGTTGACAAGTGACAAAGCCCTATTGCGGCCATATTAGTTATGACGGGAGCAAAGGATGAAGTCAGGTGACATTATTACAGAGACATAGTCCGCGTGAGGACGAAGTCGTGGTGGAGGGATAGGTCAACAAAACAGGAGGTTGTACTGTCATGTTGCCTCTGTATACACGAGTCTGGAAATCAAAATGTATCTTTATGGGATATTAAAGTGAAAGTTAAGCAATATGTCCTCCCAAAATATAAAGGTGTAGGCTTCATAATGCTCATAACTTATGAAATCAAGAAGTGATTTGAATTAATACTGTGGTGATTTGTTTCTGATCAAATCAAATCAAAGCAAATTTATTTATATAGCCCAATATCACAAATTACACATTTGTCTCAGTGTGCTTTACAGACTGTACAGGATACGACACCCTCTGTCCTTAGACCCTCGCATCGCACAAGGAAAAGCTTCCTAAAAGAAACCCCATAATTAAAGGGGGAAAAATGGAAGAAACCTCAGGGAGAGCAACTGAGGAGGGATCCCTCTCCCAGGACGGACAGACGTGCAATAGATGTCGTGTGTACAGGATAAACATAGTACAAATACAACATTTGACAGAAATTATGTTGCTATACGGCTGCAATACGATATGGGCAGCAAGCACTGCATCCGCAGCAGGCGAGTTGGGTCAGCTTGAGTGGACTGCAGTGCAGACACGAACAAATCCAACAAGCAAAGAGTATCAGTAGAAAATAATAATTTGTTCATTTTTGGCCAGCACTATTTAACACGGGAGACTGCCTTTTATTTTCTCCTTCCTAACTTTTTTTAAGCATTATGTTTATTATTGTAACCATGATCAATAATCAAACAACTTCCCATAAACCTTGCCAAGTCCATTTTGACCAAACCATAAACCTTGCATTGTAATATCAGAAAACATATTTTTCATCATTGACATTTCTAACATTTCTAACTGGTTTGGAAGGAACAGACAAACAATGTCGTCCCTTGATGGCAGCGTCAGATCAGAAAACGCTTCTTTGTGCCGTTCTAGTGCGAATGGACAAACAACACATATTGTGTTTTTACTTTGTAGGACATGTTGATGGGTTGTTAACGTGATCATCAGCATTGTTGGTTATCACCCCTCCATGATATACTGGTACACACACAACTTCCTGAATTTACATCGCACCTTTACCTTCTCAACACTCGCAGTAATAAGATCAAACTTGCTCGGTGAAACCCAACCTTTGTTTTATTCGATGGAGGCATGAAATGAGATTCTATTAATACTCGCAGCCCAATTGGGCTGGCTGGCTGACTCCCAACGGAGGCAGCACTGAAAAGGTTAGGTGCGGCAATTATGCAGGTGGAGTTGCAGAGGAGATGGGAGTGAGGAGAAGATGATTCTGCCTTGATCACTCGCTCTGAACAAGGTGTTATCAGCTGCAGCAGAGAGAGAGAGGGGAGAAGGGGGGTGAGGAGGCGAGGTGGGTTTGCTGCCAGAACGGCGTTAATGACTCGCCTTGTTTTTTGAAGCGAGAAGTTGCCTTTTCAAAGGCAAGGCAATTAGAGGGGGACTTGTTCCGTTGTGCTGGGGCTACTGCAGTGACTTCGTAAAGCTGTCACCTAACGGCCAATCAATGCTGGACAGCAGCGACCGGTGAAATACGAACACACACAGCGATATGACGTAATGGCTGCGCTACACACACGGTGCATCTATACATATCTGAGCAACCTTTTCCTGTGCAAACACAGTCTTTAAACACACGTATTCCCTCTCTGTTTCAACTCTCAACCCAATGAAGATTACATGCATGCGCTAATGTTGGAGGGATGCTACAGTTATTATATGTGCGAGAGCGTTACATGGCAGCTACACACTGTATGTGAAGCACAGGTGACACAGATAATTGAGACCTTTCAAATCTCATTATGCTGCCTTGCTCAAAAGAAAAGAGAAAACATGGAGAAATGTGCCCCCTCTCGCTCCCCAACCTCTCTCTTTGTCTCTTTGGATTATCCGGTAGTGCAGCAACACACCCACCATTAGTTTGCCGCTGCTGCTGACCCCAGTCATTCATTTAATTGGCTGTTAATTGCTATTCTCTCTACAAGACACAATGTATATGTGGAGCTAAATTTAGGCTCGCCCCTCGATGGCTCTTCATGCTAAATTACAACTTTCAGCCAGACGCTGAAGGGCCCCATTGTGGCCTGTCGTTCTCCCCCTCTGCGACTGACTGACAGGCTGTGGAGGGGGAGAGACTTCCCTCCCTCCCTTCTCCTCTCCTTTCCTTCCCTCTTTCTATGAGCTGCTTTACTGTATAGTCTGACACCTGGATCAGGCTGCGTGTCACTCCCTCTGTCCTCGTCTGTTTGACACAACAGCAGCAACTTTTCATCTGTTGCCAGGGACGTCTGAGGACTTCACCCAGTCTACATCAGATTCTCATCAACTTCTGTCTGCTGTGCTGAGGGAAAAGAAGACATTTTCATTTGGCAGATTTTACAACATGGACTGTGAAAAGTATTTTATCATGTATGACTCCGTAATTCTTCTGCGTCTGTTTCGCTCATTCGGTTTTATTTCTCCAGAATAGCGTAATGAAATGATTGGACGGCCTGATTACAGTCCTGCGACCAGATTTGTTATTTTTATTTTGTCAGAGCATTTGATTTATTAATTGCTGTCTGGATGTAAAGAGCATTCAAAAATAAAAATATCTAAAATACATAACCCACCCTAGCTTTAAGTAAGAGTACAGAAGTATAAACATCTAAAAGTCCTCATTATGCAGAATGGCCCATTACAGAATAATATAATATATTATTGGATTATAATTATGGATGCATTAATGTGTTCATCACTTTAGTGTTGCTGCTGGTAAAAGAGTGTATACTGTATACGGCCGGATAGCTTCACCAAAGGGCCAACAAAGTTTATCTTCATTTATAAGAATACATGATACAAATTATTTGTTGATTATATTTTGTATTGTTCATCTGAATCTGAATCTTCAAAGTAGTTAATCAATTATAAATAGAGGAGTATAAAGCACAATATTTGCCTCTGAATTGCAGTCGAGTACAGGTATAAAGTAGAAGGAAATGGAAATACTCAAGTGCAGTAAAGGTACCTCAAAATCGTATTTAAGTACAATACTTGAGTAAATGTACTGTGTTGTTGCTGTCCACCACTGATCTTAATGAATTATTTCCACAGAAAACATAAAAGTTAGATTCCCAGAATAGTTTTATCTTTTTTTTTTATTTTTACCATCACTGCCCCTGCACGTCCACTTCAGCAGCACAGAGCAGGCCAGCTGCGTCTGAGTCATTTTGGATTGCAATACAAACACAGGCACACACACACACGCACACACGCACGCACATACACACACAGGAATGTTTGTGACACAGATGTGAGTTTGATGGATAACATGGGCCAACAGCAGACGTCATCCGGTGGAAATCCCGGATTACTCAGCCCCCCCCCCCCCCTCTCTGTCCATATCTCGTCTGTCTCTCTTTTGGTCTGTGTCTTATTCTCACCTCTTATTCTCACCAGCAGGACAGCCAGAGCCCCCGTTTGTCCAGGTTAGATGAAGACAGGGGGGGAGAGTGAGTGAAGTGAGGAGGAAAGTGTGTGAGGTGGGGGTTCCTGATTTATGGCTCTGACTTTTCATTTGTAATACCCTGATTATCTCTAGGGAGCTGGGTGGGAGGACGGTGGGGGCTTGGTGCTGGTGAGAGGCCTGAGCAGCTTAATAATGTGTACATACCTACAGCAACAGGGGATATAAGGCAACAAAATGCTGCCCTCTTAAAATGAGACGGGGACATGCCAGAGCAGAGCAAACCTCTGGTTTCAGCAGGTTTAATTGTAAAACAGCGTCTTTGACTTTGCTCCAAATCACTTTTGTTCCCCGACATGTTTTTGTCATCATTAAACATCTCTGCATCTTTTTGATAGAGATTGAAGGTGATAAATACTTCAAATGAATATGAACTTGTATTGAATTCCTCCCTTTTGCTTCCTTAGCTTTTGCAGGATGTGAATCCAGGGAGACAGTGATGAGATAATTAGTGCAAAGTCACTCCTAATGACAACCGCTAACATTAGTTACGAGTCCCACAGACGCAGGTGTGTCATCGGAGAAACACAGATTTGCACAATTTTCAAAGTGAGATAATGTTCTCACTAGTTTCTTTAACTAAATAATTCAAGCACCAGGACAAACTGTATTATTGGAGCGATAATGCTACTTTTGTGTGAAATGTGACAGATGATGGCTCTTTCACACATATAATGATTTTCAGTGAATAAAACCACTTTCTGTTACAAACATTTGCTCACTTTCTCTCTCACGCTGACACGAACACACATGCACACACACAGCTGTTGAACACACATAGGTAAGCTCAACCCTGGAAATAACACCCTCATCCTCGCCCAATCGTTCTAATAATCATCATCACAAGATACACTGTTGTTATCGTAATCAGATCTGCGGCGGTACGCAGCTTTAACGAAATGCAGCATGAACCCTGCTCATAATAATTGGTACGGTTGTGCAGGCACGTTAGCCGGGAGTGCATCTCCAGTTTTCACACGGCGCTATTATCCCAGCACATAATACCTTGCTGATTATCCATTCAACGAAGGCGTAGCTATCGTAACTGTTATGATAATAGCACGCGCGGCTGTGATAATCCACACAACCGGTGCTCTCTCTCCCTCTGTCAGATGCTAATGATGATAGTGGGTGGTCATGCACAGAAACAGCAATGGCTGGTGGGAAGCCTCTCCCGGTTCAGCGGTGAGCCGATTGTACGGCCCACCGCCGTGTAAATCCATTTGACCCCGGAGGGGCCCGGCACCGGACATGCTGGTGGTGAGAGGGCGAGGTTGGGGGCCCTTCTCAGCCCTGCGGATCATATCACAAGTGCGGATTAGCTCATTTAGCCGGATTGATTAAGTTAAAAGGAGACACCTGTTTACCCTACGGCCTGTTAATATGTTGTCATGACAACAGCCAAGGACCCAGCGTCTCCAGCTTTGTCTCTTTATTTCTCACTTCCTCCTCAATCTCTACACTTCCTCCTCTGCTGGTGAGGCTATCGCTCTGGCTCTTCCACTCACAACACACACACACACACACACACATACACACACACACACACACACACACACACACACACACACACACACACACACACACACACACACACACACACACACAGATGTCTCTCCACTGAGTCCCTCCATCTGAAGTTGCTGAGGTAAGAAGATCAGGTTTTCCACTCAGTGGAGCGAGAGCGCTCTCACCTCTTCCCCACGGTCCACCCAGCAGCACCTGTATGTGTGTGTATATGTGTCTGCATGTGTGTGTGTTTATGCATCTCTGTGACATTTTGGGTCCAAAGTGGAGGAGGCTAAAGCGCACAGGTGCATTTCACATGTCTATAAATCGTTTGTTGTGTGTGTGTGTGTGTGTGTGTGTGTGTGTGTGTGTGTGTGTGTGTGTGTGTGTGTGTTGAAGGGATGTGGAAGGTATAAATCACCAGATTTTTTAAAAGTTCTTGGGCTTGCACATCACCGGTCAGATTTTTCATCCAAATAGCTGCAAACAAAAGCAGAGCAGAGCGGGGGTAATTAAATGCACGGTTTCAGGTGGGAAATACTCAATTTTAGTCTCAGCGTGATACAAAAGTTTGCAGAAGTGGACACGCCACAGGAGGCTCACTTGGCTGTCTTCCTACTCGTCAAAGTGTTCTGCGTTTGTCTACATCCTTTCCGCCTCCCTCTCCTCTTCTCTCTGCTTCCCCGTTTCTCACTCTCTTTCAGTCTGTTTCTCTCTTTCACACCTTACAACCCATGGTGGTTGACATGTGCCTCTGTAATGTCTCTGACTCTGTCTCTCCCGCTCTGCCTCTCAGCTCCTTTTAGGTCAACTCTCTAACCTCAAACAAAGTGACGGTCCCCCTTCTCACCTTTTAACATGTCTTTCTTCCTTCATTTCCTGTGTTGCCCCTGTCTTTTTTTTACATTAGTTGTCAGTTTGTAGTTGCACTTATAGTATCTGTGTTTTGTTGATCTGTCACATTTCATCTCTTCCTCTCCTCGCCGTCTCACTCCTCTCTCCTCGGCTGTTTGTTTCTCCCCTTGACTCTGGCAGACTCATTATCTTTGTAGAACAGCAGTGTGCGTTCGTCAGCAGTGATTAGCAACGTTTCATTCTAACATCGTTAAGGAAAGACAGTTTGATATTTGACGAATGAAGATATGGCATTCTCTAATCTTCCACCGCAAAACTGTGTCATAGTAGATAGAGGCTTCGGTTAAGTTTTCCATAACATTAAAGCTTGCATTGATCATAATCCAATTAATGAAGAAAAAAAAAAGAGAGAAACGGACAAAAAGGACAGAGAAAAAAAGAAACGCTTTGCCTCATTAAATAGAAAGAAATCAACTGTAATCAAATTGCTGAGTTCTCAGAACTGATGAAGTGTACACATTTAAAGATCTAATGAAATTTTTTTGCAGTTAACATAATTAATTTGCAGCCCTTTTGATAAGTGGTAATGACTTGGAGATTATTGGTTTAAATTAATAGTTTTGTTGTACAGCTGCGGCGGAAGAGAGAAGTTGATGAGGAGGGGAGGACTGTAGGGGGGAAACACTATCCTACTTTCAAAGTTCCCGAGGTGATGAAGCAATGTTTTTAAAAACACAATAAGACAATTAGACTCCTCTATAAACTAATTACTGCCGCTTTAATTCATTTTCAGATTAAACTGCAATTGTAATAAGACAATGTCTCAAAGAAGATGTTTGTAAGCAGGAAGAAAGAAAAACACATTTGTAATTAAAGGTGGAATAATATTTCTCATTAAACAAATATTTGCATGGGAGATAAAGATGCAGACATCCATTCTGAAGACACTTCATCTCTCG
Organism: Cottoperca gobio; assembly: GCF_900634415.1. Lineage (NCBI taxonomy): Eukaryota > Metazoa > Chordata > Actinopteri > Perciformes > Bovichtidae > Cottoperca > Cottoperca gobio. Next base: position 14,713,459 of record NC_041364.1, read on the forward strand.
CTCTTCTCACTCTCGCTATGGCGATGAATTAGAGGAGATGCTGCTTTGCATCGCCTGCAGAAACAGACCAGCAGCCTGCTAACAGGAGGTGAGCCACTCAGACAAGATATTAACACACAATGTGATGAGTGACGATTGTTTTGCTCTGAGGCTAAAAAGTGGGACACTTAACTTACAAAAAAGGAACTTTTCTTTTATTCCTGCGATGTTATTATTGTGAGAAAGCGGCGGTAATGTTATTATTCCTCAGATACACCGCAGGCTTTTTCCCATGCTGTCAGCTAATGTTGATGATGCCCTCCCCTCGGTCGTCGCTCCACACACTAACAGCATCGCCTCTGATGGACTCAAAACAACCAGTTTCAGCACGACTGACTCTCTCTTATCATAATTTGATTATTTTAATGATCTTGTTACTAAATCTCAGACGCTGCACTTGTATACACCCGGAGGGAAGCCATGGTTGAACGCATTGTATGAATCTCACATGAGGCTCGAGAAATGTCCAAGGGTGACAATATACAGTGGTGTTTACCCGTGTGTGTGTGTGTGTGTGTGTGTGTGTGTGTGTGTGTGTGTGTGTGTGTGTGTGTGTGTGTGTGTGTGTTAATGCGTGCATGCAAATGTGCTTGTGTGTCACTTTCCGCAGACAAACAGATAAACCCAGTAGCACCGACCACAGCCGCGTCGCCTGCCACGGAGAGGTTATGGAAAACTATTCACATAAAACAGCCCAGTGCATTATCAGTCAAACACTAGAGCCAGAGGGGGCTTGATTGTGGCGTTTCATCATCGCTTATTGAATTATCTGGATTAATTTAACGCATTTAGGCCTGTGTGTTTTCCCCAGCTCGCAACTCTCCCATCTCTTCGTTAGCGATAATTACACTAAGTGGGTCATCTCCTTCTGAGCTTCCTTTCTTTTCTCTCTCCCTACATAGCATTAGCATTTTCAACTTCTTAAACAAAGTTTGGCGAAAATCTAATGATATAAACGTTGTGATTCACTCTGCATTCTGTGGATGAAAGCCTTGAAAAGCAGGCGGTTGACTCAGAAAGTGGAGGAGTAGAGCGAGAGAATAGCAGGGTTGAACTAGAGGTTTTCAAACTCACCTTTAATTTTATTATACTTTCTCACACATTTGAGCTTCGAGTCACAGAAGCCGGCTGCTTTAACCCGCGTGGGCATCGCTGGTCAGGGGAACTACTAATGCTGAGTTATAACATAATACATCACAAGTCATGCTGGCAGCAGATTTAGTAAAACCGGCCAGATTATTTAACAAATGCCAACATTTTATTCCAGTGATGCTACAAAATGGTTAGAGCATGTTTCTCAGTTTCTTTTCAAGTCATTGCACTGACCAACAAACAACTATTAGACGATGAAAGGAATCAAATGGTTGCCACGGAAACAGCAGCCTCAACTGAAATCTAGCAAGTGCTGGTGCGTTTAACTGTTATCAACAGTTTTGCATGAGAGTGATCTGATCTGGAAACAGCTCAACAAGCCAAGACCATGTTTGTGCACCTGACTGTATCCCAAAAAACACACAAAAGAGTGAGGTGAGGTCAAGATAACGAGCACGAGCCATAGTGCTCACCCACTCCATGACTCCTGTTACCCTTTCTCGCCCACAGCAGCCTGAGCTATTGCAGAGAAACCTCACAGAGGAACTATGGCTGTTAAGTCATTAGACAGCTCATTAACACGTTGTTTAATTGGTGGATAATTGATCATGGATGTTTTATAAAGTCGTGAACCTCAGGGGTGTGTGGCGGCATCAGCGGGCTCTCAGGGGAACCATGGAGTCGGCTCAAGTCTAAGAATAGACTCGCAATGTCGATATTGTGCCGCACAGCTGTGTGAGCTACTCAGCAAAAACCTTAACTTGTCTTAGATGTCAGTCTCAGTTCAGTCAATAAAGTTGCAGAACCTCCAGATTTGGTTTCTAAATCAGAGTCATTCATTTGAATCGTTTCTGATCGTTTAGTCACCACGAGACAGGAAGTTAAAGTGTGAAAATGTGAGCAAATAAATGAGACGAGGTGCAGCTGGAAGAAAGAGCAGTGACAGAGGCGTCGTCTCTTTTCATACAGCGTCTCTTTCCATCTTTTGTTCTCTCTCAAACGCACACAGACAAACAGCTGCAGGAAAAACTCTTCAGTGGACCAGCTCCGCATTTCAGGAGGTCAAATAGAGAAAGAGGCTCCTGACTCGATGTTTTGACCTCTCTTTTTATATTTCCTTTTCTCCAAATACTGATGATGAAAGGACGACACACTGGGGCTCAAACCGTGCACCACTTTTCAAATTGGTTTATTTCAGTTGAAAGTAACTTTCTCATGTACCAGATAAAAGAAACTCCCAATGTGCGATCCATATGCTGAAAGCCCCGACTGTAAACTCTGTACACTGAGTTGTAGGCTCACATACATAACCAATGGACTTTGAATGAAAGTCTTTATAAGTTAATGGATGGTATCAAGTAAACTGCATCACTTTTTCGCATCTGCCTTTCCCTATTTTTGTGCTTGTTTTTTCACTTGAAGCGCTCTGCTATCTCCCCCTGTCATTTTGTGACGAGAACTCACCTGTGAATAATTCATGAGGAGCAGCACATACGATTACACTGGTTAAAAAGTAATGAGGCGCTGCCATAATAAAAGGTTGTCTTGCATTGTTTTACCAAGTGTCTCTCACACACCTATGTCGTCGCTGGCCCCGAGTTCACATGAAAGCACATCCTTGTCGCCCCTGACAGAGCGCAGCGCTAAGAGAGAGAAAACAAGAAAACAAAACCACGGCCTGTGGAGCAGGTGGTTAGAAAACAGGCACCACAGAAGCCCCCCCCCCCCCCTCCACACACACACACACACACTTCCCCACCAGCAGAGCGGCGTGATCTAGCCCAGGCTATGAGCTGTCACTGGGGGCTTTTCATGTCTGAGCTTGGGAAAGATCAGTAGACTCCCCGTCTGAGCTCGGAGCCCTTTGATAATCGATGGAGCTTACAGTGGTGCTTTGTAACGACAGCGACCGTTCACAGCCCAATCAAACTGCACCGCTGTCCTCTCTTGTTTGTTCCCAGGATTGTGCAGGCTATTTCCTATTTGACTTAAAATGAGGCCTTGTGTTTTATGAGCATGTCAGTGTTGACAGCGAGGAGATACATCGGCAGTACAAAGCTTCTCCTTTTTTGAAATTCAGTACGATATCAACACAGCTCAACATTGTTTTCTGTGTAGTTGGAACAGATTTACAAGGGTAACACAGTTTTTACATAACCTGTACTAACACCATGTGATGCATTTTGACTTTGGGAGCAATGAATCAACTTCTTCACTACACAAAGAAGCATTAATGTGCCATTACTCATTACTCATCGTCAGATACTTGAGCATTATACAAGGGATCATGTAGAAAGAAAAATGCAACATAAGTTGTAATGATCGATATTAAAGTGATTTATTTAATTCAATGTTAGTTTTATGTCACACGAGTTGTTTGAGAAGTTTCTATTGTGGTCTTGATGCATTTGTTTCACTGTAAACATGGAATTCAAGTAGACGGCTTTAAACTGATGTTCTCAAAACACTTTTTGACAACCGCTGTTCAAGCCTACAGCATGAGAGAGTCAGTTGTGGGAGTTTGATGATACGTTTTGAGTGGAGTATCACTTTAAAAACCTAAGAAGCCTGGGGTTAATGAGACTGACTAATTGGCTTACCACCAGAAAAGAAAACCATGATACTTTCAAAGATGTTGATTAAAAATGTGTCAAAAATGATCCTAATCTCAGGTATTCTCCACCTCCAATCTATTTCTGTCACACAAATACATTATTTAGTGGCTGTGAATCTAATTAAGTATTGAACATGCACAGATGGTGCTCTTGACCTCCTGTGAGTGCAGTGTGTTGTATGTATACGCTGCGACAACTGACACACGTGTCTCTTATTGTATGTGAACATGCAGCACTTGGGTGTCTATGTGCTTGTGTTTAGACATGAAGAATGGCATTCACTCTGTATCACAAGGACGTACTATTATGTATGTATTTATGTTTTTCCTTGTGTGACTTTTCACTCCTGTCTGAGAGTATGTGTTTCATGGCATGTAACCACAGTATGATTCATACGCTGACAGATGAAGAGAACCTGTTCATTTGCTGTCCCCATCGGTGAGATAGACCTAATTAATAAGCCATCATGCTGGTGACATTGTGACATTTCCACTACCTGCTCTGTGTGCATCACACACATGAATTTGTGACTGCGTGTGTGTGTGTGTTTATTCCCAATTGCTTTACAGTACCCACTGAACAGGACCAACACTACAATGACCAAAATAAGATGTGGGGAGAGGGAGAGAAAGACCAAACTAATGGATGAAAGAGAACAGATTGATTGAATAGGAAATATATAAAGATCCCATGTAGTTGAGGCACACAGCGTTCATGCTACCCAAGGTTGTTTTGATATTTCCGAGCCACTTCCTTCAATCTAGTTGCGTCTGTATTGTAGAACTATATGGATTTTAATCATTATTTTGTGTGTGCATGCATCTCTGTTTGTGTTATAGTTTGTGTCTCCTGGTGTATCCTTGGTCCTCCCTCAATGTCCATACCTTTCTTCCTGTCTCGCACTCGTTCTCCTCTTCATCCCGCAGTCATAGGTGGGTGTTGTCCGCTGTTATTGAACACAGGAGACACTGGGAAAACTGGGAGAACACATGTCTGCATCCTTTATGTTACAACCTAAGAAAATGTGCACAATTTTTCCATACTGAGTTACATTTTTAAACGCATTTTCTAGTTTTCATACTGCACAGCCTTGTTCACATTAAACGCACTTAAAGGCAACATTTTCTGCCTGCTGCCAGCTCGCCTCTTTTATTGCCATCCATCCCTCTCTCCATCTCTCTCCCTGTCGGCCAGAGCATCTACTCTTCTCATTTAATGCCTGCTGTGTGCTGACCCGATCAATAGTCTAAGACAAACATGCACTGACACAAACGCATAAACACACATGTATGGGAAGGAACACACACACATTAAAGGAAAATATCTGGGCCCTTCAACTATAATCACAGGGGGTCTTAACGTAAAGATACAATTGTTTCTCACCAATAATTGATACAAGTACAATGCCTAATGCCTTAATGGAACTCGCAAGCTTGTGGTTTACGACATGGGAAGTCGTGTCCACGGTATACTTGGCATTCAAGTGGTGAAGTCGTGAGAACACCAGAACGCCACTGAGGCTACCAATTCAGCAAGCTAGCGAGCAGGTAACATAATGCAGGAAATGCAAAAGCATTATGACAGAGAGAAAAGATGAGGACGTCGGTCATATCTACTTACCATCCACCAAAAAATGTAATTCCATGGTCTAAGCCATTCATCAGCAAACACGTCACAACTCGAGAACATGGAGCTTTCGGAAATGTCCACTTCTGAGGCGTACATAGGGACCCTTCTCATGGACACTGTAAACACGACCCCAATTGAAGGCAGCATTACAGCACCTGGAAAATAGACAGGGGGGGGGAAAGTAACTGGAATTGAGGCTGACAAGCAAAAAAAACATACACAGGCAGATAGGTACACTATAAACCATCAATGCAGCCAACCAGCTGCACAGAGACGGCATCAGCCAGAGAGTGCAGGGCATGATTACCATCCTGTGAATGTGCATGACCAGAGCGGAGCTGAGGTGAAATGACTTGTGTCAGGTCTGCGGGACCACTAGTGGCTGACGGCCTCATCACACACAGCCCCGAGCGGTCTGCGTCCGAATCGCACTCGCCCGCTTGCGGAAAAAAACCTGATTATGACTTTTTAGCTTCTCAGATTTTCCCTGCCCCTCGCTCGGCAGCGGATGCGCCCAGTCACAGTTACTCAATCCCGGCCACTGGACGATTAGGCACCATCTCACTCCAAGCATGACCGATTCTTCTGCTCCCCTCTCACACACTCGTCGCTCCCCGGCGAGGTCAGGGGACAGACGAGCCGAGGACTTCATTCCTTACGCTTCTGTCGTTTAAATCAGGTCAGATGAGTGTCATCCTCCCCTCCCCTATAAGAGCATGGTAATCTGATTCTTTCTACTCATGCCTCTATCCGCTCTGCTCTCCTCTGCCTCTAACTCTCTCGGTTTATACCCAAACTCTGTCTCTATGTCTTCATCACGGTTGTGTTATGATTGAATTATGGCCTCTGGAGTGACTCTATAGGGCCCTGTGTGGCTGCTGTGCTGTCACCAACAGACCTACATCTCCGCTCCATGCTGCCCAGGCCGCTCTCTCTCTGCCTTTACACTATATGCTCGCTTGCCCTACCCACTGCCCTGTCACCTCGGATCACAAGGGAAGAATGAAGAGAAGGACAAGAGGAAGGAAAACAAACACTGACCTCATGGCAGCTTCTTTGCCTGCAACATTTATGTGTGTGTGTGTGTAAATCTATGAGATGTGGCAGAAATGGAGATATGGTCTGGTTGTTGTTATCAGGGCAGTAAAACAGTAGAGCAATGTCCTTTAAAGCTTTTACACCAGTTATCAACGCTGACCTTTCTCTCTTTCTCTGTCTCATGTTCTTTCTCGTTCTCTTATTGTCTTCTCTGCCTTAAAACGCCACCTAGCTTGGCTCATATTTAAATGTCGCATAGCTGCAACAAGTTCTCAAAATTCTGTTACCTCAATTAGATGGTCGAGATTAACAAATGGGGTATTTTCTTGCCATCTGTAGCCTTTGCTCAAACTGTTAAAGTATATATACTCTCTTAATTGCTTGCGTCTCTACATACATATTTTCTGTGATATAAATACAAAGACACAAAGAGATTCATATGCACAAATGCACAGATAGTCGTACGCAGCAGTAAATTGAGGCGGGGATAGTGTGAGGGGGGGTAGGGAGGCAGAGGCTATCCAAACAGGCTGGTTAGAAGCATGTTGTCTTAATTAGGCCTGACAGCCTCCTCTCTGAACATGAATAAAAAGCGTGGAGCCCCAGACCTGGACTCATACATAATGGTTTAGTGCCAGGGAAAAATAGCGTGGCTCACATTTCAAACACATGTAATTAATGCACAGATTAAGGCATTGATAGTGCAGAGGGCTGAGAGAATGTGTGTGTAAAACCATGTATGCAAAATAAATAATGGCTGAGGGAGAAAATCAGAAATCGTCATTTGTACAATGAGAAAGAGAAAAATCTATTTTCTCTATTGATTCCTCCACTTTATAAGCGCTGATAGAAACACGATATGTTTTGCCATTGTGTTCAACCCTTTTCAGAGCTTCAGGGGAAAATGATTCTTGTCTCTCTTGAATCACAGGCCTCGCAGAGTCGTGGCCTTTGATTTTCATCTCACTTGTGTGACTTACCTTTACTACGCTCGCTTCCTCCCTCCCTCACTACCGTGGCTCTCAGAATAGTCATATGCTCGTTTCCAAGGCAACCAACCAGGACCTGAGTCCAGGGAGGGTCGACAGACGTCGAATGGAAGAACATGAAACAGTGGCTGCCAATACGCCAAGACCTTTTTATTACACTGTTGCAACATTAGTTATAAGCTTGTGTGATATAAATAGCCAGTTAGCAAAAGTTATACTAAAATGCAAACTTTTTTTATTCAGGCCTAACAAAACTGCCTGGTGTAATATTTTCCCTCGCCAAATGAATGAAGCAAACTAGATTTTTCAGGATAAGCTGCAACCCCCCTGAGGAAACAAGACTTAAGTTTCTTTCCCCCCCCAGGGCCACTACAGTACAAGTAAGCCCCAATAATGTAAAGAGAGAAATTAGAGGCTTACAAGAAGTGAAAATAAAAATAAAAATCAGTATGCCAGCACTAAGAGAGAACACTACTATCAGTTGTCTAATTAATCTGTTTTCTCAGTGATGTCCAGGGAGCGGAGGGAGGGACGAGGAACTGCAGCGACAACAAGAGACAAGAAGAACTATAGAAATCTCAGTCTCACACTTTTTCACTGGGGTGTTGTATAATCCTGTTATTTTGAGCAACAGAAGGGGACAATTAAAAGCAGGGCGCTCAGTGTAAAGCGCTTCAAGGGTCAGAGATTTTTGAATTATTTTGTGTCCGTTCCCACAAGGGTGACAGTATACTTGTGACTTAAATCTACAAAGTTAAAATTGCCACTTAAAATAATTGAGGTTGATGTCGACCATCAAACTGACGTGCAAATCTGAGCTCCCAGATTACACATCTTTTGAGCTGCCCTTCAAAGAAATGCTATTGCTCTCCATCAGGGGGTGCTGTTTTATGTCTTCTGTGGTGGGTGAACCAAAGACAACACAACACCACTCAAATAGGGAAAGTATCAGAAACAAATTTAAACAACATTTGGTGCGGTGTTAGAGCATCATTACTCACTGTAAATTGAAGTATTGGCTGAATTCTACTCTGTGGATCATCTTCCTGTTTTAAGGATAATAATCATGTTAAGGACAACCAGGGAAACCCATAAGATCTAAACTTAGTGAGGTCAAACCTGGTGCAGAGAGAGAGAGAGAGAGAGAGAGAGAGAGAGAGAGAGAGAGAGAGAGAGAGAGAGAGAGAGAGGAGCGAGAGAGAGAGTGAGAGAGAGGGAGAAAGAGAGTGAGAGAGAGACAGAGAGAGACAGAGAGAGAGAGAGAGAGGGAGAGAGGGAGAGAGAGAGTGAGAGAGAGGGAGGTAGAGGGAGGACGCTGACGGTGGTCTATGTCTGGCCCGGCTCTGACTCAGGGAGATAAGACTTAAGGTGCAGACCCAGGTTCAGCTAACCTACAGACGATCCACGGGCTATGATCAGGAGTCAGTGCAACACTCATTAAGACAGATACTCTTACAGATCTTTTAAGAAAACTTTCCCCCAGTGTTTTATGTAGTTATAATTACTGAACCAATTATATCTGGAATTAACTTTTAAAAGTTTTTTCAAATAAGCCCTTTCATCATCTCACCAATTAGAATCAGCTTCATTTGATTGCCAAGTTCTATTTACTTTTACTTGAACAAATTATATAATGGAATGAAGTGAGAAGGGCAAAATGATAGAAAAGTCTCCTGTAATTTCTCTTTTTATTCCGTGTGAAATATTTCTAGAGGCACAAGAGTCTGAAATGATCAAGGACAGACATACAGACAGTGTTTCTTTTGACAATATGGTCCCTAGGTTTCTGATTTTCATTTAAATTAAAAAGCAAAAAATTCCTGATTACGTGATGCGGCAACTCTACCTGTCCATCAATAATTAAAAAACAAATAGAAAAAATCTAAATTGTGAGCGAGAAAAAGAAGTTGCTCTTAAAAGCCGTTGTGCTCTCAAATTCAGGTCTTGTACAGTAGATTAGGAAGTCAGAGTCCTTCAGTTTTCTTAGAGTAACCCTGCATTTCCCTGTGATGAAGTCTTAAAGATCTGAAGAGCATCAAGAGACATATCTAAGAGAAGTGCCTTCAGTTTTTATTCATGTTCCTTCCCCTTTCTTTTTCAAGTGATCAGTAGCTTCAGAGAGAGGAGGGAGAGAGACAGAGAGAGAGAGAGAGAGAGAGAGAGAGAGAGAAGGAAGGAGAGGGAGAAACAAGTGCTTTCCAATAGAAATGAAGCGAGTCAAAGTAGACTCTTCAGTTGGGCTGATGCTGTCACTGCTCAGTTCAAAACAGCCAAAAGCCTCCGAAACCTGTTGTATGACTTCACTTTGAACATCAGGGAAACTCATTCACAAGCAGTTCAGACGCTTTAAAACTTTGAGAAATTAAAAAGTTGTGTTGAAAGAACCAGTTAAGGGCCATTAAATGTATGGTGGTAATATCTCTACAATTACTTTTACTCGATGGTCCACAATTTTGTTTGTTTAGCAATATTTGTCTTTGTCAATGAAGATCATTGTCTCGCTTATTGGCAAGCAACGAGGAGTGAATTTGTCATAACCACAAGCATGCAAACACACGCACACACACACACACACACACACACGGTTCTCATATTCTGGAGGACAGCTGCATGGGTGTGGAAGCCTTGGGAAAATGGATCATGGAATCAGGCCAATCAACTTCCTCCGTAGCCAGCACCTGTTTGTCCGTATCTGCTGCTGACAATTTCACAATACGAAGTGATTATGAAAATATACAGATTAATACACACATTTTGTAAGTAAATGCAATAGATTACTGTCACACACATGCCTTTCTTCATATTTCTTTAAATGTAAGTTATGCAGTACAGTAAGTATGTATGATTTTCTGCTTGCATGTTTGTCACTGAGGTTTATTCAACAGAGATTATGCAAATGTGAGTCTATTACACATCCTGCCCTAATTCACTAAACCCTGTTATAATTAAGGCACACATCCACAGTGGAGAACCCCCCCCCCCCCCCAACACACACACACACACACTCAAACACACACACATCACAATAATAAAGTGTTACCTTGAAATATTCCCTCGACCAAAAAGAGAAACGAAGTGATGCTGAGATGATGACAGTATGAATACACACTGATGTTTTTGTCACTCAGAAAACAGGGCTGTTTGTGTGTGTGTGCACACGTGTGTAAGTGTGTGTCATGAGAGAGGTTGTGCACGTGTGTGCATGTGTGTACAAGTCGAGGGGGGGGGGGGGGTAGACGATCTTCTCTGAAGCGGCCCAGGCAGGCATCAGCACTCAATCATCCCAGATCTGCCAGACGACACCAGCAGAGAAAACACATTACCCGTGTCGTGTCGCCTCGTCTTCTTCTGTTGTCTTCTCTTTATTATATTTAGGGCTGCCTTGCCTCAGGGTCAGGTGACAATCTGCATTCTCTTTATACAAGTTTTCTCAAAACTGTCTGGAGTTTTCATTTTTTATTTCTTTTCTGTATTTCATTTTTCAAAAAAAAAATCCTACTTCTCTGTTAAAGGGTAGCTGTTGATGGTTTTTAATCCCAACATGAGTCCCTTTGCAGATGACTCTGCTGGCATGGTGTCAGAAAGAAACTAACAGAGAGCAGCGCTACGCATTAGACAAAAGATGAATACCCTCAGAAGGGAGGGAGGGAATAGAGAGAAGAGGCAAAGAGCCCATTTGAAGTGCCTGTCTAAGTTTTAGTAAAAAATGCGTTCTTTTATAACGGCATATAAATATATAAATGAAACACTTAAAGACATTATCAGGCACTTTCATTCCCCCTGCCTTTTGTGTGCTGGTTGAGGTGGGAAACAGAAGGGAAGTAAACACATCTGCATATCTGAGTCATTGGTTCCAAGGGAGCTGTTATGGGCTGTCTCTGCAAATCTCTTCTCTGTGCTGCTCACAGCCCACCAGCAGCAAAATCAACCTCCTGCCCCGCTGATGCCGGGTCAGATATTTCAATCGTCTTCTTACTGATGTGCTTTGATTTGAGGCAAATCTGATTTAAGATTTTAAATGGCTGTGCACCCTTTAGGTTTATATTTTCTCAGGTTTGAACGCGTGCAGAGGAGGGCGTGGCATGTGTCGCTGCTGTTTAGCGTCCAGTTGACGG